>NC_054374.1:148985196-149646446 GCF_017654675.1 Xenopus laevis | reverse complement strand
TATATATATATATATATATATATATATATATATATATATATATATATATATATATATATATATATATATATATATATATATATATATAAAAACTTTGCTTTTATGGAAACATTCTCATATAAGAACCTCACCACAGGCAATGGGTTTTTAATAGTAATATGTAATAGTAATATGCAACCCTGTTTCCTCCTGCATCCTAAAGTGCATGTTGACGGATACACGATGGTATTAGTACAGAGGTGTTTTTGACACTGCTGTTATGAGCAATGCCAGGGAACACCAAAGTCACCATTTCTGGTTTTGTCACAATAAAGTGCGCTATAATTTGTTATGTTTCCAATTCATCCAATGTGAAGCAGAGGCGGTGACACAAACACACAGGAGCGGAAGAATAACAATATTGAAGAATATGGTAATCATAAGCATAACCCAACCATCCTTAAATATAATGTTTAGCAACTGTGGATGCTACTGGGGATGATGCCAAATAATCGGTTTACTTACGGATCAGCAAATAAAAGAAAAGGCAATGCCCTGTATGTTAAAGGAGAAGGAAAGGTTAAAACTAAGTAAGCCATATCAGAAAGGTCCATCTAAATATACCAGTAAACCCTCAAAGTAATGTTGCTCTGAGTCCCCTGTCAAAAGAAACACTGCATTTCTTTCCTTCTATTGTGTACACATGGGCTTCTCTATCAGACTTCCTGCCTTCAGCTAAAACCTCATTGCCCTGGGCAAGAGCATGCTCAGTTTGCTCCTCTCCCCCCACCCCTCCCTTCTCTACTGTAATCTGAGCCCAGAGCAGGGAGAGACTCAGGCAGGAAGTGATGTCACACCACATTAATACTGCAGCTCCTATTCTAAACAAACAAAGTTTCTAGAGCTTTTTACTCAGGTATGGTAAAATATTCTACAGAATAAATATAGCATTCTAGCTTGCACTATTGCAGCTAATCTATTGGCAATAAAATGCCTCCGTAGCTTTCCTTCTCCTTTAAGACAGTCTATAACCAAACATATACAGTACGTGCATGTTAGTTGCTTCATGTCTTGAAAAATACCAACTGCCAAAAATAAAGACTTTAAGGAATATCCTCTTCCCAGCCAATATTTATCTATGCCAGTTGCTACACCTTTACACATCTTGTAATTAGTTCCTTAATATGCTTGGCTTGTACAAGTGATTATTATATGTTAAGTGCTCAAAGTCAGCAAACCTGCCTTCACTGACAGATTTCCTATCTGGCCCGACAAGCTGGTTGTGCCGACATGGCTGCATTCTGGCACCCTAAAAAAACAAACTATATCATTGCTACTTAGACAAGCTGTTATTTGCCCATGTTTACTACAAAAAGGTATCAATTAAAAGATGTAAGTACCAAACAAAGAAACAGTACTAATTTAACCTAGAAATGGTAGCGTGTCTGAAATAAAAACTTTAGTACCTAGAAGTTAAAAAATGGTCACACCTATAGCACTCTTTACTTTATACAGATTAACAGAATTGTTAATGTTTGACATTTTTCTATGTTTTTTTTAATTTTGTTTTTACAAAATAATCCAGTAAATCACAGTGAATGTTTACATTAGTTTGACAAATAGTATGAGAAATAGTATTCGATTATACATATAATATTATGAACCATCTTCTGATTTAGAAGTTCCAACTGGACAAATACAACCTTCAGACACCTGGGGGGTTATTTATCAAGGTCCGAATTCATCTCAATATCGGCTGCTACAAACTCCGTTCTAAGCCACTCGGGTTTTTAATGCTTATTTGTCATTACATTTTCCCGAAAATTTGCTTTGCAGTAAAGACTCCGATTTTCACAATTTTTTTGGAGGTTTCACCCGAAACCTCTGATTTTTGCCCAAAACCTCCGAAAACGTCGGGGTATGGCACGAGACCCAGCGCACATCAATAAAATCATTGGGACTTCTCCCATTGACTTAAATGCAACCTCAATAGGTCTGAGATGCTGGGATTTCAGATTTGGAGTTTTCCAGCCTCGGGGTTTATACATTTTGAAAAACTTGTGAATTTTTAAAAGCCCAATTTTATAAAAAAAAATCAGGAATGTTTCGTGATTTTTGCATTCGGGGCTTAGTAAATAAGAAGCTTCTGTGATTTTTGGGTCTCTTGTATGTATAATAGTCACTCACCACATCAAGGAAGTGGCCCAGGTGCACCGCCCTGAGCCCTCAGCACAGGGGGGCGGACAAACCGACGAACAATGGAGCAGGCACTCAAAAAGGCAAAACTTCCACCAGGCAAATGTTCAAGTGAAGAGTTTGTGTAAAACAGCCTGACGCGTTTCGTGTTCCAAACACTTAATCATAGGCTATAATGAAGTGTTTGACACAATAAACTCTTCACTTGAACATTTGCCTGGTGGAAGTTTTGCCTTTTTGAGTGCCTGCTCCTTAGTAAATAACACCCCAAATGTTTAAATTTCAAGAAGAAATATTTTCATATGTGAATATCTTCATCTCAAAACAAGATATCTGTAAAGCAATAACTCAACAAGCAGACCTATTCTCAATGGCTTAAAGCTCAATCAACAAATGCTTCCACAACTAGGAATTCTTGTTTCCAGAAGTCCCAAAATCAGCACACCATTTACTCCAATTTAAATATACTCTATTTTGGTTTTTGGTGTCTGTGTGTATTAATGATTACCACTATTAAGGTAATAGCAGGAAAAGGTAATACAGGTATAGGATCCCTTATCCGGAAACCAGATATCCAGAAAGCTCCGAATGGTTACGGAATGGTTGCCTCCCATAGACTCCATTTTGTCAAAATAATCCAAATTTTTAAAAATTATTTCCTTTTTCTCTGTAATAATAAAACAGTACCTTGTACTTGATCCCAACTACGATAGAATTAATCCTTATTGGAAGCAAAACTAGCCTATTGGGTTTATTTAATGTTTAAATTAATCAATTTCTAGTAGACGTAAGGCATGAAGACCCAAATTACAGAAAGATCCGTTATCCGGAAAAGCCCAGGTCCCGAGCATTCTGGATAACAGGTCCCATACCTGTAGCAGGAAAACCTCTAGGACTTTCATCCCACGGAGTACCAAATGGATAGCACAATTAATTGGCTTTACCAGGTGAAAGTTGTTGGGCTGAATTCGTTTTTTTATCGTCTGGTAAACTATTTGTAGCAGGAGAAAGGGATTAGGAATGTCCAATGGGTACATTTTGCCCTTTTTTAGATTTTAGGGTAAATAAATTATGGATTAGGGGCATCCTAATTTTAAGAGAATATAATAGACCATTGTAAAACAGTTTCTAATGTTTACCTTTGCATTTAATTGCATTCATACAGTTATACTTCTCTTTGGCATTCACGGTTTACTCATGCAAATATTTCACCTTAAAGGAGAAAGTCGTCAACCACTTTTTTCTATTTCTAAAATAAAAAAAGTAATTATACAAAAAAAAGTGCAGTGTTAAAACCAGTCCAAATCTGCCCCTAAGTGTGTTGTGTTACATTAGCCACCAGAAGGTGCAATCACTCTACACATCCAAAACTTTGCTACTACCAAAATGAAATCCAATATTATAAGTAATAGTAATATTTCTAAACAGTAACCACATTTGTACTTTTGTCAAACAAAAAGTTATAGCTTAATTTTAGCCAAAATTGTATAAGAATTCAAAAACCCATTTCAATTTGAACATTAACTGTGAAAACAAATTCTGTCAAGAAAGAAAAAGCAACATCTTTAGTACTGCGCCCACTACATTGGCCACCTTGGCTTGATGCTCAGATCTTATGTATAGACATAAAATGTTCCCACCCATCTGCATGAAATTGCCAAAACCATTTTAAAGACACAGATTCATGTTCCAGTGTGAAAAATCTCCATTGCAGGCTTTGACGCTAAATAGAATTACTGTCATTATCGAGAAACCCGTTTAAACTCAGATTACATTTCCCTCACCAATGACTTCACAATCATTAGAGGCCATTTAAATTTTTGTAACCATTTTACTGTGTGTTATATATACGAGTCAAATGCCCCAAGGGGGGTTAAATGCAAACATTTTACTTTATAATTTTCAAAGAACAGATAGTGACTAAATTCACTTAAAATCTCCTCCAAGGTGTGGATCAAAAATATAATTCACAAAATAACAGTTTTTTAACATTTAGTTCAGGCTTCCCACCCCTAAATTAGTAGTCTTTTAAACTTGAATCGTTAAAATCTGGTAGAATCAAAAACAGGTGTCAAGTGGCGACGGAAAATAAGGTAAAATAACAGAAAATTGTGTCGCAGCGTTCAACCAACACGACTGTCGGCAACTGCATCCGACAGTCGTCAAAGTCAACTTTATTGTCATCTCAGCAGTATACGAATATACAGTGAGACGAGACAACGTGGCTCCAGCTAGAACAAAAAGGTATTTAAAAATACACAATAAATATGTAAACATGAAATGTGCAATATATAGGCAGAAATTGGATATATACATGTGTAAACCTTTAGAATTGTGCAAATTAACAGTTCACAAAGTTAAGTTCACAGTTCAGGTGCGTCTGGAATGTAGTGGGAGGGCAGGCAGTGAGTTGAGGAGTCTGGTAGCTTGCGGAAAAAAGCTTTGTTCAGGCTTTAATGCTGCGAAAGTGTCTGCCGGATGGGAGCAGCGTGAACAGTCCGTGTGAGGGGTGTGTGGAGTCCAGTACAATGCAGGAGGCCTTTCTTACACAGTGCTTGTGGAAGATGTCCTGCAGTGATGGAAGAGCTTGGATGAATACTGTAAAACCATCCGACATTGCTATTGCTTGCCTTACTTGACGCCTGCGTTTTGGCACATCACGTTGGATGCACCAGAATCGCGTTGAAGATGCTTATGTAGTTCTACCCTTACTTACACAGCATCCCGTGTCTAAATAAAGTACAGATGCCCAAATCCACTATATTAGGATTTGGCCGAATCCCAAATTAGTCGAATTAGCCCACCGACAACTCTACCCGATGCACCGTTGGTTTCCTGCACCTGATAGACAGAAGTAGATGAAATGATTGTATCACAATGGAAAACAAAGAGCAAGTTCTGCTTAGAAACGGGTGTGGCATGCAGGGTCTGTATGGAGTGTAAATGGAAGAAGAACTGAAAATCTTCAACTACTTAGTTGAGAGTGTTTGTGAACCGGATACTCTGCATGTGTTGCTATATTGTGTAAATAAAAGAATTGTGACCACACACACACACACACAAGAAAAATGCATTTACAAATGTTTATTGCAAAGATTTTCTTGAGATTTGTAATTTAATGGATGGTTTTAATTTAATGAATAGCTTTCTATAGATAGTCTTGAATAAATTCTAAACCCAGGCTTAAATTGCCTTCCAAATTTAGGACTGAAAGTCACACTCCAATAATAAACTGCTACGAATATTCACAGAGCTCTTTATTTCAGCACATAGCATCCAATTTTGGCTTTGAGAAATGCCTAGCCATACATTACGAAGTATTTTTTTTCCTAATTCTGTCAGGATGCGCATGCCACATACATATACATATACATATACATATATGCTGTGGTAAATACCAATAAAGAATTGAGAAATGTGTAGTAAAAAAAAAAACATGAAACAATGTGTTTGTCATTTTGAAGGGAAGTGAGCTCAGACTGCCTAGTTTTTCGCTCTGTTTGGGTAGGATTGTTTGGTAGGATTATGGTGGCAATGAATAACTAAGACTAAAGGTGGCCATAGACGCAAAGATCCGCTCGTTTGGCAACATCGCCAAACGAGCGGATCTTTCCCCGATATGCCATTAACGAGCATGGCTATATCGGGGGTAATCTGTTTGTTCGGCCGTAAGGCCGAACGATCCTATTACGATGCGCAATGGGCTCCGGCGGGATCGGTCGGGTCAAAATCAACCCTGACTGATCGACCGATCTCCGCCGGACGAAAGACTGCATTGGGTCAGTGGATACAAATCTACACAGTTGTTACAGGGAAACAAACAAAGCTGCTTGAGTATTGGGAAGTAAGGTTGAGGCTCCCCCCTGTCGTTTGAAAGTACTATTGTTTCCCTGCAGAGCAGTTAGGGACCATCTGAAGTTTCCTAACTGCAGTTTTCAGAGAAAGTAAAACGAAAGGAGAATGTCACTACATAAAATCAGGTTTCTTATAAAACGGTAGACACTTTTTAATTGAAGTATATTGGAGATAGATTTCTTTTTCATTAAATAAAGTAAAAATTGGATTTATTTTTTTTCCTTTACATCCCCTTTAATATATGATCAGTTTTGGGGAATAAAAAAAGATTATGCTAACTGAGAGGAGGCATCATTAACAAGTTAAAGGGGTGGTTCACCTTCAAGCTTTTAGTATGTTATAGAGTGGCCAATTCTAAGAAACTTTTCAATTGGTCTTCATTTTTTTTTTATATTATTTGTCTTCTTCTTCTGACTCTTTCCAGTTTTCTAATGGGGGTCACGATCCCATCTAAAAAACAAGTGCTCTGTAAGGCTACAAATGTATTGTTACTTTTTATTACTCATCTTTCTATTCAGGCCTCTCCTATTCATATTCCAGTCTCCTTTTCAAATCACTGCATGGTTGCTAGGGTAATTTGAACCCAAGCAACCAGAACTTGCTGAATAAAAAGCTAAATAACCCAAAAACCACAAATAATATAAAATGAAAACCAATTGCAAATTGTCTCAGAATATCACTCTCTATATAATACTAAAATTTAACTCAAAGGTCAACAACCCCTTTAAGAGGAGTGCCAGCACACAAGAGGTTAAAATACTAAAAGACTAAAATAAGAGATGCCAAAAGAAAGAAAATGCGGTTGAAGCTAGCGGTCAGATACCCTGCTGTGTAACAATAAAGGTGGCAGTCTACCTTCTGGCTTCAGAGACTTCTAGTAAACAGCTGTCAACAAGCCTATGCATGACTGCAGTCAAATTACAAATAGTAATAGGGATAGGTTTTGAACTCTGTGCCAGAAAAATATCGTGTATCTAATCCATGAAAGAATTACAGACCTGGAGACTGCCATTATTTTATTAGCCATACCCCAGAAAATGTTGAAGTCTCCTGTAACGTTGTTTGAACTTACCTGAATATAACTTAAAAGACCAACTACTTTAGACTACCACAGCTCTTGCTTCTTTACTGCTTCATGTAAAATGGAATCCGTGAAGCTTGAAAAACATATTTAAGGATACCTCTAAAAGGGCATATTTAACACAGGCTGTCATTTCTTAGCTTAATTTATAACCACATCATGTTTTAGCTTTACAGGTTGTTATTATAAAGCAGTAAATGAGCAAGGAACATTCAATAAAAAAAATCCTGCATTATACACTGAATTTACCTACCGGCTTGTGCAAATATTTGGCCTAAGAGCACTTTGGCATAAACAACCTATAAAGAACATCAGATATTATTTCGCCGCAGTTTTGCAAAAACATTGGCAGGCAGCGAAACATGGAAATCCATGCCTGGCGAATAAATTGGACCATCAGTACTTATGCGTAATAATGGACTGAAAATCCATACAGAAACAAGTGTATATTTCCAAAGTAGGCTTAAAGGAGAATTCAAGCATTTACCAAAAATACCCCTAACTCCAACCCCATGTAGACCTTTGTTCCTCCTCCCCCCAAGCCTAGCTGCCCCCGGGGAAATGCCCCTAACTTTATACTTACCCCTCAGTGCAGATTCAGGGATCGGAGTTCGCGGCAGCCATCTTCCGGGTATTCGCGTCTTCTTCCGGCACTTCGGCAATTTTCGTTAATTTTGGCGCATGCGCAGTTGTCGCAAACCGATAAATTGCTCCAACTGCGCATGCGCCACTTCGCCGGTCTTCCAGTCAGCTTACGAAGACCCGGAAGATGGCTGCAGTGACCTCTGATAGCTGAATCTGAACCGAAGGGTAAGTATAAAGATAGGGGCATTTCCCCAGGGGGCAGCTAGGCTGGGGGGAGGGGTTTTTTTTTTGGTAAACAGTTGAATTATCCTTTAAAATATAGTTGGTAGACAAAAATGTCAATGCAAATATTGTGATTTGGCAAAAATGTCATAGCCATGATGAAAATCGAACATTTACATCAAGTTGTAAAACAAATGCATACATATGACAAGTCCAAGCCTATAATAACTTGGCGTGTTGTAGATACCAATCCCACTAACCTATAGTCTATTCTCAGCAGTGACATGACAAAGCCTGTATGTTAATAATGCAGGGTGTGATTTCAGTGATAAATTTAAATGCTGTGTAACCAGCCAGGACATCTCATATAGAAACCTTTCGCATACTAAATTCCTAGTTTCAGACAAATATCACTATTGTCTATTCTCTGTGGCTGTAACAAAAAAAAAAAAGCTAAAAAAGGCAGAATCCTGAACAGAATCCTGGATTTGGTGCACCCCTATTTTTTTTTTTAACACTACAAAGTTTAAAAAAAAAAAAAAACCAAAAAAAAAAAACCTCATAACCAGGACTGTATTTAGGTCCGATGCTGTCCTAGGCACCGGACCTAAACACGCCCCTCTACGTGGTCCATGTGACGTCACTTTTGTCAACTAGCCCCCTACCCCAGCACTTTCATCGCATTTCCTATGGAAATCTGTATAAGAGGCTGGGCAACTTTCTTTTTTTAAATACATTTATAGGCACCCGAGGCCCCCCCCCCAAAACCTGCCGCCCTAGGCACAGGACCTTGGGTGCCTTAATATAAATACACCCCTGCTCATAATGCTGGGAATTAAGAATGCTCTGGACCTGTCATTTTCAGGATAAGGGGTTTATATCAATTTGGATCTCCATATCGTAAAATTGTGGATTTTTTAAATCATTAAAATGATTTTAAAAATCATTACAAATCAAAAAACATTAAATCCAAAATCCAATAGGATGCCAAAAAACTAGCAAAACTATTGGCCAATAAACAAAGTCACGATGCACTTGATTCATCCTGACCAATCTGGCTTATTCTAGGGTAGGTCTGCCAACATCAGTCTTGGTCACTTGTATACCATCCTCCAAATAACACACACAGAATGAGGATCGAGGGTTATTGCTTCATTGGACTCAGCCAAAGTCTGATTCCATAGAATGACCATACCTTCCAGATATTTGGCATTGATGAGAGGTTTATCTCCTGGCTTAAGCTTCCTTATAACACTCCAATGCACTTATAAGGATCAATGGCACCACCTTCGCCCGCTTCCCCCTCACACGTGGTACCATGCCCTTCTTTTGGCATTGATGAGAGGTTTATCTCCTGGCTTAAGCTTCCTTATAACACTCCAATGCACTTATAAGGATCAATGGCACCACCTTCGCCCGCTTCCCCCTCACACGTGGTACCATGCCCTTCTTTTGCCTTAGCAATAGTACCACTAGCCATCATCACCAGGAACTCACAACCCATTAAGTGCCTCACCTTTGTACAAGAAGTTTTACCATTTTGCCGATGACTTCCTAATCTATCTTGTGGCTGCGCTGCCGTTCTAAAAGAGTAAAACAATTGGGCCACTTCTCTGGTCTAATGGTTAATTGGGACAAATCTGTACTCTACTCCATGGATAGCACCCCAACCTCTACCAGCCAATATTTCCCTCTTTTAGGTACCTTGGCAAAAACCCCAACCTAGATCAATGTGTCTTGTAACCGGCCTTTCATTATCACCTCAATGGTAATTGATCTATTTGCCATCCAGATGATCTTCCACAGTTATGGTTATACACAAAATAACACCCACACTCCTCTCTCCAAGGCTCCACCTTTGGGGAAAATCACTTCTCCCAAACCTCCATCACCTCCAAGATTTTATATTCTGGCCTAACAAAGAAATAAAATATCTACCTTGTCCCTCTTATGAACAACTGTTCTTAAAATGCCACACAGACACACCAAATTTCTACAAAACTCAGGCACGCATTCCAAGCCTTCCCTGACACTACATTTGACCTCTCTTACCAAAGAACACATATTACACCTGCTGGACACCACCAAAATAGTTCCACAATTGTACCACATGGTTCTCTCTATGGGCCCCGATCCATTCGAGACTTCTAAAGCCTGTTAACTTACAGACATCCCTCAAAGACCCAGGAGGACTGGTTGGAAGCAACTAACAATTGCCATGATTTGTAGAGCTTAACCAGAGAGATCTTGGTTTAGTACAAGATAATGCATCAATTGTACATCCCCACCACTAAGGCTTCATGCTATAGGAAGGAGACTAGATAACTCTTGTCCCCAATATAATACAATATCAACCACAGTCTACTATATGATGTGGTCTGGCCCTGTCATTACCAAGTACTGGTCCAAGATCCTATAAACTCAAGATGATTTCTTAGACTTTCCCAATATTGTCTTGCCACTCATCTGTATTCTGGGAGTATTAGGTGACCTCTCAGTATCCAGATAGGCTAGGAATAGATACAGGTCCTTATTGTCCTATGCAAGGAAAAACAAACACTCTCATGCACTGAATGGGTCCTCACCCACCAACAGTAAAAACATGGATACAACTAGTCAATTGGGTATATTTCATGTTTAGATGATTTTTTTGGTAGACAAAGTATGGAAATTCAAATTACATAATGATCTCTAATCTAGAAAACCCAAGCATTCTGGATAACAGGTCCGATACCTGTACCAGCCAATCCAGCTTTCGTTGGCTTCCTACCCAGACTATTCTGAAGAGCTGGTGGTGTTCAACACTTTGTATAACAAAATGCCAGTCAACCCCCTTCTTTTGAGTGGGAATTTGATATGAAATTGCAGTTTATCTTTTCTGTGCAAAGACAGATGATACCCACATACTACTGTGCTTCTGAGGAAGGAACTCAAAACACACTGACCATTCACTGTAAGAAACACACCAGAGAGAATACATAAGGAACTTCAATAATCCTTTATTAAAAGTAACAATAGTTATGTCCTATATGATGAGGGATTACATTATATATTACATATAACAAGAGATCCAAAAGCTAAACAATAATTTAGTAGTTATATTTTAGGCAAAATATATTTCTATCAGAGTATTCAGGTTGCAAAACTTCCTACATCCCAAATTTTCCTTTTATTAATTCAGATTTCCAGCATTTAGAAGTACATAACTAATTTCTTGCGATCATTATGCAAACGGAAAATAAATTGACTTGACATTCTTAATGACAATGGGGTTAAGTTGTTTTCACTGAATCATTTAGTTGACATGCTTAGTCTAAAATGCCTGATACTCATCCATTCATCCTCATAGCCACACAGATGGGAAACATTAGAGGCTTACCATTAGAAACAGTCTGCACTCCACAAACATATCACATTACCAAAACATATGCTTTCCTTAAAAATAATTAAAATGGAGCATAAGGGCACAAATTAAGCATATTTGACAAATGCGGAAATTAAAAGAGAGGTCATTCTGTTACAATGTTAAATTAAGTGGTACCTGAAGTTGATCAAAAATAAAGGGTGGTACAGTTATGGGATCCATCATCCAGAATGCTCAGGACATGGGGTTTTCCGGATAATGGATGGTTCCGTAATTTGCATCCTCATACCTTAAGTCTACTAGAAAATCATGTAAACATGAAATAAACCCAATAGGCTGGTTTTGCTTCCAATGAGGAAAAATTATGTTAGGATCAAGTACAAGCTACTGTTTTGAGAGAAAAAGGAAATCATTTTTAAAAATTTGGATTATTTGATTATAAAGGAGTCTGTGGGAGACGGCCTTTCTGTAGCTCTGAGCTTTCTGGATAATGGGTTTCCGGAGAACAGATCCCATACCTGTACTGTATATATAATGGACAGCCGGGTGGTAAACTAAGACACATCTTTCACCTTATTTCCATGATTTCTAAGTAGCATTAATAAGGTCTCTCAGAAAATTATGTCATATCAAAAGGGAAAAGGAGACTAGAGGGAAAGGGAGATACAGTATTGTAAACTGGTGTGCAGTAATACCAATACTGACAGGGGTCCAGGTACTGAAGCCCCAGACCTTCAGCTCAGGGAGGTAATAGATTAAAAACATGATTCAAGAGTAGGCTGGCACAAAGACTGGACTTCACTCCAAAAATGATGCAAATAAAAGGATTTATTCCGCAAAAAGGAACATCTCAACGGATGACCTAACGCACTTCGTGCCTTGTGGACCTATAATTGAGTGCACACAAGGCACGAAACGCGCCAGGCCACACCTTGAGATGTTCCTTTTTGCGGAATAAATCCTTTTACTTGCATCATTTTCGGAGTGAAGTCCAGTCTTTGTGCCAACCTACTTTTGAATCGAGATATTACCTATTTATGGGGTATTCGGTAGTTACAGGTGGAATGCACCCTGTGGATATTGTGAGCTACAAAGAAGATGGATTATAATTACTCCTTGTTGCGCCCAGTGGCTATTGTGGTCAATAATGAGGTGGTTTATAATTACTCTATACATTTTTGTAAACCTTTATATTCCACTGCACAAAATAACTGTCAAAGAAGGCTACTTACCACATTCAGACAGATTCATTAAACAATCAAATAGTAAAATAATTAAAACCTCCCTGACTTTAATTCCATCTAGTTTACATATCCACCATTAGATTGCTATGGCTCACTCTTGAGTTTTGCATTTCTATGTACTATGGGTATGGGACCTGTTACCTTTCCGCAGTTTGGATCTTCATACATTATGTTTACTAAAAAATCATGTAAATATTAAATAGAAGCCTCCCTATTAGTTAATAATAGAAGCCCCCCCTATAAGATATATTGTCAATGACACCCAACTTCTGGCTGAAGACAAAATGAAGAGAAACAGATGCTGAGAGAGGAAAAGTGAAGATAAACTTGATTTCAGAAACTATGCAGAATTTGTAATTGATTGTATTTAGAAAGTAAGTTACTTATTTCAATACAATGAAGTTTATATTAAAATTTAATTTCGCGATAGTTCCCCTTTAAACATCTATGCAAGACTACGCACATTCTCAGTGTGGTCTGGGCTTCTGTTGGGAGGTTAAGCTTAGGGATCGTCACAAATTATCAAAATAACACAAGTCAAATAATTTCTGGCATAAAAGCTGATACAGCAAGACTGATTAATAATCATAATATGCAGACTGCACTGGGTCTGTGGATACGAATCTCTACACGGTCTCAGGATGCTTTACAGGGAAACAAAAAGCTGCCCGAGGTCAGGGAAGTAAGGTGTGTGTGTGTGTGTGTGTGTGTGTGTGTGTGTGTGTGTGTGTGTGTGTGTATGGAGGGGGGGGGGGGTTAAAAGTATGATCGTTTCAGTTAGGGTCCATCTGAAGTTTCCTATCCGCAGCAGTCAGAGCAAGTAAAAAAAAGGGGGAATTTCACTGCATAGTCAGGCTTCTTATAAAAATGGAAGACATTTTTAATAAAAAGTATATTGGAGTTAGATTTCTTTTTCATTAAAGTACAAATGAGATTTTATTTTTTTTGCCTTTACATGCCCTTTAATGCCCATGGGAAGAGAACTAATTTCACGCTGAAGGAGATACACATGGGAGACAAAACATCCTGTGGGCCATTGCCCATATAATGAGGACAGATTTAAAAGGGGTTGTTCACCTTTGGGTTAAACTTTTAGTATAATGTAGAGAGTGATATTCTGCGACAATTTGCAATTGGTTTTCATTTTTTATTATTTTGGGCTTTCGAGTTATTTAAGTTTTTATTCAGCAGCTTTCCAGTTTGCAATTTCAGCAGCCTGGTTGCTAGGGTCAAAATTACCCAAGCAACCATGCACTGGTTTGAATAAGAGACTGGAATATGAATAGGAGAGGGCGATGAGTAATAAAAACTACCAATAACAATACATCTGTAGCCTTAGAAAGCATTTGATTTTAAATGGGGTCAGTGACCCCCTTTTGAAAGTTTGAGAGGTAAATAATTCAAGAACTATAAAAAAAAAACAAAAAAAAAAAACTAACGAAGCCCAATTGAACAGTTGCTTAGGACTGGCCATTCTAGAACATACTAAAAGTTAAAAGGTTAAAAATTAAAAAGTTAAAAATTAAAAGGTGAACCACCTCTTTAACTCTACTACAGGAAATACAAATACAAAATTTAGCTCAAACTATTTAAGTGTAGAGATAAAAATGTTATTGTTTTGCAATAAACCTACATACATAAAATAAACTTACATAAACAAATAGATATATACATAGATAAAAAATTTCTCTAGCAAATAAATCAGCTGATTGCTAGAAAAATAATTGTTGCTGTAGATGTAATATATATATATATATATATATATATATATATATATATATATATATATATATATATATATATATATATATATATATATATATATATATATATATATATATATATATATATATATATATATATATATATCAAAAACCCGCACACACAGGACTTATGAAGTGCAAAAAAAATAAAAAATTTTATTGCAACGTTTCGGCTCCTGTACTCGAGCCTTCTTCAGGTGAAAGGCTCGAGTACAGGAGCCGAAACGTTGCAATAAAATTTTTTATTTTTTTTTGCACTTCATAAATCCTGTGTGTGCGGTTTTTTGTTTGTTCTATGTATGATTTATTATAACCTGCACCCGGGCAACTCCAGCCGCAAGAATGAGTGTGTGTGTGTGTATATATATATATATATGTGTGTATGTGTGTGTGTGTGTGTGTGTGTATATATGTGTGTGTGTGTATATATATGTGTGTGTGTGTATATATATGTGTGTGTGTGTATATATATGTGTGTGTGTGTATATATATGTGTGTGTGTGTATATATGTGTGTGTGTGTATATATATATGTGTGTGTGTATATGTGTGTGTGTGTATATGTGTGTGTGTGTGTGTGTGTGTGTGTGTGTGTGTGTGTGTGTGTGTGTGTGTGTGTGTGTGTACATATATACACACACATATACATATATATATACATATACATATATACATATATACATATATACATATATACATATATACATATATACATATATACATATATACATATCACACACAATCATATATGTGAATGTATGAAATGACACATACAGTATGCTACAAGCATTGACCCAAGACCATGTTTAGTGATGACTTGGCTTCCACACACACAAGTTCAGTTCCTTTTCGATTTAAGCTGCAATCTAACACACGAAAAAACCCAAAAGCTGCAATTAATTAAAATAGCTCCATGTGCCCTTTAATCAATGCTGTTAAAAATTCATATACGGTATATGCTTTCTATTTA
Source organism: Xenopus laevis (assembly GCF_017654675.1). NCBI lineage: Eukaryota > Metazoa > Chordata > Amphibia > Anura > Pipidae > Xenopus > Xenopus laevis. The sequence continues at coordinate 149,631,188 of NC_054374.1, read as the reverse complement.
AAGAGTGAGTTTCTTTTTCTGTTTAGATTTCAGCATAGCTTGTAATATTTCTGAAACACTTTAAATCAAAAGATTGTAGCATTTTGGCTGGCCCACAATGTCTAACGCGGTATCAGAAACACAATCAGAGTGAAAAGAAAACAGTGCTGATTGCTGCCTGCAAGGGCTTTTATTATGAGTTTCAGATCAGTGGGCACAAAACACTATTAAAATTCACAGGATCATTCGGAAACATTCTTAGAAATTGGATCTTCAGTGGGAGAATGGTTACACCACGTTTAACCCCAAAGGTGTCTAACACAAGGCACTAGATTAGGTGTTAAACGGTTTGCAGATGTGAAACCTATTATAGCCAAAATAAAAAATTCGGGATATAAGTCATACCAAATCTTGCTAGGAGACAAGACTTTCAGTACAATACCTTATTAATTCATTTATAATTTTTGGTAATGGAAACATTAAGGGGGTATTTATTAAAGTCTGCTAAAAAAAAAATCTAATTTTTTTTTTATTTTTTTACTATAAAATCTGAATTTTTATTTGAAAAAAAAGCTCAATTTCTAAGACATTTATTAGATCCCCAGAGGCTGCAAAAAGTCAGAATCCAAAAATATGGCAGAGGTCCTATTTACAATTTGAAGATATTATTGTCTGCACTGGGTTTTGTACGAAAAGCCAGATATTTCTGGCTTTTCCCACTATTTCATGAAAAATTCTGGCTTTTCAGGCGTCAAATCCTAAAATTGTTTTCACGCAGCAATCACAAAAAATTTGGTTTTCCCCCCCCGATTTTTGGTGTTTTTTTTTTTTATTAAAATAAGGGTATATCGTGGATTCTAGCTTGGTCAGATTTTTTTTTTTTTTTTTATTTACCAGAAAAATTTGGATTTTAGCGAATAACCCCCTCAGAGTTAAATTCATTAAGGGGCAGATTTATCAAGGGTCAAAATTCAAATTTGAAAAACTTCGTAATTCGAATTCAAAAAGACCAACCGAAATTAAATTAATTGGGTGAGTATGTCCGTTTCGATTGAATCGGTCAGTTTTCGATCAAATTATAATCATATGTATTGAAGTAACAGCGTATTTGATCGAACTCGATTCAAAGTTTTTCCAAAAAAAAAAAAAAAAAAAAACAATTTGGATTTTTCAAAGTCCACCAATTGACTCCAAATAGGTTCCAGGAGGTCCCCCGTAGGTTAAATAGCAATACGGCAGGTTTTAGATAGCGAATGGTCGAAGTCAAATGTTTAAAGAGAAAGTATATGATAAATTTCGGAATTTAAATTTTCTTCAAATTCAAATCAAATTGGGCTATTCCCTAGTCGAAGTACATAAAAATTAGCACGAAAGAATAAATAGTTAAAGGGGGCTGTGGGAGGGCAAGAAACTAGAATCTAAACATCTTACAAGCAAAAACGCTTGTGCCTTGAGTTGCATTACTAAATGTTAGTAGTGATAACATACATTGCCACCCATGTAAGCCACACAAAAGTTAAGATAATTAAACAAATCAAGTTGATGTCATGGGAATAACACGTTTCTTGTGTGTGAGGGCAGGTTTCACAATAGCATGTGTAGAAATATTGCTGAAAGAAGTGTCTTTTACATGACAAAGATTAATGTTGTATAGAAATTCCTATCACAAACATCAAATGGTACTAAGAAAATTGTTTAGATAATCACCACTTTAAAATAAACGAAAAATTCAAAAGCTATTTATTCAATACATCCTGTTGAAAAAAAACATACCAGCCGTAAAATAACAATTTATAGCACAACCTTTACCAGCTCTATTCCACAAATTGCTGAGCAATACTGTACACAAGGCAACATCCCTTTTTCTCTTCTGCTGTAATGGTTACATATACTGTTATTCAGTATAAACATACTCCATGGTCAGATACAGGTATGGGATCCCTTATCCAGACACCCATTATCTAGAAAGGTCATCTACCATAGGGTTCAGCTTAAAGGGGAACTTTGGCTTCCAAACCAAAATTTGATAAAGAGGCCCAGATAACACAGGGTTTTTTCAATGTTTACACGATTTTCTAGTAGCCTTAAAGGTGCAATGATCCATATTATGGAAAGTTCTGTTATCCAGAATAGCCCAGGCCCTGAGCATTCTGGTTAACAGGTCCCATAACTGTTTTATAATTTTATCATGAAAATATAACTGTATGGCACCAAATGCTCATTAAAAAGAGATGTAGTTTTCTCATTCATAAAAATATAAATAATAATTTCCTGCTGTAGATCATTGTAAAATAGGTTACCAAAAGACAACATTTCAGCCCAATAGTGCATCTCCAAGAACTCCAAATCGGGTCATAAATGATGGAACAGCAATCTCCACTCCAGGCCTGGACTGGCAATCTGTGGGTTCTGGCAAATGCCAAAAGGGCTGCAGTAAGGTCCCATAGAAAGTCACCATTTAGTGGGCTGGTGGGGACTGTTTGGGCCTCTATGTGGGCTGATTGGGCCTCTGTGTACCTGTAATGCCAGGGCTTATTTTAATTCTCAGTCCAGACCTGCTCCACTCACATCATGAAATCAGTGGAACTGGGCAGCTCTGTGTCAGTCAGCGAGGGATGACTGCCTATGAAGATGGCAGTAGAAAATCCTTAAAATTCAATATACAGATGGGGTAAACTTTGTCTAAATAATATACAGTGTAATGCAGCAGATAATGCTTCAAGAAAAAAAGTCACAAGTGGGCGATTCATAAACGCTTTTATTACAGTTTAAGAAATATCTGTAGTCGTCAAAAACCAGAAAAGAACTGACTAAAATAAGAAACATACATTTTTATATAGTTTCTGTATATCCAGCCTCCAACCGAATGATATTCTGGTTTCATAATGCAATGAAGTGTTAGTGATTTTGTAGAGGCATTAGGATAAAAAAAAAGTCATGGCAAAAATATGTTTCCATAATGCTACCATAAAAAAAAATAAGTCACCTAAATTGCAGGGTCTCACATGTCAAACACTGCTATAAAAGCAATAACAGTTCATTGTTGGGCTTTATTAGGATGGTAGCGGTGGGATTATGGACTAAAAGAAAATAGCTAACAGCTGCCACTTCTATGTTTATGACTCTGCAGTTTTGATCCGACCAAGCAACACTGTCAAACATCCATGAAATGATCTTGACAATAAGCACGATTGGCCAGCTGAGAAAGGAAATACAATTCAAGAAAAAGTAGCACAATCACACTTAGGATGTGAACGAAATGGTACCCCACGAGTCTTAGACTGAGCTGAGGAATTCGCCTGAACAAATTTTCAGTTTAAAGCTTTTATTTCCTCTGATACTATACACCACTCGAAAGGTAAAATTAAATATTCGTGAATCTGTACATGTTTCTGAAACTGTTTTTATTGAAGTTTTGCTGAAAAAAATGATATCCAACATTGTGTACATTAGTAAAATTCTCCTGTTCAAAGGTGCCCATTCGCCAAGCTCGAGTGAAGGATTCGAAGAAAAAAAATTCGAATTTCGAAGTGTTTTTTTTGGCTACTTAGACCTTCGAATGGAATGATTCAAACTAAAAATTGTTCGACCATTCGATAGTCGTAGTACTGTCTCTTTAAGAAAAAACTTCGACCCCCTAGTTCGCCACCTAAAAGCTACCGAACCCAATGTTAGCCTATGGGGAAGGTCCCCATAGGCTTGGCTATGTTTTTTTGGTCGAAGGATAATCGATCGTTGGATTAAAATCCTTTGAATCGTTCGATTCGAAGGATTTAATCGTTTTTGCGCAAAATCCTTCGACTTCGATATTCGAAGTCGAAGGATTTTCATTCCCAGTCGAATATCGAGGGTTAATTAACCCTCGATATTCGACCCTTGATGAATTTGCCCCTAACTGTTAAGCTTTAATGCATTTATTATACTGGGGATGCAATAAATCCTGCATTTGGTTTGGGATTTGGCCAACAATATTCTGTTGAATCCAAGTGCATGGCTGAACAGAATCTGAACCCTTAAATATATGTATCTTTAGGTCACATGATTAAGAAAACTGCAACATTCCCTTCCTTATGCTAATTTTGATCACGGTTTAGGATTTAGTTGTGGTATTCAATAAAATACTTTGTAAAAAGATTAAGGGGATTATTTATCAAACTATTCCGACCAAATCCGCACCCCCTTATTTATCAATATAGTTTCCTGAAAATTTCCTGTGTAGGAAAAAAATTCAAAAAATCAGATTTTTCGTATTTTCTGCTCCAAAAAACACTTTATTATTGCACGAAACTCAGTGCTATCAGGAAATCTTCAGGACTTTGCCCAATGACTTATATACAACCTCAGCAGGTCTGAGATGCTGGATTTTTTTAGATGCTGGATTTTTTTTAGATTCAGACTTTTTCCATCGTCGGTGTATATTAAATCCTTAAAAATTTGAGTTTTATTTTCCACTAAAAATTCGTATTTTAAAGTAAAAAAAACAAACATTTTTTTCGAGTTTTTGGTATTCGAACTTTAATAAATAACTCCAAGTATTCAGCTGAATCTTAAAAAAAGGGGATTCTGTGCATTCCTTATTTAGACAATGGGAAAGAAAAACCACCAACAGCAAAAAAAAACCTACTTTAATCAACATAAAACAGTAACAATCACATTTTCCTCTCATTTTCTTTGCTCTTAGCTGCTGTTTATTTTCTAGAAATGCAAACTTACATTTATGTAAGATATATTTAGTGATTACTCAAGTTAAAGCACACATGTAACACCCATGAACCACTTCATTCTTTCTGCATTTGGATTGCAATGATTTTTAATTTGGCCATATCCTAATTTGCATATTGACATTTGAGAAAAAAAAAAAAACATTTTCAAGTTTCAGTTATCTGAAGCTGTAAAGTCACGTAATTAAGGGTTTAGATTTAATTCAGTTGAACCGTGCGAATTTGTCGGAATTAAAACACTACAAAAATTACTGGGATTCAGCCCAATTCCAAACCGAATTCTGGTGCATTCCTTAAAGGAAAACTGAAACAATAATAAATGATGGGATGAAGTGCTACATGATGTCATGGGCATCAAGTAAAACAAAATGTAATCACCAAAAAAAATGACCATGAGTTACCCTGAATGAAATCTCTGGTGGGAGGGTATGGAAGAAAAAAATGAAATTAGGTAGTGGTACACCGCTTGGAACACAAAAGCCTGCCAAATGCCACATAAAGGTTTGCTACACTAAAGAAGAATACCAATAACAACAATGCAATACATTCATAATGTTAGAATGCTCTCCAAATGCACCAGAGCTTACTGTGAGAAAAATTTTGTGTTTATCACCCAAATCCCCCCTTAAAGTTGGCTAGCACATAAGGGTCACTACTCGGAGTTCAGGATCAGGGCTGGAGATCCTTAAACATAACTATAATGTGTTTAAGGAAGAATGGCGGGTGTCATTTCACCAAAAGATTAGGCAACTGCCCATATGCAGCCACCGTGACCAAATTCGCTAAGCAGACCATCAGCAAGGACAGGACATATGCATGCTACTGGTCACAGGTAAGAACAGCAAGCTTTGGGCTCAGAAAAAGTTAATAGAAGTCTACTCAGCTGCAGACACTAAACATTTAAAATGTAATTAGCTGTGTACCACCTATGCACCAACTCTATAGTGAATGCAAATACTCAAGAAAGTACTTTATCTACAACTCTGCGCTAAAGTTCTAGGGAGGAAACTATCTGACTTACCTGCTCATGTCTTATTATTTTGGGAGGTTGGGATCAAAGAGGGAATCCCTGATACCACCCTGGAGAGGCACCTACTGAATGCTGCTAAGATACTCATTCCACGGCTCTGGAAATCTTACAGTCCGTCCGCTAAGGAATGGGCAGGTAAAGTGAATGAGATAGCTAAATTTGAGGAGTTATCCACCTTTCCAAGTAAGCAATACTCTAAGTATAGAGACACCTGGTTGAGATGGCTACTGTTTAGAGATACAGACGAATACAAACAATTACTAGAGTCTTGATAGGGAAGGGAAGGGAATATAATAACGGAGTTCCTAGAACATTTTTTGAGGGCTGGTTCCCTCACTATGAGTCACGCAACTTCTGTTACTGAGATATTATGGGCATGATATTACGCAAGCTATGTTTAAGTGCTCAGTTTCATGTTATCCTTTCTTGACGATATCATCTATCCGTGAACGAATTTGCATTGTGTTAATATGTAATTGCATCGTAAAAAATGACTGTTCATTATTTTGGATGCAGAATTGCCTCCCCCTCCCCCCTTTCTTCTTTCTGTATCCCCCCCTTTTTTTTTTTTCCCCGCTTATGTATTTGTTATTTACACATTTTATTTCTTTATGTACATTCCTTTTTCTTCAAACTCAATAAAAATGATATTGCAAAAAAAAAAAAAAAAGAAAGTACTTTATCAAAGCCCACACACAAGGCATTCAGCAAAACAGCTCCAACAAATTTCAATATAAGTAACACTGCCCTTAGTTGACTTTATGATTAATATTGTTTTGCACATTTTCCCCAGGGCCGCACATTTTAAAATATGTTTTTTTTGGGGGGGCAATATTGTGCTACATCATTATCTTCTAATTGTATTGGGCAATTACGTAATAAACTTTAAAATTAGTGGAGTGAAAACTTTGGGCTGCTTATTTTCTGTCAGATGCTTAAACATCAGAATTGCATTCTTTGGATTTCCAACTGGCATAAGGCCCCAGATTCATGTTTACCATGTTTTTTATGGCTCTTCAAAGCTTATTTTTTAGTCTTTTTGTACAATACACACAGAAAAATGTCAACACATATATTTTAAAAGCCTGTATTTTCATTCTCCTTAGCGAGTTGTGGCTATTAGACATTCATTTTAATATTTGGGAAACTGGTGGGGGCGAGCAAAAATAAGAGTACTACCATAAAGCAATAACTCACTTTTTCTGCACCCCACAACTGGGAGTTAAAAGATTTGGCTTAGTCTCCCAAGACAAAGTATTAATATAAAGCATTAAAAAATAGTTAGTTATTCAATTATCAGTGAAAGAGAAAACATGTTACAGGACAGTTGAGAGTCTAAATTTAGGATTAAAAAAAAAAACAAAAAAAAACAAAAAAAAACCTCTAAATAGGATAGGGACCTCTCCCATTGACTTGTATACAACCTCGGTAGGTCTGAGATGGCGGATTTTTGGATTTGGACTTTTTTCATTGTTGGGATATGTTTTCAATAATGAAAAAATGCAATGGGGGGTAGGGTTGCCACCTTTCCCCCCGGTGGAGACCGGGCTAGGGGGCGGAGCTGTGATTTTGAGGGGGTGGTGCCGTGATGTAAAAGGGCGGCGTCACAGTGTCAATCATGTGGAATCCTGCCCGGTTTTCCTTGTTTGGAAAACGAGGCAGGAAGTTTTTACCCGGACAGCCCGGTATTTTAAAGGTCAAAACCAGACAGGGGGCAACTCTGGGGGGGGGGGTAAATACATATAATATATAGGGGTTATTCACCTTTAAATTAACCTAATATGATGTAGAGTGTAACATTCTGAGACAATGTGTGATACCATGTATTTTATTATTTGTTGTTTTTGCATTATTTAGCTTTTTACTCTGCAGCTCTCCAGTTTTCAATTTAAGCATTCTGGTTGCTAGGGTCCAAATTGCCCTAGCAACCATGCGTTGATATGAATAGGAGAGACCATGAATAGAAAGATCATTAATAAAAAGTAGCAATAACAACAAATGTGTAGCCTTACAAAGCATTTGTTTTCTAAAAGATGGGATCGGCGACCCCCATTTGAAAGCTGGAATCAGTCAGAAGGTAAATAATTCAATAACTATGAAAAAAAGCAAAACAAATGAAGGAAAATTAAAAAGCTGCTTCGAATCCACCATTCTAAAACATGCTAAAAGGTCAACCATCCCTTACAAAAAATACATCTCTTTGTATCTATAGTCGTTGCTGAAAGCAGTATCTATTTGTACTAAATAAATATACAGGTAAAACTATTGTTTTGAAAGTTTCATAAATGAGCTACATCTTTGTTAAGGCGAATGTGAGGCTTATGGTTCCCTCTACCCGATCCAGACTTTGCCTGTGGGATTGTGGGAGAGGTGTGTAGGGAACCAGTTGCCTCACCAAAAAGGAAAATAAATGGAAGTATAGAAAGAGTACCTGAGTAATACTACAATACTATACGGTTACAAGTTGAAGGCCATACAGGCCAAGTCTATAATGCTATTCGGAACTGTCAGGCACTTCTTCGCTCTCCCAGTTACCCACCTGTGCCAACACCGTCAGCCGTTCAATCCCTCGTAGCTTCGTCCCTGTGAGGAGCAGCGCACCGGAACACACCGTCCCTCCAACGGCCAGACCAGCTCCTACAAGTCGGACTGCACTGACTGACCTTCTGCCCCTTCCAGGTCCTACAGTCCCCAATCTCCGCAACAGAACTGGGAATACTGCTCTCCAAGCGGCCATGATCCCGGAAGTGTCACCTGTCATTAGCCGCTTTCTCGCGAGATTAAAGAATCCCTAGCACACGTGACGTAAGGGTGCGGCTCTTCGATTGGCTTTACCTGTTCGAACGCACCTGTGGGGCGTGGTAATGGTTTTCCCTTGTGCAGTGTAGGAGTCTACTTATGCTGTGGTACATATAATGTTGTTGTTTAGTGCAGAGCAGAGAGACCATCAGTCTTAGGAAAATAGGAAGCAGACTTGTAGTTTCACACATTGACAATGGAGTAACTACCTACTGTTGTTCTTTTGTGCTGTTTTGCAACAGTTCCATAATTACACGGATTCCATTCTCATTTAAAAGAGAACTAATGAGTATATCTAGAAATAATGTATTTTATATATTGAAGTGATTGAAGCAGCCTAATGGTTCAGCGCCTCTGCAGTAGTAATGATCTAGGAAAAAAACCCTGTAGGCCCCCCGCAGGGTCGGACTGGCGGCCAAAGGGCCCACTGGGGCTGATGACTCGGGGCCCCCTGTGCCTTGACACTGCCGCAAATCACCCTCCAGTCCCTGGTTGCAGCCCTCTTTGGCATTACCTGCCGCCCCACTCGCGCACGCAGTCACGTACCTGGTTTTGATGCGACCGGTGCTGGAAACAGAGATCGCAGCTAGGGTTGCCACCTTTTCTGAAAAAAAATACCGGCCTTCCTATATTTTTGCCGTTTTTTCCTATTAATAACATTGGCACCAAGCATAATTTTTACCGGCCATATGGCAACCCTAATCGCAGCAGCAAGGGCAAGGAGCGGGTCTGGGCTGGAGGGGCCCACCGGGTTTTATCCCGGTGCCCGCCGGCCCAGTCCGACCTTGGGCCCCCGCTGACCCAGACCTACTCCTCTATAATGAGCCGCTGTTGTGACGCGGCAATGTTGGAGGGGGCCCCGGGGAATGCAGTAGTAATGATCCAGGCCTTTAAAGTAATCAGGGCGGGCAGGATGCCGGGAAAAAACTCGGTAGGCCCCCGCTGGCCCAGACCTGCTCCCTTATAAAGAGCTGCTGTTGTGATGCGGCAATGTTGGAGTTGGGAGGGGCCCCCCGGAGACTGCAAGGAGGTAGGGTTGCCACCTGTCCAGTTTTGACCCGGACAGCCCAGTATATTGAAGGGCTGCTCAGTAGTGAAGTGCGGGTCGAGAATTTCTCGACCTAACCAGCCCACTCCCTACCTGCATCCGACCCGGGCCCGCTGCTCCATTTTATTTATAGACCCGCGCCTGACTAAGCCTGCAGTGATGTCACAAAAGGGCGGGGCAGGCGGAAGCCGGTAGTACTAGGTCGCAGGAGGAGCAGGCGCGTGTAGGCGCCGAACGCAGGAAAAATGCAGCATGTTGCGTCTCAACCTGCGTTCGGCGCCTACACGCGCCTGTGTGAGTACAGCCCCATTGGAAAAAATGTAATGCGTCTATTCCTGTGCTCCCCTGCGGCTGAACGCAGAAAAACGGAACGCAGGGGAGCGCAGGTAAAAACTCTCGTTTGTAAGAGCCCTTAAGCTTAGGGGTCATCACAAATCATCAAGCAGAAAAGGAGTTTCACCAGTCATATAAACTGATGCTACAGGGCTGATTATTACATTTTGACATTAATTGTGCTGGTTTCTGAGCTGCCGTTTACGATGAATCTGAATTATTGTCAAATCAGCCTTATATTGTGACATTTATATGATAAATATGTATCTAATGCATTAGTCCCTAAGCTCAGCAAGTGACAGCAGCACAGAGCATTTGCAGTGAATCAGCAGAAAAGAAGATGGGGAGCTACTGGGGCAGGGGTCAGCAAACTTTACTATCAAAAGAGCCATTTTGCCCCTCTCCCACTAAAGAAAAATAGTCTGGAGCCGCAAAACATAACACAGCTTATAAACATTTTTAACCTTTTTTTAATTTTAACTGTTACAACAAAAGAATACAACAAACAGAAGTGCATTGTGTATATGCAGGGCTACTTTGAAATACATTAAACACTGAATAGCCCTATTAAATGCTAGTGTTCTCATCTGTTTAATGTGACTTCTGTTTCTGAAGCTCCATGCTGATCGTCTCTCTCTTGTTTTAAGTGTGTGACCGCGGTAAGGACCATGATGAATCATCTTGCTGTGGCTCAGTCTTGCCACTCCTGGGACATCTATACAGCCCTCGCACCTGCTGGCGGCTTCTTGAGTGTGCTTACCGCGGTCGCACACTCAAGAAGCCACCAGCAGGTGCGAGGGCTGTAAATACGACCTGACAGGCAAAGCCGCAAGACTGAGCCGCAGCAAGCAGGATGAAGAGCCGCATGAGGCTCTGGAGCCGCAGGTTCCCTACCCCTGTGCTGGGGCATCTTTGGAGACACAGATCTTCCCTGCAAAAGGGCTGTGGTTGCCTTGGGGTAGTACAGAAGCACAAAATATAATATACAACATTTCTACCCTACTTTAGTTGAGCTGTAGTTCTTCTTTAAGGAAATATTGTTCATAAATAACATAGGGCATGTAAATATTTTTTTGTTTTAAAAGGGAATTATCAAAAGAACAAACAGGAAATACATGTTTCATCTCATGGAAATAAAAATTCTGTACATCTTTCTGAAAGTTAAAGGGACTCTGTTGAAGCTTTTCTTCAAAATGCATCCCGCAGGGTACCCGATTTTATTGAGGCTACCTGACCTGCTGCAGGACTCTAGTGTGTGCTCCCCTTGCCTAGATGATGTATCAGAGCTAACTATCTTATAGAAAAAAATATTGTGACATGAAACCAGCATGTAGAAGACAGATTGCTGAAAGTAATTTCACTAATTATACTTAAATTCTTATTTCCATAAGATGAAGTGTAGGTTACATTTTCACTATGGTTATCTTTTATGAAGGTCATTGTATTTAATTTTTATGAAACACCTATGTCATAGGAAAATGTAATTTTAGGGCGAACTTCCCTTTTACAGGCACCAGTATCAGTGCTACAGAGAAAGATGTTGAACTTAAGAGCCTTTGAGCAAGCAAATAAATCCATTACGGCATCTGCTAATTATTTTATCTGAATTCTTAATTGCTTTTGAAATCTTTAATCCCCCACACACTTGTACCAGCTAAATCGTTTTAAGTGTTTGGGAGTGTGTGTGTGGGGGTTTTTCTTATATGACTTCAGGATTTCTAAGGAAAAATATCAGAGAAGACAAAAATAGAAATGGTTTCTATAAAACTGCATCTGCCTGGGAGTGTTCTGCTTCAGGAAAATCTGCTGGTGTCCCAAAGGATTCCGAGCACAGCTGCTGCTACTGTACTTAACTGAATAGCTGATGGAGCTCCGAAATAGTGGCATTTTCTTTCTTCTCTAAGGGTTCTTACAGACGAGCATTTTTAACTGCGCTCCCCTGCGTTCCCGTTTCATGAGTTCAGCCACAGGGGATCGCAGGAGTAGACGCACTGAATTCTTTTCAATGGTGCTGTAATCACACAGACGCATGTAATTGCCGAACGCAGGTTGGGACGCAGCATGTTGCATTTTTCCTGCGTTTGGCGCTTACATGCATCTGTGTGAGTACAGCCCCATTAAAAAGAATTCAGTGCGTCTAATCCTGCGATCCCCTGCGGCTGAACTCATGAAACGGGAACGCAGGGGAGCGCATTTAAAAACGCTCGTCTGTAAGAGCCCGAAGAGAGGGATGGTAAACCTAAGACCATCTGATTGTTGTAAACTTCAAGCTCTAGGCACACACAACAATCACACTGGTGTAGGATGTTGAAAATTTTAGTCCATAATACCAAGAAGAAACAAGGCTAAGAATCCCCAGGATGGAGAATTGGGCTTCTGGTTAAAGCTTCTGACAAACAGTTCATACCTGTTAGCCTGTCCCCGTTAGCCTGGTTTGCAAGTTATAGCAAACTAATAGAAAGGCAGGCACTTCAGTCTCCCCCTAGAAATCAGGCTTGTAAAATCAAAGGATTAACATCAGCTTGTCTTTACTAGTTTCGTGTTGTATTTACATGTACTCATAGGCTTTCCATAAGAATGTGTCTAAAGCAAACCTTTATCTGTAGCAAGTTATACCCTCAGCTTTTACAGGTAGTGTAGAACTTAAAGGAGAACAAACATATCTCCTCTGTATAATTTATCATTATAAATAAGTAAGTCACTGGAAAAAGGAATTGTCTGTGTAAAACCCAAGGCGCAAGGGATATTAGGAACATTTTACCCACAGAAGTAGTAACTGTTTGCAGGAAAATGGTGCAGCTGGGCATCCTAATGGTATAGGATCGGCATGTTGCATGGATTTAATTTATTGTAGCCATATTTTATTTTAAGAAGAGAAAGAATCATTTAACACAAATGGAAGCCTTTTTAGAACCCTAGACCTCCTATAGGGGCCTCCCCTTCTCTTCATAAACTGTACCACTAAGGACTCTCAGAAAAACCCAGTTTGCTGTACACTTTCAAATATGGTGTGCCGGGTAACTTGTAGAGCCAAATTTCCAGTTATTAAACTGAAAATGTGGCTCTTTCAGTGTACAGGAAAGTAAGTGCTGGTGGGGGCGTGGCATCGCTTCAGATGGCATTGGCTCAGGCATTGCACCTGCACCCACCAACTCCATTGCTTTATTCTGCTATTTATAAATAGGTACAGTAAACAGGCAGTACTGGGAGTCTGCAATGTTGCAGTTCCACATGGGGGCCTCTATATATGGCCTAGGTTTTTTAAAAAGGGTTTTGTTCCCTTTTAATAATCCTTCCTTTAAGAAAATTGGGATCAATTTTACCTAGTGATTCTTCATGGTACCATGGGAAGAATCCCTTACATTCTGTTTTTTTACATATTTCTTTTAACATGTAGGACAATGGGGTGAAAATTGCTTTGGCTGTATATTAACTTGGGCAACCATAAATGTATTTAAAACTTGCAAACATGGGAAACCATGTAGCTGTTCTCTACTTCTCATGACCCTGTAAAGTGCATTGCTGTCGTTGTGGTAACTGTGCCATGAAGACTTAGGGGCAGATTTATCAAGGGTTGAATTTCGAAGTAGAAAAAGCTTCGAAATTCGACCATCGAATTCGAATATTGAAGTTGATTTTTTTTTACATCGAATTTGGCCATTTGCTGTCGAAGTAAAATCGTTTGATCAAAAGATGAAATCCTTCGAATCGAACGATTTGAAGGATTTCATCCATCGATCGAACGATTTTTCTTCGACTTCAAAAAATTTAGAAAAATGCTCTAGAAGGTCCCCATAGGCTAACATAGCACTTCGGCAGGTTTAATTTGGCGAGGTATTGAAGTCGAAGTTTTTTAAAGAGACAGCACTTTGATTATCGAATGGTCGAATAGTCAAAGTATTTTTACTTCTAAACAAATTCAAAGTCGTACTATTCAATGGTCGAAGTATCCAAAAAATTACTTTGAATTTCGAATTTTTTTACTTAGAAAATTCCCTCTAATTCACTTCAACCCTTGATAAATCTGCCCCTATATTTGCGTTTATGTCGGACTGCTTTAAGAATATTTTCTTTAAATATGCAGTAGGAGCAAGGGTTTTGCAAAGAATATTTGTTGCCTGTGGCTATTTTTAAGTGGGGAGAAAAATTATTTGGAACTTAGTCAAGTTGTTGGGTTGATAAGTTGGATCTGGACATTTTGTTGTATGCATTAAAGGACCAGAAACACCAACGATTAACATATGGGGGCTGATTCACTAAATTCGAGTGAAGGATTCGAAGTAAAAAAACTTCGAATTTCGAAGGTTTTTTTGGGCTACTTCGACCTTCGACTACGACTTCGAATCGAAGGATTTGAACTAAAAATCGTTCGACTATTCGACCATTCGATAGTCGAAGTACTGTCTCTTTAAAAAAAACTTCGACCCCCTAGTTCGGCAGATAAAAGCTACCGAAGTCAATGTTAGCCTATGGGGAAGGTCCCCATAGGCTTGCCTAAGTTTTTTTGATCGAAGGATATTCCTTCGATCATTGGATTAAAATCCTTCGAATCGTTCGAATCGAAGGATTTTATCGTTCGATCGAAGGAATTATCGTTCGATCGAATTTTCTGCGCTAAATCCTTCGACTTCGATATTCGAAGTAGAAGGATTTCAATTCCTAGTCGAATATCGAGGGTTAATTAACCCTTGATATTCGACCCATAGTGAATCAGCCCCATGAACTTGGCTTTTACTGCAGCATCACTTAAAAAAAGGCAGATTATTTTTTTTATTCACTCCACTCTCCTTTGACCCAGTGTATGTAAATGTGATAGGGGCCTTAGACTGTAAGCTCCAGTGGGCAGAAACTGATATGAAGTTCTGAAAAGTATCTGCATCACTAGTGCAACCCCATTATTGATTACCATTTTAATGACTTTGTATTTTATGCACCCATAGCGATTTCTATGTCCCTTATTAAGTATACAGTGGCACTAATCAGTACTTTTTTTAGTCTGTGCAGGGAGAAAATGAGTGTGCATTTATCTTATACCCACCCACGGGCTGGTATGTACTCATGCAGCATGTACTAAAAATGTGCCGAACGGCTACACCCTAATTCATGTTTAAAATAAGGTAGAAACAATGTGACCCATTGCACATGCCGTCCTTTCATGTTGTGGGATCTAAGGTTTCCTAGCAAAGCCTCATGCTAAATAGAATTGCCTGCGGGAGTCGTTGGACGGTATTAGAAGTTTAGCTTATAATTAGTTCCATGTACCGCTACATTAATGTTTATTTGTGCATGGAGATCTGGCATATGTTCTACCAGCCTTGTTTGCAGAGCCCTTTATTATTATTATAACGGCAAAGCACAAGTGCAAGGTCTGAATACAAACATATCAATGTCTGTTCTAAGAAAGCAAACAAATCATTATGTCTCATTCGTCGGATCTGGTTAGCTATCAATTAAGACCCATGCTGTTCTGCATAGGATTTTTCACTCAGTACTTCTAAATACAAGCTTTGTCTCCCTTAATCCAATTAGTGTTGGGCTTAATGGGAGTATTTGATGAACTTCTATATTAGAAATATGATAAACCGAAAAGAATTTCAGATGCAGGTGGAAGGTAAATGATTCTGGTGGTATTGCAGAGAGTTCATTGATTTCAGCTCAATGGGAGCATAATTTACATATTAGTACAACTATAATAATAGGTAGATTTTTTTTAAACCTGCAATCCACTAACATACATAGTAATATAGTAGGTTAGGTTGCAAAAAGACATGTCCATCAAGTTAAACCTTTTAAGACTATATAAAAACTGCTAGTTGATCCAGAGGAAGGCAAAAAACCCTGGTTGAATCCTCTCCAATTTGCCTCAGAGGGAGACAAAATTCCTTCCTGACTCCCAAGATGGTAGTCGGACTAGTCCCTGGATCAACTTGTACTATGAGCTCTCCCATAACCCTGTATTCCCTCACTTGCTAAAAAGCCTTCCAACCCCTTCTTAAAGCTATCTAATGTATCAGCCTGTACCACTGATTCAAGGAGACAATTCCACAACTTCATAGCTTTCACTGTAAAAAAAAAACCCTTCCGAATATTTAGACGGAACCTCCATTGTTATAATGGGTATGGGTGACCATGTGTCAGCTGGAAAGACCTACTGGTAAATAAAGCATTAGAGAGATTATTTTATGATCCCCTTATATATTTATACATAATTATCATATCACCACTTAAGAGCCTTTTCTCCACCCTGAGCTACCCCAAGTTGGCCAGTATTTCCTCATAGCTAAGATTTTTCATACCTTTGGTCAACTTAGTTGCCCTTCACTGGACCCTCTCTAATTCAGTAATGTCATGTTTGAGTGCTGGAGACCAAAACTGTACAGTATATAACAGATGGGGCCTTCCTAGCACTCTGTATAGTGGAAGAATAACCCTTTTCTTCTGTGAATCAATGCCCCTTTTAATACAGCTCAAGACCTTATTTGCCCTTGATGCTGCTGACTGGCATTGCTTGCTACAGACAAGTTTATCATCTACAAGGACTCCAAAGTCATTTTCCATTATGGATTCCAATTACAGGGGTTGTTCACCTTCAAATGTTTTTCATTGTAGTTGGTTTCAGATTGTTTACTAAAAATAAACACTTTTTCCAATTACTTTATATTTTCTATTTGTGACCGTTTTTGTAATATTGAAGTATAAAGTTTCATTTTTCACCTTCTAAAGCAGCTCTGGATGGGGGGGGGGGTTGTCACCGACTCTTTAATTGTTTAAATTTATACATTAAGTAGAAACATTTGTTATGTTATGCTGATAAATGTATCAACTAATTGTATCAACTAAATGTAGCACATTGTTACAGTTCAGAATCTGCTCCTGGATCACTGAGCTGCCAGACTGAAACACCAGAGACAGGGACATTCAACTATAAACTTAAATTTGGCGAAAACTGTAAAAAATTAAAGACAGGAAGCAATTATAAAAAGTTTATATTGATCAATCTGAAAAAAACTCAACTGTAAAAAGTGTTTGAAAGGTGAACAACCCCTCTTAAGGTATAAGTGGCTTGCATATATTTACATCCCAGGTTTACATTTATCAACATTAAATCTAATTTTCCACTTTTTCCAGCTGCCCAGATTGCCAGTTTGTCAAGATCATGTTGCATGGATGCCGCATTCGTTATGGAATTAATTTGGCTTCATAGTTTTGTGTCATCTGCAAACACTGATACATTACTTACAATACCCTCCCCTAAGTCATTAATGAACAACTTAAATAAAAGTGGACCCAATTCAGAGCCCCGAGGGACCCTGCTAAGAACCTTACTCCAAGTAGAGAATGTCCCATTAACAACCACCCTCTGTATCTGATCCTGTAGCCAGTTTCCTATCCATGTGCAAACGACTTCATTAAGCCCAACAGACCTTAGTTTAGTAGCAGTCATTTGTGGGGCACGATATCAAACACTGTGGCAAAACCCAAATAGATCACATCTACTGCCCCCCCCCCCACTGTCCAGCATCTTACTTACCTCATCATATAAAGCAATCAAATTAGTCTGACATGACCTATCCTTCATAAAGCCATGCTGATTGTTGCTCATAATGCCATTCACCAGGACAATATTTTGAATGTGATCCCTTAACAAGCCTTCAAATAATTTGCCCACCATGGATGTCAAATTTACTGGCCTAAAATTGCCAGGCTGAGATCATAATCCCTTTTTGAATATAGAGTTTTCTTCCAATCCATAGGTACCAAACCAGATGAAAGAGAGTCTGAGAAAATCTGAGAAATAGAGGTCAATCTAATACCGAACTAAGCTCTCTTAGTACACAAGGGTGTATTCCATCTGGCCCTAGTGCGTTATTCACATTCATTTTTCTTAAAGCTTTATGTACCATATCCTGAGTCAGCCACTGACTAGTCTGAGGTGAGCCGTCAGTGCAGCTATGGGAACTCTGACGCCTGTATTATTTACAATAATAAAATCTTCATCCATACTGGTACCATTATATAAAGGAGCAACACTCTCAACCTGCATCTTTTTACTATTACAGGACATGTAAACCCTATAAACCCTTACCATGTCTTTAGGTTGGGCACATATCCCCCACACAGAATGCATCATTGTCTCTGTATTTTGCCCCTTCATTAGCCTGCACCCGTAGTGATTTCCTGGATGCAAGATCTGCTTCAACCAGGTGGCCATTTTCTATCGGCTACATCATGATTTATATTTGCATATCAAGCCACTCCTGATGACCTTGCTCGTAAGTTTTTTTTTTGTAATGTAACTTTATTAGCAAGTATGTGTAATCCCACTCACTCATATATGTATAATCCCACTCATACATGTATAATCCCACTCACTCATACAGATACTGAGAAGTGTATAAACTAATTGTAGCAACCCAATGTAGAAATTGTAAAAGTTCAGAATGCACCTGGATCACTGAGCTACCAGACGAACACTAGAGACACGAACATTAAACTTAAATTCTGGGGAAAAAGGTAAAAAATAAAAGATAGAAAGGAATTGGAAAAAGTCTTTGTTTACGGAGAAGAATCTGAAAACAATTGAACTGGAAAAAGTTTTTGGAAGGCGGAGAACCCCATTAAAAGGGAATGTAAACCAAAAATACAGTGCAGAATCACAGAAAATAAGATTTTCATTGCTTATGTTGCAATGGAGAATAGTTATCATCATCCTAAAAAATGTTTTACGTCAACTGCACAAATTTGGATAAATGAAAAAAGTAATCTAGTTGTAACTGTAACAATTATACTTGCAATTTTAAATTGTGTACAGCCTTATAGTTAAATGTATGTTTCTATGGTTGCCCATAATGCAGTGCTAGGAGTGGCAGTAGCTGTGTCAGGAGGGGGTCATAACTGAAGGCCAGTTTGGTTCAGATATTTGGAGAATGCTTAAAAGCTTTACTAGAACCTATGCAATATCAAAGAATGTCATGTGCCATGTTTTCCCTGAAAAGGAATGTAACCCAAAAATACAGTTCTAAGCAACTTTCCAAAATATGTTCCAAAAATATTCAACAGTAGTGTTACAGTTATTTGTAATGCGATTTCAGCCAAAAGCAGTGTGTGCCTGTCCCTTTCAGTACAACTGGTTTTTGAAACAGTAGTTTCAAAAGTTAAAGAAAGAGTTCAGTAAATAGGCTGTGCAAAATAAAAAAATGTTTATAATATAGTTAGCTGAAAAAAGTAATTGATAAAGACTGGAGTGTGCGGATTTCTGAATACAAGGGGGCACATTTACTAAGGGTCGGAGTGAATTCAAAGTGAATATTCGAATTCAAAAACTTCGAATTTCGAAGTAATTTTTGGGTACTTCGACCATCGAATAGGCCAAATTCGACTTCGATTCGAAGTGAAAATGTTTCGACTATTCGACCATTTGATAATCAAAGTACTGTCTCTTTAAAAAACTTTGACATTCAACAACTTAAACCCGCCGAATTGCCTTTGGGGACCTCCTAGAACCTATAGCCAGTATATGGCTACGTTTTGAGAAGTCGAAGGATTTTCTTGTAAAATAGTACGATCGTATGATTAAATCGTTCGAATCATCTTAGAAATCCTTCGAATTCGACTTCAAATGTCGGACTAGCCTATTCGATGGTCGAAATCCGACCCTTGATAAATTTGCCCCTCGGTGTAAGGAAAATATGTTATTGTGTAATAATGTAATAATAATTTTTCTAACAAAGCAGCAGTTTTGTCATGCTTTATGGCTGACATTGAACAGCTAACCATCCGTTATGTCACAGTGCTCACGGATCCTGTCTGACACGGCAGGATTTTAAAGTCCTTTGCAGGATTAAAGGAAAACTGTCATTGCAATTAAATCTATCAAACATTTCTGGCTTTTTCTGGCTTTATTTTTTTTTAACTATGAAGAAATTCTTTAGTCAGCTCCTTTTATCTCACATTTTTTGTGCAGCACAATTAATAATAATAATGAGCCCCAGACTAATAATGAAAGGAACTATTTGCAGTAGTAGACATGCGTTTGAGGAACCAGTGTTAGTTATTGATTTATCCAGGTCTGACAAATATATTGCAGCAAGAGTTGGGGTTTTGGAATGGCCAGGTAATGCACACCATGGGGAAATTTACTAAAGGGTCAATTTTCGCCTTGGAAGGCTCCGCCACACTTCGCGCAACTTTGTCAAATGTTTATTCGCAACACATACGCTTATTCATCAAAATGTGACGTTACATCTCGGCAAATGAACGCTGGTGAAGTTTGGTCAGTGAAAATTTATCAGCGCGAGCATTTCTAAGAGAACTTTCTCTAGCAACACTTTCTTCCTAGCGAAATTACATTAACACACTTATGCTTAGGTCAATTTAAATAGGGCGGGTACATATAGGTCATAAATGTATCTTTATTAGTGATGTTGGTGAAATTGCTTGAAGTGGCCAAAAATGTCCAAGTAAAGACAAAATACATCCTCTGTTGCCCTAGACATGAGCATGACCTTCAAATTGTTAAAAAAAAATTGTATTCAACAGTTACAACTTTTAAACATAATCCCACTTTAAAATATGAAAAAACGCCAGTGTTTTGACTATTTTAATGACTTCACGGAATACAGGATATGATGTCAATGAAAAAAGATTGTTGAGGTTGTAACTTAATTTTAGTTCGCCAGGTATAAGCAGGCAAAAAGGGTAACACAGTGTAAAATTCGCACTTGATGTGCTGAATTTGCGGCGTAACAATTGCTCCCCTGAGCAAAAATTCGCTCAGACGAAAGGCCATGAAATTTCGTTAGAGATGAGCTCTTTCGCTAGCGAATAGTCCTCTACGCCTATAGAATTAACGATGTTTCTGCGGATTGTATGTCTGGTTAATTTTCGCTAGCAACGGCCACTTTGCCCTTTAGTAAATTTGCCCCAATGAGTTGTCTGAGTTTTGTATGCAATGAATAAACGAGTGCCTTGTATAATGATTGGGATTCTGCTCCCTAACATTTTATTTAATATGTCTGATAGCTGTATTCTTTAAACAATTGTACGAGGAAATTCTTGAAAATGCAAGCATGATTCAAGTTTTTGCAGTCCTGAATTCACCAGTTTTTGTGATTTCTAACCAACGAACTCAAAGTTATCAAATGTTTCAGCTTCCCAGCTTTGCTCAGCCAAGATGCCATGGGAATTTAGTGCCAACTAATGTCAAAAGAAAGTGTTCTGAATGTTATGAATTTTGGAATGTTGATAATGTTTCTTTTTCTTCAAAAATCGTGATGTCTTTAAATGATTAATCCATTTGTGATTTCTCTTAAATAAACTAAGAATCACAAAAATTGTCCAATGGTCCTCAATGTTTTTACGGCAACTGCACAATTTTTGATAAATACCTGAAGGCCAGTTTGGTTCAGATATTTGGAGAATGCTTATAAGCTATACTAGATTTTCCAAAAGACTAGTTTGAAATTTAATTAGGGTGAACTGTGTGATAAACACTTATCTAGCCTCAAATTTATTATTTTACCAATAACTGAAATAGCGATGTTTTCATATATCTTTGGCCTTGCTATAGGGGGTTTCTGATCAAAGTTTGGAACTTAAAGGGGAAACATCAGAAAATCAATACCTTAGTAACTAGACAGCCCTTATCCAGGACAGTCTATGGACAGCACCAAGTGCAACCTCCAGGGGATCTATGTGTGAACCCTTGAGCCTGTATGGGTTTTTGAAATTCTTTGGGGCAGATTTACTAACCGGCGAAAATTCGCCAGTGTCCACTTCGCACCCAGCACAACACTTTGCCAGGTGAAAAATTCACTCAGACTACACTAATTCACCTAAATGCGGCGTTTTGTCATGGGCACCAAACGCTGGCGACATTATGTTAAATGTTGGTGCAAATACTTACAAATTACACTTTTTAAAACACATGTCCAGGGAACCTTAATAAAGACAATAGAGTTAATATAATGCCCTACACATGAGCCCACTGTAAAATGAATGTTCCATATGTTAGAAAATGTATGGAGAAAACCAGTTACCAAAAAAAATTTTTAAGGACTTTTGCAGCCTAACACTCTGAAATAAGGAAAAGACACTAGCGTTTTTTGAACTTTGATGCATTTTTCACTAACATAATATGATGTATGTTACAGAAGATTGAGGAAGATCTATGCACTCCATTGCACTTCACCTGGTCTGTGCTGGCGAAGGCAAGTCTGGCGAAAGAGGTAACAGTAAGTAAAATCCGCATTTTAGTGAAGTTGCGGAGCAACGTCCATTCGCCAAAGTGAATTGTCGTCTGGTGATAGAGTGCGAATGAGTGCTAGCGCCTGTCTCTTTTGCTAACGAATTGTCGCCTGCACCCGTTAGTAAATTGGTAATGTCCCTGCAGGCGATAACGCTAGCGAATTGACACTAGCATTAGCCACTTTGCCCTTTAGTAAATCTGCCCCTTTAACTCTTAGCTTAGGGCTCCTGTATATGATTTTTCATTTTTGTGGCTGTACAGGTTAAGCAATATGCAGGGTGGAAAATATATTTAATGCATGGCTTCAAAGGTGTTAAAACGTTTTATCATACGTTTCACCAGACGCAAATTCTCTACAATGATGCTAATTTACTAAAGTGCAAAGTTGCATCTCTGTATTCGAACGCTAGCAAAGTTTCGCTTGCATTTATCCATTATCGCAAGCATTTCAGAGTGAACTTTCGCTAGCGTTTGTTTCTGCCTCGTTAGTACGCTTAGGTCAATTTGAATAGGGCGGGTACATATAGGTCGTATGGACGTCTTCATTAGAGATGTTGGTGCAAATTCTTGAAGTGGCCACTTATTACCACAAATGTCCAAGGAAGCAAAATAAAGACAATAGAGATCATCTAATGCCCTAAACATGAGCCCACCCTAAAACAAATGTGGCATGCCCCTCAAATGGTTGGAAAAAAATGTTAACACAAAATTATTTTCATTTTTAGAATATGAAAAAACGTTTCATTGTTTTTTTAGAACTTTTATCACTTTTCAGCATAGAGGATATGATGTCACTGACATAAGATTGAGGAGGATGTATCTTCATCTTATCAGTTTGTCAGGTCTAAACTGGAGAAGCAAACTCTGGTGAAAGAGGTAATGTTCTGTAAAATTTGCACTTTAGTGAATTTGTGGAATAATGATTGACTGACGATAGGGCACGAAACTGCACTAGCAACTGTCTCTTCTGCTAGCAAATTGTCTTCTACGCTTGTCAGTAAATTGGCGCTGTCCCTGCAGATAGGATTTCTGGCAAATTTTCAATAGCGACGGCCACTTCGCCCTTTATTAAATCTGCCACTCAGCACTCAGTTCTGTGTCCCCCGTGCTAGAGTCCTGCACGTAACCAATTTCTAAGACCCGGACTGCAGCCCGCAAAACCAACCGCGCCTGCATATTTACCCAACTTGAACCACTACCCGACCCAAACCCGCAACTGCCTTATCCGCAACCCGCCGACCACCATCAAACCGGATGTGATGTTGCTGCAAACCAGAAGTGACATCATCAAACGTGGCTGATAGCTGAGAGGGACAGAAGCGCGCCGTGTGATGTAAGAGAGCTGTGCCTGAAGTCAGATGGAAAGGGGAGAAGAGTAGAGGGAAAGCTGCAGCGAGAGAGCTGCAGCAGGAAGAGACCCGCAACCCTACCTACGTCCCGCAGACCCGCGACCCTGCAGACCCGCATCTATACCCACACCTGAAAAGCTTAACCTTGTTCCGCAGAGTACCCCTTTTTTTTGCTGGTAAAGCTCGTGTACCTGACCCGCTGCAGGACTCTACCCCATGTCATTAAGCTCCTACAAGGTTACAGATACAAAGAACTACATATTGCCTTTATAGTAAGCCTACTAAGTTCCAAGAGTACCCCAAACAGCAAGTTAGCATTTAGCCAAGATCTTATCCTAGCATTCAGGCTGACCACCCCACCCATAACTAACAGCCCAGCCCCACAGTTTGTAAACCACTGCCATAAACCTTACACCTTGCCCTGTCACTCAATAAAGAATAATTGCAACTGGCTTAGAATTTTGAAACTTGACTTGATCATTTCACTTGCATTTTCTTTCTGTTTAGGTAATATCTGGCAGGTGGATTGGCAAGGCTTATATTCTAGAAATGCACAGTCATACAGAAGATTTGCAAGACATGCCACAACACAGTGACATAGACAAATATAGGCATGCTCACCAGAATTCTTCAGGCAAAGTGAAACCATATTTGTCATTTTAATACATATGTATTCCAGCTATACCACAGCTGAACAGTCGGGCTTTTGCTGGCTTCTAAATTTTCCAAGTAATCACAGATCTACTGCCAACAAGAGATGGGGCACATCAGATGTGGTTTATATAATCAAAAGCTCAGCAAACAGACTTTATAATAAAAAACAACAACGTTTTGCTCACATTTTACATATAGCAGTAACTATGCAATAACACGCACTTTAGCTTGAAAATGTTAGATGTAAAATAATTTCCACTGGGGAGTTTGCTTTCTAGAAGAATACAAACAGTGATGCATGTTGTCTACCAGTTGTATACTCTTTAAAGGGCAACTAAAACTTTGAAACAATGCAGGACTTATAGGGGGTCATTTATCAGAATCCGAAAATATATAATTTATTTCTGAAATATACTCCAAACAAATCCGCACAGGTTATTTCCCCTTATTTATCAATTCATTTTCCCAAAAATTACCTGTGCAGGAAAAAACTCGAAAAAATTTGTGAAAAATTCAGATTGTATGATTTTTTTTCAGATTTTCCTTCCTCTGATTTTTGCCCGAAAACCACAAAATTTTTTGGATTATTGCACGAAAAACATCTCAGATCAAGATATCTTCAGGACTTCTCCCATTGGCTTATATACAACCTCGGCAGGCCTGAGATGCCAGGATTTTTACATCCTTGGGGTATAATAAATCATGAAAATTTTGAGGTTTTTTTCCAATAGAAATTAGGATTTTGTAGTCTAAAAACCATGATTTTTTCAAGTTTTTGGCATTTGGATTTTTAATAAATTACCCCCATAGAGTTAAAGGAAAATTAACCCCCAAAAGGAATAATTAAGCTACAGCTTATATCATATTAAGTTGTGATGGTCTGTGTGCTGCCTCAGAGATCACCTGACCAGAAATACTGCAGCTCTAACTGTAAAAGGAAGAAGTGGGGAAGCAGAAGACATGACTCTGTCTGTTAATTGGCTTTTGTGGCCTAACTTGTATGGTTTGATTGTGTGCACCGAGAATCATAGGATCCCAGTGGGTGACCTTTATTTCTTAAAAAATTCTATTTATGATTACCCAAAGGCACATACTACTAAAAAAGTGTATTATTATGAAAACAGTTTATTTACAGATTTTAATAGTCTTTCTGGCATTCACGTTTTTTCGGAGGAAAACCCAAAGTTTCATTGGATTTGTTTACGATTCGAGTTTTTGGGTCAGTAACATTCGTTCGAATTTTAGACATTCGAGTTTTTTCTACATTCAAATTTATTAGAGTAAACAAAATTCACATAAATTAAAATTTGACCTTTGATAAATTTGCCTCTAAGTGCAGCAAAACTATAGATTTTATGAATTATTTCATTATCTAAAGCAAATATTCAGCTGAATGAAAGTTCACTTGCATACATATTGAGAACACGCTTCGCTGGTATTGTACCAGGTACTTTTAGGGGCAGATTTATCAAGGGTCGAATTTTGAGGGTTAATAAACCCTCAAATTCAACCCTCGAAGTAAAATCCTTTGAATTCGAATATTGAATTCGAAGGATTTTAGAGCAAATACTTTGATCGAACGATCGAATAAAAATCGTTTGATCAACCGATAAAATACTTGGGGGGGGGGGAAGGTCCCCATAGGCTAACATTGAACCTTGGTAGGTCTAAACTGCCGAAGTATGTAGTCGAAGTATTTTTTAAAGAGACAGTACTTCGACTATCGAATGGTCGAATAGTCGAACGATTTTTAGTTCGAATCGTTTGAATTGAAGTCGAAGGCCATAGTATTCGATGGTCGAAGTACCCAAAAAAATACTTTGAAATTCAAAGTATTTTTCATTTGAATCCTTCACTCGTGCTCAGTAAAAGTGCCCCTTCGTGTGCGACAAAAGCAGACAATTCTAAACAAGTTATTAATAGCGCCTTCAGACTCTTGCAGTTATTTTCATCCCTGCCCCACATTGAGTTTCATTCCGTGTTGATTATGGGTGTTAATGAGAGACAACAGCACAGCTGGAGTGTTCCTGGATCACACATGGTATTCTGGATACTGACAGTTGTAAAAATATGGTGTTTTCAGATATTTTGTAAGCAATACATAAAGTACAGTAAGTGCCTCTGTTGTGGGACACCTGCAGTTATGCAAGTATAAATATATGTGTATATATATATATATATATATATATATATATATATATATATATAGATATAGATATAAACTGTCACACTTTCATTTTATCATTAAGGAGTGTAAAAAAGGCCTAAAAAAGAGAAAGGGTAAAAAAAATCTCCAGTTTTGATAAATTCATTGTTATTTTGAAAGAAAGCTCAGAAAGGGGTACTTCATTTATAATGGATAAAATTGTAAATGGCTTTGAGGCTCAGCGACTATCAGACCTTTGTGTTTTCACCCAAACGTGTTTTGTTGCTGGATTGGATCAGGTAGCTGTAGAGGAAATCGCACACCCACGACACCCGTCCAATATGGTAGTACCTGGTGCCCGGTGATGGAGGAATCGGCAAACCTCTCAAGTAGATACGAAAAAGCTGGATTGGAACCTGCTTCTTTAGCATTGTGCAAGTTTACTCATCATGTTTAGCTGCATGTACGCCCCCAGCATAGCAACACAGATGCACCCTCCCGTTAAATTAACTCCAGACCTTTGTGCAAATTTATCTCTCTTGTCTAGCCGGGAGTGATAATGAACCATCCTTTCCATGTTTGATTCTCTGTTGCTGACCCCTGACTTGCTTCTGAATCTCCCTACTTACTTCAGTGACTGCTTTTAGTTTTGACCTTACCCTATTTTCTGTTACAGGGTGAGACTGGGCCAGTGGAACACCGGGAAAAAACCTAGTGGGCCCTGGCCCTCGTGGGCCCCACCAGCCCAGACCCATGCCCTTAGCTGTTTATGACCTCTCTCCCTGGCTCTCCTCGCACCTGCAAGAAAGAGAAGTAGACATGAGGGTGCCAGAGGTTGTTGTGGCTCGGGCAGGGGGCTGGCGGTGACTTTGTAGCGGGGGCCCCAGGGGGGGTGTGGTGGACCCCGAGAAAGCAGCCCAGGTCCAACGCTGCTAATACATCCTTGCCTTTTAGTTCTAAAACTACACTCTTGATTCCCGAAGTTTCACAAAGAGGCTCCCTCTAATCCTCAACCTGAGTACTTTGCAAGTCTGCCATTTCTCCACTAACCCAGTTCTGGTTTCCACTTCTGGCACTGTTGTCATTCCAGCAGAGGCTAATTTCTACAACTCCAGGCTCAATAACAAAGTACATCCTGACAAGGACATCTAATGACACTCATGACACAAAATAATCTACAGTCCCAGCTTGAGTATAGACAAAAAAGTGGATCATGTACTCATGGAAGCTATTTTTTTTTTAAGTCAAAATTCAAAAATCCTGTGGGAGGATGAAGAACTTCTTTTGAAAAAAATGAAAGAACATATAAAATACTATTGCTACATGAACATGAACTCGGCAGGTCTGAGTTGGAGTACTTTTTTATTCAGACTTGGCGTTTAATAAATCTTGAAAAAGTCGAGTTTTTTTCCTATGAAAAAATGGTTTTCTTTCCCTTTCAAAGTCTGACCAGAAAAAATCTGAATTTAATAAATAACCCCCTTATTAATCAGCAAATGAACTGAAGTCTATGGGCGATACTTTTTTTTTGACACATGATAAATTAAGCAGCACATTTTTGATGTGCAACAAATTTTTTAACCCAATAAAGTTATGGGTGTAATTTTTGCTGCAAAACTTAGCGAAAAATTTCGCTCATCACTCATTGCTCTGATTTTTCTGACACTTTTCAAAGGTTTTTTAAAAAAAAAAAAAATAGTCAGTTTGATGTACATCGAAGCACCAAATACTACAGATATGCCTTTATCATTTGAGACCAGAGGCATTTCCCAAAGAATCATGTTTTTACCCCTGATCAAACTTTCATAAAGGTTCAGACAGGCCAGTATTTTATAAATGGAACTCATATTCATTAATGCCTTCACATTCACCTGTTGAATAGAGATACAATCTGGCACAAAGCCCAAATCTGATCTGTCCATTTGAATGTGCCATGTCCCATAGTGTATAGTGGTTGTGTGACAGCCTATTGAAATAAAATTATAATACTGATGGGTACCCAAGACACCCACAACACAGGCCCACAGCCACATAAACCAAAAATGTTTATAACAAACACATCCCCAGTGACCTTATTTATTCTATTGTTTAACCCATCTTCTGCCCTTCTTTTCTTCTCTGCACATTCCTTTTCTTCTTATCACTTTTCCCACCATGCATTTGCTGACTGCCCATCTTTTCCTCATTCTTCCCGTTTGTATTTCCCTTTATCTACGCTAAAATGCAGTTGCCAATAGGAACCTATTAGTTTTGAACAGTCTACTATAAGCTAGACCAGTGGTCCCCAACCAGTAGCTCGTGAGCAACACGTTGCTCTCCGACCCCTTGGATGTTGCTCCCAGTGGCCTCACAGCAGGTGCTTATATTTGAATTCCAGGCTTGGAGGCAAGTTTTGGTTTCATAAAAACCAGGTGCACTGTCAAACAGAGTCTCAATGTAGGTTGACAAGCCACATAGGGGCTGCCAAATGACCAATCACAGCCCTTATTTGGCACCCCGAGAACATTATTCATGCTTGTGTTGCTCCCCAACTCCTGTTACTTCTGAATGTTGCTCACAGCTTCAAAAGGTTGGGGATCCCTGAGCTAGACTATGGAAGCAAAGACCTGAATAGTTGCTATTGATAACAATAAACCAGCCCTAATGTGTAGACAGTATAAACCAGGGCATGTCTGGTTCAAGCACCTCTTGGAGGTTCCAGCTTTTGTCAGTGCCTCCTTTGTCAGTGTAACAAGGTAACAAATATAGTAAAAGTATCACTTGTCCTCTGGCAGTAAATAAGTCTCACCCTAAATCTCACCCATAATGGCTTTCAGGCTGGGTCCCCTTAGTTCATAAACAGATTACTGATATAAATAGAAAGAAGGGTGTAAAAGTAATGCAGCCAGAGTTCCAAGAAAATCGAGGACATCAGATAAGTATTGATCTTCACTCTGACCTTGACTTTCATGCTGGGCATCCAGGTGTAGCAAGGAGAGCAAACAGACACTCTCTGTTATAATCAGTTATCTTCAGGCTGAGCCTCCGCAACAGCTTTAAGCTCCCCATTTTAGGAACCAATGACAATGATGTCTTCCTGTCCAGCCTTCTCTTAATCACCAGACCCAGTGTTAGTACAGGTATGGGACCTGTGATCGAAATCTTTCTTTTCTTCTTTTCTTCATGCCCTAAGTCTACTAGAAAATCATGTTAACTTTAAATAAACCCAATAAGCTGGTTCTGCTTCCAATAAGGATTAATTATATATATGTTTGGATCAAGTACAAGCTACTGTTTATTATTACAGAGGAAAGGGAAATCCTTTTTAAATGATTTGGATAAAATAGAGTCTATGGGAGATGGACTTTACGTAATTCAGAGATTCCTGGATAGCAGGTTTCTGGATAACATAACAGGAACATCAGGTAGGACTGTTATGAGCAACCTACTCACCCTTATCACTCTAGCCTAAAAGCTAATTCATCAGCCTATTAATAAGTTCAGGGAGTTTTCTGTCCCAAGCCTTTACAACAATGACGCTCAGCCAGCTTGACATATTCTACAGAACTAACATGATTCTTTCCAGAATCAGTGGTCAATGAATTCTCAAAACGTCACAGGTCCCTGTGTCAATTTCTTTCATAAGTACCATTATGGTTCTGCACAAAAGCCTTCTTAAACTCCTTGTGCATGGTGTTAAAAAAAAAGAAAAACAATAAAATGATGGAACTCTTGACAAAAATTGTAGTCAACATAAGGCAAAAACATCATGTCTGTGTAAACTGTTTTTATCACAGTCTCGTTAGATCTGTTACAAAATAAACAAACAAAGAGCAAATAAAGAGGACAAAATCTGTTGAGAATTACGCATTTCAAGAATCTGGCGTACTTGGTGCATTTTTTTTCTTTGTCATCATGTTGCGATGTGACAGAATAATTCAGCCAGTTTGCTGCCAAGGCATTTTGTAAGCTGAGGACCAAGCCAGGATCACAGATTTTAAGATAAATGTTTCATATTTATAAGATTCCTCAGAAAACATTTCTGTATCAAATTCACTATTTCATTTGAAGCAAAGTCAAGCCTCAAGCTTTTCTAATATGGGGAGTGCAATCAATGAAAAACGATGAATTTACATGTTTTAATAATAGATGGAACCAACCTCAACCTGTTTGACTTTATCTGCTCATAAACTTCAACATGTCACTCTGGGAGAAAAGCCTCGTTTACATAATAGGTGAATTGTGCAAAGTGAAATTTTTTGGAGAAAATCACCCACAAGCACCTTTTTAATGACATTTCAACGCAATTGCTGTTTAACGCTAAATTGTGTTTATCTCAACTTGCGCACAATGCACCAATATGGGAACAAATCAGCATTTTGGCAAAATTACGTTTTGTGTATAAATGGCATAACCTCAAACACAAGCATTAGCATGTGATCAGTTTGATTCAGTCAGTTGCAGCAATTGATTGTGGTCAGGTCCAGGCAGTGGAGTCACTAGATCAGTGATCCCCAACCAGTAGCGCGTGAGCAACATGTTGCTCTACAACCCCTTGGATGTTGCTCCCAGTGGTCTCAAAGCAGTTGCTTATTTTTTAATTCCAGGCTTGGAGGCAAATTTTAATTGCATAAAAACAAAGTACAGTGCCAAGTAGAGCCTCCTGTAGGCTGCCAGTCCACATAGGGGCTACCAAATAGCCAAACACAGCCCTTATTTGGCACCCCAAGGGACTTTTTCATGCTTGTGTTGCTCCCCAACTCTTTTTACATTTGAATGTGGCTCACGGGTAAAAAAGGTTAGGGACCTCTGCACTAGATGTTACTGGGCCCTACAGCAAATTCATTTTAGGACCCCCAATATAACCAGAGATTGTTGTATTTTACCAATATATGTTTATATCTCTAATTTTTTGGGCCTCATGGGGCCCCCTATACCTCCTGTGCCCCCTGCAGCCACAGGGTCTGCTTCTTTTGTAGTTACGGCCCCGGTTATTTCTGGGCAGTATTTCTAGGGTTCCATTTAGTAAGTTCATTCTAACAGTCTTAAAGGGCACTTTTTGGCAAAAATACATTTTCCCCAACCAAAGGTGCGGCTTAATAGGGAGCACACTATGGGGGTAACAATATTTTTTTTAATTGCCCCCTGCCAGTGCTAGGCCATGCACATAGAGATGGAGCTCCCGGTACGAGCGGCCATGTTGGGCACACGCATGTGGATAATGAGCAAGTTGTGGTATTTGCTCATGCGTGTGATGTCAGAAGCTCATTAGCTACCGCCCAGTGCGAGCGTCACAGTTAAAATTGAAAAAAAAATGACTGTTACCCCCAACCTGAGGAGTGTGGGCTCTATTAGCCCACACCTTCTGGCCAACAGGTGCCCTTTAATTATGGGGCTGAACCTCGGCCAACTGTAAAACCCAGGTCAAGAATCAGCCCCCTACAATGTCATCAGCCTTCTTCCTTGGCTGTTGCCTGAACTTTTATGGCGGACCAGATGCAGGCACACGTGGTGGATTTTGGCATCGAGAACTCAAGAGTTTATATTTCTGAGCCAAAATCCGCCATGTGTGCCTTCAACTGGGCCAATGCAAGTTTAGCGATATTTGTGGTAGCAATACCTTTCTGTATAGCGTAAATAGTGCTTTGAGTGTTTAAAGTGTTATGATCCAATGTAAAATTTTTTGGAACTTTTGAATGTTGGGGGCAGATTTATCAAAGGTCGAAGTGAAGGTTCGAAGTTAAAAACTTCAAATTTCAAAGTCATTTTTGGGTAAGTTTTGGGTACGACCACTGAATATTCCAACTTCGATTCGAAGTTGAAAAAAACTTCGGAATTCAAAGGTTGAATTTTTTTGAAGTACTGTCTCTTTAAAAGCTGCCGAAGTGCTGTTTTCGCCTATGGGGGACCTCCTAGAACCTGTGAGGCAATTGGGGGAGTTTGGGAGATCAAAGGTCGAAATTAAAAAAACTTTGATCGAAGTACGATCGTACGATTCGAAGTAGGCCGAATTCGGCCGTCTTCGACCCCAAAAAACTTCGACCTCCATTCGATTGGTCTTTTTGACCATTGATAAATCTGCCCCTTAGTGTCAGAACAAAGCATGGATTTGTTTTTTTCCCATGTAATTTAAAATAGCCCAGTGCTACATTTTGGTGTTGATTCCCTGTTTTCTTAACTATACCTCTTTGTCTGAGCTCCATGTTCTTCCTTCATGCTTGTCTGGGAAGTGGTTCTGTGATAGGAAGGAGAAGTGTTTAAGTGCTAAGTACTGTCCTAAACCATACAATGATGATTTCGTTTTCGATAATTCAAGATTCAAAATTGGGCTTATTTTAATTTTTTTTTAAAAAACTTACATGGAGTAAAGTGTTATTATACAACACCAATTAGGACCGCTCCAACTCACCACCACTTCGCTGTGTTATATAATACTCTGTTCCAAGTGTCTGATGTTTTATTCCAGAACTGAGGGTTATTTTCACCAAAGAAAGAATATATTATTACTGTGTCCACATGGAAGTGGGAACAGATAATAAGAACGTCAGTTGGGGAAAAATAGCACCTAATGAGCTTGAAGCCTTCTCGTCCACCTTCACTATGTAGTTTCTGCTAGTTAGGCCTGCTGATGGGAAAATGTGCTGCTACTGTTGTTGTTATGTATCTGATGCACTTTGTACTCTCTCACCGTCACGTGGATCCAGCTGGGCACTCATACACGGAGTTCCTGACTCCAAGGGCTGCTAGGTACATGGTGAACTCATATCAAGGAGCAAAAGAAACGACAAGGGCACAGTCTGCCGACTGTAGTATATTCAGTGTATATATACATATTCAGTACTAAGATAGAGCTGGCAGAACAAAGATAGAAGATAGGGCACAACTTTGTTTTGCAGCTGTAAGTTAGCATCGCTGTGATCTATAAGGGATCTTACGTTAACTACATAAGGGTTCTGGTTAAAGTGGACCCGTCACCCAAAAAAATTATTCCAAATCCTATTTTATCACATTAGTCAAGCAAAATGAACTTTAATTACACTGTATAAATTATTTGAATCTTGTTTCCTTCAGTCTGGGAATTCATAATTATAACAAGCAGGCAGGAGCCATTTTGTGGACACTGTTATTAAGACAAGCCTTGTATCATCTCAGAATCTTGTTTGTGCACCAGAATGGGGGACCTGATGTCCATCCCCATGTCCTGGCTACACAATTAAATGGTGAAGAGAACAGGGGAATGTGGGGAGAGCAGTGACATGTAGGAAGTGCTGAATTGAAAGTGAAAGTAATTGTCTGCCCCGCCTCTATGCCTAGGCATAGAGGCGGGGCAGACAATATTTGATTGACAGCTGAGATTTTTAAATGAGCTTACAGCAGCTATGAATGCTTTAATAAAAAATTGAAATTGGATTTCATGTTTAATTTGAAAAGGACTTTTATTATACAGATTTTTGTGTCTGGGTGACGGGTCCACTTTAAGCACCCACCACTTGAATACCTTGCAAGTAGAGCACTTCACAATCGTGAAGCATAACTTCGAAATTTGACCTTTGATAAATAACCCCGAATGGTTGGGCTAAATAGTGTTAGTAATATAAGAGCTAAACTTACACCCCAGAAGCAAGTCACCTAATGGCAGAAGCACAATGGCAGCTCAGTCCCAATAGAAAAACATATATGAGTGCTTTTTTTTACAGTGTTTTGCAGTGTTGATTTGGATTAAATTAGGTTACTGTTGCTGTAGGCCACTTTTTTGTGATGCCATTCCTGGGCTGTTTCCAGGTCCCTCCATATTCCTGCCTACTGCTCCCAACAATTGACTCCCATAGGCCCAGGCTTGGTAGGAATTCCACAAATCCAGGCCCGAGACATATTTATCTACACTAATGACTTCCCTAATTATTTTGGAAAAGCCTCATCTGGAGTATGCAGTGCAGTTTTGGACTCCAGTCCTTAAGAGGGATATAAATGAGCTGGAGAGAGTGCAGAGACTAAGTGCAACTAAACTGGGAGGTAAGACTTAAATGATGAGGGTAGACTGTCAAGGTTGGGGTTGTTTTCTCTGGAAAAAAGGCGCTTGCGAGGGGACATGATTACACTTTACAAGTACATTAGAGGACATTATAGACAAATAGCAGGGGACCTTTTTACCCATAAAGTGGATCACCGTACCAGAGGCCTCCCCTTCAGACTAGAAGAAAAGAACTTTCATTTGAAGCAACGTAGGGGGTTCTTCACAGTCAGGACAGTGAGGTTGTGGAATGCACTGCCGGGTGATGTTGTGATGCTGATTCAGTTAATGACTATAAGAATGACTTGGATGATTTTTTGGACAGACATAATATCAAAGGCTATTGTGATTCTAAACTCTATAGTTAGTATAGATATGTATAGGTATAGAATTTATGTGAAATTTCGGAGTGGTGTGTGTATGGATGCTGGGTTTTCATTTGGAGGGGTTGAACTTGATGGACTTTGTCTTTTTTTTTCATCCTGATTTAACTATGTAACTATGTAACCTATACATTATGCCAGCTTTGACAAAGCCTTTACTAACTACTAATGTGCTTGACAATAAAAAGCCTAATTATTTTGAAGAAATTACCTATTCAGTGCCCAATAAAGACTAGACAAATGATTATGTATACAATGAGTTAATTGACTGCCACCAACTTCATGAAGTCTCTTACCAGCAACTGAGAAGTTTAAATTTAATGTGACTTCAAACACATTCTCCTATGAGCAGTAGGCTTATTTCAAATAAACTACCAGACAGTCATGGTTGATCTTTCTAGGATTCCAATAATAATGTCCCAGGGGGCTTATTTGTTGCCCTTGTAGGAGTGACATATGTTTCAAATTGTGTAGCTAAAGTTGCCCATGTGACACTAATGTTAGGCTATTGTCAGGTTTGTTGTGTTGGACTCAGGTCAGGCTTATTGCACTTGTTTATCCCAGCTTTCTGGAAAGCAGCACTATAGCGTAAGCTTTACTAAGATAGGGAAAATATGACATATGCAGCTGTGAATGGCACAACATACTTGATCATGTAATGGAAAGTTTCATTTCAGCATTCCTGACCCTTTAATAATCATTAAGATATAGCAAATAAATCCCAACTCTTTGCCTGGCAGATAAATATATCATCCAATAAATATATCCTCAGGGGGAACACAAGTTCTGATGTAAAGCTGGAGTAAAACAGATAAATAACAATCAAAGGAAATAAAGAGAAAGCTAAGCTTAGAAGTGTAGCATGGCTCACTGAAGAATGTAGCTATGTCGCCAGGCTCGGTAATGTGATCAGCATAGCTGATAGACTTGGTATGAGCCAACTGGCTTAGTGAAGAAAGCTCCAGAGGCAACAGTTTGGCGACGAGAGCTGCACGGCCTTCGGGCTTAGTAAGTGCATTACACAAACAAAAAGCTTAGCAAGGAGAGCTTCAGTGTTGACAGGGGTAGAAAAGATCACAGTAGCTCAATGGAGAGCTTTGGATCATAACTTTATAGTCACAGAGTGGAACAGCTGCAAAGGAGTAAAGGACTAAGGGTGTTCTAGAGTCAGACCAGGTTAGGGAGCACTAAAGAGCAAACAATCTGTGGAGATGAAAACTAGTAGTCGCTAGATGGTTAAGGCAGCAGGTAGGGTGGGTGGTTTATTAGGAACCATGAAACAATAAGGAGCAAATGGCAAAAAGTAAAGCTGTGCTCACCGCTAAACATTTTTAAATTACAAGGTTGGAGTGCAATGAGGGTGGGACCATATTAATCATACAGACAGAAAAAGAGATCCCAAACGTTCCAAAAAATATACTTTTCTTTAAACAAAACATGAAATGTTTGTCCATATTTTGCAGTAAGTACAAGCTACTCAAGTAGATCAAAGTCTACACAAATTCTTCCACTAAGAAACTAGTCCCAATAGAGGCTAGTCACAAGGTACTGTATTTATTGTGGCCTGGAATTGGAAATGAGTGGTATTGTGTTAAATGGGACTAACAACTATGCTCTTGTTGAATTGTGCTTAGTAAAGGCATATTTTAACTGGCATAGTTCGATGGAATCTCTACACAAGAGATATAGCCAATTTGTTTGCAATAGTGTTCTTCTTCTTACTATGGGGGAAATTTACTAAAGGGCGAAGTGGCTGCCGTTAGCGAAAATTCGCCAGCGTGACGTCATTTCGGCACTTCGCCGATTTAGTAACGGGCGTTTGCGTAATTTAGCGAAGGAGATAGACTGTTGCGATTTCGCACTCTAACGCCAGGCGAATTTTTGCGCTGGCAAAAGAGCGTTACTATGCAAATTCACTACGTTTTTGATTTTACTGAACGTTTCCTCTTGCGCCAGACTTGCCTTCACCACCTCAGACCAGGCGAAGTGCAATAGAGTAGATAGGAGTTCCTCAAAAAAAAGTTGAAAATTTTTCTAAGTCCCAAAAAATGCTGGTGTCTTTTCCTTTTTACAAGGATGGAAGATCTAATTTCTTCCCCCCTACATTTGATAAAATATGGCACCTAAACTAAACTGTGGGCACATGTCTAGGGCAATATAACACCTCTATATAATTTTATTAAGGTTCCCTGGCCTTATGTAGTGCAATGTATTTGCTGCATCATATACGGCCATTGTACTTTAACTGCACGCCGTATGCAAATTAGCCAACGCTATCATAACTTCGAACTGATGAGCGTATTTTCAGTAGCGCAACTTTGCCAGCGTTCGGTACGCTGTGCGCAACTTCGGATCATCGTGAATTAGCGTTGTCCAGGCAAATTTACGCCTGGCGAAGTGTTGCCATGTGCGCGAAGCCAGCACTGGCGAATTTTCGGCGGTTAGTGAATTTACCCCTATGTGTCATCTAACTGGCTTTTCTGGGTGGACACACTCTAGTGATGTCAGGCCCTACCCCTTTTGGCTGCAAAGTCATTACTCTTGAGTAAAGAATATAAGAGTGGGGATATTGGAAGTTGACCAGACTCAACATTAAGCAGGGCTAAAACTATAAGCAGATAAGTTAAGGGAAAACAAAGCCATTTGAAACAAATTACACATTCAAATTGAATGGTTCTTTAGGAAACAATACAAATGGTAAAAGAAAAATGGAAGCATAAAGAGAAAGTCTTAAGGATATCATCAGACTGGTGTTGAACTGGAATGCCAAGGGTCCATCAGAAACCTTCAGACCAAAGGTCCATTCCGCAAACAATTTTTCTCACTTGTCATCTTTATTCCTTTTAGTTTCCTTTTTTACTTTCTTTCTTCCACATATTTCTCCTCTATGTTCTCATACAAAAATGAGGACTGACAACCAAGATAAAGGCATACAAGGCCATGAGCAGGAGGGCCCGCTGATAACTGCCTTGACTAGGAGGTTTCCTGGTCTCTTGGTGGGCCAGTCTAACACTAAGTCAGACTGGTAACATTGTTGAAGTACTTAATGTTAAGTTTTAATGGCCATGTCCTTGTCACAGACTCATGTGATGTTAGACTCAGTATTGTATACATCTTAAGACTACTAAGAGCTTCAGGTTTGTTATCTTGATCTCTTTTGCCGGGTTTAGACACTTTAAAAAAAACAATGACTATTGAAGTCATTTTTGACGCCTTCATGTGTTACCAACTGATTGGTAGCTATGGATTTCAAGTACCTGCTATAATGATTTTTATTGTGACATTTTTACTTTGTGACTACCCTGACAGTCAGGCCTCGTCTCTAACAGCAGTAAATACTGTACTTCTGCAACGAAACAGTCTGGTAATGACAAAAAAGTCAACGTGCATATGAAATAAACCACATCCCCTTTTTATCTTACCTAATTCAGTCAAGCCCCACTATGTTTATGGCTTTTCACCTTTCAGTAGTGTTATCAAAGGCATTTGTTTGTGAGTGGACTTAGCACTTTGCTTTATTAATGAACAAACCCAGTAAAGGAACGATGGATTGGAGATCTCAGGGTTACAAGCATCTGCCCAGAAGTTTAAAGGGATACTGTCATGGGAAATGACAAGTTAATAGTGCTGCTCCAGCAGAACTCTGCACTGAAATCTATTTCTCAAAAGAGCAAACTGATTTTTTTATATTCAATTTTGAAATCTGACATGGGGCTAGACATATTGTCAATTTCCCAGCTGCCCCAAGTCATGTGACTTGTGCTCTGATAAACTTCAGTCACTCTTTACTGCTGTACTGCAAGTTGGAGTTATTTCACCCCACTCCCTTTTCCCACCCAGCAGCCAAACAACAGAACAATGGGAAGGTAACCAGATAAAAGCTCCCTAACACAAGATAACAGCTGCCTGGTAGATCTAAGAACAACACTCAATAGTAAAAACCCATGTCTCACTGAGACACATTCAGTTACATTGAGAAGGAAAAACAGCAGCCTGCCAGAAAGCATTTCTCTCCTAAAGTGCAGGCACAAGTCACATGACCAGGGGCAGCTGAGAAATTGACAAAATGTCTAGCCCCATGTCAGATTTCAAAATTGAATATAAAAAAATTTGTTTGCTCTTTTGAGAAATGGGTTTCAGTGCAGAATTCTGCTGGTGTAGCACTATTAACTGATGTGTTTTGAAAAAAACATGTTTTCCGATGACAGTATCCCTTTATGGTTGTTGAATCTAGGCTTCTGTGTGCCTATAAATCAGAAAGGTGCTGATTCAGACATACCACCCGATCAGAGGAAAAACCTTTCCTTTTGGTAAAGTTCTGATGGAAGATGAGATTGTGGTTGGTTTCATATTCAAATATAGGAACTAATAAAAGTCATTTATGAAAATATGAACAAATAAAATCTTTATATTTAACATTCCCTTCAGAGTAAGGAAATTACTGCAGTTAAAGTATTTATTTTGTAATATCCCCTTTATGCTGCAACCATTTGTTTCCGCTTCCACAACCTAACTGTCAGTTTTATACAGGAAATTAGACACTTGCCTCTCCAACTGCCGTGAACTATAACTTAATGCAGAGGGTCACCCGTCCTCCACATTTGGTTTAAATAGAATTGCAGAGATCTTTGTTGTTTAAAAACAACTGAAATTAAATGTATTTGTAAAATGTTTACTTACAGGAGAGAATGTCTTAGCTGGTTGTGCTTAAGGCTAGTGGCAGTCGGGAAGATTAGTCACCCAGCAACAAATCTTCCCTCCTTTGGGCGACTAATCTTCACACCAGCAAGAATACGAATCACCAGCGGGATGGCATACAAATCGCTTTCCAAACTCGCCCGGAGTTTCCTCGTGAAGCAACTTCGGGCGACTTCGGAAATGTATGCCAGCCAGCCAGTGATTCGTATTCTTGCCAGTGGGAAGGCATTTGGGGAGATTAGTCACCTGAAGGAGGGGAGATTTGTCACTGGCCGATTAATCTCCCCGTCTGCCACTAGCCTAATGGTTGGAGCAATGTTAATGGCTCCCACATCATAGGGCTGGCCTGACTGGTGGAGCTTGGAGCAGCGGAGACTCAGACTGAATGGCACTTTAGCTGTAGACTCATTATTGACAGATGAAGTTGCCAGATTTTATCAAGCACCAATTTAGTCACTCCAGACCTAGTTGCTACTTATTGGGCTGTGTATGATGCCCACTGAGGGATATGCCCAATCAATATCTGGTAACTGCACAGGTTTAAATTCCCATTGGATATGGATTCCATGTTGTTGATTTTTTTGACCAATGGGCATGTAAAGCCTCTAGTCAAATGTTGGCCCCAATCCAATTTGGCCTTTGGAAGTCGCTGACCAAATCAAACCCAGATCTGCTATTTTGGCACCCTTGTCACACCATAAATCTAGCATTGCATGTCGAAATTTGGGTATAATGCCTATTTGCTCTCTTAGATATACACAAAACACCAGCTTGAAGATCAGGTAGGGCAAGATTTGGGGTGAACACCTGTCCTCAGGGCCGGAACTAGGGGAAGCAGAGTAGGCACATGCCTAGGGCACAAAGCTGCGGTGGCACCAGGCATTTAGCTTTTCTGTCTCCTACCCCTCGTCCGGTCCCCCCTCTCCACTCTCATGCCGGCTGTTCCCAGCTGAGTGGGAGTGTGCACATGTGTATTTGTGGCTCTAATGAATATCTTTTTGTTGCAAAATACTATTGACTATTGACTATTTTACTATTAAAAAGACATACCACTTTTAATAGCAGTTAGGTTGGAACTACACAGTGTGCGTCCTTCCGATCCGATGAGATAAGAGGAAGCACAGGCGTCATGTCGGATGTGCCAAATCTAATGTAAGTAATACAAATTACAAAATGATACTACAAACTTATTGCATCCGAAACGACTCTCTCATGCGAATGCTGCACATTGCGTCTTCATCCGACAGTCGTGTCGTATGCAGTCAGTTTGCAGATGCGACATTTGACAAATTGCCTCTTCTTCGAGTGACTAATCTCCCCGGAAAGCCTTCCCGGCTAGAATTGAAATCACCGGCAGGAGGCCCCTCAGAGCGCTTCTTTTCCGAAGACACCCGAAGCAACTTTGGAAAACGAATCTTAGCATGTGTCACCACCCTAAAAGTTGTAACTATTAAGAATTTTGTTTTAATTTTTTTTTTACCATTTGAAGGGCATGCCACGTTTGTTTTAGGGTGAGCACGTATCTAGGACATTAGAGGAACTATTTTGTCTTTATTTTGCCTCCTCTGACATTTTTAATAATAAGTGGCCACTTCAAAAATTTGCAGCAACATCTCTCATAAAATCATATATATGACCTATATGTACCCTCCCTATTCAAATTGACCTAAGCGTAAGTGTACTAACGAATTATCGATAAGCAGAAATGAACGTAAGCGAAAGTTCGCTGACAAATTAATGCCAACGAAACTTCCCCAGCGTTCAGCTGCCCAGATGCAACTTTGCATTTTAGTGACTTAGCGTAGTAGTGGTAGCGAATTTGTGCCTGGTGAAGTGGCCTGAAGTGTGGCAAAGCCTTTGCAGGCTTAAATTCGCACTTTAGTGAATTTGCCCCACTGTGTTGCAGTGGGGCACACACATGCAGATGCCCATGCAGGATTCCATATCACAAGATCAGATCTTCTTTATATTGTCTGTGACTGTGGTGCTGAGAGCTGCAATTTAACAGAAGAAGGTGGGACACAGACTGGACATACCTGGAGGATATACTATGAACAACAGACAATTCCCTATGAACTTTTATCCACCCTACATCCCTCAAGGGGTCCCTCTGATTGTATCCACCCAGGGCAAATGCCCTTTCTGCCCTCCCCTGAAATTGGTCTGAGATCTAAACAATAAGCGGCATTCAGTAGCCTTGTTGCAGGAAGGATGGTGTATGTATGTTTATTTTGAATAGACCAATGTGGGCAGTTGTGTATGACAGCACCTCTTGGGCTATCAATCAGCTCCATGAAGCGGAACAGGGATTAACACATGTGTATGGTACATGGTTCAACAGCAGCCAAAGGATTTCCTGTAATGGTCCCTCTGGTTGACAATTGACCTTCCATGTAGGTTACAATGAGTGGAGTCAGAGAAGCCCCTGGGCAATCCTGAAACTGCACAAATGAAGAGCATTAGATGAATAGTTTTTGCACTGCCCTCCAGGGCCCTTTTCATTTGCTTTCTAAGATTAGGTTTCTCGGCTCTAAGTGTTCACAAGAGAGGGTTAGTGGAGCAGGAGCTAATCTATTGTGACAGGGGTTTTAGGAAAACAAACACAAGTACCACCTTTGCAGCTCCTGAGTTCTTCTTGGGTATGTAGAAGAGAGCTGTGACAGTTTATCTAGCGACATGTAAAAGTTATCAGGGTCACACTAACTGCCAGCCTTTGGGGGCATGCCGCCGCTCGTTATTCTGTATAGTACAGGAATCAGTTAAATAAACAAGGTTTGGGTGATGCAGACAAAAAAAGAGCCCACCAAAGATAATAAAAGGCTTTCCAGCACAGAATGTATTCACCTGACTCTGGCTATAAACATAGAATTGCAACACAAAGCCACTAATAAAGAGAATAATGCTGACTTTAACAATTGTGTGGTTGGATATACAAATCACACCTTATATGTCAGCCAACTATCCAGCCAGAACCTCAGGGTTAACAGCATGGATGCATTCATAAAGTTAGACCCATATGTGGCCATAGATTATAAATCTCATCTACTGGTACCTACTCATGCCTTTAAAATCAGACCTGTATTAAATGGATATCCTGCAGATGTTTAGTAGCTTTAAAGGGGAACAATCAAAAAAAATGAAAATTTAATATAAGCTTCAGCATACTGAAATAAGAAGTATTCTGAATATAATTAATTAAAAGTTCTGTACTGTTTCTGAAATAATCAAGTTTATCTTCACTATCCCTCTCTCAGCATCTGTTTCTCTTCATTCTCTCTTCATGCAGTGGTTGGGTGTCAGATATTCATTGACAGTTAGATCCAATATATCTTATAGTGGGGCTCCTTTTGCCTTGAAGATGTATTAGAGCTCACTCTATTAAAATCACCAGACATCATGTCTCTCTACATGCAGGATTTGTGCAAAAGGCAGTTATTTTGTTAGATTTTGTTAGTACTGGAATCAGTTATTTGAGTAAGCTCAAATACATCTGTTAGGAAAGGAAGCCCCCCTATAAGATATATTGGATCTAACTGTCAATGAATATCTGACACCCAACTGCTGCATGAAGACAGAATGAAGAGAAACGGATGCTGAGAGAGGAATAGCGAATATAAACTTGATTATTTCAGAAACAATGCAGAATATTTAATTAATTGTATTTAGAAAGTTTCTTATTTCAGTATGACGAAGCTTATATTAAATTTTTATTTTCCCGATAGTTCCCCTTTAACTTAGTTACTAGTGTCAGTACAGACTGCTGTTTTGATAACTAGCCATTCGGCATGTAGGTTTTATAGGTATTTTTCAGGGGAGGGAGTCCTGCCAGGTTCAAACCTTGCTCAGGCAGTACTTCTGCAAGGAAAGTCAGGTCTTATGGAGTAAGGGAACATAGCAGTGCCCCCCCCCCTATAGAGCTCACTCAAATAACTGATTCCAGTACAAACAAAATCTAACAAAATAACTGCCTTTGGCACAAATTCTGCATGTAGAGAGACACGATGTCTGGTGATATTAATAGAGTGAGCT
This sequence comes from Xenopus laevis, assembly GCF_017654675.1. Lineage (NCBI taxonomy): Eukaryota > Metazoa > Chordata > Amphibia > Anura > Pipidae > Xenopus > Xenopus laevis. The sequence continues at coordinate 149,587,782 of NC_054374.1, read as the reverse complement.
CTAATACATCTTCAAGGCAAAAGGAGCCCCCTATAAGATATATTGGATCATTCATCTGACACCCAACTCCTGTATGAAGAGAGAATGAAGAGAAACAGATGCTGATAGAGGAATAGTAAAGATAAACTTGATTGTTTTTTAATGATTGTATTTAGAAAGTTTCTTATTTCAGTGTGCTGAAGCTAATATTAAATTTTCATTTTCACGATAGTCCCCCTTTAAGTCTACTAGAAAATCATGTAAACATTAAATAAACCCAATAGGCTGGTTTTGCCTCCAATAAGGATTAACTATATCTTAGTTTGGATCAAGTACAAGCTACTGTTTTATTATTTCAGAGAAAAAGGAAATCATGTTAAAAATTTTGGGATAATTTTATTATAATGGAGTCTATGGGAGACAGCCTTTCCGTAATTCTGAGCTTTCTGGATAATGGGTTTCCGGATAACAGATCCCATACCTGTACCAGTTTGAAGGCACATAACATAGTAACATCCATAGTAACAGTAAGGCAGGTTGAAACAAGACACACGTCCATCAAGTCCTATACTGTAGATGACCCAATGAATACATATATTTTTTTACCTTGATACTAGAATGTGTATGGCTGTTGATGATTCTGTGATTTGTAGTTGAACAACAGCCACAGTGTGACTTTGTATGCCTGTTTTATGCTCTTTTTCTCTCATTTTCACAGTCTCTAGGTTCCTACACTGCCTGGGGCCTGAGTAATCATATTTTTGCTGTTTGTATTTTTTCTCCTTCTAATTGTAGCTACTCTCCCCCCCCCCCCAAGCCTGGGAAGGTTGCTTCTGACAGCAGACAGATTAGATCTGGACTTCCCTGCTTGGGTTGCCTGACCCCTGATGCCTGACACTGCTCTGCCCTCTATAGTCAGCCCACTGGACAGCTAAATAAACACTGGGACAAATCATTTCTGTTGCAGATCTAAAACAGGTTGCAGGTTGACCCTGCTGGCTCCATAAAAAAGCCCCCAGTGTCTCCATCTCGCTGCCTTTTCATGTGGATGTTATGTACACTTCACCTCAAGCGACTCCTCCTCAGTGTCTGTTAAGCTTACACATTTCGCAATTCTGTCTTCCCAGAGCCGTCTCTGCCTCATTCCACTGCTATGTTTATATTGGACCATAAATTATTCAAGCTATTTCATATAAGGCCCAAGCACAATTAAAATAGGACGGCTACGCCTGCCCTTTAAGAAGAGATGCCATAGTACTAGGGATGCACCAAATCCAGGATTCGGTTCGGGATTTGGCCAGGATTCTGCCTTTTTCAGCAGGATTCGGATTCGTCCAAATCCTTCTGCCCGACTGAACAGAATTTGCATATGCAAATTAGGGGCAGGAGGGAAATCGCTTGACTTTATGTCACAAAACAGGGAAGTAACATTTTTTCCCCCTTCCCACCCCTAATTTGCATATGCAAATTAGTATTCAGATTCGGTTCGGTATTCGGCCAAGTCTTTCTCGAAGGATACGGGGTTCGGCCCTCGATATTCGACCCTTAGTAAATGTGCCCCATACTGTACAAGATTTCTTTGTTTAAGTTTTTGTTCTCCTTTAAAAAACAGTTGCTCCTCAAATTGTAGCTAATTGACCAAATTGCCAGCTTAGAGTCCAAATTTTTTCCAAAGGGTCATGGTCTGGCTCAAAAAAATTTCTGCTATTCTGTACACAGGGAGATTTGTTGCCGATGTTTAAATCTGTGCTACCATGGGCAACAAATCTGCTGTCCTGTTTTACTGACCCTCCTTCATCTGACATAGACCAAATCCGGCCACAGCAGTCTAGTTCCTCCTTCCTGACCACATCTTCTACAATCCCTGGAGGTACAGCATCGCACAATGGATCTTTAAGAGTTACTTAGTATTTTATTGATTCATTTATGGCAATACAGTAAAAAGATAATGGTTTAATTCAACACAATGTATTGCAAATGGTCTAAGAAATTGAAAGGGATTAAAAGCTTGTTGATTGGTTTATGTAATGCAATAGCATGTGGGATATTCAGGAAAGACAATGTGAGATTCTGTCTTGTACAATCCATACTTCCCATTAATTACAATTAGACACTGGTTGTTCAGCCCTAGGCCCCAGAATGCAACGCTGGAGTCCACTGAATCATCTGGTCATTAAAAATGAAAAACTCCTATGTCCATTCTGTAATGGCATGAGTCTTTGCTAATAAAGCACTGTTATATACTCTACTCATCCTCGGCTACCCAAAACATAACACCCCCCTTACAGGTTAAAAAAAACATTGATGGTCAGGGACCGTATAGAAAATTAAAAAAAAATAATTGGTGACTAGGGGCCCCATAGAAAAAAAAAACAAAAAAAAACATTGGTCGGCTAGAGCCCCCCTTACAGGTTAAAAAAAACATTGGTGGGAGGGGCTCCATAGAAAATTTAAAAAAAAAATCAAATTGGTGGCTAGGGGCCCATAGAGGATTAAAATAAAGCATTGGCAGTCAGGGTTTAATAAAAACAAAAAACAAAAACATTGTTGTTCAGTAGAACTTATCTTAGGTTCTTCTTCCTTGTCTTCAATGATGGCAGCTCTTTGGTTTTCTTTGATGGCTTCAGCTCCTTTTGTGGCTTCGGCTCCGTTTGAGGCTTTGTGTATTATTGCGACCTCTGTTATGGTTTTGGGTTTCTTTGTGGCTTTGGCTCTGTCCGTGGCTTCTGGTCTTTTTGTGGCTTCGGGTATTCGATGCGTCACAGTGCTCTTAACGGGGGTCTGGCAAATCCTGAGTGCAGCACAGGTGGGCCTCCATTTAACCTTAAATTCTGCCAGGCCCAGGACAACTGCCCCCACTGTGCCCCCTTGATGACGGCCCTGATAATATCCATTAATGAAGAAGATGACTTTGTTACAATATAACAGTACACAAAGAATATAAATGTCACAAAATAAGGCTGATTAGTAATTAATACAGATAATTATTACATGGCAGCACAGAAACCAGTGCAACTAGCATCCACATTCAATAATCAGTCCTGTAGCATCAGCTTATATTACAGACAAAACTCATGTACTACTTGATAATTTGCAACGACCCCTAAGCTTAGCTTCTCAACAGCTGCTCAGAGCCCACTGACACTTTCCAAGATGGTGACCCCCTGTGACAAGTTTGAAGTCCTGGATCATTGCTGCTATTGACAAGCTGAAACTTTAGGCTGGTGCAATAAGTTCAGTATGTAAACTAGAGCATTTATAACCATGTTCATTATAAGGGTTTAGTTCTCCTTTAAAGAAGTATTATGATAGCAGTTTATCTCTACTCTGGTGGAAATGGCCTTTAAATATTTTCTTGCAATCAGTACCTGGCCTTCCTAGCTCTTTTCAAATGATGTTTATAACAGCACGCCACCTGAAAGCAAACTATTTCTATTTTATGTGCAACGACATGCGCAATTACGTTAAGGGGCAGATTTACAAAATTCGAGTGAAGAATTCGAATGTAAAAAAATTCGAATTTCGAAGTATTTTTTGGGTACTTCGACCATCGAATTGGTTAAATTCGATCGAATTCGAACGATTCGAACGATTCGAAAGTAAAAATCGTTCGACTATTCGACCATTCGATAATCGAAGTACTGTCTCTTTAAAAAATACTTCCACCACCTACTTCGGTAGATAAAACCTACCGAAGTCAATGTTAGCCTATGGGGAAGGTCCCCATAGGCTTGCCTGTGATTTTTTGATCGAAGGATTTTCCTTCGATCGTTGGATTAAAATCCTTCGAATCGTTCGATTCGAAGGATTTAATCGATCGATCGCAGGATTTGCACAAAATCGTTCGACTTCGATATTCGAAGTCGAACGATTTTAGTTCCCAGTCGAATATCGAGGGTTAATTAACCCTCGATATTCGACCCATAGTAAATCTGCCCCTAAGTGTATGTAAAGAACACGACAAACATGTTGTAAACAGAACCAGGGTAACATGTGAGGTGCACAACACAATCATCTATGTCACTAACCCCATTCAGCATGAAAGGTTTTATTAATCATCTACTGAAGTGTAACAGTTAAAGTGGAAATATGCAAAATGCATATATAGGCTGGATCTTCCAGTCCCTTTCTCATAGGGAAACATTATAGGATGAAGGCATAATGTATTGAGTACACACATATTCCTTTTTTTATGACTGTAAATAATATAGTTGCTGTACATTAATGACGGTATAACTATTATCAATGGAGACCCGTCGGAGCCCATTGCTCCTTGTTGTAATCCGATCGGAATATAGCTGTAAGGGCCACTCACCCTAGTGGTCCAGTGGGCCGGCGGGGATCCTCCGGTGTCCTGCGATGCACTGCCTTAGGGTGCACGGCGTGCACTTCCGGGTTTTCTGTGCGCAATCACGCTGGCGTGATTGTACAATGGTGCGGAATTCAAATAGTTTAAAAGGCGCATTTGGGCTGCAGAACTTTGCCCATTATAGGTTATCTCCTTGCGAGTTCCTGGTGCTTCTGTGCTATTTGAGCTTCTGATATTTTGTGACTTGATTACCTGTTGTGACCCCTGCCTGCTTCTGACAATCCTGACCTCTGTATACTGACCCTTGCCTGGTGATCAACTTCGCTTATTCAGTATCCTTGCTGATTGATCTCCTGGTTTGACCTTTGCCTGCCTGACTCCGTTTGTACTCTGCCTGCCCCGACTCAACCTGATCTGACTTCGTTTTCTGTCTACGCCTTGCACCACGACCTTCTGCCCAAAAGACTTTGCATTACCGTTGTGCCCCTTTGCTTCTTCAGAACCCCTCGCTTTGCACCTCTCTTAATAAGACCTGGCGGCATCCGATTAGCCGAGGGCTCCTCCCGAGGTGAAAAGCGGCTGTTAAAGGCCGAAGCAAGAGCCGAGAACAGGGTGCTTAGCATCGGATCTGAATTTAGGGTGCCAACCGGGACAATAGCTCTGCATTTGTGGGCAAATCAGGGAAAGACCCACTCGTTTGGCAATGTCTCCAAACGAGTGGATCTTATAGTGTATTGCCAGCTTAACTGTCAATGTGCTATAGTCTTGGAAATGCCCAAAACAATGGAAAGCAATCACCTCCTTTATTATAATATCCCTGGACTTCAAGTTCAGCAAGTAAGGAGCAGCCTACAGTTTAGAAACCCTCGACACAGAAGGAGAGTGGGAAGTGATGGACCAATTATGTTCTTTTAGGTGGCCAAATAAAACATAAAAGACGTGCAAATTTTTATTCGCAAATTTTATTACATTTCCCCCAAAGGGTCTCTATTTTTTGATTACTGTTTTAATCAGGAAAAAATCTACAGTGTAAGTTATTGTAGGGGAGAAGAGAAATCCTTCCCCTGCTTTTCTGTCTGTGACATCATTCAGCCCAGTAACAGGCTGGAGAGCGACCTGATTGGCTGGACACCGCAGTGCATCCTGGGAGGAGAGGGTGTGCCAGACTGTGAAGCTGTGTGTGTAGGCCCTGCTGGATCTGTGTGTGTCTGCAGGAGTGCAGAAAGAGGCTGTCTGACCTTGCCACGCTGCTAAAGCTTCAGAGGAGGAAAGTGCCATTGGTGAGAGTGATTCTGGAGAAGAGTTATTTGTGATTCCAGTGTGATCTGCCTCTGAGAGAAATCGCTGAGTAAATCCCTTGAAGAGAGGATTTGCCACAGTACTGAGCCTAACAGGAAGACAGGCCTTGTGTAATTTTGCCTGCTACGTGGGAAGCTGCTATTTTCCAAGGGAAAAGGTACTCTGGGAAAAGGTAGCGCTACCAGGGGAATAAGAGCTCTGGGGAAAGGGACATTGCATTTTGACTGTGTGCTTTTTAACCCTTCCAGACAAGTGGGACTGTGATACTATACGAACTGTGTTTGAACAGATAGTTAAAACCTAATAGGGATTTAGGTAGTGTCCCTTATATTTCCATACAGGCGTGACTTTTGTATTAGTTACTACTTTACAGTTAATATAAAGTTAAATATTGTTATCTGCAAAGTGTGTGTGTTTATTATTTCCTAGGGGATTCCTCTGAGGTAAGTTCCTCAGTGCTCCCTAGGTGGAGGCACTGCGCTGTGATTCCTAGTTCCCAGTACTTTTCGACTTGCAAAAGGGACTCAGGGCCCCTGAATTGCCAAGGAAGCTATTATTTAAAGGGACAGTAACCAAATTAGCGTTACATTTTGGAGGCACTGCTGAGATGTCGACTGGGAAGCTGGGGATGTTTGATGAAAATATGTCTGCCTTTGAAACTCCACAAAGTGTTCGCCAATGGTGTACTGCATTGGGACTTAACCCCCGAAAGGTTGCCGCTGTTGGGCCCATGGTGCCCAGAGTGAAGGAAGAATTTATTTATCAAGTTCTGGATGGGGAACAGATTTTTTACCGCCCAAGGGTGGCTGCGTCACGGCGGGATTCTGCCGGGGTCCTGTTGAATGTTCTTATAGACAGCCCCAGAGAGATAGATCGTGACCAGGTTCCCCCTGATATTGATGCTGAAAGTGAAGGGCCCTGGAAGATTGTTCTGCCTGATATGTCTGATGATGCAGATGAGTTAGCTTCCCAGGGTGATGCCCTTACTACCCAGTATGCAGTGAAGGCACCGGAGAGTGTGCAGCTGAACAAGACGTTGTTTGATTCGCCAGCTGAAAAGAGTCACATAAAGAGATGTCCATCCTGTGAGAGCGTGGTCTCCAAGGGGAGTCGCCATAGTTCTGGTGGCCGGCTGGATACCCCAGAGATTGTGAGCGCGCTGGGACAACTTACTGACCAACTGACACAGCTAGCCTGGAATGGTAATTTTAAGAGACTTAAAGTGTTTTCAGGTACCAATCCTGTACCCTCAGGTGAAGAGTCCTTTGAGAGTTGGAGAGACTCCACTGTTGTGTCCGTGAGAGATTGGACTGGGCCCGAGACTACTATGAGAAGGAAGATCCTTGAGAGTCTTCGCAGCCCTGCCGTGGATGTTGTTAAGTCCTATATGGTTGGTCACCCCGATGCTACTTCGGGTGATCTGATTGAAGTCCTGGAGGTGACGTTTGGCCCTGTAGAGAGTGCTACAGAGATGCTCTATCGCTTCCACTCTACCGTCCAGAAAGAGAAGGAAGATTTGTCTGCTTATCTTGTGCGGCTAGAACAAGGCCTGAGATTGCTAGTGAGCCGCGGTGCAATTACAGACGATGAAATGGATTCTATGAGAATTCGACAATTGAAAAGAGGGACCCTGAATAGTGACCCTGTTGCCATGACAATTAGAGCACACTACCAGGATAAGCTACCCCCTGGGTATGTTGCTCTGATGGAGAGAGTTCGGCGAGAGGAGGCTGATGCCTATGTGAGGGTCAAACGGAGTTCCACTGCAGGGCATACAGAGAAATCCCCTGCTGAAGCAAAACTGGCAGAAGACAACAAGAAACTTCGCAAAGAGTTGGAGGACTTAAAAGCTCAATTGTCTGAGAGAGCCAAACCCCCAGCTGAAACTAAGAGAGTTCCTACGTGTTACCGGTGTGGAAAGCTTGGCCACATCCAGTCAAACTGCCCAGTTCCTGATGAAGGTGAAACCCAATCTGCACTGTGTAAAGTACGCCGTAGGCGTAGAAGATTCCATGGGAGATGTTACAAGTGCCAAGTGATGGGTCATCAGGCCCGAAGTTGTAAGACTTACAAAATTTCCACCATACAGAAGTCTTATTATGAGCCTTCTGTCTGTGAGAGTGACTCCCCTGAAGAGGATAGGGTGTTGAGTCGAGAGAAGACTACTGTGGAGAACCCTATTGGCATGAAGGTGGCCCCTGAAACCTTTGATACCCCCGATAGATCTAAAGTACTGGGTCTGGGTGAGCGCAGGTCTCCAGGTAAGGCCAATATTAGGGTCCCAGGTAACAATAGTGATAAAGACATTTTTGACTGTTTTGCTGTCCAGGCATGCCAGGGCATACGGCAAGCGAGGACGTTGCCGATTTGTCCAAGGGGAGAATGTAGGGGAGAAGAGAAATCCTTCCCCTGCTTTTCTGTCTGTGACATCATTCAGCCCAGTAACAGGCTGGAGAGCGACCTGATTGGCTGGACACCGCAGTGCATCCTGGGAGGAGAGGGTGTGCCAGACTGTGAAGCTGTGTGTGTAGGCCCTGCTGGATCTGTGTGTGTCTGCAGGAGTGCAGAAAGAGGCTGTCTGACCTTGCCACGCTGCTAAAGCTTCAGAGGAGGAAAGTGCCATTGGTGAGAGTGATTCTGGAGAAGAGTTATTTGTGATTCCAGTGTGATCTGCCTCTGAGAGAAATCGCTGAGTAAATCCCTTGAAGAGAGGATTTGCCACAGTACTGAGCCTAACAGGAAGACAGGCCTTGTGTAATTTTGCCTGCTACGTGGGAAGCTGCTATTTTCCAAGGGAAAAGGTACTCTGGGAAAAGGTAGCGCTACCAGGGGAATAAGAGCTCTGGGGAAAGGGACATTGCATTTTGACTGTGTGCTTTTTAACCCTTCCAGACAAGTGGGACTGTGATACTATACGAACTGTGTTTGAACAGATAGTTAAAACCTAATAGGGATTTAGGTAGTGTCCCTTATATTCCCATACAGGCGTGACTTTTGTATTAGTTACTACTTTACAGTTAATATAAAGTTAAATATTGTTATCTGCAAAGTGTGTGTGTTTATTTTTCCTAGGGGATTCCTCTGAGGTAAGTTCCTCAGTGCTCCCTAGGTGGAGGCACTGCGCTGTGATTCCTAGTTCCCAGTACTTTTCGACTTGCAAAAGGGACTCAGGGCCCCTGAATTGCCAAGGAAGCTATTATTTAAAGGGACAGTAACCAAATTAGCGTTACATTATTTTCTGAGCTAAACAGGGAAATTGAAGCTACTCCATGTTTGGTCCTTGCAAGATAGATAGATAGAATGAAGTAGCTACAATTTTTCTGTTTGCTCAAGAAATAATAAATAAAATAGATTTTCCATGATTTAAACAATAGGTTAAAAAGTATGTTCCGCAACAAGCCCTATTCATTGAATGCATGTTATACTATGCCTTTACAAGTGATACTTTGGGGGTTATTTACTAAACTCTGAATGCAAAAATTACGCAAAATTCGTGATTTTTTTTTATAAAATTGGATTTTAAAAAAATCACAAATTTTTCAGAATTTATTAAACCCTGAGGATGGAAAAGTCAGAATCTCAAAATCTGGCATCTCAGAACTGTCAAGGGGGCATATAAGTCAAATTTTGTGCAATACCCCAAGTTTTTGGAGTTTTGCAGGTGAAAATTCTGAAAAAATCGTGAAATTCAGATAAAAAACTCGAAAAAATCATGAAAATCAGATTTTTTTCCCACAAAGCACATTTTCAGGGAAAATGTAATAATAAATAACCGTAAAAAAACCTGAGCGGGTTTATCTCAATATTTTCTGCTACAAACTCCGATCAAAACCACTCAGGTTTTTTACGCTTATTTATTTTTACATTTTCCCGAAAATTTGCTTTGCTGTAAAAAAAAAAAAAATCAAATTTTCAAGATTTTTTCTGAATTTTCACCAGAAAACTCTGAAAATGTCGGGCTATTGCACAAAACCCAGCGCACATCAAAAAAAAAGGGACATCTCCCATTGACTTATATACAACCTTGACAGGTCTGAGATGCCGGATTTTCAGATTCAGACTTTTCCATCCTCGGGGATTAATAAATTCCGACAAATTTGTGATTTTTGCATTCGGAGTTTAGTAAATAACCCCCTTAAAGTTACAAGACGCTTTTTGACTCTGAAGCAGCCTGGTGGTGTGTTTTCCCACAACACACTGCACTTATAACAGACAATACCTTTTAAAGCTAATAAATGTTTTGGTTCAGTTGTCATCTGATGATCTGTTTCTTCCAACTTGATATCTGAGCCTTCCAGTAAGATGTCATTCTGATATTCTGCTCTACGGCTGCCACAAGACCATGATATACTTTGAATATTTGTCCTAGTTTCTAATTATGGACATGAAGTCAGTCACTGAAATAGGAAAGACTTTTGAATGTGTGAAAAATCAACAAATGGCACTCAAAAAAGCAGCACAAATCAAAATGAATTAGAAATGTTGTTAATTATTAAGTTGATAGCATGGTGGTACTGGATATTTTACTATGTGTTTGTGATACAGGTAAAGGATCCATTATCTGGAACCCCATTATCCAGAAAGATCCGAATGACCGTTTGCTCCATTTTATCCAAATAATCCAAATTTTAAAAATTATTTTATTTTGCTCTGTAATAATAAAACAGTACGTTGTACTTGAAACTAACTAAGATATAATTAATCCTTATTGGAAGCAGAACCAGCCTATTGGGTTTAATTCACATTTACATGATTTTCTAGTAGATGTAAGGTATGAAGATCCAAATTATGAAAAGATCCGTTATCTGAAAAGCCCAGGTCCTGAGCATTCTGGATAACAGGTCTTATACCTGTACCATAAAACAAATTGTATGCAAACCAAGTTGTATGTATGTGGATGTGCATGTGTGTGATGAAAATAGTTTCCTTTTGTTCTCCATGTAATGAAATAACAAAGACCAGTGCCCCTGTCATTCTTACCTGGCCATGTCAGAAATTTCTCAGTGGAGTCACTGCCTTTATTTGATGTCAGTGGAAGAGCACATCAGGCAGCAGGTAAGGGACTCCTACCTAGATAATGGGGTTTACATGTATAAGTACTGCCAAGAACATGAAGAAATATAGTTTATGTGTGCACATGTTTATTTAGATAGCCCTATAAGTGAATTAACTAGGAGAATGAACATCTAGAAACAACCTCACAAGGAAACTTCGGGCGACTTTGGAAAACAAAGGCATTGTGGGGAGATCAGTCGCCCAAGAAGAGGCGATTTGTCGCTGAGCGACTAATCTCCCCGAATCTCCATGTATGTCTCTGCCCTAAACAAGGTTTCTTAAACATAGGCCTACTGGAATTCTGCCAAGACTTAGGTTAATTCCATGCTCCTCATATTTCTAGAGATCGTCCTTTTCACAGCTCTGAAATTATGAAGAAAGATTTTTCTACTTGACAACCACTTATGAATACAGGAACCTGGAACACAGGGAACACTGTATTTATGGAAACACAGACCCTTGGCTTTTTTTCTGGAGCTCAAGTATCTCCAGAGTTGAGGCTCTGGCAGAGTTGAAGGTTGCAAAACGTGAAAAATGTGGCTAGTAGCACCTGTTTTTTTTTAAATGTGCTATGCACCCTGACTAGCCATCAGTAAATGAGCCCTCGTGTGTTGGGCACGTTGACCTCTGCTCCAAGATGGTCTTCCAGATCTATATCTGATTAGGGCATAGGAAAGGTCAGTCAAGCAAGAAGTGTTTAGGTGTGTAGTCGGAAGCAAGCATTCCAAAGGAACTTTTCTGAAACCAGGCTTGTAAAGATGAAAAGTTTATTCACTAAAGGTGGCTATACATGGGCCGGTAAAAGCTGCCGACAGACTGAGCCAGCAGCTTATTGGCCCGTGTATGGGGCCCTCCGACAGGCTTCCCCAATCGTTATCTGGCCGAAAGTCAGCCACATGTCAATTGGACAGGACTAAAAATCCTGTCCGCCCGTTACTCCTTCATTATGATCCGATCGTTGGGCCCTAGCGCGACATCACCAAACGAGTGGATAGCTCAGTGTATGGCCACCTTAAGGGTGAGGTCACATGGGGAGTTTTTATGTTGTGTTTTTAAAAATGTGCGCTTGATCGTAAATACACGAATAAAACAACATGTGCATAATAATGTGTATTTTTCAGCCTGTAGTTTTCTTTTTCCAACATGCCTTTCTGTTTTTTCTCATTTCCTCACAATTCCACTCTGAAGAATTTTATGAAACTTTTGTGAAAAAAAGCCAAGCGGAAACGCAATTTACATGCAAAATGTGGATATTCAGAATGTCATTCCATCACCAGCAGACAAATATGCATATCCACAATCCATCTCGCAAGAGTTTGGCCACCATTTTGAAAAAACGCAGCATATTTCAGCGTAGTGTATTTCCAAACCTGCGGATCTCATGGAGCAATAATATGGCATTACCTCGGTGTATTGGCGATTCTGCTGAGAAAAGCAAATACTGGCGTCTAGTGGCGGATGTTGGCTTGCAAGTGCCTAGTGGGAATTGCTATTTTGTGTGCGTTTTTACACTCGATCAAAGGTTTTTAAAAACGCAACGTTAAAGACGCCCTGTGTGACCTCGCCCTACAGCACACAGTCATTTCTGCTCGAAACGTTCAACAAGCAATGATAAAGAAAGCAAGCAGAGCAATGATAAAGTAAGATAAAAAATAAAGGGGGGAGAAAAAAGATCCACCCATTGTACGTTGTGCAAAGTCTTATTTTTCGCTAATAATTTAAAAGATAAAAGGATTAATAATAGTATGATATGTCAAATATATTCTTCAAGATACTCAGTATTGTTATAGAAAAATATTAATGACTGATATCATTACCCCTTGGGTAACCTCAGATCAGTGCCCATAACACCAAATCCAGATTGCCCAATGCAATCTTGGAAATGCCTGAACACATTCGTATAATTTATAATTCTAATATTAGAAATGCGTTCATGTATGTATTCTTAAAAAGACCTACTTATCTGACCTACATATTCTCTCTGACAATGGTTATCAGGCCTCTGATAGATCTGATTGTCGTCCCAGGGCTTAAGGGATCAGTTTAATTTGCGGCAACACTTGGTTGGCCAAATCAGAGAAAAAGATCTGCTCATTTGGTAACAACCTTGTCCAAAACTTGACCAGTTCTAGTGATAAGACAGTCAGGGATTTGTGTCTGAATCTGTGGAGTAATGGTAGCTGTTAAACAGATAAAGGCTTAATCTGCATGTAGATAAGGAAAGCTCGTTTGCAAGAAATAGTGTGCAGACCAAAGCAACAATGAAGTAGAAGAAGAGACAGAGAAACCAATGAATATACTCAGGGTATATACCCTAGAACTGGGGTCCCCAACCTTTTTAACCCATGAGCCACATTCAGCGCCTTATTTAACAAAGATGGAATTTTTCTGATCCTTTTTATCAAAAAAAGTCAGACGAAACTAGAATCCATGATTGGACCTTATTTACGGACAAACACAAAAAAAATCCGAATCAGAGTTTTTTTTTCCAAATTGCTTGATTTTTTTGTTTTTTTTCCTGATAAGTCTAAATTGTTGTAATTTTTGTCCAAAAAGACCTAAATAGTCAGATTTTCTGGCTAATTCCAGCGCAGACCACATAAACTTCCCAAAAGGATAGGGACCTCTCCCTTTGACTTACATACAACCTCGTTAGGTCTGAAATGCTGGATTTTCGGATTCTGACTTTTCCATTCTCAGGGTATAATATATCTTGAAAAATTCTGCTTTTATAGTAAAAAAACTAAATTTTTTTGACTTTTTGGCATTCAGACTTTGAAAAATAACCCCCTCAAATTTAAAAAGAGTTGGGGAGCAACACAAGCCTCACAATTGTTCCTGGGGATGTTAAAGGAGAAGGAAAGCTACGGAGGCATTTTATTGCCAATAGATTAGCTGCAATAGTGCAAGCTAGAATGCTATATTTATTCTGTAGAATGTTTTACCATAACTGAGTAAAAAACTCTAGAAACTCTCTGTTTGTTTAGGATAGCAGCTGCAGTATTAACTTGGTGTGACATCACTTCCTGCCTGAGTCTCTCCCTGCTCTGGGCTCAGATTACAGCAGAGAAGGGGGGGGGAGAGGAGCAAACTGAGCATGCTCTTGCCCAGGGCAATGAGGTTTAAGCTGAAGGCAGGAAGTCTGATATAGAAGCCCATGTGTACACAATAGAAGGAAAGAAATGAGGTGTTTCTTTTGACAGAGGACTCAGAGCAGCACTTCTTTGAGGGGTTACTGGTGAATTTAGATGGACCTTTCTGATAAGGCTTACTTAGTTTCAACCTTTCCTTCTCCTTTAAATAAGGGTTGTGATTGGCCATTTGGTAGCCCCTATGTGGACTAGCAGCCTACAGGAGAATCTGTTTGACAGTACACCTGGTTTTTGGGCAACCAAAACTTGCCTCCAACCCAGGAATTCAAAAATAAGCACCTGCTTTAAGGGCAGGGGCACACGATGCTACTAGGGGAGATTGGTCGCCCAGCGGCAAATTGCTTCTTCTTCGGGCGACTGATCTACACAAAAAGCCTTCCCTGCTGGCTAGAATCTAAATCGCCAGTGGGGGAGCGCTTCGTTTTCAGAAGTCGCCCGAAGTTTCCTTGTGAGGCAACTTCAGTCAACTTCGAAAAACAAAGCGCTCCGAGTGCAATCCCGCCAGCGATTTCGATGCTAGCCAGCAGGGAAGGCTTTTCGGGGAGATCAGTCGCCCGAAGAAGAGCAATTAGTAGCCAGGCGGCTAAATTTCCCTGAATCTTCGCGTGTGCCTGTGCCTTAAGGCTAGTGGGAGCAACATCAAAGTGGTTACTAAGCAACTTCTTGGGGATCACTGCCCTAGAAATATAGGTTAACAGGAAGGATTAAATCTTGCACTGGGGTCTTTGCCCAAATGGGAAGGAGTCATGTTAAAACAGCAAGTTACTAGAGGGGTGGCAATGAATTTGTGTACTACTACAATTAATATATAAACGGTTGTATAAATTAACATTTTTGGATATTGAGCAGGAGACCAGAGTAAGAATAAAGCATAGACTCCAGTGATATATTATGATGTCCAGGCCTATTGCTCCCAATCCTTTCATTCACTGTCAACACGTTTGTTCTTTACCCCCAAGCTACACATTTTTATTTGACAGGTTAATGCAGATTGCATTTGAGTATTGATTCTAGTTCATGGGGAAGCATTTGGCCAATACATATTACAGGTAGGGGATCTATCATCTGGAAATCCATTATCCAGATAGCTCTGAATTACAGGTAGGACATCTCCCATTAATTAATAATTAAATAATTTCCCTGTTCCCTGTAATAATAAGACAGTACCTTGTACTTGATCCAGTTAAAATATAATCCTTGTTGAATGCAAAACAATCCAGTTGGGTTTAATTGATGTTTAAAGTATTTTTTTTTGTAAACTTAAGGTATGGAGATCTAAATTACGGGAAGATCCCTTATCCTGGAAATTCCAGTTCCCAAGCCTTCTGGATAACAGGTCCCATACCTGTAGTGGGAAGATACTGCACAAATGTAATTTACACAGCAACAACTTCAAGATAATCTATGGTAGGAAATTCCAAGCCTGGATTTTTGGAGCTCCACAGGCTGGATATTGCAGTTATAAATATTGAATAACTCCCACACACAAGTTTAACAACAGAGGAATATCACATTCAGTAATTGACTTGGGGAAGCCTGATTCTCGAGAGAAAAGCTTTTTGTGTGTTCCATTGGGTTTTTTGATTGGGATTCATATTACAGATTTGGGATCTGTTATCCAGAATGCTCTGGACTTTATTTATTAAACCCTGAGGGTGTTAAAAGTCAGAATAAAAAGTACTCCAACTCAGGCCTGGCGAGTTCATGTAGAAGTCAATGGGAGAAGTCCCGATGATATCCTGATGTGTGAGGAGTTTCCTAAAAAGTCACGGCATTTGGGCATCAAATCCGAAAAAATTGGTATTTGGGTGTCAAATTGTTATAGTTGCAGTATTCTGATTTTTTCAAAATTTTATCTAGTTTTTTCCCGCACAAGCAATTTTCAGGAAAATATATTGATAAATAAGGGGAAAAAATCCGTACGGATTTGGTCGGGGTAGTTTTCAGAAAATTCTGAGAATTTTTCAAATTTTTTGATAAACCCCTAATTAAACCCAATAGGATTGTTTTGTCTCCAATAAAGGATTAATTATATCTTAGTTGGGATCAAGTACAAGGCACTTTTGTAATCATATAGAGAAGAGCGAAATAATTTGTAAAAATTTAAATTATTTGATTAAAGTGAAGTCTATGGGAGACAGCCTTCATTAATGTGGAAATTTCTGGATAACCGGTAACCGGTATGAGATAATAGATCTCATACCTCTAATACATTTCACATTTTTCCTGTTTCAGTGGAGCATGAGTTAAATCCATTTGAGAACTTCCTTGTCACCTTAAGTTATCAGCGTTAGCATCTTCTCGATTGATAAAGGAGCAATTTACCTTGAAAGCTGAGATTTCCAATAGATAATAAATCAGGGTTGCTCTTTGTGGACGGCAACAAGCTGAAGATATGCAATAGATGTCAACAAAAAGGCCAGAAATCTTTGAAAACAAGCCGTATTAAGTTTCCTATTTACATCGCTACAGACTAAATAAATGGCACAAGGGTTATATATCAGGTTAAGGAGTCCCTGAAAGGTTTGAATATGGAGTAGTTTTGTGCTGGTAGAGTCTATTCAAGCTGAGTTATAGAACATTGTGGCAGTTAGATTGCTTACATTGTGGCAGTTAGGTTGCATTCATTGTGGCAGTTAGGTTGCTATCATTGTGGCAGTTAGATTGCTTACATTGTGGCAGTTAGGTTGCTTTCATTGTGGCAGTTAGGTTGCTATCAGTTGATGGCACAAAATGTGTCAAAGGTATTCGTTCTTTAGCTGAACATGCCTTATACTAACCCCTTTATTACTCAAAATTATACTTTTACAAGCGACCTATTGCTGCAAAGAACACCTACCTACCTACAGGGTAGAGGGCGGTGATCATTGGAAAGATTTTTTCCTGCTCCATAAATTCCTAAGGGTAAGGTCACACTGAGCATTTCGGGGAGATTTAGTCGCCTGGCGACTAATCACCTCGTCTTTGCAGCGACCAATCTCCCCGAACGCCTTCCCTCACTCTGCGCTGGCTAAAGTGAAAAATTGCCGGCGCTAATCCCACGCGGTGATTCGTTTTCCGAAGTCGCCCGAAGTTTCCTCGTGAGGCAGAAAGTTGCACTTTGTCACTTTCAGTTTCACTGAGTGCGTAACAATTGCCTGTATGATTGGACTCCTGCAGTTGTGACACAGTAAGTGACAGTGTAACGACAGCAAAACAGTGACTATGAGATAAGTAGCGAGTGATGACGTACAGTTACTATGTCCCCTTGCTACTCTTATTAAAATAACTAGTGCGGTTAAAGACCCAGTGGTACCCGGCCCTCGTGGGGCCTCCGCTGACCCAGGTCCACTTCTTCTTCTGTGCTGATTGTGGTGCCCCGAAAAAAGCAGCTGGTATGTGAAGTGAAGGGGGAGGGTTGGTGGTGGTGTCGTTTTGTGGGGTGGGTTGGTGGCACTTGTGGCTGGTGGCCAGGTGGTGTCTCCAGTGGGCCCTAGACACCCCAGTCCAACACGAGGAGTCAAAAAGAGCATTTGTGCCCCCCTGCAGCAGAGGCAATTGTTGTTAGGCTATGGGCACACAGGCTGTTGGCTCCGACTGTTGTTAGGGTGAGTATTTTTGCAGGCTGAGAGAAGCAGATCTGCTCAGTGCCCCTGCTCCATTGATTTGTGTGTTCAAATATTTTATTGGATTTTTCACAATACAAAAATAATATAACATGACTGCTACAATCCTGCAGAAACATGTTACAGGTAACAAAAGAGTCTGCTAGTTTAAAATGAACAAAAACATAAAATGAAAATTATTCAAATAAAACAAATAAAATAAATAATCATCCGATCAGCCCGTGCGTGGTCACACTCTGACGTCAGTATTGGGTGTCAAAAAATTCTTTGCTACTTTTTTTTTTTTTTAAACACCTTTTTATACCTATGCCTCCTTCTTGCCCCTCTCCTATAGACCACACGGAAGTACTTTGTGTATAATAACTTATGGTCACAAAAGAATTGGTGTTCTTGGCCGCTTTCAGATAAACAAAGTCCTGATGCAGACTTACAAACTGTTGGCAGAGTAACTAGTGCTGACGGTTTGGAACAAGTAGTACATGATCATTACGGACAATGGTTTAGATTGGAGAACCACATCTGCAGAACTTTGGCCTGTATTAGGAGGATGCCATAAAATGGGCACAGTGACTATTATATAACAAAACAAAGATTGTCCAGGAGATTACCGGAGTTGTAGTTCATCAGTTAGATATTCTCCGAATTGCTACTAAGCAGCAATGACAATCTGCTGCACTCCGAGAACATATTGATGGCACTTTAATAGAACACTCCTAAAAACGTAACGGTGGTAGCGCAGAAGTCTAAAGTTTGACATATACCATCAGAACTGCTTGTTTAATATTAATAAAAATAATAATAATAATAAGAAGAAGAAGCAGATCTCTGCCAGGTTTGGTCACCCACACACTGGGCTACGTTGGGATC
Source organism: Xenopus laevis (assembly GCF_017654675.1). Lineage (NCBI taxonomy): Eukaryota > Metazoa > Chordata > Amphibia > Anura > Pipidae > Xenopus > Xenopus laevis. The sequence continues at coordinate 149,569,516 of NC_054374.1, read as the reverse complement.
ACTTGTTTGTTGGTCCTGTTGGACAGATTCCCCTGTGAGCCCCATATACAAACTGATATGCTGACAAGTTGTTCCGGAGGAGCCCAGTCGTTAGCTTTTATTGGACTGTTTAGAGCCAATATAAGTCATCAGACTTTAGGGGGGGACTAAAGGTGACTGTATACTATAAGATCTGTTTGTTTGGCGAGGTCCACCAAACAAGTGGATCTTTCCCTTTAAATGCTAACCAGAGGCGGGCAATATCATGCTAATCTGATAATTCCCAATGACGAAATAGGCACCAATGGGACGAGGACCATGTCCTCGATTGGATGGGAAAATCAAAACTGCCAGATCTGAAATCTAGCCGATATTTGTCCAGATACCGGTCGGGGGGCACATCAGAGGGCCCCATACACTGGCAGATAAGCTGACAAATCATTTTAAAGGACCAGAATCCGCAGCTTTAATCTGCTGGTGTATGGCCACCTTTAAGATGACCATAGATGCAAAGATCTTTCCCATCTCCCGACCCGCCACTAACCATTCAGATCAAAGTCTTACCAGTCAGATTAGTTAAAGAACAGATCAGCAATCGTACGATATCTATGTCCAACCAAAGCTAGTGACAGTCTCTCACTGAAAATCGTCCGATCGGCAATACACGCAGAGATATTATCGGCAGCCGACAGAAATTTTCTAACCTGTCCGATCGACCAAACGACCGATCTCCGCCGGACGAAAAATGTCGGGACTCTCGAATCCTCGATTCGTACGATCAGATCTTTGCGTCTATGGCCAGCTTTAGACAGGGTATTAAGGTGGCCATACACTAGAACAGTGATCCCCAACTAGTAGCTTGCGAGTAACATGTTGCTCACCAACCCCTTGGATGTTGCTCTCAGTGGCCTCAAAACCGGGGGCTTATTTTTGAATTCCTGGCTTGGAGGCAAGTTTTGGTTGTATAAAAACCAGATGTACTGCCAAACAGAACCTCCTGTAGGCTGCCAGTCCACATAGAAGGCTATCAAATAGCTAATCACAGCCCTTATTTGGCATATGAAGAACTTTTTGCATGCTTGCGTTGCTCCCCAACTCTTTTTATTTTTGAATGTGGCTCACGGGTAAAAAAGGTTGGGGACCCCTGCATTAGAAGATTCTCTCGTTTGGTGACGTTGCCAAACAAGCAGATTTCTCCCCAATATGCCTACCTTGAGGTGGTCAATATCGGGCTGGTCTGATCGGATCACAACGAGAAGTTTATGGGCGGTTGAATCTGTTTGTTGATGTGATCCTCAATCCGACGGGTTTTTTAAACATCTTGCAGACTATTGGAGGCCCCCCATACATTGCCCAATACGCTGCCGTCAGCCTATATCAGACCATGTATGGCCACCCTTACTACAACAACTACAGATTTCCCTGAGCTGCAGCTTAACAGCTGAGAGGGCTAAAGTATCTTTCGCAATTAGGGTTGCCATCTTTTCTGGAAAAAAATACCGGCCTTCCTATATATTTATCTTTTTCTCCTATTAATAACATTGGGATCAACCAGCATTTTTACAGGCCAGGCCGGTAAAATACCGGCCAGGTGGCAACCCTATTTGTTCTCAGTCAAAAGGTGGTGAAAGGGACCAGTACAAATGCCCTCTCTACTCCAGGGCTCAGACTAGGGGTACGCAGAACCTGAACCTGAAGGGGGGGGGGAAGGAGTTCCTACTGCTTCATTTGCACCTTCTCTGCATGGAGAACTGGGAATTGGGGGGGGGGCTGCGGTGATGATGAAAGGGATGTTGCCACTTGACTGGGTTTGGAAATGGGTGACTTCAAACTAGCGGATGGTGGGGGTGAGGAGAAGGGTTGGTTGGGTGCCCTTGAGTTCCTTGGCTCTACCCTAACCTAGAAATGTCCCATTTGTGGTCTTAATAGAAATGACGCCCCCTAAACATTAAAAGACATTTTTCCTAGACACTGGTCCTTAGTGACCCTCATATCTCCTGGGCCCCTGAGCAGTGGCACATTCTGTTTACTCTTTAGCCACGCCCCTGTGTCTTCTTAATGGATCCCAAAGCAGCCTATGAGTAAGTGCCCCTATAGGCATGAAATGTGTTAGGCCTCCATTTACTATGTCCTAATAAATATTTTTATAAACCTTATGAGTTATGAGAGGAGGCTTTTTGACACCCCTTGTAACTGACTGCTCGCTCCCTCCTGAGGCAAAGCTTTCACCTTGCCTGGCAGGAGCAGCCCTGCACCCATGGACTGGGGTGAACTGTCAGTCTATCCTCCTTCCCATATTTCAATTTTTTTATACATATTATCAATATCCTATTCAGGCCCGGATTTGTGGTGAGGCCACATAGGCCCGGGCCTAGGGCGGCACACTTTTTGGGGTGGCATGTCGCCCAGCCTCTCTATGGGGAGCACTGGGGATGCGCTGCTCCCCAGTGCTCCGGCTCTTGCACGCCATCGCTCTTGCATCTGCGTGAGGTAGTGTGGGCGTCGGGCGCTAGGACCGCGTGGTAGAGTCCTGCAGCGGGTCGGGTACCCGCGGGTTACCTGCAAAAACCTGCGGTACCCTGCAAGTTGCGTTTAGAAGTTTCATGTGCGGGTATACCCGCGGGTCGGCGGTTCTGCGGGTTTGCAGGTTGCTGGTCGGGCCGCGGGTCTTCTCACTATTGATATCCACTCCTTTCTTCTGGTCACGTCTACTTCCGATGATGTCATTTCGGGTTTGCAATGACAGCACTTCCTGTTTTACTCCTTATTTTCCTGATCACGTCTATTTCCGATGATGTCACTTCCGGTTTACAATGACAGCAATTCCTGATTCTTGATGGTCAGAGGGTCGCGGGTCCGGGTTGCGGATAAGGTACTTGTGGGTAGGGTCGGGTAGCGGGTCCAATCGGGTAAGAATGCGGGTTGCGGGTCCGGGTTGCAGATTGCAGGACGGGTACGGGTCCCAAAAAATGGACACGCGCATGACTCTACCGTGTGGCCTAGGGGCGCCCGCCCAGCAAATCTGGCGCAGCGCTGATAATCCTATTTATTGTGGCAGTGTTCACACTGGTCCTAGGCAACTACCCCCTTTTCCCACAGCAGCCGTGCAGCTAGTGTTGCCACCTGGCCGATAAAAATTATGCCTGATGCCAATGTTATTAATAGGATAAAACTGCAAGAATATAGGAAGCCAGGTATTTTTTTCCAGAAAAGGTGGCAACCCTACATGCAGCTAGTCTCTTTGTATAAGTGGTCAGTTAAAAGAAACCTGAGCTTGCAATCCAGTTTGTCTATTTAATTCATATCCAGTTAAAAAACAAGAAACCTACACTAATTTATCTAAGGACTTTAGAGAGAGAAACAGAATGAGAGAGAGAGGGGACGGGATGAGAAGCAGAGACAGCAGCGGGCAGTAGGACCCTGAGGCAATGAGCGTTTAGGTTAAACCCAGCCCTATGCCTGGCTGCTGCGACACTCTGCGAGCTGGATGGAGAGACTCAGTCAGGAGCCGCAGCCTGAGAGCTGGAGACTTCCCAGGACACCCGCCTGCACAGCAGCAGCCTCAGCACTAACACCTGTTCCCAGGCAGCAGCAGCCCATGCGCCTTCCTGATCCCTCCTGCAGCAGCAGCAGCACCGCAAGCAAGACCCCTGCAGCAGCAGCAGCAGCACCTGGAAAGTTTCCTCTCTATTTATTCTGCCCTGTGTTATTATTTCATGGATTCATGCTGATCTATGCAGTCTGGGATAGACTAATAACAGCGCATGCCTTTCTCTGCTGTCAGGAGCCAGAAATCTGACTGTAGCCTATGCTGTGTGTGCATCTTACTCACTCACACTCACACTCACAGAGGAACCCACTGATCTCCTGCCTGGTGAAGTTGCTATGAGCATTGGGATCCCTGTGCAAATGGAGAAACTAGGGATTTTAACCCTGGCTGCCATTGGATGGACTGCAGATCTGCCAGACTACTGAGAGCTGGGGGATAATCATGTGGAAGGGGAAAGATGTCAGTGTGTGAGCTCTTCAGACTAGCACAGGCTTGACCTTGAACCCGCCAGCACAACCTGTACTTTTATTAATGCGCTGAATGGATTCAGCTCCCTAATCTCCCTGGGAAGAGTGGATACAGTAGATATATTTTATACACACTCACATACACCTGAGCTGGGCTCTTCCAAGCTCATTATCTGCTTATTCATCCTCATCATCATCATCATCATCAGGGGGAGAGAGAGAGAGAGAGAGAGGAGAGAGCTTTCTTCTGATGGCTCCCCTGGGTGAAGTTGGCAACTATTTCGGTGTGCAGGATGCCGTGTCTTTTGGGAATGTGCCCGTGTTGCAAGTGGATACCCCTGTGTTGTTAAGTGACCACATGAGCCATCATTCTGAAGCAGGGGGGCTCCCCAGGGGCTCCGCGGTCACCGACCTGGAACACTTAAAAGGGATTCTCCGGAGAAGGCAGCTCTATTGCAGGACTGGGTTTCATTTGGAAATCTTTCCCAATGGGACTATCCAAGGGACCAGGCAGGATCACAACCGATTCGGTAGGTATATTTTCTGCCGCCCCCTTCCCTGGTTATCCCATTCCGTAGACTGCAGCTCTCCCAATGCAGGTACTGGGATGCAGCAGCAGTCGGCTTAAAAAACGCTGCATTTGGCCATGGGGTGGAGGTAGGGTTGCCACCTGGCCGGTAAAAATGGTGCTTGATCCCAATGTTATTAATAGGGAAAAAAAATAAAAATATAGGAAGGCTGGTATTTTTACCAGATAAGGTGAGCCACTTATGAGACATGTTATAAAGTTTCATTTATTGCTTAGACTGTATGTGGCCATGGACCAAAGCAGTGTTATATGGACTTTTTACAGAATTCAGCCAGTTGTTCCAGCAGATATTGGGGCAGGGCATTATCCCATCCCATTCATTTAGAGATGTCTGCAGTGTTACAAGTGCTACTTCACTACAATTCCCAGCATCCTCTGAAACTCAAATAAATAGGAAAAAAAAAATCCCTACATTAAAGCTTATTACCTATGTGTAATGCTCAGGAATGAACAACCTGGGCTGTTGGCAGCCATGTGACAGCTCACCTTTGCCTATTTTATTATATTTTATATTTCAGTGGGTGCAATTTATTGATTTGGGTCAAGTTGCTAAATGGCGTATTCCTACGTGATCCGTTTAAACTCAGATATAGATTTGATTGGCCCTTAGAAATACCTTGGTTCCCTATTTGTAGGGATGGGATTGTGTTGTTTGGTGAAAGTCGTCCGTGTACCTTAGTGCTTAGGGGGGATATCGGGCACTAAAGTCCAATTTTAGAAAGGTGTGGCCCCTGGGGGATATAACATGGCAAGCACAAATGGTTTGCCATTTGCTTTTCCCAAATTCCTGGGTGATTGCCGTTCTACCATCAAGGTCCCATCTGCTGCATGGATGGATAAAGACACAGGACTAATTTTAAAGAGCATGCCTTGGATTTCATTTCTATAGGGTGCTATTTGTGACTCAGCATTAGGAGCTGGAGACCCCCCACCCACCCGTATGCTTTTAACTGCTTCTCATGCTGAAAAGAGAGGAAGACATGGGATTCTGCATTGCTGCATTCAGGCAGAGCTCAGACCCAAATCCAAGGACTGCAAAGCAATGCCGGGAGGATTTATTCAATATTTATGCTCCCACCCCACTGCAGGGGGATATATAACTGTGCCAGGGGTAAAACCCACCTGACTAGTGTATCTTCATTTTTAATTGTACTTTATTTCCAAGCTGAATAAAGCAAATGGCAGATGAGATTCATATTGTATGTCAGGGGGGCTGGAGGCATTATGAATTCAATACAGTGCAGGATTTTTCTAAATAGAAGTGAAACATTTGTTAGCTAAACATAGACCCCAATCTCACTGCACGGTGTTTCTTATAGAGATGATGATAACGAGCCAAGGGCACTGATTGGGAATATGGATGAGCTGAGTGGAGAACTCTCCGTTAGGGATGGGCGAATTTGTCCTGTTTCGCAGCCAAATTCGGGCAGAAAATTTCTGAAACGTGGATTTTGACTCTGGTGTCAATTCGTGGGCGTCAAAATTGATAATTTCGGCGGTATTGAAACTGTCACGGAAATTCACCACAAATTCGTGCCTGCCAAATAAATTCGCCCATCACTACTCTCCATCACTCGGAAACAGTTGGACTTTTTCAGTTCAAGCCCCCCTTTAGCAAATAATATTAGAGATCTAGAACTATTTCAGGGTAACATCAGCCATAGCTCCAAGAATATCCAGAACCCCAATTTTCAACCTAACTGAAACGCAACCTGGGCTTTCAGGTGTATTTTTAAATTAACCCCCTTCATGTCTCTCTTAAACACACCTCAAAGCTGAGACCCCCCCTGCCTCTGCTCCAGGTTCCACCTTTAGGGCAGAGACAGACGAGAAGATTCGGGGAGATTTAGTCGCCCGGAGATAAATTGCCTCTTCTTCAGACGACTAATCTCCCAGAACTGTCTCCCCGCCGGCTACAATTTGCCGGAATGGCACTCGAAGCACTTCATTTTCCGAAGTTGCCTCATGAGAAAACTTTGGGCGACTTCGAAGAACTAATCGCTCAGAATGACAAACCACTTTCGATTTTTATTCCAGCCGGCCTGGAGGCAGTTCGGGGAGATTAGTCGCCCGACGAAGAGGTGATTTGTCGCCGGGCGACTAATCTCCCCCCATCTTCGTGTGTGTCTCTAACCTTAGTTAGGGGCCCCTTTGGCTCATAACAAGATTAGAGGTCTAGGAATAAATCAGGGAAGATCAGCCATAGCTCTAGGAATGGTTGTATCAGGTGTATTTAGATACATATCCTAACAGACGTCAAAGCTGAGACCCCGTTCCCCTGCTCCCACCAACAGAAGCAGCAGCATTAGGTCCAAGTGTTGGGAAGCCCAGACCTAGGGAAAGTCGCATGAAGCAGTTGGCACATGTAGGGGCAAATCAGCAGCAAGCCCTAAAGATATGGGAACTCAGTTTTGCGGTTGAACCACAGTTTGCAGCACTTTCAGTGAAGTTGCGATTTAGCCGCAGCAGATTCTCAAGCAGTGCTACAAAGTATCAGGGTGTTTTCCGGAAAGTGTACTGTGGATTTTGGGGTGGGGTCGGGTAGCGCTAGGGGTGAATAGAGACGGGGGTCGCAGACATAGAGATCACCGGCTGCGGCGCAAGGATCAGAGATCCGGCGTGTGTGTGTATCGGCCACGCCCCCAGCAGGTGTCTCGGGCTCTCCGCCCTTCTCCCTCCCTCCGCCGGGATAGCAGCGCTGCAACTAACGGGTCCTAAAGCGATCCAGGTTGGGCTGCAGCGCGCGTCGGCAGCAGGAAACAGCTTCAAGCAGCGGCGTTTTGAAGCGAGGGCATCCCCAGGAAATGGGCCAACGCTGAATAAAGTTACAGAGCTGATATTATGGAAATGGCTAGTATAACCCAGGCTTGTTCAACCTGCAGCCTTCTAGGTGGTCTAGAACCCCTGTATCCTAGTGGTCAGCAGGCGGGGGACAAGCTAATTCAGTGATAGAAGCTGATATGTACCTGCTGACAGGTGGACTGTTTATTTTAGGGGAGAAGGTAGCAGAACAGTAAATGTAATAGTAGAAAGTAATTGTAATTGCTGGCTAGGGAACAGTTAATTTAAAGCGACATGTGTCAGATGTGGGAAGATGGCAAATGCCAGAGGACAGCGCAAGAATTAAACTCTGCTAGCGGATGAAACAGTAAATGAATTGATTAGAGCTGGCACTTGCAGAGTGTTATAAATGTCTCTGGCAATTGAAAGGTTAAGTTGACTGTGGAAGCTGGCACAGGTTTTAAGAAAGAAGCAGTTCAATCTGAAGGAGGGACAAGGTTGGTGCTAAGGGCTCTTACACACGGGCGGTTTTTCCTGCGCTCCCCCGTGTTGCGCTTTCTTCCGTTCAGCCGCAGGAGTAGACACATTCAATTATTTTGAACGAGGGCTGTACTCACCCAGGCGCATGTGTGCGCTGAATGCAGGTGAAATGCAACATGCTGGATCCCACCTGCGTTTGGCACTTACATGCGTCTGTGTACAGCCCCGTTCAAAATAATTGAGTGCGTCTACTCTTGCGCTCCCCTGCGGCTGAACGGAAGAAAGCGTAACGCAGGGGAACGCAGAAAAAAACCCGCCATGTGTAAGATGCAGAATGCTGGGAGGTGGCACTTCTGATGCAAAGTGGTAGTGCTAGTAGATGCTGCAGGCTCTTTGGTATGGAAGAGGTTAATTTGGCGGTGGGAGACTGCATAAAGTTAAAGGAGTTCTTTTGGCAGATTACTGTTTGATTAGAAATTACATGAGCCTGCTGGCAATAAGCTTTCCAGGCAGGGAAGGGTTAAACTGGCATGTTCTTGGTAACGGAGTGTGTTTTGGGCAAGGAATTGGTTAATGGCAATGTTGATAAAAAGGCATGTGTCCCTAAGATCCTGCTGGTACAGTTATTGGCACAGTTTGCCCTCCAGCGCAGTGTTTTAGGTGCCCAGCCCTTACGCAAGCCTTCTGTCTGCATTCCTCTCCTCCAGCACCTGTGTCCTCCTGTGTTGGGCAACTGGGAAAAAATAAAACGTCCCCCCTCCTCTGACTAAGCCAGCAGTGAATGTGTTAATAATGTGCTGAACACAATCTCATAAAATTCGAAAGGCCGCCTCCGTAATATTGGAATGTCACAGTATTATGACCGGTCGCTGCTCATTTCCTTGTTCTGCTGGCATGCTCTCTATACCAGGAAACCTTTAACCTGCGTGTCCCCAGCTTTTCCTGAACTACAACTCTCTCATTCCACACTGCATTCTGGGAGTTCAAGTTTAGCCATAACTTATCCCTGTACAGACAGAGCGGCCAGTGCCAGAGGCAGGGGTTAATTGGAGGGGCTTCTTTTACCTGCAGCGGCGGTGGCTCATCACTGCATTTTCTATCTGTATTTTTGCTGATTGGTTTAAAGTACCGGTAACTAGGGATGTAGCGAACCGCCGATAATGTGTTCGCGAACACCGGCAAAAATTGCGAACAGTTCGCGAACAGTTCGCGAACTTCGAACATCCGAAAATCGTTCGATTCGAACGATCGAAGGATTTTAATCGTTCGATTTTAGCGATCGAATGGTCGAACGATTTTGACGCGAACGCCTATTGGCGAACGTCGCGCGACGTTCGCGAACTTGCGGCGGACGCGAACAGCCGATGTTCGCGCGAACAGTCCGCGACATCCCTACCGGTAACTTCAACATTTCTTTAAAAAAAAATTTCTTTGTATATAACAAAAAAATACCCACCAAGACATAGTTAACTTTAAAATTGCAAAGTGTTTATTAAAAAATAACTTACCGAAACTCCGTTTGCGCTCCTCTTCAGAAAAGGCGGCAGGGCAACAATCCATCGCGCAGCGCGCAATTTCTCCTCCCTGTCTATCTCCTAAAGAAGGCAGGGAGGAGAAATCGAGCGCCACACGATGGATCGTCACCTTTTCTGAAGAGAAGCACAAGCGGAGTTTCGGTAAGTTATTTTTTTAATATAGACTTTGCAATTTTAATGTTAAATATGTGTTGGTGGATTTTTTTTCATCATATACAAATGAATTCTTAAAATTCTTAAAAAAAAATGTTGATGTTGCTGGTCCTTTAAGTAATTGCCACTGTGAAAAATCCATAATCCTGCATGTCACAGCTAATTAATAACCCAGATAACATCAGTGGCTTTGGGGGGTGCACACTGGGGAGGGGGGGGGGTACAAACTTGATAAATGACAAATAAATATTTAGTTATTTTGTGTAATATTGACCCAGAGGCGCATTGTTTCCTCCATTTGCGGAATTGCAATTTCCTTTTACTCTGCTTTGATCTGTGGCAGCTGAATAGTTATGGCAACTATAGTTATATATGTATAGTTATGCCAACTCCATGTTCTGAATTTGTTTTTTAATGGATCCAACTGAGTGATCAGCGGAGTCTGGCTATTTGCTTGTATGGGCAGATTTGATTGTAAGCTCTTTTTAGCAGGGCCCTCTCCTATCCTGTTTTCATTCTGTAACCCTTATTTGCTAAATTGTTTGTTATAAATAACAGTGATGATGGTGAGGATGGTGATTGTTGTACTAATATCTGATGCACCGACCTTGCACCCGAGGAAGGGGTTTGGTCCTCAAATTCTTGTGCTACGACTTCTGCAATAAAATGTGATAAAGGCTTATGCCAAAATAAGCTGCTGTGCTTCTTCCCTTTACACAGTCTGGGCACCGACCTTGACACCAGTGGCTACCATGCTAAATAGGCCCTTGTTTATCCTGTCTATACTTCAAGTTAAACTCCATTTAAAGGAACAGTAACATCAAAAAAGTTGAAAGTAATACAAATATAATGCAGTGTTGCCCTGCACTGGTAAAACTGGTGTATTTGCTTCAGAAACACTACTATAGTTTATATAAATAAGCTGCTGTGTAGCAATGGGGGCAGCCATTCAAAGGAGAAAAGGCGTAGGTTACACAGCAGATAAGCTCAGTAGAACATAATGGTGTTATCTGTTATCCACTATTTAATCTGTGCCTTATACTCTTTTTTCAGTTTCCGCCATTGCTCCACAGCAGCTTCTTCACATGAACTATAGTAGTGTTTCTGAAGCAAACACATCAGTTTTACCAGTGCAGGGCAACACTACATGATATTTTCATTACTTTAAAACACTCTAATTTTTTGGTGTTACTGTTCCTTTTATTAAAGATAAAGTCCTGGAAATTGATAATAGAATTCAACCCATAGCTAGCAATCTAAAGTAATAGCAATTATTATTTTGGAAATTCACAATAGAATTTGACCACTGTCCATGAAGAGCTAGCAATCTAAAATAATTGCAATTATTAATTTTGGAAATTCACAATAGAATTTGACCCCTGCCCTGAAGAACTAGTGATCTAAAATAATAGCAGTTATTATTTTGGAAATTCACAGTAGAATTTGACCCCTGCAATTGGACCCCTGCCCTGAAGAGCTAGCAATCTAAAATAATAGCAGTTACGATTTTGTAAATTCACGATAGAATTGGACCCCTGCCCTGAAGAGCTAGCAATCTAAAATAAAAGCAGTTATTATTTTGGAAATTCACAATAGAATTTGACCCCTGCCCTGAAGAGCTAGCAATCTAAAATAATAGCAGTTATTATTTTGGAAATTCACAACAGAATTTCACCCCTGCCCTGAAGAGCTAGCAATCTAAAATAATAGAAACTATTAATTTGGAAATTCACAGTAGAATTTGATCCCTGCCCTTAAGAGCTAGCAATCTTAAATAATAGCAAATATTATTTTGGAAATTCACAATAGAATTTGACCCCTGCCCTGAAGAACTAGCAATCTAAAGTAATAGCAATTATTATTTTGGAAATTCACAATAGAATTCGACCCCTGCCCTGAAGAGCTAGCAATCTAAAATAATAGCAAATATTATTTTGGAAATTCACTATAGAATTTGACCCCTGCCCTGAAGAACTAGCAATCTAAAGTAATGGCAATTATTATTTTGGAAATTCACAATAGAATTTGACCCCTGGCCTGAAGAGCTAGCCATCTAAAATAATAGCAATTAGACACTAGGAGAGCCCCTAACATGCACCCAAGTTAGTGTCTCCTTGATAAATAACTGAGGTTGTGCCATGTACTGCACTGTTACAGTATAAAAGACTCGTGTAATGATATATATGCACTAATAATTAGAATTGCATTTATTCTGTGCCATTGGTATCATGCCAGCTGGTGTTCACCTACTAATGCCAGTCTCTCCTGGCTGCCTTTTGGGACAATCTCCTTGAAAGAAGAGTCATTGTAAATTCTTTCTCTGCCAGAGGCGGGCCCCTTGCATCAGCAAAACGACTGCACGCACAGCACTAAAAAAAGGCAGGTCCCTGCAGAAAAGACGCAGCCAAAGGAAGAGGTGACCTCGGCGTATGGCACGGGCGCTGGTTTAATGCAGCATTTCATGCCCAGGGGATTAAAGAAGGCTTGGCGTGCCACACTGATTTTTGGTACTCACTCTGCTCTCCATAGCTCTCTCTCTCTGCTGCAGTGTATTGCAGTATAGCTTGGAGTGTCTTGTAGTGACAGTTTTTGCCTCTGCCCTATAACACGCACATGTTCTCAGCTGTCTTATCACCACTGAGGGCACAGGCAGGGCACAGTGTATCTGTTTATTCTTTCTTTATTGAAAAGCAGCTGTACGTTCAAATACTTTTTTTCTTTAAACCAGTCATATGCAGAGATCACTTTGTGCATTTCTCTATAATAAAAATGGGGGTTGGCAGGGTTGGAGGGAATGCTTTTCAATTTGAGAAACCACGGATAAAATATTTACAAAGATACATAGCCTTTAAATAGAGTTCTTTTAGCATGCATTATTACCATTATCCTTTCTATCCATATTCTGTAACGCATTTACAGAGATTATGCGTCAGTCCCTGCCTCAGTGGCATGCATCAGTTTTATCAGGAGCCAGTTCACCTGCCTGTACCGGAAAAAGAACATATGAATGCCGATACAAATGCCCTAGCTGGAATCAAACACAGGACCTCAGCTAGACCTGGGGCCTAGGTTCGATTCCAGCCACTACAAGGGTTACCACCTTTTAATAAAATTTCCACTGGCTGGTGGTGGGAACAAAGGGGCGGGTCGTAACGTAAAGGTGGTGGGTTGTGATGTAAAAAGGGGCGGGTCGTGTCATAAAGGGGCAGAGCCAGAATGCACGATTGGCCAGAAGGCAGCAAAAAAAAAATTAAAGGTAAATTTTGAGCGGATTGGGGGCGGCTGAGGGCTTTTGTTAGGAATATTACAAATTAACCCGCAGCTACATTGCCGGTAAATTTGTAATACCAGCCCCAGCCTTGGCAAGTGTTTTACCGGCTAGGCCGGTAAAATACCAGTCGGGTGGCAACCCTGGCCACAACTAGGGTTGCCACATTTTCTGGGGCCTGAAAATGGGCAGGGCGGATGATATTGGAGGCGGGACTGATGTCAGGGGCGGGACTGGTGACATGGCGATCAGCGATTGGCTGATCGCCATGTCATTATTTTCAGTGTCCTAATATTTTTATTCCAATGTCCTATATTTCCTATTATGGACCAAAGCTGAGCCTACGGAGCCTAGAGACAACGGATGTATCAGGAATACCTGCTAATTGTATTTTGTTTTACATTTTTGTACATTCTTTAAATTTTCTTACTGACCAGCTGAGGCGCGTTAACAAAAGCTGCGATGTAAAGGGAGTGGTCTGTGCTGCATAGGAGAGATGGCAATAACACAAGGGGCAGGGCTTCTACGCAATAAATTATTTGAGGGCGAAATATGCAGAGACCAAGGAAGACTAAACGTAATTTTGTTGTGGTGCAGGGGCTTGGTTTAAGGGTATTACAAATTTACTGGTAACATAACTTCACAATGGTAACATAACTTCTGGTGCATGCTGTGGGAGGGAAAGTCTCAAACTTTATAAGTATTAGATACAATCAGGTAGCCTGGCAAAGGCGTTTCACCTGTCTGTTTTGCCGGGTTATACCTGGCGAATTAATAAAATGAAGCCACATCCTGAACAATCTTATGTCAGTGACATCATATCCTGTATGCCGAAAAGTCGTAAAAATAGACAAAACGCTGGCGTTTTTTTAAAATTTTAATGTGGGATTATGTTGAAAAGTTGTAACTGTTAAATATATATAATTTTTTTAAACTTTTTGAGGGGCATGCCACATTTGTTTTAGGATGGGCTTATGTCTAGGGCTTTAGAGAATCTCTTTTGTCTTCATTTTGCTTCCTTGGACATTTGTAATAATAAGTGGCCACTTCAAGCATTTGCACCAACATCTCTAATAAAGACATATATATGACCTAGATGTACCCGCCATATTTAAATGGATGTAAGAGTAAGTGTGTTAACAAAGTTTCGCTAGGAAGAAAGTAATTAGCTTAGATATATCTGCGCTGACAATTTTTCAACTGCCAAGACAAAACTTTGCATTTTGATGAATACACATATTCGCTGCGAATTAACGTCTGACGAAGTTGCATGAAGTACGGCGAAGCCTTCCGAGGCGAAAATTTGCACTTTAGTAAATTAATTCCTTCTCGGCTATGTGAGCAAAAAAAAATCTTTTGTGTTCACGCATTTTTAAGTCGTGTGCACATATTTATATACTGTGTGTGCACGTCAGAATAAATGCAAATTGTTTTTCACACAAAATTCTTTGTACGCACCACAATTTGTTGTGCGCACTGGCTTTAAAATGTGTGTGCATGCACAAGTGCACAGCTTAGAGGGTACATTGAGGGTGGGCCATACGGCACAATCCATTTAGGGCCCACTAAACTTTTCAAACATGTTTTTATAATCATCTATATGAAGTCAGTACCCCACTTCCTATACCTCGTGGGCGTCTCCAGCAGTTGCAGTCTGCTTCTTTAGTTACCCTCCTGCTGTAACCAGTGAATTCATTACAATAATCCCATTTCAGAGGTCAGTTCCAACAGGAACGTCAACAACACGAGTAAATGATTCTTACATCAGCTTGTTTCATTTAAATACATTATATGAAACGCGTGAACAGTGTAACGGTGTAATAAAATTGTTGTTCTGTGCTTTGAGTTCACTGCTCAGATTGGATTCAATTGGTGCAAAACGAACCATTTCCCCACCTGCAACATGTTTATGGAATGCCAAGTGCCACTTTCTTTTCCTGTTTGTTGCCAGAGACTGGCAGTTGCTTTCTTTAGAACTGAAAACTGGATTAGCGGCACTTTTATTATTGAGGGAAAATACTGACACCTCAGAGGTGTAAATATGTTCTGCCAATCACCTGCCTGGCACCTCTTGTTAATCACGCAGCTTCAGCTTCTTCATGATGATTGCTGAGCACTTAACATGCTTTATTGTAGGTGTTGCACTGAACACAATAACCAATGTTAAGTATTGAAATACAGAGCTTACTTTAGGAGAATTGCAAACTGGTTAATTTCCATAGGCACCCCACAAGCTGGGTGATTCCCATAGGCACCCCACAAACTGGGTGATTCCCATAGGTACCCCAGAAGCTGGGTGATTCCCATAGGCACCCAACATTGTAGGAGCCATTGCAGTTTTCAATTGGATAACTGGCACACAGGAGTTGCGGTAGCAGGGCAAGCCCTTGCAATTTTATTATGAGCTGTGCAACGTTTCAGGGTCCCCGAAACGTTGCACAGCTCATTATAAAATTGCAAGGGCTTGCCCTGCTACCGCAACTCCTGTGTGCCAGTGAAATTCTTCTTACCTGTATTGTGAGGTGGCCAATTCCTCTATCGCTGGGCACCAGGATAAGAATTTTTGGGTTTCTGTGGTGTGCGGCTTCTCCAAAGCTCCTCTGGACTGAAGTTTTCAAGTGGAGTCATGTCGTAGCTAAATCTGTAGCTCCCAAATTGTGGGACTGGTCCCTGGGGAAGGCTTGGAGCAGTAACAAGGGGGGCTCAGCCTGAATGTCCGTTATGGTAAAGGTGGCCAAATACTCAGAGATCTGCTTGTTTGGCGATGTCACCAAACGAGCTGATCTCTCCCCGATATGCCCACATTGGGCAATATAGGGCTGATCCAATTGTGGGCCCTAGGTCCCAACAATCGGATCATAATGCATCCAAAACGGGCAGTCGGATCGCGGGATCGCATACACGCACAGATGCGGCTGTGATCCAACGGGATTTTTGAACCTGTCCAATCAAGATATCGATCAGGGAAGCCCGTCGGATGGCCCCACACACGGACAATAAGCTGCCGACTCTCCAGCTTTTATCGGCTTGTGTATGGGGGCCTTTAATGTGGCCATACACAATAAGATCCACTCGTTTGGTGGGGTCGCCAAACAAGCAGATCTTTCCCTGATATGCCACCCATGGCAGGGCAATATTGGGTTAATCCAAATGCTTGGCCCTAGGGCCGAACGATTGGATTACGAAGAAGAGAATGGGAACTGACAGTATGAGGACCACATCAACTAGACGATGGAGTCCTCGATTGCCTGAAAAATGTAACCTCCCCAATCGGTATATTCACCAGATATTGAAGCCCCCATACACTGGAAGATACTGAACTCTTTATGTGGCCCAAGGTCTGTGAGTTTTTCCATTTGATACCCTGTAATTGATATAAAATATGACTATGATGGAAGGACTATATTGTTAGGACAGACTATATCTTACCTGCATTCATATTTGCATACAGTACAACTGTGATTTTACATTGTAAATTCCAGGAACAATTTAAAATCCACAGAAAAAAAGATGCTGCTTTTCTGTATCGCACTGTAAAAAAACGGCATCAATTCCAGAAAACCGTGAAATCCAGTTATTTAAACCCAGGATACTGTATATCCAGATTAGGGGGTGCTGCTATGCTGCCTGCTTTATTATAGGCATTCCCCTTAAACTGTGTTGAGCAGCGCCCTGCTGACAGTAGAGAAAGCCTCTGACAGATCAGCGTGACAGCTCCCACACATTCATATAAATGTAAACAGTCTGCTAAGAAATGAACTCGCAGAGCAAAACCAATATTGTCCTTATGTCACACTACTGGCTTTATTTCTCTAAACAGTATGATCAGATTTATGGGTTTGTGGCATTATTTTCTAAGCAATGGCCTATAATTTAGCTCGAAGTACAAAGTATCCACGGCACACAGCTTAGTGTAAGCAAGGATCTCCTTGCACGTTTATTGCGGTAGTGAGCTCACTACCGCAATAAACGTGCAAGGAGATCCTTGCTTACACTAAGCTGTGTGCCGTGGATACTTTGTACTTCTAACAGATTGTGAGGTTGCCGAACCTCTACCACAGAGCACCAGATATCTAATTGAATTGTGGTGTGCGAGAGCTGGATATATTTTGTCTATAATTTAGCTCCCCAGTGACCCATTTGACCAGTTTACTGTAATGTATTTGCTGTGTGTAGTACAAGTGACTCACAGGATTCTGTGGTAGCAATATTTGCTTAATATTTATATCCCATGTAAGGATGCTGATATTGCAGTAATACTGTATGGAACTCACACTCTCAAGGGGATACTCTTTTCATTTCAGATGTCCTCAGCCACAAACTCTTTTGAAACTGAACAAACAAGCAAGGTTTACTACAAAGTGTACAAAATGTTAACAGTTTTTCATGGCACATTGTATTGTATATAGGAAGAGTGCTGAAAATCAATGTGCAGGATATATTCATCTTGTGATTAAGCATGCGGAGCCTGTAGTGGAAATTTTGTTAATAGCTCCAGGAAAGCAACTGTAATTGTTAGATAGAAGGTATTCTAGGGAAGATGAGAAGCATTTGGGATACTAGTCTCTGTGAAATGGATTTTGGCTGTGGGATAGGTATAGTAGGGATAGATGGTGCCTATAGTAACAGTGGATAATAGTCTCTGGGAAGGGAGTGTGACTGTGGGATAGCAGGTATAGTAGGGATAGATGGTGCCTATAGTAACAGTGGATAATAGTCTCTGGGAAGGGAGTGTGACTGTGGGATAGCAGGTATAGTAGGGATAGATGGTGCCTATAGTAACAGTGGATAATAGTCTCTGGGAAGGGAGTGTGACTGTGGGATAGCAGGTATAGTAGGGATAGATGGTGCCTATAGTAACAGTGGGATAATAGTCTCTGGGAAGGGAGTGTGACTGTAGGATAGCAGGTATAGTAGGGAGAGATGGTGCCTATAGTAACAGTGGATAATAGTCTCTGGGAAGGGAGTGTGACTGTGGGATAGCAGGTATAGTAGGGAGAGATGGTGCCTATAGTAACAGTGGATAATAGTCTCTGGGAAGGGAGTGTGACTGTGGGATAGCAGGTATAGTAGGGAGAGATGGTGCCTATAGTAACAGTGGATAATAGTGTCTGGGAAGGGAGTGGGACTGTGGGATAGCAGGTATAGTAGGGAGAGATGGTGTCTATATTAACAGTGGATAATAGTCTCTGGGAAGGGAGTGTGACTGTGGGATAGCAGGTATAGTAGGGGAGATGGTGGCCTATAGTAACAGTGGGATAATAGTCTCTGGGAAGGGAGTGTGAATGTGGGATAGCAGGTATAGTAGGGAGAGATGGTGCCTATAGTAACAGTGGCGATAATAGTCCTCTGGGAACGGAGTGTGACTGTGGGATAGCAGTGTATATAGGGAGAGATGGTGCCTATAGTAACAGTGGGATAATAGTCTCTGGGAAGGGAGTGTGACTGTGGGATTAGCAGGTATAGTAGGGAGAGATGGTGCCTATAGTACAGTTGGACAATAGTCTCTGGGAAGGGGACTGTGACTATGGGATAGCAGGTATAGTAGGGAAGAGATGGTGCCTATAGTAACAGAAGGGATAATAAGTCCTCTGGGAACGGAGTGTGGGACTGTGGGATACGCAGGTCATAGTAGGGAAGAGATGGTACCTATATAACAGTGGGATAATAGTCTCTAGGGAAGGGAAGTGGTGACTGTGGTGGATAGCAGGTATAGTAGGGAGAGATGGTGCTATAGTTAACAGTGGGATAATAGTCTCTGGGAAGGGAGCTGTGACTGTGGGATAGCAGGTATAGTAGGGAGAGATGGTGCCTATAGTAACGTGGGATAATAGTCTCTGGGAAGGAGTGTGACTGTGGGATAGCAGGTATAGTAGGGAGAGATGGTGCGCTATAGTAAACAGTGGATAATAGTCTCTGGGAAGGGAGTGTGACTGTGGGATAGCAGGTATAGTAGGGAGAGATGGTGCCTAATAGTAACAGTGGGATAAATAGTCTCTGGAAGGGAGTGTGACTGTGGGATAGCAGGTATAGTAGGGAGAGAATGGTGCCTATAGTAACAGTGGGATAATAGTCTCTGGGAAAGGGAGTGTGACTGTGGGATAGCAGGTTTAGTAGGGAGAGATGGTGCCTATAGTAACAGTGGGATAATAGTCTCTGGAAGGGGAGTGTGACTGTGGGATAGCAGGTATAGTAGGGAGAGATGGTGCCTATAGTAACAGTGGATAATAGTCTCTGGGAAGGGAGTGTGACTGTGGGATAGCAGGTATAGTAGGGAGAGATGGTGTCTATAGTAGCAGTGGGATAATAGTCTCTGGGAAGGGAGTGTGACTGTGGGATAGCAGGTATAGTAGGGAGAGATGGTGCCTATAGTAACAGTGGATAATAGTCTCTGGGAAGGGAGTGTAACTGTGGGATAGCAGGTATAGTAGGGAGAGATGGTGCCTATAGTAACAGTGGGATAAGAGTTTCTGGGATGGGAGTGTGACTGTGAGATAGCCTTGATATTACAACTACTAAAAAAGCCACACTGCATTTGTTATCCCATTAGTTTATCGTCAAGCTACACTCTCCCTGCCCGCTTGTATATACCATTTTAAGGATTGAATAAAGTTTATTTTTTATTTATTTTTCTGGCTCCACCGCTGATGATATTCATCCGGATGCTACCCCCCTACGTGAAGTGCTTGTGATGATTGTCTTAATGCCGTACCAGACCGGCGTGGTGGGTTGTATCGGCAACCGGAAACCACTTCCTCCTTTCTGCTAGCGGCGGCTCCATCTTTATACCTTAGTGAAGTAATCACTGAAAGGAGTACGGAGTTAGAAGCTAAAGTAAAATGTTGCCTGCAAGCAAATAGCCTGAAATAGTCTGAATGAAAAGTAAATATATATATTTATTCCTGAGGACAGCCCGAGTAAGAGGCTGAAACGGTGAGCTATAAATTTCGATTTTTTTTCACCATACAAAACTGATTTTTTTGCCGGCACCCAGGCAGTTGAACATTTGTTACGTGTGCACTAAACGGAACTATATATATATATATATTAATTAACATTTTTATTTATTTTTTCTTAATTTTACAAATGATATTCATAAAGCATTATTCCGCTGATGTATGTGCTGTATCGTAGTGCCCAGGAGATGGCCTTTGGTTAGGCACATTGAGATCTTTAGAGATTCATAGTGACTTGTATGGGCCTGTTGTTTTTAAGTGTCTCTATGGCTCAGCATTCCTAACGTTGTTGATCTCAGGCCGTCTTAGCAATTGTGTGCCATTAAAAGAAAAACAAAAAACAGTGTTTTCAGAAGTAAAAAGAAGAGAAAACGTATGAACGTCAAACCATTGTGGAAAAATAGACTGGATTATCTCTATGTATTCTCTACCTAGAGGGCTGACATTCCATTTGCATTAGGCCCATAGGGTAATAGTCTATTCTGTGTTTCTTAGATGAGCTATATGTAAAACATATATCAGTCCCTTCATTGTTCTTGTCTGACACCTAATTAAAAGGTCACAAAAGACTTTTCTCAGCACCATGTGATTTGCAAAGCATTACATTTTTATTAAATCTATGAAGTGAAGAGCAGGATACTCAATGTAATATACACAACGGAGAATGACGGTCAAAGTGTCCTCCAAAAAAAAAACTGTCAATCAAGGCTGGGGGGATTGTTACCATTATACCAGCAATAAATCAGCATGGACACAATCCATACATTCACCTGGTTGCTCTTTATTTACTCCTATTTGGATATGTTCATTGCCTGTGATCAGTTCTCAGCTGAATATCTGCCCATGCCTCTTGGCAGCCCAGACTCTGCATTGATCCACCTCCAATATAAATTAATAAGGTAAAATCTTTAGCAAATCCAGTTAAGGAAGAAATTCACTTTCTGTGTCTCACGAACGGCACCCTAAATCCAGAACCCAAGCTAAGCACCCTGGTCTCGGCTCTTGCTTCCGCCTATAACAGCCGCCTTTCACCTCAGGAGGAGCCCTTGGCTAATTGGATGCCGCCAGGTCTTATTAAGAGAGGAGCAAAGCTAAAGGTTCTGGACGAGCAAAGGGGCACGATCGTCTCACCAAGGACACTGGATGGAAGAACGCCGCAAGGAAGGCTGGCCAGACAACACAGTGGGGAACAGGCAGTCCGGGCCAGCACAAGCAGAGTAGAGAATAGTCAGACAGGCCAGAATCAGGATTGGAGAGTGTAGAATAGTCAGCGGACAGGCAAAAGGTCAGATTAGAAGAGGTCGGAGTAATCAGGCAGGCAAGGGTCAGGGTAGGAGAGATCAGAGTAGTCACAGGCAGACAAGGGTCAAAACCAGTAATAGCAGGCAGGATTCACAGGACTAGGCACCTAGGAACAAGCTGAATTGAACCTAACAACGGGCAATGTGCTGTATGCTGACATCCCTTTAAATACTATTTGAATCTCGCGGCATGCACTGTGACGTCATCAATGTACGCACATAATCACAAGTGCGTGCCGTGCATGCCATAGGAAACCCAGCACAGGAGGAACAGGACGCATGGGCCGGGCGTCCCCGCTGGAGATGCGGCGGGCGCCCCCGCCGGACACTAGACCACCAGGGAAAGCCACTGGACCACAGGGTAACTTATATTCCTTACACTGTGTATTGTCACCAATTATGTGTGTGTGTGTGTCTAACGGTGGCCATAGATGTTACAATTATGATCTTTCCTGGAAAAGATGTTTCCAAGTAAGATTGTTTGTTTCAATACACATGTGTAGAGCGGATATACAGGTAGAAACAATAGAATTCAGCACTAACAATGGCCGATGTTCAGGTGCCTTCAAAGGCATCCAATCAAAATTTTTGGGCCAGCCTGATAGACGAGCAAACCAATATCCAAGCCTTCTGCCGATATCAATCGGCTCGTCTCCCACTATGGCCGCCTTAAGCCTCCAGGGGGTCTTTGATAAACAATTAGATGATTCTGCAGCCAATCAAAATGAGGATTGGTTCAATTTTCTCTTCTACAGGGGAGGTCAAATGGCTTATGTGCCTAAAGCTGGGCATAGACGCAAAGATCCGAGGATTCGTGCGATGTTCGGACCGTGTGTCGAGAGTCCCGACATTTTTCGTCCCACGGAGATCGGTCGTTCAGTCGATCGGACACGTAAAAAGATTTCTGTTGGCTGTCGATTATTTTCTCTGCATGTATTGCCGATCGGACGATTTTGAGTTGGAGACTGTCACCAGCTTTGTCGGACATAAACTTTTGTACGATTGCTGTTAGGGTGATCTGTTCTTTTACTACTTCATTTAAACTGAAGGTTTGTGGCAGGTCGGGAGATGGGGAAGTCCGATGGTTTGAGGATTCAAACGATCAGATCTTTGCGTCAATGGCCAGCTTAAGCAGTGTCTATGGACATCATAAGACTATTACTGAGAGATGAATACTACAGTACCTCAGTTAAAAAATGTATCTATATCTATGGTGCTTTTGTTAATTTGCTTGATCTTACATTTATGATCTATAGATGGAGAAAACCTTATGGGTGTATCT
Organism: Xenopus laevis; assembly: GCF_017654675.1. Taxonomy (NCBI): domain Eukaryota; kingdom Metazoa; phylum Chordata; class Amphibia; order Anura; family Pipidae; genus Xenopus; species Xenopus laevis. Next base: position 149,547,175 of record NC_054374.1, on the reverse strand, counting down.
GGCACCCAAGATACACCATTGACTTTAATGGCAATAGGGTATGTAGTGTATTCTCCAATAAAGTCTTCACCATCTGTGCATATATCATTATCCTTTCCTGTTTCTGGATATGAAAGTTCAAATTTAGGAGATCACACTCCAAACATCAAGGTTGGGAGCCGTAGAACACAGTTGTGGGACTGTATAGGAAGAAAAGCAATAGGGTGCCGATGGCCTTTCTCGGTGAATGAATGGGGCATTTGCAGATGTGGAAATAAGTGGAACCTTATGAACCATCACTTCCTCTATAACCTTCTTGTTTGGAGCACTGGCCCCAACAATTGGTACAGTGTTAACTGACCATTTGTGTTTATGGACACTTTGCGTGAAATGTGATGTGACAGATCAGTTCAATTTATTATGTTAGTGATAAGAGTTATTAGGAGCACTTTTCAGCACTGTGTCATCATTTCTTTATGGTCAACTCATCTCTCAAATAGCTTTCTTATTAAACGAGCCTATGTTTACTGGAAATGAAGAATACTATAGTTAGACGATGTACATGCCAGAGCCATTAAATCCTATTTATACTGACTTAGCTCAACCTCTTAATGCAGTTCTCTGACGCTGCTGAAATTCAGACTTGAGTGCAGTCAGTTTAACTCCTAGGATATGAAACTGCCTTTATGGGGAAATAGAACGTATGTGTGTGCATGTGAATGTGGACATTTTTTTCTAGTTGATATTAGTAGATGATATAATAATGAAGGCAATTATAGCAGAGGATTTGAAGTGTACCAGGCAGCATGTTGAAGGCCTGAACAGCATATTGCTTGGACCCAGCAGGGAATATCACCTTTATTAAGCCTTCTTTTGGGCTTCTATATAAAATTTCCTATCAATGTTAAAGGGGTTGTTCACATTTGAGTGAACTTTTAGTATGATGTAGAGAGTGATATTCTGAGACAATTAGTTTTCATTTTTTATCATTTGTAGTTTTTGAGTTAATTAGCTTTTATTCAGCAAATCTCCACTTTGCAATGTCAGCCATCAGGTTGCTAGGGACAGGTCCATAGTACCCTACCAATCATTCATTGATTTGAATAAGAGACAGGAATATGAAGAGGAGAAGACCTTACTATAAAGAAGAGAAATAAAAATTAGCAATAACTATACATTTGTAGCCTTACAGAACATTTGCTTTTTAGATGGGGTCAGCGACGCCCATTTAAAAGCCGGAAACAGTCAGAAGAAAAAGTCAAATCATTATAAAATTATATAAAAGAAAAAATGAAGACCAATGCAACAATTGCTTAAAATTGGCCATTCTATATCTTCGTAAAAATTGAAGGTGAACCACTCCTTTAAGGTTCTGGGATCCCGTTAGATATGTTGTTATGTTGTTTATATGAGTATAAACACTGCCAGGGTAAAAACTGCCTACACAGTAATTTCCATATGATGCAAATCCATCCTGATGTTGCACAGTTCTCTCTTGTTGACCATGGAGTGCAGGTTCTAAGCAGCTCATGGCACTCTTTCAATAATCCACCTGTTACCTTGTATGGATACAGATCATTACCTGGTATCTGCACCCTAGCTTCATACCCCTATAAAGGCTTTTGCTGAAGCAGTGCCTGCAAGTGGACGGCAGTTGGGAGACTGGAGGAGAACACTATTGTGCTTTGGATCTTGTAGATGAGAATGTTGCTGAATCATATTAGGCAGCAGTATCAGCACAGAAATGATCTCTTTCAATGCAGATGGAGGCATGCTTCATATACTCTATACATAAAGAGGTACAAGCACAAGAGAAAGTGAAAGAAGCTGCGCGAGGAGTTATTTCCAGGTAAACAAGGTCAAATGATGACTCTGTAGTAACACGTTATTGATTCCGTGCTCATTGTTTTGCAACAAACAGCTTTAAATCATGGGAACTGCAGTTTGCACCATAAGTGTTATGTTGGAGGCAGGCTTAGCTTTACTGCTTTAGACTAGTTCTGTTCAGGGGGACTTGGACAACGGATGACATTAAACCTCTGTGTGGCAACTGATACAGTGATTATAGAATTCAGAGTTCTGTATGACACTTGGCAGTTAAAGGAACAGAGCAATAAGTCAGTTGATTGCATCTCCTGGAAGCCTGGTGACCACCTAGCCCTTTCTCTAGTCACATCTTCTTTGAAGATTCCTTGAAGATGCTTCTGGTCAGCTTTCTAAGTTCTAATCTTGGCACTGATCTTGCACAATTAAATATTCATGTAGGCTCCACCAATCAGGAATTAATGTATATCTTCTCAGTTCTATCCAGGCATAAAGGAGTGTGGCACAATGTATTGGAGAGGACTTACGTCAACTGTGCAACCTGGAGAAAAGATCCTTTCCCCTCAGATCACACAAACAAGTATGATGGGAATGATTCCGATAGAGTAATACTCTTCTGCATTAGAAGAGCCATATTTTGGTTGAAATGCAGGATATTTATTGTAGGGGCATCCTTAAATCTGGAGAACAACCTGATTACAATAGCTGAAAGACCCTGTTAAGACCCTTGACTTGACTGTGAGATACAGGGATTCGTCTTTAGCAAAAGCAGAAGATCCGCAGGTTTGCTGCTGCTGCTTAGGTCATTAATTAGGGAGACACACAATGCATCATTGTTTGCAAGTTAATGGGAATCAATCTCTGCACTGTAGCACCAGGCAGTTGTTTGATATACTAAACTTGCAGGTCCTTGGATGGCTTTTGTTTGTGAAACTGGCATCACATCAAAGCTGAATAAATGAAACCAGCAACCCATAAAAGCTTAAGAAAATGTTTGCTGCTCATTGTTTTACTTGCATCTTCTGATACTGAATAAAATGAGCATAACTATAATCAAAAAGCAGGGCTGTCTCACTTTTTCTTTTATAGACAGTAACATATGATAAATTTAAAATCTGAATATCCAAATCAGGGGTTGGAATCGGTTTGTTATTTGGCTGAACCCAAAGTGGATTTGGGGCATCAATACAAGAGTTTGACCAGTTCTATAAAATTAAACCAAGCAAGATTTTGTGTGTGAGACCTTCATGCAAGATGAGCAGTCACCAATACAAATGTTCACTTAAAACTGAACATTTAGTGCTGACTTAAAGGAGAAGTAAACCCTAAAAATGAATATGGCTAAAAATGATATATCTTATATACTGAACTAATTGTAACAGCCTAAAGTTTCAGCTTGTCAATATCAAGGATAGTCTGAGCAGCACACATATACCAACATCTTTCCTATGTGCTAAATGAGGGTGATTTAGCTACAGTAGGTGCAAGTTTGATTCACCTAACTACATGTGTACAATATCTCGTACAATCCAACCAATCAGGTGCAGTGATTTAGTATGAGAAAGTATTATTCGTTCAGTTGTTTAATTATCCCTAAATGATAAGATTGCACTTGGCCGTTTAGCGTAATGGAATTGATAACCACGGCCAACAAAGGAAATCAGTCAAACAAGAAAGAAATCCATAAAAAGGTTATAAATATTGACAAGTTATGAAATGGAGGACAGAAAAAAATATTGCCAAATCGCGGTTACACTTTTCATCGAGTGAAATAGTTAAGGAAAGCAGACCAAACAGCTGACATTGCTTTAGTGCAGATAACAGAGGTATGTAGATGCACTTTTACTGCTCACAAGCAATCATTATTTACTTATAGGAATGTAACAAAGGAAAAAGACCATTATCTGCCGTCATGAATATCTTTCTGTGTAATCAGTTATCCAGAGTAGTTTATTGTAAAGCTTGTGCTCATGTGTGATCTGGGAGGGGACCTGGTGCTAAGGGTAGTAATTAGCGTAGTGGTAGCGAATTTGCGCCTGTCGAAGGGGTGCGATGTGTTGTGCAAAGTGGTCGCTGGTGACAATTCGCCGTTTAGTGAATCTGCCCCTAAAAGTCTTCTGTATGTTATGCTAGTGTTGGTGGCTTTCAGGGTTTCTAATTCTCAGCTACAGGGACCCTCTTCTACTCCGTTTCCAAAAGGCTGGTGCTGCTGCCAGAGAAGAAGCGTTTCAGGAAAGGAAAACTGTTTCCATATGGACAGGGGCACAATTTGAGAACATAATGATTTTATTACTTAGCTGGTAAAAGAAATAAAGTCTGACTTCCTTCTGATCATTTTTAAGATTGATATGAATTGTTTACCTTTGAGTTAACTTTTAGTATGATGTAGAGAGTGGTTTGGGGTTCTTCACAGTCAGGACAGTGAGGTTGTGGAATGCACTGCCGGGTGATGTTGTGATGCTGATTCAGTTAATGACTATAAGAATGGCTTGGATGATTTCTTGGACAGACATAATATCAAAGGCTATTGTGATACTAAACTCTATAGTTAGTATAGGTATGGGTATATAGAATTTATGTGAAAGTAGGGAGGGGTGTGTGTATGGATGCTGGGTTTTCATTTGGAGGGGTTGAACTTGATGGACTTTGTCTTTTTTCAACCCGATTTAACTATAACTATGTAAATATTTGTGATTATTGGGTTATTAAGCTTTTTATTCAGCAGCTCTCCAGTTTGAATTTTCAGCAATCTGGTTGTTAGGGTCCAAATTCCCTTAGCAACCATCCATTGATTTGAATAAGAGACTGGAATATGAATAGGAGAGGAACTGAATAAAAAGACGACAAAAAATGTGTAGCCGTACAGAGCATTTGTTTTTAGAGGGGGTCAGTGACCCCCATTTGAAAGTTGGGAAGAGTCAGAAGAAGAAGCCAAATAATTCAAAAACTGAAATAATGTAAGTTGCTTAGAATTAGCCATTCTATATCATACTAAAAGTTAACCTGAAGATGAACCACCCCTTTAAGGGCAGTGGCACTTCATGGGTGACGGGAAATCGTTCTTTCCTTGGGCAACAACGTGTATAAAAATCCCTTTATATTGTCTTCAACAGGAATCAAGACTTTAGTTAAGTAATTGTGTGAAATTGCATGTGGTTGAAGTGTTTCGCCGTAGCAATTCTCTTTCGCTGCAACGACAAGCTACTTTTGTCCGACTTGTCTGCAGAGAGCTTCCTATGGGCGACTAAGCTCCCCATGTGTCTTTCATCTAAAGCTGTTTAGAACTTTCCTCTCTCCCCCCAACCAAGCCAACCTGTGGACGGCCAAACGATACTAATTGCAATAGAAAATGCCATTGGGTTGGGCATTTGGTGTTTTTTGGTGTCACCTTTATCCTCTGCATCTGCCCCTTACAGTAACTAGGTGTTTTTCCTGAAACCCCCTCCTGTCAGTGGCAGTTCCCATCCTACTCTGTGATGTCACCTGTGGGTTTGTTTAGAAATATAGAGGTAAGCAGGATCAGTGGGTGTGGGGAGGGTTAGGGTCGGGGGCTCATCACTAAAGGGGTCATTAAGAGATCCCTGCTAGAGCACAATCAGCACAAAAGTGCACCCCTTAGTCATGATCATTTCTGTCCAGGGAAAGCTGCACTTTGCTTCTCATGACTAATTAAAAATCTGGCACAAGCTTCGGGAGGCACAGGCAAAACACAGGGCAGGCAGTAAGGATAGGGCTCAGGTAAATTGTGCATCTGAATGAGGTTCAAATTAGGAGGTGGATGGGGGATGCCTACATACATTCCTCCTCTCAACCTTCTTGAATAAAGCTGTGCATAATGCATGGAGTGAAGAGCTATTTATCAAAAGCAGAATGCAGTGTGAAAAATGCATAAAAAACCTGATTGCTGCCTTTTTTGTCACTTTGCACACTGCATTCTACTTTGCAAATGAGCCTCAACTCTGAATAACTAATATCATAGTTTGTGCCTGTGCCATGTCTATGACATTACATGCCAGAAAGAGCCCATACTGCTACACCAATGCCAAAATGCACAATGTCCTAGTATCATTTCAAAGGCAGGTTGGATATTATACCATATAATATGTATAAGAACATTTATTTTCTGATTCGGGTTTGTGTGATAATCAGAGCCCGGGGCAAATGTTCGTTCAGCCCTGCTCCAGTAGAAAACCACTGATCTAAAACAATCCATGTGGTTGTTAAGTGAGCAGCACCCACAGGGAATTAACATGTATGCCCTGGATTGGCATTCTGCAGTGATCAATGGAAATAATCCATTTCATCTCTGGCCTGCGTGAGCTACGTATGTTTGTCTCTTGGGATCCAGCCCATGGTTTATTCGATTTATGCACTTCATGGCTGTTATTGGTGAGAGCATGGAGTATTTTGTAAGAGATTCAAAATTAATTGTAAAAATCCATGTAAGTGCTTTTTTATGAGGCTCGAGAGAGGCCGCACCATGTAATATTAGAGTGAGTTGTTTTACTGTAATATGCGCATACTTTCTCCACCAATTACTGGACACATATTTTGCTTCTACAAACAAAGGAATAAAAATTGATAAATCCTCAAAAAGCTGTTTTCACCTCCCCACCCCCCTAAATCGTGAATCTCTCATATGCCATCAGAACAAAGCTTTGTAATAAGGCGGCTATGGAGCGAATAGCAGAGCTCTTCGGAAACATAAAGGGCTCAGCAGATATTTGGTCTACTAATTACTGTAGTTATTTCCTCTGATATTAACTCTGTGTGCATATGGAAGTTGTAGCATGTGCTACCCGTAGGAGGGAGGCCTTAAAGCGAAAGTTAATCATTGTTTATGTTATGTTAAAGGAACATTAAGCAAAAAAAAACCAAAAAAACATTTACACCCCAAAAAGAGCTGAGCCATCACAATCTTTAAGGACCAGTTCCTGAAGAATTACATACCTCGCAAAATTTTGGAAATAAAAAGAGTGTGCGGTGATTTTTTGACCACGCCCATTTTGTGGCCACTCCCCCTAATTACCATGTTCGCTTTACAAAATTTGGCAGTTAATGAGTGTTTGAACATGTTGTGGTTTTTTTCAGTTATTACAGTTTTGCTAATGAAGGCTAATTTCCCTTTAAGCTGTGAGACTAACTTTTCCCAAGAGACCTCCTTATCGAAATTGTTACAATTACTTATTTGCTTATCTCAAAATTGTTCCAAAGTATCTTAGTTGCACCTGGTGGCTGTTCTGGGTTTTCTGCCAAAAGCCAATTAAGTTAGACACTTTGTTTCTTTTTCTGGCTGTTCAGTGCAGAGAAAGTCTGGACTTTTCAGTACAAACGTGGGACTGCGGGTTGAGCTGTCAAACGTGGGACTGTCCCACTGAAAACGGGACAGTTGAGAGGTATGGAATTATACTTTATACAGGGCATGAGTGTATATATCTCTGTGCATAGTCTAAGAAGTCCTTGGAAGTTGTTCTTACCTCCCAAAGATTTTGATTTAGGCTAGAGAGTCATAAATCACAAATCGCTTATAAAGTGCACGGGGTGTGCCTGGTCTTCAGGAATTGGGGACATCTTAGGGAGTAGGTGTTTTTAGATAACTCTGGCTTCATGTGTCTTATGCAATTTCTAGTCTGGTTTCTGGATGCTATAGCCAATTTCAAAACCCCCAGGCCAAGAGTTTTCTTTAAGGTATAACCTAAAACATTCTTTGTCATCTGTGTCCCTAGCATGGTGATACCATTAACTATCAATCATGTCCCATATGCTAAGAGACCTCTCTGAATAGATCATTGTGGGTCATTGAACTTCTGTGGAACTTGTCAATCACTGCAACCATGCATATACAAGTTAAATATCGAAGAAGAGAGGGCTGAGGGCAACTCGGAGAGCCACTTTAAAGACTACTAAAGACTACTCATTGGTATTTTTCATCATTGATTTTTAATCAACTTTAAAGTCTTAAGTGCTATCAGTCACAAAGGGGTTGCTATTGTCTGGGAAGATGCCTAAGCAGAAGAAGACTAATATTGAACAAGGCTATTGCTTATAATGTTAGAAAATATGAGAAATATGGAATTGCCTCTTGGATAATGGGAATCATCCTGTGGGAATGTACAAGACACTTGGTGCTATGGATGATGTTGAGCCTTTGGCTGTCTGTTGGGTGTTGTAGCTGTAGTCCATCAACATCATGAATACTGCAGCTTGCACATCCATACTTGAAAACTATTTCTTCTCTGGTGAGGTTCATGTATATTCCTTGTTGCCACCAACAATAAGGGGCAAATTTACTTAAGGTTGAATATCGAGGGTTAATTAACCCTCGATATTCGTCTGTCGAAGTTAAATCCTTCGACTTCGAATATCGCATGTTCGATTCGAAGGATTTTAATCAGTTGATCGAACGATTTTTGTTAGACCAAAAAAAGCTTCCCCATAGGCTTCGGTAGATTTTAGGTGGCGAACTAGGGGGTCGAAGTTTTTTCTTAAAGATTCAGTACTTCGACTATCGAATGGTCGAATAGTCTAACCATTTTTAGTTCGAATCGTTCGATTCGAAGTCGTAGTAGAAGGTCGAATTAGCCCATTCGATGGTCGAAGTAGCCAAAAAAAAATTCAAATTTTTTTTTCCTCCATTCCTTCACTCGAGCTAAGTAAATGGGCCCCTAAATCTAAAATGGAGTAAGAGAGTAGGGGGCCTTTAAATACTACATTACTCAAAGAGGTCCTGTGCGTAAAAATCAGCACAATTAGCACCATTTCCCCCAGCATTTTAGCTTAGTTTAATTATACATGCTGAATATTTGTTATCGGAAAATATTGCCCATCTTGATCATAGTCCATGTCAGATTGACACCATTAGACCTTCTCGCTGCTGAAGGCCACGTTGCTACTGTATGCAATAAAAACATTCTTGGAAGTTATCTTTAGTGGTACGCCTGTTCAGTCACACTATTTATTTTCACATTTCTTGGATCCCGATCACATCTTGCTCGGATCAAAGTCATGACACATATATTATCATCGCAAGCATGACAAAGTCTCCCTCTGAGTAGTGCCAGGAAACCTTTAAACCATAGCTTTTATTTAATGACTAATGAATGTAAAGGCCACGCGCTTCCTCGGCTGAAATCACAGAGTAGGTGCACAGATGTGTCTCGGGCGCTTAGATTAAATGTGCAAAGTGCATGAATCATTTATGAGAAGACAGAAAGACAAGGAGAATTGGTGAGAGTAAAGAATTATAAAGTGTTTCCCAGCAGGATATCAAAGTGTTTTTTAAAGGCTGCTTTATTTGTCTAGTCAACAGCCAAAAAATCTGATGTAATACCAAAGGCTGTAAGAGTGTTTTTTTTTTCAAGGGAACAATCACTGGTTTTCAGGTAAAACAGAAACTCCTTTCTTCATTTTACTAGTTATTGGGCATCCTTTGTTGTTGTGATTTTTATCCCATAATTCCTGCTATGCCAAAGGGCAAGGTTTAACAAAGGCTTTGGCACTGCGCACTGCCTTACACAGAAACTTAGACAAGAAGCAAGTCACACACAAGGAAAACCAATCTTTCTATTTGGTCACCTGCCTACTTTGTGTTTTGGTCATCTTCGGCCAGCTAGTTTGGTCATCTTCAGTTTGTGACGTGGTCAGCCAAAGAGGCCATCTTCATTCGGTGAACTGGTCAGCCAGTTGGGTTTTCTTCATGTAGTGATCTGGTTAGCCACTTGGTCAGCAAGTTGGGTGAAATTCACATTGTGATTAGGTCAGCCAGTTTGGCCTTTTTCATTGGTATTCTGGATATTTTGTCTGATCTGGATCCATCTGGCTTTGCTATTTAATTTCTGAGATGAAAAACCTTTCAGTAACCTCTCCCAATTCATTTGTTTGATCTAAATTTCCAGGCCATTGCAAATCATACTAGATAAGATTAGGCCATAAGTGCCACATATCTGGTCATCCAGTGACTAGGCCAGATGATGTAGTCATTTGTTGGTAGTTCTGTGAGTTCAGAGTATCACTGCCCATGGGTATGAATTGTTTATATTGCCAGTTAAATCCACAACCACATGTCAGAACTCCATCAAGGATTGCAATTTGGGCCATTTAGGACATTTACCTTAAATTTAGAGGTGTCCTTTTGAGGGTTCAACCATTGATAGGACATAATATGAAAAGGCTTCAGCTTTTAGCATGGAGATAGGAACGGCTGACCTGCAGTCCTCTTAATTGTTGGGGTTGCCTTTAAATAGAAGAACTAACTCAGAGATACTGTGCAACGTTGTGCATTCTGCCTTGAGTGCCACCGCTAAGCTCATTAACACAAAGAATTGTCACACCTCTTTGCAGATCTCTTCTGCTTCCATTTGTTCCTTGTTGCATGATGCAAATATAGAACATTGCACTGTATTAATGTATTATGTGCTAATTCATCTGGAACTGGAATTAAAAATAGAACACATTTTACTGCACAGTCACACCACTATATTAGGCAGGAACGGCAATGTAGGATTTTCTTCCCTATGTCTGTGACACTTTTCTGTTATCTGCAATGCATCATTTCTGGCATGGGGAAATTTAACCACTCAGTGGGCAGAGAACACGTGGGCTTTTAATAAATAATAACTTATACAAAAAACAACCTATGACTTGAACATGAATTCCATTTATTCATATCCAGTACTTGCTAAGCACATTTGTGTTTTTTATTTGCTTTTATTTTCATTATATTTCTTGGTATTGATGCTATCTTGTGTTCAAGTGTTATGAGTGCAAGTGCTGAGTATAAATGAACGAGCAGATAATAACAGTCAATTGTCCCTATTACCTGTAACATTTTGAATTTAGGGAACCACAAACTGAGTAAGGGTTTCCCACACAGGCTTCTTGTTGGGGAAAAACCCAGCAATCTGTGACCATTTCATAAACAGAGGCTTTAGCATATTTAAATAGCAGATAGGAAGAGATAATTAGAATTGTTAATGAGGCAAAGCAAGAACGACTGCAACCCAGTGACTTTTGTTTGTTTGGTCGGGATTTAGTTGCCATTTAACAATGCATTTAACCTGTAATGGCTAAGGACTTTAAGGGATACTGTCATGGGAAAAAATTTTTTTTTTCAAAATGAATCAGTTAATAGTGCTGATCCAGCAGAATTCTGCACTGAAATCCATTTCTCAAAAGAGCAAACAGATTTTGTTATATTCAATTTTGAAATCCGACATGGGGCTAGACATATTGTCAATTTCCCAGCTGCCCCAAGTCATGTGACTTGTGCTCTGATAAACTTCAATCACTCTTTACTGCTGCACTGCAAGTTGGAGTGATATCACCTCCTCCCTTTCCCCCCCAGCAGCCAAACAAAAGAACAATGGGAAGGTAACCAGATAACAGCTCCCTAACACAAGATAACAGCTGCCTGGTAGATCTAAGAACAACACTCAATAGTAAAAACCCATGTCCAACTGAGACTCATTCAGTTACATTGAGAAGGAAAAACAGCAGCCTGCCAGAAAGCATTTCTCTCCTAAAGTGCAGGCACAAGTCACATGACCAGGGGCAGCTGGGAAATTGACAAAATGTCTAGCCCCATGTCAGATTTCAAAATTGAATATAAAAAATCTGTTTGCTCTTTTGAGAAATGGATTTCAGTGCAGAATTCTGCTGAAAAAAACATGTTTTCTGATGACAGTATCCCTTTAAGGCCCTACTTACACTTTGTGTGATTAGGAACTATACTAGTTAGTAACTTATCTGTTTGCTGAGATTGAGAGACATTGGTTGGTTCCCAGTGAAATATATGCTAATCGATTGCTCTTTGTTTTGTCTTTAGGGATTCTTGAATTTATCAGTATAGCTGTGGGCCTGGTCAGCATCCGAGGTGTGGACAGTGGACTGTACCTTGGGATGAACGAGAAAGGGGAGCTGTATGGGTCGGTAAGTTCTTACATTTATAGCTTTTTTATAGCAATTTTTTTTGCTAGGCTGCTCTGTGCGGGTGATGCTGATATTATGGCCTTTTTTATTTGTGGTGGGGTCACATTACCTGTGCAAAGCAGAACTGTCTGGACCAGTGATCCTCGACCAGTGGCTCATGAGCAACGTTGCTCACCAACCCCTTGGATGTTGCTCCCAGTGGCTTCAATGCAGGTGCTTATTTTTTCAATTCCTGGTTTGGGGGCAGGTTTTAGTTGCATAAATACCAGGCTGTCCAAATGGCCAATCACGACACATGTTTTGCACCACCAGGAACATTCTTTTATGCTTTCGTTGCTCCCTTTTTACATCTGAATGTTTCTCATGGATATAAACGGTTTCGGACCCCTGCTCTAGACTATGACCCTTTAGCCTAGTACCTGAACACATCTACAACTTTAGCAAAAGCAGCCTGAAGGTCTCCTATAATGTATTGTTACAGGTATGGGATCTTTTATCCGGAAACTAGTGATATGCGGGTCTAAACTACTGTTCTACAGGCCCTTGCTACTGCTAAAGAATGTCTATGGAGGTCACTGCAAACTGAAATTTAAATGTGTTTTTGCACCACAGAAAAGTTGCAGATAGACCCATTGTGATGTCGTGCAGTCATCAGTGTAAACTACTATATAAGATAACCTGAAACGTAACCTTTCTGTTAATTACTAATCTCTCAAGCACAGAGGGAGTAGAAGAGGAGGAGTGACATGTGGTGCAGTATAGCCCATTGTATATCTAGTATAGGTGAATCTAATAACAACTGGACTTGCTGAGTAATCAATGAAGACTTTTCACTACTCATCCGAGCAGCTTCTTCAGTTCAACTGGTGTGGGAAATTCTCGTCATATAAACTCTTCCACTAATCCAATCACAATGGCACATTGTTACTCTTCAAAGAAGTGACATCTGAAAATTCACAGAGGTGTTGATTCTGTGTAGTTGTGATAGGATTATCCAATGTGTTTAGATTTACCTATACTAGATATACCATGACCTGGATGAATGAAAATATTCATAGTCATATTGTCCATTGTCCTTTAACCAGTCTGTGAAAATGTAGAGGAGAGTGAAAAGCTAATGATGACATGAAATATTGATGGCCTAGGAAAGGTTCAGTGAGTTAATGGGTGATAGATGCACAAAAAATAGATGTGTGCTCAGAATGAATTTTAACACACAAGAATACACAGCATTGTAAGGGTTCAGGCATAAATCAAAGCTGTCAGTTCCTCGCTGGTGTCTCCCCCCCCCCTACAAATTCTCATTCATGTGACTGCTAGTGTCCTAAGGGTTAGATCCATTAAGGCCTGGTCAGAAAGGGATGTGGCACTTGCATAATAAAGTACCCCTAGGGGTTTGGCAATAAAAGAAAGAAGGCATCTCTGCAAGATACAACACTGGCCACACAAGGCATAAAAATCAGACATAATCTGTTTGTCATAGCCCACACCAAAAGATCAAGCAAACCCACAGAAAAGGATTTGCAAACATAGCAATTGTCCCTGATGAGTCTGCTGAATGGAGGTCAAATAGAGTCGGTACCTTCTAGGGATGATTCCAGGATCCAACTCTACAATAAATAAAGGGTTGTACCCTTAGGGTTGTAAAGGGGTTTTTTACAGTGAGAGCTGTGAAGATGTGGAATTCTCTCCCTGAATCAGTTGTACAGGCTGATACATTAGATAGCTTTAAGAAGAGGTTGGATGGTGTTTAGCAAGTGAGGGAATACAGGGTTATGGGAAATAGCTCATAGTACAAGTTGATCCAGGGACTAGTCTGATTGCCATTTTGGAGTCAGGAAGGAATTTTTCCCCCTCTCAGGCAAATTGGAGAGGCTTCAGATGGGTTTTTTGCCTTCCTCTGGATCAACTGGCAGATAGGTAGTTAATAAACAAAAAAACAAAAAAAAGGTTGAACTCGATGGACATGTGTCTTTTTTCAACCTTACTTACTATGTTACTATGTTACTATGTTACTATGTTACTATGTTACCTGGGCTAGGGAGCATCCAAGTGCTAAGCGTGAAGGCTTCTAAGTGGTCTGTTTTTTTGGCGGAAATTCGGGCAGATATCAGTTAGGCAGATTTAATTTTCCCACCTGACGAGGACTGCATAAGCATCTTGATTCTTTCCTCATTCAACGGGCCTGGCCTCTCTGTATGGCCAACGATCGGATGAACCCAATTCGGCCTAGCGTGTGGTTGGTCAAATCGAGTCTAGATTTGCTTGTTTGTTTCAACAAATGAATGGATCCAGCAGTGGCCAACTTAAGGCTAATGATATAAAGCATAAATCAGACATATCACCCTATTGCGCTTTAAGCTGGCCATAGACACAAAGATCCGATTGTTCGAATCCTCGAATGATCGGACTTCCCCATCTCCCGACTGCCACTAACCTTCAGTTTAAATAAAGTAGTAAGAGAACAAATCAGCTGATGTTCTGCCCCTGACATCAATCGTACGAAAGTTTATGACAAAGCTGGTGACAGTCTCCCACTGAAAATCATCAGATCGGCAATACATACAGAGATATTATCGGCAGCCGACAGAAATCTTTTAACCTGTCCAATCGTCCAAACCACCAGTCTCCATGGGACGAAAAATGTCAGGACTCTCCACACCCGGTCCGAAAATCGTACGAATTGAGGATTCGTACGATCATATCTTTGCGTCTATGGCCAGCTTTAGTCACATGTAGTGAGCTGAGAAGACTTTTTAGCTTGAAGGGCCACTAGCTGACAAGCAGTTGCCATTCAAGTCAAAGTCAGGCAGCATGGATGATAATAGGCCTTTCTTCACTTGTGGTCAGTGTTGTACTGGGTTGTTCCGCTATCCCAGGGGCCCCCACATCCCCTCGGGGGCCCCTGTCTGCCTGTGCGCTTACCCACTGCCAGCCACCTGCCCTATACATTTTTTTGCTCCAATCGGGCGAGCAAAGCAGGTCGGGATCAGGTCTTGGTTGGCCAGGTTTTTTCTTGGTGTCCTCCAGTACACACCCTAAATGCATCAATAGCAATTCATTAGATGTGTTTAGCAACTAAATGATTTTTGTGATTCATGTTGGACAAATATTAAACCCACACCCTGCAAGTTATCCATCACTGGTTTACCTGTATATGTATTATTCAGGCTGTACTGATTTCAGTGCAGTTATGCCGATTTCATCTAAACGAATTCCAAAATAGCCATTTGCCATGTACAATTCTACATGTGTCCAGTCAGAACGGGGTGCGGTGGCAATTGAAGTCTTCAGGCAACTTTTACTGGTTCTGATCCTGTTTAACACTCCGCCAGCGTTTTCTTTATTCAGTAATACCACTCATAATATTATACAAGCAAACAATGACAATGAAAGTCATTTCTTTTTACTGGTGTGAATAGTTTGAGCAAAGTGTTGGGCCTAGAAATTCGAAGCATCTCCTCAACGTTCCAAAATGTTAACAATGCCCATATTGTGCCTTATCCGTTGAAATTCAAAGTTCCATTGTGTTAGCAAAGTTTTTACTTGTCATAAAAGAACTGCAAAATGAAAAAGTTATATCCACCCTTCTTTTTTGTACTTTATGAACATAGTTATTAATTGCTTAGATTGCAAGCTCTGGGGGTAGGAACTATATAATTTCCATAATATATGAAAAGCTCAGCAGAATATATATACCTACTCAGCCAGCATACAGTTGTAGTTCACATGAAGTGGAAGGGTTGAACACTGGGGTAAAACCTCAAACACCTGCTCTGGCCTAGAAGTTATTGGGGTAACGGCAACATGCAATGAACTGTAATAAAGGGTATTAATATCTTTTATTTATGCAGCACAAATATATTCTGCAGAGTTTTCCAGAGATTATACATCATTCACACCAGTCCCTACCCCAGCGGAGCTTGCAATCTAAGGTCCGTATGACATTCACACACACTATGGTTAATTTCATGAGCAGCCAGCTAACCTGCCTTTATGTTTCTTGGAGTTTGGAAGAATATTGTAGTACCTTTAGGAAACCTACACAATCACACAGAACTAGGGTTGCCACCTGTCTAGTTTTGAACTAGACAGCCTGTTTTTTTTGAAGGTCTGCCTGGGTCAAAACTGCACGCTTGGTTTTCCCAATTAGGAAAACCAGGCAGAATTCTCTATGATTGACGCAGCAATCTGAATCTGCGATCGCCACGTCATAGCCCCAACCCCAGCAGCGGCACAGCCCCACACCCATTGCGTCACGACCCTGCCCAGATTCAACTGGGCCAAAAGGTGGCAACCCTACAAAGAACATACAAACTTTATGCAGATAAAGCTCTGGCTGGAATCAAACCCAGGACTCCAGCAATGCTAAATATAGTATAGTCTTAAAAATAGTACAGGTATGGGATCTATTATCTTGAAACTCATTATCCAGAAAGCTTGAATTATGGAAAGGCATAGACTCCATTTTATCCAAATAATGCACATTTTTAAAAATGATTTCCTTTTTCGCTGTAATAATAAAACAGTATATTGTGCTTGATCCAAACTAAGATATAATTGTTCCTTATTGGAAGCAACAGCAGCCTATTGGGTTTATTTAATGCTTACGCGATTTTCTAGTAGACTATGAAGATCCAAATTACAGAAAGATCTGTTATCCAGAAAGCATTCTGGATTACATGTCCCATACCTATACTGCACAGGTCAGCCTGAAACCCGCAGCCTCATGCTGATAACAACCTATAAGGGAGGTCATGGGCCAAACAATTCAAAAGGCCCATCCCCTCTCATGACTCCCTTACGTCTATGGCCCTGTCCAGTGACAAAAGCCTGCCATTCAAAGATGTTTTTTTCTTACAGGATTTGTGTTCATAATATAACATTCATTTATGTAGACAGCATCAGTATTTGTTCTGTGCACCAACTGGTTGAACCAGGAGCATGGCCAGCTAGTAATCTACCTGGTTGTAATTTTTAAGCAAATATTATTTACATTTCGAAATTAATTAAGCAATTATTATTTACATTTTTTGGAATTTTTTACACCAACTACAAAAAAAAAAAATAGGGTTGAGCAGGACATCTTTTGGGTGCTCGCTGGTAACATGGCTGTAGTCACGCTCTTCCATCAGGTATTTCAGCAGAACAAATGCCTATGTAAATGAATGTTATAGTATGAGCACAAATCCTGTAGAGAGAGAAAAAACTCTCTGTCTCCCTTTATAGCTGTGTGTTTGCTATTGTAAGGTTAAGAGATTTCCTCTGGTGTAGTTAAATTATTCATTTTACCATAATGCAGATAAATAATTGACATTGTCAAATAGCTCGTGATCACTATGGATTGAAAGAAGTGAAAAGAGCAAAACCCGTAAGGAGCCAGCGTTGCAGCATGAATGTGTCATATCTGGCTGATCACTTATATTCATTATTTATTTATTGTAGAAGACAGCGCTCGCGTGATTTTCATAATTGCAGTGTCAGCTGGGGTTGCCATTCCACTTGATAGGAAAATTGCAGTCTTAAATAAACGCTCGCTGTCAGGGGCGGTTGAATCAAACGCTATTTCTGGCTCTGTGTATTTAATATTCTGATGAGTAAAAAATTCACACCGTTGATAATATTGAAGGTTTTGACACTTGCTTGGGCTTGAATTGCAATATGGGATTAAATATGCTAATGTAGCCAACCGAATCCTTTAAGGAAATAGGTAAAATAAGTTCTAGAAATAAACAAGGAATTGCACTAGATTTCTGTAGCATGCTGGGGCGGACACAGTCAGCATAAGGCTCAAAACGACCCCTACTTCCAGCCCCACTGTAACTCTAATTGAAGGGGAATTTGAACTGAGGTCTCGTCATTACCCCCACCACCCACTCATCACATCATGTGGTGGGATGGAAGAAAGGTGGGGGTAAGCAAAGCACGGGTGCAAGGAGTAGTGACCTAAGGCATTTCTGAAAGTTGTGGTGTATTTTACCTAGGAGTAAGTTGTACAGGTATGGGATCCGTTATCTGGAAACCCGTTATCCAGAAAGCTCCGAATTACGGAAAGGCCGTCTCCCATAGACTCCATTATCATCAAATAATTCACTTTTTTAAAAATGATTTCCTTTTTTCTGTAATGATAAAACAGTCCAAACTAAGATATAATTAATTCTTATTGGAAACCAAACCAGCCTATTGGGTTTATTTAGGGGCAGATGTATGAAGGGTCGAATATCGAGGGTTAATTAACCCTCGATATCCGACTAGGAACTAAAATCGTTCGACTTCGAATATCGAAGTCTAACGATTTAGCGCAAATCCTGCGATCGAACGATCGAAGGATTATTCGTTCGATCGAACGATTAAATCCTTCGAATCGAACGATTCGAAGGATTTTAATACAACGATCGAAGGAATATCCTTCGATCAAAAAATCTCAGGCAAGCCTATGGGGACCTTCCCCATAGGCTAACATTGACTTCGGTAGCTTTTAGCTGCCGAAGTAGGGGGTCGAAGTTTTTCTTAAAGAGACAGTACTTCGACTATCGAATAGTCGAACGATTTTTAGTTCGAATCGTTCGATTCGAAGTCGAAGTAGTAGTCGAAGGTCGAAGTAGCCCATTCGATGGTCGAAGTAGCCCAAAAAACACTTCGAAATTCGAAGTTTTTTTAATTCGAATCCTTCACTCGAGCTTTGTAAATGTGCCCCTAAATGTTAACATGATTTTCTTGTAGACTTAAGGTATGAAGATCCAAATTACGGAAATATCTGTTATCTGGATATGAGGGCTCCTGTGTCCTATATACTAGGCCACCATTAGAAATCATGGGGCCTCGTACAACAAAATCTTTGGGGGCCCTGCCCCCCCACACCCCAAGCCCCACCCCAGATACTGCCCACGCCACACCACAACATCAGCGCCAAAAAATGGTAACCCCCCCACACACAAGTTATAAAAAGCTATTGATGGTCAGGGCCCCCTTATAAGCTAAAAATCTGTGGCGCCAGGACCCCCATAAAAGTTTTTTTTAAAAAAATTGATGGTCAGGGCCCCCCTACAAATTAAAAAAATTATTGATGACCAGGGCCCCTCTATTAGTTAAAAAAACCCACTGGCGTCAGGGCTCCCCATAAAAGTTTTTTTAAAAAAACATTGGCGCCAGGGGCCTATAGACTATTAAAATAATACATTGGTGGCCAGGGGTTTAAAAAAATAAAAAAATACACATTGGTTTTCAGTAGAAGTGAACTCGTATCTTCAGGACTTCAACTTCGGCTCGCTTCGTGACTTTGGGTCTTTTCGCCGATTCAGGACTTCAACTTCGGCTGTTTTTGTGACTTCGGGTCATTTGCTGCTTCAGGACTTCGGCTATTCGGGACTTCGGCTGTACGGGACTTTTGTTTTTAGGGACTTCAGGAGAGGCGGCACAGCGTCGGCGCTGTCAAGTGGGGTTCGGCTATTTCAAAAAGTGCAGCACAGCCAGGCCCCCCTTTAGGACTTGTACACTTCCCCTGTGCCCCCCTGATGGCGGACCTGCCTATATATACTGTCCAACTTGAGGTCCATGGGCCAGTTGTGATCAAAAGATTTTTATGGCCCCCTCACTGTTTGAGAGCTTAATTGAACCCTTTAGATGACATAATTTGTAGCTTCAGGGGGTGGCCCCTGCTGACCACTTGTGACTAAATTCAGTGGTAGACTTGAAAAGAAGGGGGTACCCCTTAGATGGGGGGGGTTTGGCTGAGTCCTGGAGCTCAGGGCAATGCGGAACCAAAATACACGCACCATGAATATATTCGGAATCAAGTCCACTATAGGGTAATACAGATTGAGCGCTGGTGAGAATCAGACTTTTGACCCAAGTGATATGTTGCAGCACTGCTAACAATTGTGCTACTGTGTAAGTTGTATAAACTGTACTCAGAATGGCTGATATTCAAGGAAGGAAGGCAATAACATCTTGTAGATAACGGCTAAGCTCAGGGCTTCTTTTGTCCCCATTTACCCTGTTGCAGGGAGTGCTCCCACGTATACAAACTACTGTACAAATGCCATGTCTTGATGCTGTAGTGTGTTCACTAGAAATAAAATCATCTGTATGCTTAACCCACCCCCTGGTAGGTAAAATACACAGATGACTGTATGTTGTGCATTCAGCCCCATAAAGGAGTGTGGATCATCTTACCAAGTTACTGCAACTAATACGTACTTGTGTAGTGTCACCCTTTTAATTAAAAGGTCAGACGTATTCCATAACAGATGTTGCCACCTCCAGTCTTCAATCACAGTTCCCAGAGATGACAACATAACCCCATGTTATTAAGGAGATAATGATCCACTTGAGCATTTTTAAGACCTTACTTCATGTTCCAATTTAGAGGAACACATTTAAAAACAATAAATAAAAAACAAGACTGGACATTACCAGCCTAATGACATCTCTGTATTCCCAATAAATTGAAATAATATTAACCATAATGGCACTTCTAATGGCTAAGGAGATATCCTATGCTGGGGGAGACTGCTGAAATGTGAGGCCAGGCTCCTAAAAGATAAAGATGCCCAGTGCTTAGAATGATAATTCCTTTACAATAAGTTGTGCACCTGGGCTAGTTATTAGACTCGGTGTCAAAGGGTAAGTTAATTTAACCTTGCGTGGAATGCCAAAATAACCATTCTTGTGCAAAAGCATCCTTTCATTATTCTCCCTGGTAGACAACGTCTAATTTAGTGGAGCGGTGGAAAATTGATTATCCGAAGACTTAAAAGAGAGTGCAGCAACCTGTGACCCACCTTAAACACTTTCTCTGATTTGGTTTCAGGGTGGAAATAGCCCATTCATCAATTGGAGCATATAATTAGGCTACTTATAAGGATAGATTTGAATAAGGATTATTCTATGGATAGATATAACAGGTTTAGTCCAGTGGGATAATGTGTTGGGCTCCATTTAAGTAAAGTGTGTTTTAGGCTATGATTCAATGGGTCAGTTGTGCCCTTGAATCAGTTACAGTTACACCAAACTTGAACCAATTTTATTTATGCTTTATCTTAACCATCTTCCCTGGGTTTCTAAAATATATTGGAGAAGGGTTCTCTGCCTATTGGGAAGCCTGTTTATTTGCATTCAGTCATATTAATTGGAGTAATTCAAAGCCTTATGTAATAACTTTAATGCATAAAGTATTTAATGATTGACCATGCAAAGTGGTCAAGCGAATTGGAGACCATGGCCTTAATTGTCCCCCTTTGCAAACATGTTAAATTCTGGCAGTTATGTTAATGTTGGCAGAAGCCTGGAACCCCAATCCTTTTTTTGGATGGGATGTTTCACATCAGCCAAGCCTGCCTGGTAACCTTGATAAGCCTGAGAAACATTGGCAAAAAAGGGCAGAGAAATTCTGATTTAAAGCAAGTGTTGGATCTTTTATCCATAGTGAATGGAACCTGGGTTTGCAAATAAGAGGTCTTTTTGTAATGCAGAGCCATGAGCCTTAAGGCTACTGATCAATGTAAACCTAAAATGAAGCCAGACCCCGGAGGCCATCGCTCTTTATGGTATATTTGTCAAAGAGTGAAGTTTGAGATTGCCAAAGTCCTCTAGAGTGAAATTCTGCCATTCTCCATTCGTTTCTATAGCATTTTGAAAGGCGTATTTATCAAAGGATGAACTTTCATCCATTAATAAAGGCAAAGGAAACTCCTCTTGCACTTGGGTGTGCCAAATGTTAGGCACCCCAAGTGATTGTATTTACTTATCTGAAACCCAGGGGTTATTCCAGCTAGCACCACGGAGCGTTTCTCTTCCGGCTTCTTCTTTCTTCATATTTCCCGAGGCAGATGCATGCACAGTAAAACGAAATAGCAGACTTTTTAGTTAAAGTTCGGCTTTCCACTCTACTGCACATGCGCAGCCACGTGAAGAAAGAAGAAGATGGAAGAAGATCATTCCGTGGTGCTCACTGGTATAACCCAGTTCTCTGTGGATCGGAGCACCGGTCCAGGGTTTCAGGTAAGTAAATACAATCACTTGGGGGTGCCTAACATTTGGCATACCCAAGTGCAAGATGACTTTCCGTCTCCTTTAAAAATCCCATAGAAATGATTGGGGAGTGGCGGAATTTCACTCTAGAGGACTGTGACGATCTCTAACCTCACTCTTTGATAAATATACGCCTTTGAATGAGCATTAAGGGACAAGCTGTTGTGCCACTTTTATATGTAAAAGTAAATGGCTTCTCTCCCTCAGATTAGAAGATTTAAAAAAATGACCATTTTTTCTGAATAATAGGTTTTCAGACAATAGATCAATATACTGTATATGGTTGTCATGAAGGGGCTAAACTTCTTACAGTTAACATGTTGCTGTTCCTGTTGTCTCCTGTATAAATAAAACATCTTGAGCTGAGTTTGAGCAACTGGTCACCATGGCAAGCATCCATGCAAATAAACAACTTACTTAGTGGTTGGATGATTCTCCTAGAATTGCACTTTTTTTTACTTCTTTTACAATGTTGATAAAACAGTAAATATTTTTTTTCTACATTTTTCTGAAATTCTATGTTATCATCATACATCCCCCTGGGATTAATTAAAGCAACATTAGGAATGATAGAATTACATAAACCCTACAGAGGAGCACAAAGATTGATCAGCTTCTGTTACAATGCAAGTGAGGCGGAGAAAGAAATTTGGCAGCAAATTGATCCCCCATCTCGCTCTTCTTCCTTTTACATTTTCGTAAATCCATTTTTCCCACAGATAAGGATTTTTTCTCTGATTTATTATCTTTTTAGCATTTTCTTACTCAAATGCCTTGGAAACTTGTAAGTGAGCGGATATAGACAAAGCCAATGGGACAAACCAGAGTGTCTTTTATGAAAGCTGCACTAGTACATCCATTCAGTAGACGCTTATAGGAACTTAAGAAGATGGCTACAAAGATAACTCACACAAGATTTCTAGTGTCTCTGTTACCCTGACTGTAACTGTTCAGGTGACACCAAAAATACAGAACTAGGGACCAGCACTTTCCCCCAGTATCACTGTTGACCTTAACAAAAGACTGTCACCCATAACTTTTTATAGCTGTATGCAACCAGAAGTTTGTGTTACCACATGTGTGCATTTTGTGTAACTAGACAAGTTACCCACATTTTTTGCTAGTCACCCTAACTAAACCTCCCCTAACCTGGTCACCCACAGTAACAGTCCAGCTGTCAGTAATTTGCACCGTCTGCCATCTTACTCCTTCCATTCATATGCACAGAAAGTCACCTTAAACTTCAGAAGCAGTGGGACCGTGGAGCATTGTCAGGCCATTGTCATTCCTGGGGGGTGGAGTGGGTGTGGCCAAGACACACTAAGATCTAAGGCAGGGATCCCCGACCCTTGGAACCATGAGCAACAATCAGAAGTAAAAGGAGTTGGGGAGCAATACTAGCATGAAAAATGTTCTTGGGGAGGCCAAGTAAGTGCTGTGATTGGCCATTTGGTAGCCCCTATGTGGATTGACAACTTACATTAAGGCTCTGTTTAGCAGTACACCTGTTTTTTATAAACCAAAACTTGCCTCAAAAATAAACTGCTGCTTTTAGGTCACTGGAAGCAACATCTAAGGGGTTGGTGAGCAACATGTTGCTCACAAACCACTGGTTGGGGAGCACTGATCTAAGGGATCCAGTTTGGTGATGGGATCCAGGTTGGTCTGTGTAACTCAGTGTAGTAGCCTGAAATGTAACCATCTAACCCTTCCAAAATGTGATATTTTATGTGATATTTATTCATCCAATTCTTCTAGACTGGGTTTGACTGTGACATATTATTATTATCCAAGTACATCTGAGTCTTTGTAGAATGAGGTCTTCCTCTCTTCCTCTCTCATACAGTAAATACTGTTTTGCCGTTGTATTAAATGGAAATAGAACAGGCGGACACACTGTAACACACTGATAAATGAACGCAGAAAACATATCTAAAGATATCATATCTAAAAAGCCTTATGCGTTTTGTGCCAAAATGTGGCCACTTAATCATAGCCAGTTAAGTGTTCCTGGACTGCTATTCTATTTTGGTGAGTTCTACCCTTATTTCTGGTTGTAATAAATAGTGCCAATGAAGAATAATTTTCCACAGTGGACTTTTAAAATCTCTGTGGGTGGGAATAAAGAAATGTATTTGCCTTATGATACACCAGCACATCTGAAGTTCCCAGACTACATTACTGTGTGTGTGTTGGGGAGTGTGAGGGCACTGACACCACAAACTCTTCTCGATATTAGGCTAAAATTGTATTGGAATGTCACGAGTCCGCACTCGCACTCTTGCAGACAAGAGTTTGGCTGACAGATCCAAAGCTCTGAGCGTGATAGAATTAGAAGCAGCGAATTCTACACATGGTTGTCCGGCAAATTCACAGAGAGATCAATGGAAAGATGAAATTATGGAAATTGTATATGGCTGATCTGTATTGCAGTCCAGGCCGCCATGCACAAAAGTATTCTCCATGAGCTTCATTAAAGAGGCCCAAGGACATCTAAACACTGCTTCAATAGTTACAGGCTCTGTGGCAGATGTTTCTGTGAAGGCCTAATTTACACATAAAAGTGGCTTCTTGTACCATACCTTGTCCTTGATCCTATCTAAGCTGCATGAATCCATATTGGTGGCTAAGCAGACTTCTTGGGTTTATTTAATGTTTAAAAAGCATTTGAGCAGACGTAAGTTATGGTGATACAAATTATGGAAATATATACGTTACACAGAAAACCCCAGGTCCTGAGCATTCTGGACAATAGATTCAAGACCTTTAGGAGCATCCCATTGCAGGAACTCAATGAAAACAATAGACCGACAATGGGTGGGGGATGGATTTCACTTGGAAGTGGATTCACTGGGTCCAAAATGTTTCTTCCTGGGCCAGGGCCCTTTTTGGGGAAAAACTGTACCACCCTGGAAAAAACCTAACGCAGGGCCTCCATTTTACATACCTTTCCCAGTTGTCCCTAGTAAGGAATTTCCTTGTGCAAGGGAAATGGAGTGACTTTTGCATTGCTATGCATGCTTAAGCCTGAACCATGGATGCTTGGGAATAAGGTAAGATGGCTGTACAGTGCTGTTTTCATTTTACTTAGGCTGGTGCAGTTTTTTCCCTTAAAAGGATCACTGGCCCCAGGTAAAAAACATATTATATTCTCCAAGGCTGCCTAATATTTCCTTGTCTTTAAATGCAGAGTCTTCCATAAAGTAAAAGAAAACCCACAACAGGCTTAAGGGTGTTTGGCACTTTATTGTGATTTGTACAGAGTTTCATTGTTTCAAACAGGGATACATAATAAATATCTACGGTATGTACATTGTGCAGCACTGAGGCCCCGTGTAAAATACAGGGGAACTGGGATCAGTTCTGATCAGGCCAATGTCTACATTAGGATTGGATCTTCTCCCTGTGATTTTGTAGGGATTCCCTACAGTCCAGAAACCTAGTGGCACATTAGAGGACTTCTGATGAATTTATAAGTAGTTTGTGTATGTGAGAAGACACTAGAGCAATTGATTGTAAGCTCCAGAGGGCAGGGTCTGATGTGAATGTGATTAGCATTCTCTGTGTCTGAGCTGTACAGATGAAAGAAAACGCAGTGAAAATTACATTTTACATCCCCCAATTTTAAGTTTCCCCACATTTTACATAATTTTTTGTGGTCCCGGGTATGTGATCCATTATCCAGAAACCCATCATCCAGAAGGGCCTGAATTACTGGCAGGCCATCTCCTTCAGAGTCCATTATAATCAAACAATTCTTGTTTTTTAAAAAACTATTTCCTTTTTCTCTGTAATAATAAAACAGTACTTGTACTTGACCCAAACTAAGATACAATTCATCTGTATTAGAGGCAAAACAATCCTACTGGGTTTATTTAATATTTAAATAAACTCAAGGTCACGAATAGTCCCTCGCGTCAAAAGCGCAGTGCGTCAACACTATTCAGACACCCATTGACTTTAACGCCTGCGTCGCAATTGACGTTAGAGACTTTTCGGACGCACGTCCAAAATTGATGCGGACGTCAATTTTTGAGTATCACGAATTTTTCGCTGTTTCGCAAATTTTTCGGCAAATCAAAATCGGAGAAATTCGCCCATCACTAATAAAGAACCCTTATGTGGAAAACCTCAGGTCCCAAGCATTCTGTATAACAGGTCCCATACCTCTATTATGCATAATAAATACATATATGTTCCCAGATTTAATATCTTTTTTTTTTTTTTTTTTAAGATAAAAAAAGGGGGTTCAACTGTAATGAGAATCAGGTTCAATCTAATTTCCCATCTGTTTTCTCTGCAGGAAAAGCTAACGCAAGAGTGTGTGTTCCGAGAGCAGTTTGAAGAGAACTGGTACAACACCTATTCCTCGAACATTTATAAACATGTGGACACTGGGCGGAGATATTATGTAGCCTTGAATAAAGATGGGACTTCACGAGATGGGACTAGGACTAAAAGGCACCAGAAATTTACCCATTTTTTACCGAGACCTGTGGACCCTGAAAAAGTACCTGAACTTTATAAAGATATTTTAAGCCAAAGTTGACAAAGACAATTCCTTCACTCGAGCCTTTAAAAAAATGAAAAAAGGTTACCACTATAAAAAGGTTTCACGTGGTGGGTTCTTATTGATTAGCCAGGTCATCACATCAGCTACACTGTTGCCAAACTTTTGTCGCATGCATAATGTATGATGGAGGCTTGGATGGAACATGCTGATTCCGTTCTGCACTTAATGGTTTGTCCTCCTGGAAGAAAGGCTGTGCCCACTCGCTTGACTAATTACAAGGCTGAAAGATATATAAATCACACTGCGAATCAAGGAAAAATGAGGCCTGATGCATGCTGGGGAATAGACATGCTTATACATTTTTGTATTTTACTTCATCCCGTATCAGCCTAGCTGCCATACTTCATCGGGATTTTTGGCTGAAGGCCTGCTCAAGTGTACGCGCATTTACAAAGGCATGGATGGGTGCAGTCTTAAAAAAGACTTTTCAGTTCATTACTTGTTGGGTTGTCGTTCCTAACGAGCATCAATCAAAGACCTCTTAGTTAGGGAAATAGGAAGGAAAAAAAATAAAATACAAAAAAGTTAAATTTATTTATAGAAATTCCAAAGGCTACATTATATTTATTTTATATATTTATTTATTATATAGAGTTTATTTTTAATGAAATATGTACAGGCCATATAGGCATTTTCGAAGCTTTAGGCTCTGTAAACATTAAATGTTAAAGGCCATTATAAACCTGTGGTTAAAATTCATGCAAGTCTATTACTATGGTGCATGGATTAATGTAACAACAATGATCAAAACCAACCTCTGTGACCCTAAAGGTGACAATCTACTTTGTGCCCATTACTTCGTAAACGTATGAACACCATTCATAGAATATAGGGGTTTATTCTTAAAGCTCCAAAGTGCCTGGCTGTCCTATGAGAATACATGACTGCCATATCCATTTCAGCTGACCTAGAGGGCATTGTGGTCTTTGGTGCTTACAGAATAGAAGTTCCACCATAGCTGCTGCTTCTATCAAAGAACAGAATTGGGTTGTTTACAAACTCTACACCTTGCAATTCACAGATATTCTGCAATAGAAATCTGTCAGCTCCGAGCTTTTGAGATTGGTCTTTAGGAAAGTTCAAGCAGGATTGCATCGAAGGCTGTACTTACTGGGCCCCACCCAACAAAGCAGAAATTGAAGGTTGAAGTAGTGTGGCGAATCTTAATGATATTATACGCTGGGAAGGGATAGTAGGACAAGATGGGGTCGGTAGTATTAGGCATAATAGTCTCTGGACTGTAGGGGTACTAGGGAGAGATGGTGCCTACAGTAGAAGTAGAATTATTAGCCTCCAAAAATGGATTGTAGCTGTGGGATAGCAGTTATATAATAGCCTACAGTAACAGTGGGATAATAGTCTCTGGGAAGGGAGTGTGACTGTGGGATAGCAGGTATAGTAGGGAGAGATGGTGCCTATAGTAACAGTGAATAATAGTCTCTGGGAAGGGAGTGTGACTGTGGGATAGCAGGTATAGTAGGGAGAGATGGTGCCTATAGTAACAGTGGATAATAGTCTCTGGGAAGGGAGTGTGACTGTGGGATAGCAGGTATAGTTGGGAGAGATGGTGCCTACAGTAACAGTGGGATAACAGTCTCTGGGAAGGGAGTGTGACTGTGGGATAGCAGGTATAGTAGGGAGAGATGGTGTCTATAGTAACAGTGGGATAATAGTCTCTGGGAAGGGAGTGTGACTGTGGGATAGCAGGTATAGTAGGGAGAGATGGTGCCTATAGTAACAGTGGGATAATAGTCTCTGGGAAGGGAGTGTGACTGTGGGATAGCAGGTATAGTAGGGAGAGATGGTGCCTATAGTAACAGTGGGATAATAGTCTCTGGAAAGGGAGTTGCCTATAGTAACAGTGGGATAATAGTCTCTGGAAAGGGAGTGTGACTGTGGGATAGCAGGTATAGTAGGGAGAGATGGTGCCTATAGTAACAGTGGGATAATAGTCTCTGGGAAGGGAGTGTGACTATGGGATAGCAGGTATAGTAGGGAGAGATGGTGCCTATAGTAACAGTGGGATAATAGTCTCTGGGAAGGGAGTGTGACTGTGGGATAGCAGGTATAGTTGGGAGAGATGGTGCCTATAGTAACAGTGGAATAATAGTCTCTGGGAAGGGAGTGTGGCTGTGGGATAACAGGTATAGTAAGGAGAGATGGTGCCTATAGTAACAGTGGATAATAGTCTCTGGGAAGGGAGTGTGACTGTGGGATAATAGGTATAGTAGGGAGAGATG
Organism: Xenopus laevis; assembly: GCF_017654675.1. Classification (NCBI taxonomy): domain Eukaryota; kingdom Metazoa; phylum Chordata; class Amphibia; order Anura; family Pipidae; genus Xenopus; species Xenopus laevis. Next base: position 149,518,600 of record NC_054374.1, on the reverse strand, counting down.
GTCCCTATAGTAACAGTGGATAATAGTCTCTGGGAAGGGAGTGTGACTGTGGGATAGCAGGTATAGTAGAGAGAGATGGTGCCTATAGTAACAGTGGGATAATAGTCTCTGGGAAGGGAGGGTGACTGTGGGATAGCAGGTATAGTAGGGAGAGATGGTGCCTATAGTAACAGTGGGATAATAGTCTCTGGGAAGGGAGTGTGACTGTTAGATAGCAGGTATAGTAGGGAGAGATGGTGCCTATAGTAACAGTGGGATAATAGTCTTTGGGAAGGGAGTGTGACTGTGGAATAGCAGCAGTAGTATATGAAGATGGTGCCTATAGAAGCATAAGGATTGTAGCCTCTGGGAAGGGACTGTGACTTTGTCATAGTTAAAATAAATAATAACCTTGTGGCCCAGCCAGGCACCCTTAATTTCCTTACCAACAACTTAATAGCTATTGGTTTGGCAGTTCTAGAACAAGGAGCCCCTGACTGTTTTGCCTGTTATTCGGCCACCACTAAATACAGCCCCGTAGCTTACAAAACCTTTACTCTGCTTTGAATCTGTCCTGAGCTGGAGGTTGTTAGTGAAAATTTTCATCTGTTCACATTTTATTTTATTCTGCTTTGGAATATCATGACCGCATACCATAACTCAACCCACAGAAGTCCGTCAACATCTGTGCTGTTATTTTCCAAATGTCCAGCAAGTGGTTCATGGAACTCTAAACTCCCTACTATCTCCTTGGCTGTTCAAAGGCACCTAAGGTTTGCTATGTACGCTTAAATATTGTACCAGTTAAACATATAACAGATGAGACGTTTACTTATTCTCTTTAGTGCTGAACCTCAAAAGAGCACCATAGCCTAGTTAATGTCGTCATAGTTAAAGGCTCTGTGCAGTAAAATTGTAGTTGCCTTTTCCCATAGTAACGCAGAAAATTTTGAGGGGCTAGCTGATATAATGTGGCTGAATTGAGTCCCCAGATTCTTGCTAAAGAAATAAAAATGCTGGCCCCAGGTTTACAGGTTAATTCTAGTAATTAATTCTAATATGTAAACTTGTTTTTCTGTGCCCAGACTCTCTCACACCACAAAATAAAGTTCTTCCTAGGGGGTCATTGTAACATCTGCTATTGAAATTGCTTTCAGCGTGAACTGTCATAATACATTAGCACCCTCTTCTAAATAATTTGCAAAATGAACCTAATAAATCTTTATGAATAACTAAACTACGAGGGGAAAAGTATTATACTTTTTTTTTTTTTGTTTTGCATTAGCAAAATAACATGCACCTCACAAACTCTGGGTCATTAGGCAAAAATGCTAAAATGTATGGTACATTTACAAAACAAAAATGTAATATTTTTACAGCTAAAAAATATATGAATAAATATTTATTTAAAAGTGTTCTGAAATGTGTAATTGGGCTTGCCCCGACATTGCAAAAACATTTTATTGGTACAAATGTCACAGTGTGATTCAATATGATTCATCTTATTTGTACAAAGATACAACATATTTGTGATGAGATAAGAAGAGATAACAGGTCTAGTGTAACTGGGATGAAGCAGCAACGAACAGTATCTGTTTATAGTGAGACGTTAACAGAATAAAGCTGAGTCCTAACACAGGCCAGGGCAGGTGGTAGGCTGAAGCAAAGTCTAATATACAGAGTAAGGGTACGCAGAAGACAAATGTGGGGTGTAGCATACTAGTCAGTAGTCACGGCAAAATTCAGATCAGGCCAGAGATAAGAACCAAGAAAGCCACAGGAGTTGAGTAAGGAACAGACACCCGACACGGGAAGTAGGGAGGTCTCAGGAACCAGTCAGGGACTCAGAACCAAGGCAGGGACTGAGGATCCAAGCAGGGACACAGGAACCAGGTAGGGGCTCAGGAACCAGATAAGGTTGCAGGAATAAGACAGGGATGCAGGAACCAGACAGGAGCTCAGGAACCAGGCAGGGATGCAGGAACCAGATAGGAATGTAGGAACCAGACAAAGATGCAGGAACCAGGCAAGGATGCAGGAACCAGACAGGAATGTAGGAACCAGATAAAGATGCAGGAACCAGGAAGGGATGCAGGAACAAGACAGGGATGCAGGAACCAGGCAGGGAAATTAAATATCAAAGCCAGTTGGATCCAGATCAGACAAAATATCAATAATACCAATGAAAGGAACAAAATAAGTACTCTGTAAACACACAGGGGCTCAGGAGCAAGGCAGAGGATTCTGAAACCAGGCAGCGACTTACGGTTTATAAGACTCATAAACAAGGCAGAAAAAAATAGAAACATCAGCCCAAATAAAAGACTGGATGATGCAGGGGACCTTGATCAAGCAATTTGAATCTTCGCATTTTTTTATGTCCAAAACTGTCAAATTCGACTAGGGAATTGTTAAAATTTTCTGATATTCGAGTATTTTTTCGGAGAAAAAACTCTAATCGAGTTTTTAAAACTCGAATCAAATTCAATTCATATTCGATTCGAGTTTTAGGGTCAATCCTATTCACCCAGGTTTTGAAAATTCTATTTTTTAATTAATTTCGATTGGTCGAATTTCGAGTACATGGGAGTTTTAAAAACTCACATGAACTTGAAATTTGAACTTTGATAAATGTGCTCATAAATGTTGCAAGAGGAAGGGTTATGTAAGCCCTTAAATGTTAAATCACTAATGTCTTGGCTTTATTGAGGAAGAAAATATGTGCAAACATGATGAAGATTAGAAGAATGTCGATATAAATGACATGTAAGGGTAGACTATAAAATTCTGCAGTGGATAAAAAGGGTAATGTACCACCACAGTCAATCCAACAACTGAATCTAGAAAGATCCTACTATTTGGATAGTGTTAAGAAAGGGTTAGATGCATGTCCTGACTTCTCCTCTCCACTCAACCCATTATCAATATATTTAAGACATGGGGGCAAATTCACTAAGCGCCGAAGTGCCTAACGCTAGCGTCAATTCCCTAGCGTTCATCATTTTCGTTACTTCGCTAATTCACTAACGAACGCTGGCGTAAATTCGCTAGTGTTACTTCGCACTCTTACGCCTGGCGAATTTTCGCAACGGACGTAACTACGCAAATTCACTAACGCGCGCATTGTACTGAACGTTACCTTTTACGCTAGACTTCCTTCGCCACCTCAGACCAGGCGAAGCGCAATAGAGTAGATAGGGATTGCTTCAAAAAAAGTTCACATTTTTTCCAAGTCCCAAAAAACGCTGGCGTTTTTTCTATATTATGGGATAATTTTTTTGGGGCTCCCCTCCTTCCCCCCTACATTTCCTTACTCATGGCAACTTAACTATACAGTGGGCACATGTGTAGGGCAAAATAAAAAATTTTATTTGATGTTTTGAAGGTTTCCCAGGCATTTGTAGTGATTGTACGTATTCCTCCATTGAAATTGGAATTTGGCGCCGTATGCAAATTAACCATCGCTAGCGTAACTTCGCTTTGCTTTGCGAATCAACGCTAGCGCAACTTTGCAACCTTACGCTACCCCTGAGTGCAACTTCGGATTTTATTGAATTTGCGGAGCGCTGGCGAAACTACGCCTGGCGAAGTGTGGCGAAGTGCGGCGAAGTTACGCCTGGCGCAACTACGAATCTTAGTGAATTTGACCCATAGACATTTTGTGCATACTGCTACTGAAAAATGCCTTACCCTTTAAACAAAACAGGAATTGTTTGTCCATATATTGCAATATATTTAAGCTGGCCAACTACGTCAAAGTCATCCCATATCTGGCCAGTCCTACGCTCAATTTTCATCTGATTCATTAAGAATTCTATTGCTTCATTATACATTTTACAAAGGGACTAAGTTTTACCTGCAACTTACTTGCTGCTTTCAAAGTAAAACTCCCAAACTTGGCTGCCCTTTTATTAGACACCAGTGGGATCACCTGACTATAGTTGGAAAGCAGCTAGTAAATTGCAGGTAAAACTTAGTCCCTTTGTAAAATGTATAATGAAGCAATAGAATTAATAATGAATCAGATGAAAATTAGGACTGGCCAGATATGGGATGACTTTGACGTAGTTGGCCAGCTTAAATATATTGCAATATATGGACAAACAATCCCTGTGTTGTTTAAAGGGTAAGGCATTTTTCAGTAGCAGTATGCACAAAATGTCTCTGTCTTAAATATATTGATAATGGGTTGAGTGCAGAGGACTCTTGTAGTTGACTATATGTATTTTGTGGTCACAGCCTCATTGCACCCCCGTCTAATGGTTTTAAAAATTAGTGGTGAGCACAACTTTCCCTTGTTTGTTAGAGGTTACATCTTCCCCACTACACAAATGATAGCCACAATATGCTGCCAATTAACGAATACTCTTACAATTGAATTAATTTTAAATACAATTGCAGTAAACGCAACCCCACTATCAGTCAGGATCAGCGCTGAATTTACTAGGCCCGCTGCTGTTCGTCACCCCTGTCCCCTCCCCTTCATTTGTGCACATGAACAAATTTTCATCATCAGGTTGGGAGCACTGGGGATTGGAGTATGGGAAATTTAAAAAACTATTGTATCTCATGATCAGCCCCAGAGCTTCCCAACTAATGCAGGTGTGATTGGGCTTCATGCCACCCTAGGCCTGGGCCTTGGTGGCCTTTCCACAAATCCAGGCATGGCTAGGATGACTTATGCTATTAGCTTATGTCTTTTATGGTTAGCTATAATTATACTCCACCTAATGTTTCAGCTGTCAGTAGAATTCTACTGGATCTTCGAAGAGGGAACTAATTCTTAGCAATAATAATAATTCAAAAGAACAAAGAAAATCAATTTTCATTTCATTTATAGTTCTATTATTCTGCTAAATTATTTAAGTTTTATACTTAGATTCTAGTTTAGAATCGGGCTAAGAAGAGAACAAGAACTATGTGGTCGACCTAGATAGACTATGTCACTCTAGTTCAATCAAACAAAAGACCAATGTTACCCTACCAAGATTATCCAACTTCTCAGCAGTGTATGAACCAAACCATGATGAGATGTAGAGCCTAGAAGAGTTCATATAACCAACTGAAAGGGAACAGAACATAATTGTCCTCATTTGGCTGCTGTTCTCTTCTCATTATGCTCAATCACTTCTATGCTCACTAATAAAGAAGTTACTGCCAACTGAGACATGTGTTAGTCACAAAGGACAAGGACAAACTGTGCTGTAATGACAAGTTTGGTACAAGTATGAAAGGGACCTTTTGTATATGTATACAGTCTTTTTCTAGTTTATTCTACGGGCTACTCTAGTAAATAGATTTCATTTCTTGAGTGACAAAAATTGAAAAGAAAAAAGAAGGGTCACCAGAGGAAGAACGGAGATAGTAAATAGGATATTGTAAAATGAAATTGAGTTAGAAAGGGACATAAGAAATCAGGTGTAAAGAAAATATATCATTGTCTCCCACACATAAAAATATTGGTACTTTAAAGGACAAATTTCAATGACAGAGAGAGAGAGAACTATATACAAATATAGGAGGCAGCAAGCTAGTGGACTACCTGCAGCCTCAAGGTGGCCATACACAGAGAGATCCGCTCATTTGGCGATGTCGCCAAACGAGCGGATCTCTTCCCGATATGCCCACCTTGAGGTGGGCAATATTGGGCTGATCCGATCATGGGCCCTAGGGCCCAACGATCCGATCCTAATTGGGGCTTTATTGGCGGTCGGATCGCGGGGCCGCATCAACGAACAGATGGGATTTTTAGTCCCATCTGATCGAGATCGGCCCGTCGGACCAATAAGCTTCTGACACCTTGAGAAGACATCTATTCTGCTTTAAAAAAAACCTTGATATCTAAACTACAAATTTCTTAGAAGAGAAACTTATTTTCCTTAGCCTGAACTAAAGTTTAGAGTCTGACGCTTCTGAATTCTACCAAACATGACCTTTGCCTGCCTGACTATCCTTGAACTTCGCTTGTACCAACCCCAGCCTGTCTGACTATCCTTGAACTCTGCCTGCACCGACCCCGGCCTGCCTGACTATTCTTGAACTCTGCCTGTACTGACCCTGGACTGCCTGACCATGTTTTTCATCTACTCTTTTAAGCTGTTGTTGCCTTCTGTCCTATCCTTGGTAACACACGTGCCCCTTTGCTCGTTCAGAATATCTGCTTTGCTCCTCTCAAGTTAAGACTTGGCAGCATCTGAGTAGCTGAGGGCTCCTCCCAAGGCTGCTACAGGTGGAAGATTGAGCCGTGACTGGGAGCTTGGCAATTGTTCTGAATTTAGGGAACCATGCACAACAATTACAAATGAAGCTCTACTGCAAGAGGTGCATAATGAGCAACAGTGCTGATATTGCTCCCAGCATGAGAATACGTGGTCTAGCGTCCTCCCGGCAGGGACGCCACTGTGTCTTCTTTCCTCCTTGTCAAACTGAAAATGACACATGCATGAGCCGCTTCCGGAAATTCAAATATTTAAAGGGGCTACGGTCCATTACTCATTGCCCAATGTAAAGGTCTATTCCTCATAGTTCCTGGGTGCTGTTCTAGTCTGTTCAGTCTGTTCCTGACCTTGCCTGCCCCTGTCCATTTCTAGTTTGCTCAGATTATTCTCAGATCACGATTTTGTACTGTAGAACATCCATTGGTTTTGAGCTGGCCTGTGACCTCGACTACGCTCCTGTCTTCTGTTAGCCACATTGTTGGTTTGACTCGGCTTGCTTCACGACTACGCTGTCTGCTCCCCGTCCCTCACCTGGTTCTCTCGTGTTAAGTCCTGGTGAAGGGCTCCTCCTGAAGCCAAAGGTGGCTGCTATAGGCAGTAGAGTGAGCCAAGACCAGGACCTTGGAGTTGTTCTGGGTTTTGGTTTCACCAGCTTGTCCAACAAGGGAATCAGGGATATGGACAAGGCAGTGCTGTGGTTGACGTAGGCACAAATTCACATCACTTCACTCGTTACTTCCCCCCTTTTGTCTCTGGGAGAACTACTGGAATTTATTTCACGGCATAGTATAACTTCTTCCAGGTAACTAGGGGTAATAAAGATGCTACTTGTTCTCTTGCAGCGTATTGTAAACTGTATCTCCCAAAGAAAGCAATATGGCAGCCATAACATATATGCATGTGTGTTTGTGTATAAATAAAAATATGCTGTAGAATTCTGTCAAGAGAGCAATAAACTGTTCCTTTATTGTTTACTGTTTATTTAAGGTAAAACAGAATATAACTGCTACTGAAAGTGTAAAAAAAAATGCACACTTGAAGTAACCAGTGAATGCAATCTCAGTAGTGATGTTGACTTAACAACCAACTGAAACCCAGCTGCTCAATATTTTCCCCATCTATTAAGACTTTTTTTGACTGTCAGGAAGATTTCCTGACAACATTGCTACTAGGAAAAAATAATTTCTTGAAAACCTAGCCCTTTAGAAGTTGGAGCTCCTATATAATTTCTCTGTGGCTTCTCATATATCTCAAATTGACAGCATCCTCAACAACCCTTAACAAATGTGACCAATATTTGAACAGCATGTGTCACCTCTTTAGAGATCCTTTCTCCCTTGCTTTTGTTTAGCTGGTCTCACTTATATACTGTAGATAGTGATTGGTTAGTTAGCCTACCAATAAAGGTCTTGGTAGAAAAGTCCAATCAAAGGACTTACTGTAAATGGGTTCTTCGTAGAGAGTAAGGAAGACCACCAGACCTTCCAAACTTTACAAATCAGCAACAGTATCACTCTGGAGAAACACATACATTAAATCAGCAAGTTGTCTATTTTATGTGAAATGGACCTGGAATGGGCTAAGATTTGTTATAGTATTAACAGTAAATTAGGGTCATCCTTACTTATTAACATTATCCACAGTGCTCATTAGCCACAAATTAAGTGCCTCTTGGCACCTCCATTTGTGCTGAAATACCTGGTGGTAGAGGGAAGCTATGGAAAGAGATTGTTCTAATTTGCTTCTCAGCAGCCAATAGGAAACTCAAATTTTTATAGGGGGAATCTTAACTTATAATGGGCATAGCTATGTGTAAGCAAGGTAGTCACTCATGTTCTTGCAGACCTATCAGAATATTTGGGAGAGGACAGTATGAATGGACCAGCTCAGTCCACACCCAATAGGATTTTCTACCCTGCTTCATAAATATCATAGTAACATAGAAAGTAAGGTTGAAAAAAGACACACGTCCATCAAGTTCCACCTTTTAGTTTTTTTTTTAACTGCCTAACTGCTAGTTGATCCAAAGGAAGGCAAAAAACCCATCTGAAGCCTCTCCAATTTGCCTCAGATGTGGAAAAATTCCTTCCTGACTCCAAAATGGCAATCGGACTCGTCCCTGGATCAACTTGTACTATGAGCTATCTCCCATAACCCTGTATTCCCTCACTTGCTAAAAAGCAATCCAACCCCTTCTTAAATCTAACTAATATATCAGCCTGTACCACTGATTCAGGGAGAGAATTCCACATCTTCACAGCTCTCACTGTAACAAACCACTTCCGAATATTTAGGCGGAACCTCTTTTCTTCTAATGGGAATGGGTGACCTTGTGTCAGCTGGAAAGACCTACTGGTAAATAAAGCATTAGAGAGATTATTATATGATCCCCTTATATATTTATACATAGTTATATAACGTATTAATGACTTAGTTTCTCAGCAGCAGCCCTGAACACGTGGAGCACGTGCAATGAGATCTTTCAAAAATGTCCTCTGAAGATCAGAAGAATGGGAGCTGCTCTGGAAACATATTAAGGCTTTCATTATTACTGTTGAAGAGCTGCTGTACCTTGGGGCTGGTACAGTAAGATCAATATATAAAATAATATATAAAGCACTTCTAGCGATGTTTTTTTATAGGTTTTAGTTCTCCTTTTTACAATAAGATGTAAAGAACATTTAATTGGTTGGCAACCAACTGCTTGACCTGCTGACTGAGGTTTTTTTTTTTGTTTGTGCTGTGGCGAGTCTAGTTTGGCATTTGCTTCGGCATGGAACAATCTTATCATCTTTTTATGTAGTGCTGGATTTTTTCACATGCTGGGAAAAAGACACAACCAGACATTGTTTCCTCGACAACCTTTGGACTGAGCTTTTATTTCATTTACAAAACAAAATACCTGCAAAATTTCCAGTGCAGATACTGAGGTATTATATAAATCATGTGAATATCGACTCATCCCATTAAATAACAGGTGAGAAAGGGGACTGCAATGGCCACAAGGTTAAAGCATATTTTTAATTTTCTCCTCCTTCCTGTATATATTGCCATACTGTACACTGGAATTAAATGGGAACTATGTCAAAAATGAAAAATGAATATAAGCTTCCTCATACTGAAGTAAGAAACTTTCTAAATACAATCAATTAAAAATTCTGCATTGTTTCTGAAATAATCAAGTTTATATTCGCTATTCCTCTCTCAGCCTCTGTTTCTCTTCATTCTGTCTTCATGCAGCAGTTGGGTGTCAGATATTCATTGACAGTTAGATCCAATATATCTTATAGGGGGGGGGCTTCCTTTCCTGATGTGTTAGATGTGTTAGAGCTCACTCAAATAACTGATTCCAGTACAAACAAAATGTAACAAAATAACTGCCTTTTGCACAAATCCTGCATGTAGAGAGACATGATGTCTGGTGATTAGTGATGGGCGAATTTGCACCGTTTCACTTTTGCCGAAAAATTAGCAAAATTCGCGAAACGGCGCCGGCACCCGTTTTGGATGCATGCGCCCGTTTTTTGACGCTGGCGGTCGTTTTTTATGCCAGCGTCTGTTGTTTTCGAAGGCGGCGAATTCGCGCCTGGCGAATAAGTTCGCCCATCACTACTGGTGATTTCAATAGAGTGAGCTCTAATACATCTTCTAGGCTAAAGGAGCCCCCTATAAGATATATTGGATCATTCATCTGACACCCAACTCCTGAATGAAGAGAGATTGATGAGAAACATGCTGAGAGAGGAATAGTAAATATAATCTTTATATTTCAGAAATGGCTTAGAATTTTTAATTGATTGTATTTAAAACGTTTCTTATTTCAGTATGCTGAAGCTAATATTAAATTTTCATTTTCGTGATAGTTCCCCTTTAAAGTTCTCATGAAGAATGTGATTGTATTTAGGCTAGATGCACATACCTATCTGAATACAAAGTACGTGCTTGATAAGCGTATTCCTTACAAAGTGCAACTAATGATACTGACATTTTTCTCACACTCTTTAAAGCTAAGTGTCCCTGGCATTGTTAGTGCAGCCAATATTGTAGGTTATAATGATAAGAAAAGAAACAAGAAAAATAGGAAGGTTGTTTTCTTTTGTATTTTTTTCTTGCATACACATCCTTGCCGGAGAAATAGGACACGTTCAATCTGGGTCACAGGCACCGTGTCTGCAGAAGAGCATTGTTGGAAAAGAACTGATTCAGCAGAAGCTTAATAAGGCCAAGGCTCATTCACATGGTTGTCCTGCGGTAGAGAACATTAAAATGAATGGAATTCTCATAATGTTGCTGAAAAAATGTGTAACTGACCACCCAGTTTACTTCTAGCGGACAATAAACTAGTGAGAAATTATACCGAGGCAAACAAGTGAGATTCTGGAATTTTCCAGAAAGCAAAGGTCATCTGACTCCAACTCCAGCCCTTCCATATTTCATAAAAAACCTGCTATACTCTTCAAGTCCATCATTATTGGCGCTTGAAGGTCCCTGTTTGATCTATCATTTTCAAAAGTACAGGTATGGGACCTATTATCCAGAATGCTCGGGACCTGGGGTTTTCCGGATAATGGATCTTTCCGTAATTTGGGTCTTCATGCCTTATGAATTAGAAATTAATTTAAACATTAAATAAACCCAATAGGCTGGTTTTGCTTCCAATAAGGATTAATTATATCTTAGTTGGGATGAAGTACAAGGTACTGTTTTATTATTATTACAGAGAAAAAGGAAATGATTTTTAAAAATTTGGATTATTTGGATAAAATGGAGTCTATGGGAGCCATTCCGTAATTCGGAGCTTTCTGGATATCGGGTTTACGGATAAGGGATCCTATACCTGTACAGATATTTATTTTTTTCTTTTTCATTAAAAAAAGAATTGACCAAAATCAATTTACTAATAAATCAGATTGAAAAAAGCACATGTGGGAAAAGCTGCAACAAAATTGTGAGACTAGTCGAATCTTTTGACTTTCTTTAGCTCGGAAACCATGACTTTTTTCGGATTGTTGGACAAAAATTAGCTTCAAAATGCCTGAAATACGTGTGAAGGGTTGTCTCATGAAGGCAAGAATCATCTTCCAGTTGTAAAGGAGACTTCTGCCATTGGCTTCTACACAACTTTGACAGGTTTTAGCTTTTAGAGTATTTTCAAATTTGTCACAGTTTTGTCGCATAACAAATCCTGCAAAAGTTGTGCTTTTTTTTCCCCACGACTTTTTTGGATTTTTTGTGACGCAAATTGCAACCAGATAAAATTTGACTTTTAATAAAAGTACCCCTCAATGTTGCATGTTTTTATATTGCCTCCACAAAAGAAGTCCAGACCAGTTGGTGAAAGAGTGACTTTCAGTATCCTGTGTAATAAACAATCATTTGGGGAATAAAGTCCCAACTGTACAAAAAATAAATGGCTCCACGCTTTCACAAATGAAGGGTGCTCTAGAATGGATGCTATGAATTCTTTAAAATAGTTACATCAATTCTAAATACATCGAAATGGACTCAACTTACATACATGACCCCAAGGTTGTATATTCGTGATTGGTTGTGAATTCCTTGGAACTATTTAAATCTGATTGTTGATTCCAATGAACTATTTTTCATTACTAGGCATCTTCCTTTACCATTTATTGCGCATGATGATTTAAGCTTGAAATCCTTCACATATAGATGTAGTACTTGTTTCTTAGGGGCAGATTTATCAGGTGAGGTCGAGGTGAATTTTCGAATTCAAAAAATTCAAATTTAGAGTTATTTTTTCGAATTCGTTTCGAATTTGGAAAAAATTTGAAAATCAAAATTTATCATGTACTGTCTATTTAAAAATTCAACTTCTACCATTCGCCATCTAAAACCTGCCAAATTGCTGTTTTAGCACATGAGGGACCTCCTAGAACCTATATGGATTCAATTGGTGGACTTTGAAAAATCAAATTTGGAAAAACGTTAATTCGAATTTGATCGAATGCGTTATTACTTTGATTCGTACAATGCGCTATTCCCACGATCGAACGATCAAAGGAATAATCGCTCGATCGAACGATTAAATCCTTCGAATTGAACGATTTGAAGGATTTTAATCCATCGATCGAAGGATATTCCTTCGATCAGGAAATTGTAAGGAAGCCTATGGGGACCTTCCCCATGGGCTAACATTGGCCTCGGTAGGTTTTAGGTGGCGAACTAGGGGGTCGAAGAAACAGTACTTCGACTATCGAATGGTCGAATAGTCGAACGATTTTTAGTTTGAATCGTTCGATTCGAAGTCGAAGGTCGAAGTAGCCCATTCGATGGTCGAAGTAGCCATATTCGACCATTCGAAATTCGAACTATTTTTCCTCTATTCCTTCACTCAAACTAAGTAAATGGGCCCCTAAGTATTAGACCATCCAAGAACAAAGACCTCTACTTTGAATTCCTTGTTTCATAAAGGTTCAATGATAGTTAGATCTGGAATCAATGTATGGTTTTGGCTTCATTGTGGTGTTTTATGAAGTACCATTAACTACACTTCAGTGTGTATAGAAGTGTTATCATCTTGTATCTCCAAGCACCTTGAAGGCCCAATGATTGTGATTTATTATGTGCACCTATTCACCTTGATGGCTTTGCATTTACGATTTTCCAGCAATTTTAACATACAGAAAAATAAATATACTTTATGGTGAAATTGTACTCACCTGCCCAGTAGATCTCCTCAGAATCATGACACTCAATGCCTGTGTTTCATTTTTACTGTGCAATTTGGGGCTATAAGTGGTATATGGTTATACTCTGCGTCATTGGTTTTCTCGTACGTCATAAATTAGGTTTACAAAGGGCATGACCATATGTGTATCATTGCACTTGTGCATCCTTTACTATCAGTATCATTATTTGGGATTTTGTACAGGCATGCCAGTTTTGGTCTGCTTGCACATGCACCTTGACAACTGAATGTTGGTGACTGCATTATTTGGGAATATCTATAAATAACTGCCACTTTGCCCTGCTCTTTGCTTGATCATAAGTCTGCCATTCTGAGGATTTATGTTGCTTGTGCTACTGACCGTTGCTTGTTATTGACTGCCCCTGTTTGCCGCCTGCCCAGACCTTTGTCTGTTGTTGACTATTCTTCTGCTGACTGCCCAGACCTCATCGCATTTGCTGCTTATCTGATTCCTTACTTTGGTGTGTCCATTGACTTTTGCACTGGATCTTCCAAAATTCATGTTTGGTCCTGTCTCCAACTTTATTTCATTGTATTAAGGGATGTAGGAGGTGCTGTTTCTATTTAGTTTTAGTTCTGACTACGTCTTTAGGGAGTTATAACTCTCAATAAGCAAGAATTTGTATCCCGAGGCTTAAGGCTGAGTTAAAATGTGCCCCATGTGCATTTGTATCACCATCCCCTGGAACTGGAACATTTTGATATAATCTCTATAAAGATACATTGCTATCAGTTAAATGCAGTTGATTCAACATCTTTGATCCATTACATGGTTGTTTTTGGGAGGCTAATGGGGGTTTATAGGGTACTTTTAGTTGTTCTTTGCCTTTCAGTAGAAATCAAAATATTCTTTAAGTTTATTCTCAAAACAACTAGCTGTCAAAATATGTAGTTTGTAGGTTCTAATCCTAATTTATTTGTCTCCAATAATTTACCCACAGCATTCCAACAATGTGACACTAAGGAGACTTAGAATAAACAAGGAATGCAGTATGAAACAAGTGTAGAAAACCCTGTCATGCCTTAACTGATTTCCTACCATATCCACTATTTCTCATCTCACCCAGACCACCATTGTGAAGAATGAGCATTCTGTTTTCGCCACATGTCAATGAATGCTTACAGGCATCTATGCAAACACTGATGTCAATAACAAATTCTTATTCTGCTTTCATGTACATCAACATTCTTGAACACGCACATTTCAATGAGACCCCAGAGATACATTTAATCAATACATTTAATGATGATGTCTATCAAACTCTAAATTGGTGCACAATCAGGCAGTCTGCAAAAAAATTCCCCAAGGGGAAAAAAAAAAACCTCTAAAGAACAGTTGAGCAAATTGTTGTAGACAAACGTGATATGTGATATTCTGTTGTATCAGCTTTTCAGTAGTCTTTAGCAGCAGATCAGATTGTCTTATTAATAGGTGCTCCACAACTCTCATCTAAACTGCACTACATGAATAGATAGCAACGATACAACAACTCTATAACAAAAAACACATTGTCCTGCTACCAAAGGTGGTTTTCAGTAGAGTCATGCTTTGTTTTTCTACTGCTTTCTTCTTTAAAAACAGCTCTCCTAAGCAATTTAACAATTTAACTAGGTAACCTAGTACCTTTTAAATTAGGATTCGAGTTTCGTTTAAGTCTTTTTTCTTATGTAAGTGGATCCCCCACCTTCTCATTCATGGAGCACTAGACAGTCTGCATGTTAGAAGAGTTTGTTGTTCAAAAAAAGAGTCGTTTTTTGTCTGTAAGACTTTCAAAAAGTAGAGTTTGCTAGTTTTGTTAATGGTTTAATTTTTGTACATTGTTTTATGTCTGGCCAGGGAAGGACTTGGATGAGACTAAAATTTATCTCTAGGTGGTGTCTGCTTTTGGGGCAGAAGATTAGCAGTGACTTTAATTTGTGTTAACTCTGAATTTTGGATTTTTGTACATCAGACTATATACTTTTGTATGCAGAATCTATGTCGTACCAAACCGCTGAGTCTCCCCTTAAACTCTTGTGATGAACTTAAAGGGCATGTCAAGTCTAAAATAAAATAAGGCTAGAAATGCTGTATTTTGTATACTAAATATAAACATGAACTTACTGCACCACTGCCTAATCAAACAAATAATTTATGCTTTCAAAGTTGGCTACAGGGGGTCACCATCTTGTAACTTTGTTATACATCTTTGCAAGACTAAGACTGTGCACATGCTCAGTGTGGTCTGGGCTGCTTAGGGATCCTCATAAACAAAGCTGCTTTAGTTCTGCTTGGCTGGAAAGTAATGCGGGGGCTTCCCCTGCTGTTTATAAGTATGATTGTTTCCCTGCTCAGCAGTTAGGGACCGTCTGACAATTCCTATCCACAGCAGTAAATGAAGGGAGAATTTCACTGCATACAGTCAGGTTTCTTATAAAAATGGTACACCTTTTTAATTATAGTATATTGGAGATAGGGTTCTTTTTCATTAAAGAAAGTAAAAATGGGATTTTATTTTGTTGCCTTTACATGCCCTTTAATGAAGGGGTATGAGAGACTGGGGCTCAGTTTCTCCTAAACAATAACCAATTATAGGATAACCAAGAGAAAGTGCTATGCAGTGCAGACATAATATGCTCTTCTAAACCGTCTGGTGATTGTAGAATAATATATTGCATGGGTCCAGGTCCCATAGACAATGTTTTACTAGATGAGCAACATGGTAATGTAAATGGTTAGAATCAAACATCAGTGCTAATACTGAAGTCAATAACAAATGATTATTCTGCTTTCATGTACATCAAGAACATTCCTGAACACACACATTTCTACTATACCTTAGAGGCAGTAAATAATCAATAGATTTAATGATAATGTCTATCAAACTCTACATTAATGTGCAATCAGGCAGGCTGAAAACAATTACCTAAAGGAAACAGAATCTCTAAAGGACAGATGAACAAACCATTGTGGACCAGTGATCCTCTACAGGTTACTCACCAACCCCTTGGATGTTGCTCCCAGTGGCCTCAAAGCAGGTGTTTATTTTTGAATTCCTGGCTTGGAGGCAAGTTTTGGTTGTATAAAAAACATGTATACTGCCAAACAGAGATTCATTTAGACTATTACTCCAAATAGGGGCTAGCTAATGGCCAATCACTGCACTAATTTTGCCAGGAACATTCTTCATGCTTCTGTTGCTCCCCAATTCATTTTTTATTTGAATGTTGCTCACAAATAAAAAAGGTTGGGGATCCCCATTGTACACAGACAGGATTCATGATATTCTGTTGTATCTACTATTCTGCACATGTATTAAGCACAAAATCTAAGATTTCCTGAGCAATTGATATAAGGTGACATGGGATGCAAATGGATCTACCATCTGCTAGTTCATGAAGCAATAGAGAGCTAACATATTGGAGTGAGAGCGTGTATGTAATTCAGAAAACCATTTAATACAGCAAGTCCAGGTCATCTGACGTATTACACGTACACAGGTACGGGACCTGTTATCCAGAATGCTCTGGAACCTGGGGTTTTCCAGATAATAGATCTTTCCATAATTTGGAGATTCTTACTTTAAGGGGGTTAGTTATCAAGGTCCGAATTTATCTCAGTATTTCTAATATCAAACTTTGAGCAACTTTACATTCCCAAATGGACCTTATTTCTGAAGAAAAAAGCCTGAAAAAATAGGGGAGGGCAAACTTCGGAGCTTTCCCCGAAAACTCTGAATTGTTCTCCACAAAAAATACGATTTTTTCGGAGTCCTCTGAGTTTTTTGCGACAAAACCCTGAAATTATTGGATATCAGTACGGACATCAGCGCAGACACTGGGACCTTCCCCATTGACTTATACAGAACCTCGAGAGCTTTTACATGCCGGGGTTTCGGATTCAGAGTTTTTAGACCCTCGGACTTTAATAAATCTCGAAAAATTCTACGTTTTCTTTTTGCTCCAAAAACTACAAATTATTCGGGGTTCGGATATTCGGACATTGATAAATAACCCCCTTCGTCTACTAGAAAATCATGTAAACATTAAATAAACCCAATAGGCTGGTTTTGTTTCCAATAAGAATTAATTTGTTTGGATCAAGTACAAGCTACTGTTTTATTATTATAGAGACATAGGAGAGACTATGGGTGACAGACTTCCTGTTATTCAGTGCTTTCTATATAACGGGATTCTGGATAATGGATCCCATACCTGTATAGATATATGGTTGATGATTTAATTCATAGCTGATTTGTTTATTCGTTGTCATTTTATATAAGAAGCAAGGGATACTCCAGTTGAATAAGGGAACAAAATTAAATTAGAATAAGAACTTTAAGCACCACAAGGAATTGCATTTTCAGTAGGGGCAAAATTAAATGAGCTGCAAGAGAACTTCAAACATAATTTTATTATAATTATATCTTCTCAGGTTGTGGATTATTTTGTGGTTATTTAAAGGTACATAAGGCTTAAAGACAACACAAGCACAACACAGGTTCAGGGTTGAGGTATATAATGATTATGTACTGATAATCAATTATCTATGTAATTGATACCAAATAGCAAATTGAGGAGATATGAATTAGGACTAAAAGAGGTTGCTCACCTTTTAGTATGAGAGTGATATTCTGAGACAATTTGCAATTGATTTTAATTTTTTATTATTTGTGTTTTTTGAGTTATTTAGTATTTTATTCAGCAGCTCTACAGTTTGCAATTTCAGAAATCTGGTTGCTAGGGCCCAAACTACCCTAGACTGGAATATGAATAGGAGAGGTAGATTCAAATGGTCCCAGTAGTTCAATCCCTTGGCCGTTTCCATCCGTTCTTCAACTGGTTTAGTCCGTGCAAATCTCCAAATACTGTGAAACAGCGCTTCTCAAGGAAACTCAGATAAAGACAGCAAGAAATATTGATAATATAGTGTAGTCATTTTTTTTGCATTTTTTAAAAACACCCTTCTGTGTTTCACGCTACCTTAATTGGTCATACATGCAACCTATATCACATTCACCAAGTGGGGATTCCCTTTTGTTTACACACCAATGGCTTAAAGGAGAAAGAAAGGCTACAATTAAATACGCTTTTACACCTGTAAACCCTCAAAGTAATGCTGCTCTGAGTCCCCTGTCAAAAGAAACACCACATTTCTATCCTTCTATTGTGTATACATGGGCTTCTGTTTTAGACTTCCTGCCTTCAGCTTAAACCTCCAGGGCTAGGGCTTGAGCATGCTCACTTTGCTCCTCTTTCCCTCCCTATTCCCCTTCCCTCCTGTAATCTGAGCCCAGAGCTATGAGTGAGCAGGGAGAGACTCAGGCTGGAAGTGATGTCACACCAAGCTAATATGGCAGCTACTATCCTAAACAAACAGAGAAAGTCTCTATAGCTGTTTAATCAGGTAATAGTAAAGCATTCTGCAGAATAAGGGGCAGACTTATCAAAGGTCGAAGTGAAAATTTTAATTAAAAAAATCGAATTTCAAACTCATTTTTGTGTACTTCGACTAGGGAATAGTCCAAATTCGATTTGAATTTGAAAAAAAAATAAAATTAGAATTTTGAAATTTATCATGTACTGTCTCTTTAAAAATTAGACTTCGACCATTCTATTTTAGCCTATGGGGGACTCCGACCATTGCTGTTTTAGCCTATGTTGGACCTCCTAGAATCTATTTGAAGTCAATTGGTGGACTTTGAAAAATCAAATGTTTTTTTTTGGGAGAAACGTTAATTCGTACAATTCAATTCCATTGAAAACGGAACTATTCAGCCAAATAAAAACTTGATTTTTGAATTTGAATTTCGAAGTTTTTCAAATTTGAAATTCCACCCTTGATAAATCTGCCCCCTAATATAGTGTTATAGCTTGCACTATTGTGGTTGTTCTATTGGCAATAAACTGCTTCTGTAGCTTTCCTTCTCCTTTAAGGCTAGTTTACCCTTTAGTCTACCATGGACCGGACACCTTGACACCATGGGGAAGGTGGGTATTTACAAACGTTTATTACAGCAAGCTTCGCAAATAGGATTCTCATCAATTGTGAAAACTCTTAACTTTGGGGAAAGAGAAATCCGCTTCATATATTGTTATAAAACTTTAATATGCCTCAAACCTCAACCAAGCTCTGTCTGACGAATTTTGTCTCTCTGGAATTCCTCTGAGTCCGGAGTGACAAAACACGCCAGGTGGATGTGTCCAGAGTGCGACTGGAAGAAGAAACATGCTGTGGGAGAAAGCTGAAATATGAATCAGCGAGTTGGTAGTGCACACCAACTGAATAGACTGACAAGCAGTTTTTAATCATCCATTTTAATCATGTGATGTCATTTTAAGCTGTGGATGGGAGCTGTCCCTAGATCATACTGGGACCCCCAGTTTTGGGACAGGAGTCTGGTCTTGGTGACCAAAATAGTCCTAGAGAGGTTCTCCCAAGATTATGAAAGACTCCATGCAGCCTGAAGCTCTAACATGACTCAGGGGGATCAACCCACTGCTTTCCGAGCTGCCAAATATCTGGGAGGAGACCTATGCTGCCTATTGTCCTGACTGTGCTGGCTGCTTAATCTGCTACAGTTCCTGTGGTTGTCCAGTCTATGCTACTATGTCTGATACCAATGGAAATATCTGTCCTCAAACTACAGTTTACGTTTCTCGGTTTCTATAGCCTAAAGGGTTTTTGATTGGAGGGCGACACTGTAGAATTCCTGCTCCATGATTTTCCATTTAAAAACTTACCAATACAGTCTGTTTTTTCATCTTTGCTTACTGAGTTGCTTCAATGTCCAACAGGTGCAGATCAATGTTAGAGCCCTCCCTGTTTCTTGCCTTAAAAAACCCCAGTCCTGTTCCCAACTCTGCCATGTGATATGCCTTAGTTCTCTAGATCTCAGTTCCTAAACTATAGTTTCTTGTTCCTATTTCTGGTTCTGCTTATCTTATTTGTGCTCCTGGTTCCTGATCTTGGTCGGTATTTACCTTCCATTTTGCCTTCACTTTGTTGCCTCATCCTTGTACTGTGTCTTGTAAAACTCCAGCCTAACCCTTTTGCTTGTTTACTAGTCCCAGGCCCTTGTGGTCACTCTGGGAACCTTGTTTAGTAAGACCTGGTCAAGTAATCAAAGACCCCTCAATGGGGACTGCTATAAACTAAAGAGCACTCTGTGTCTGGGTTTCTAGAGAAGGGACAAGGGTAACTTTTGGGTAACTCCATATGAAAAGTTCTGAAGCCAGATAGAGCTAGAACTCCAGCTGAGATGAAGTGCTACTGGTGTATATATGGTCTAAGCTTTAACCCTGACATAGACTATTTTCTTGAAAGTGCTTCGTTCCTTTATGTAGACTGTTTCAAGGTTGAATCAATGTGCTTTCAGCCACTGTTAGTTCAAGAGATACATGCTGCCGCAGTAACAATTCCATAATTCCAATGTCATTTTATGCTGTTTTGCTTTTACATGTTTTTATCTGCAATCAGGCCATAACCTCTTTGTCACAATCTGCCAGTCTAAATAAACAGTCTTATGAACATAAATTGTAACTTTAATGTCATTTTTATACACAATTGAAGGAAGTGAAAAAACAGACTGGCAATAAAAAATCTCTTTATACAGTGACAAGCAAACATAATTTATAACTTTTGAAGCAAAATGCTTATCTCATCTGTCAATGCCCAACTCTTGTGAAAATATTAGGAGATCAAGTACTAAGGTCTTGTTTATTATTTCCTTGGACCCTATGGGCCATTCGCAAAATGGTACATAATAGCACCAGTTAGGACCTATGTGCAGAGCAAAATGCATTGGGGGCACTAGTCACTACTGGCTAAAATTTCATCACAAAAATGCACAGCACAGTGATCTCAGGCACGAGGCTGCCCTGCCCCTTTCTGAAGGGTTTAATGTGAAGGGAATGCTTTAAAAGGTATACATTCAAAGGAAGAATGTTTGGTTTTACTGAGAGATCAGTTCTTGCACAAATTGGTGCCATTCATTAAAGGTACTTGTGTTCTTGGACTCTGCACCATTACGTCTGCCCAGCTCCCTTGTGAATCGCACACAAGTGAACCTACTGATGTTCGGGTAACTTGGAACCATCAAAGGTCCTTAGCTTCAGCGTTCCCACAGCGACAGGCTTTAAAGGGCATGTAAAGGCAAACAAATAGGTCAGACGGTCCCTAACTGCTGAGCAGGGAAACAATCATACTTATGAACAGCAGGGGGAGCCCCCGCCTTACTTCCGAGCCATGCAGAACTCAAGCAGCTTTGTTTATGACAATCCCTAAGCAGCCCAGACCACACTGAGCATGTGCACAGTCTTAGTCTTGCAAAGATGTTTAACAAAGTTACAA
Source organism: Xenopus laevis (assembly GCF_017654675.1). Classification (NCBI taxonomy): domain Eukaryota; kingdom Metazoa; phylum Chordata; class Amphibia; order Anura; family Pipidae; genus Xenopus; species Xenopus laevis. The sequence goes on along the minus strand of NC_054374.1, from coordinate 149,497,359 downwards.
GATGTTGACCCCCTGTAGCCAACTTTGAAAGCATAAATTATTTGTTTGATTAGGCTTGTGGTGCAGTAAGTTCATGTTTATGTTTAGTATACAAAATACAGCATTTCTAGCCTTATTCTATTTTAGACTTCACATGCCCTTTAATAGGCACAGTGTACTTAGGCCTGTAGAATGAGCTGCAGATGGCATTTTAATCAACTCCTGGATTACTACGGAGCACTGATCAAAGTATGTCTCGGAGTCTGGCATCTTTAGTAACAACTAGGCTTTATATTTAGATGCACATTCAGACTACATTTCAACTGTGGTACACCAATGTAATAAAAAAATATATCAGTCCTAGATTGCAGTGGTGTAACTAGATGTTACTGGGCCCCACAGCAAATTTATTTTAGGCCCCCCAAAATATCCAGAGGTCGTCCTGTTTTACCAAGGAAACCTGTTATCTAGAATGCTCTGGACCTAGGGTTTTTTGGATAATGGATCTTTCTGTAATTTGGATCTTCATTTAAGTCTACTAAAAATCATTTAAACATTAAATAAACCCATTCGGCTGGCTTTAACTCCAATACGTATACATTATTTCTCAGTTTGGATCAAGTACAAGGTACTGTTTTATTATAACAGAGAAAAATGAAATAGTTTGTAAAAATCTGCATTATTTGGGTAAAATGGAGTCTATGGGAAACAGCCTTCAAATAATTCAGAACTTTTTGGATAAAGGTTTTCCAAATAACGGATCCCATACCTGTATTGGAGTATTGAAATTGCTCATTAAGTAGTGCCTCATTGAGCCCCTTATACCTCCTGGGCCCCCTGCAGCCACAGGGGCTGCTTCCTTTGTAGTTATCCCCCTGCTAGATTATGTAGCATGCATTGGGGATATGTATACTTTGCTCTTTATTGTAGCATAATCCTTTATATTTGGATACTTTGCTCTTTATTGTTGCCTACTCATTTATATTTGGATACTTTGGTCTTTATTGTACCATACTATTTTATATTTGGATACTTTGCTCTTTATTGTAGCATACTACTTTATATTTGGATGATTTGCTCTTTATTGTAGCCTACTCCTTTATATTTGGTTACTTTGCTCTTTATTGTAGCCTACTACTTTATATTTGGATACTTTGCTCTTTATTGTTGCCTACTCATTTATATTTGGATACTTTGGTCTTTATTGTACCATACTATTTTATATTTGGATACTTTGCTCTTTATTGTAGCATACTACTTTATATTTGGATGATTTGCTCTTTATTGTAGCCTACTCCTTTATATTTGGATACTTTGCTCTTTATTGTAGCCTACTCCTTTATATTTGGATACTTTGCTCTTTATTGTAGCATACTACTTTATATTTGGATGATTTGCTCTTTATTGTAGCCTACTCCTTTATATTTGGATACTTTGCTCTTTATTGTAGCCTACTCCTTTATATTTGGATACTTTGCTCTTTATTTTTCTATAAGTGAGTGCAGTTGGGGATGATTTTTAAATATTTACCAGTGATAACTGTTCCAATGTTATGGATGGGGGTCTGATTTGTTGTTTATTCTGGGGTCTGTGGTGGAATGGATGTCTCCAGCCAATATGCATTTCTAGTGCTTAGGGAGCATTTGTTTTAAGCTTTTCATTCTCATTGCATGCATACAGATTCATTATTGTGTATAGAACATTGTCTACTCTAGAGTGTGCATTAACAATATTATATATACCCCTTTCTAGGGTTCACAACTGTTTGTATCAGCACTAGATGTTTTGAGGTTATTAAGATTCATACCTCATTTTGTTGTATTGAATAAAATATAAAATATGCATGAAAGTTATGTAAAAATGTCCATTATAGATTAACCTTAGAAATAGTTGTTTCTTGATAAAATAATACATAAACCTTCATTTAAGGCTTACTTTTTTTATTAAGGAAGTTTAATCCCTTTGCATTTAAGAAATAAAATCTTACCACTGCAAATTTTGAGTGTTTGTTTTATACCCACAGAATTATTTGATACCAAAACCCCAGGTAAGCATATGGAATTAAGAAAATTACTACAGTGATAAACCATACCAGAACATGCTCCATAATTACATTCAAATATTAATTATGATTGTTGCTATAGATGGTTAACATCGTGGTATTCACATTGACTGACCACATTTCCCCTTCTTGTTCTCAATCTGTTGGAATCTGTGGGGTTGAGATGTGTGATAGGCGTTTAAAACTCCTTTATAGTGTTTTTTTTACATTTGCCTTCCTTTATTAAGTCTTTGATGGGCAGTAGATTTCTTGGTAGAGAGTTGTTTATCCATTGTAAGAAATTGTTGCTTACACCTGAATATTACTTTCCTTGTTTGTGCAAGTGTTGCAAGGACCATGGTGGATCTATATTTCCTTTGCAACCTGGTGGTACATAATTTTGTTTTGCCTCAAAATTTAATTAGCTTTTTTTGCTTTGCCAGAGTTGCTATCTCCAGGAGCATTTTCATTGGTGAGCTTTGACTTAGTCTCTGACTATAGTCTCTGTAACTATAGAGAAAGCAGACCCCCCCCCACAACCGCTGGGGCCTGCTTTCTCTATAGTTACACCAGTGATGTAATCTATAATGGCAGTGGGGGCTATCCTAGGCATTGAAGGAGAACTAAACCCTAAAAATGAATATGGCTAAAAATGCCATATTTTATATGCTGAATTTATTGCACCAGCCTAAAGTTTCAGCTTGTCAATAGCAGCAATGATCCAGGACTTCAAACTTGTCACAGGGGGTCACCATCTTGGAAAGTGTCTGTGACACTCACATGCTCAGTGGGCTCTGAGCAGCTGTTGAGAAGCTAAGCTTAGGGCTCGTCACTATTTATCCAGCAGAAAATGAGCTTCCCCTGTAATATAAGCTGATGCTACAGGGCTGATTATTAAATTCTGATGATTGTTGCAATGGTTTCTGTGCTGCTGTGTAGTAATTATCTGTATTAATTACTAATCAGCCTTTATATTGTAACATTTGTATCCTATGTATACTGTATATTGTGAGTGGGTCCCTAAGCTCAGTAAGTGACAGCAAAATGTTCCAATTGTAGGATCTGCGCCCAATCTCTTCTCACTCTGTACCCTACTTCTGTGAGCGCCTCTGGTTTTGGAAAAAGTGGAGGAGTGCACTTCCCCAGTGTTACCTGCACCCAACTCTTACCTGCAATGGTTGGTCAAATTTCAACCATGGGTTTTGGGTCAACATGCATATCACTAATGCATGCATATGGCAGAGCCCACCAACCTTCTTCTGAAATAGGCTGATATGTATCCTTAATGCAAACTGAGAATCACACACCCATGGAGACGTAATGGGTGCTCACACAGGGAAGTTATTGCAAGAAAGATACTTCAGGCACAGCACAGAGCAAATGCCCTAAAAAGGTAACACAACTTCTAACTCATGGAAAGGGACATCAAGGACTGATAATATAACGTTCCTTTTAAAAACTGCAACTTGGATCAATTTACAGGTAGATTAAGAGTTTGGTAATTCAGGTCCTGGATCTCTGTAGTTCTATCTCCATCAGAATTGTCTTCTTCTATGAAGGCTAACACAATAAAGTGATGAATTACAGACTTGTTACAGATCGGAGCTCAAGGTAAAGGTCTTTCAGTCCCAATACTCTGTAAACAATAGTTAGCTTCCATATTGCCTAGGATTGCTTGTTGGCTGCTTGTTTGGACTAAAAAGCCACTTTGGATCCTTAGGCGGATGTTTGAGTTGAGATTTGAGGGGCATTTCAGGTCAGTATAAGAAAGAGATTTCTCTGAACTCAATAAGAGGAAGAGACTTCATATTTTTGCCGGAAATTAGACAGTCAGGGGCAGGGCATCTATGAGGAATAGATGATTAACAGTACTTCACAAAAGCGTATATTGACGGGACGAAGTCTGATGGGACTGTGGATATTGTTCCACCTTGTGTGTTTCTTTGATTGCAATTTATTACTGCCCTTTGATTGCGACTTTATTTCCCTCTTGTTCTTGTTGTGTCACAATATCCAGCTTTGATCTCTATTACTACACTGCCCTTGCGTGCTGGACTGCACCGGGGTAACAAAGCAGGCAATGAGGATGACGTTTAGAGTGAATGACCTGACTTTGATCAGAATCACATTAAGGGTTTTGTTGTAACATTACAACCTATGCTCTCCTGACTCATTGCAATCGTTTGGAAAGTGCTAGGTAATCAAGGTTTTCAGTATAATAAACATTCCCTGGATGTCCTTGTCAAAGGTGATTAAAATCAATAATCAAGTGTTTCAGTATCACAAATGATCATTTATGACACTAGTAGCCTTGAAGAATCTGTTTATATCACCTTTGACACAAATCATATTAAACATAAAATGTATTAATAAATATACAAAATTTAAGAATCTCTGGTGGTCTAGCAGGGTGGCGGGGACGCCCGCAGATGTGCCCTGACTTCTGCCTCTATGGCACTGGCGCCCGCTCGCTTATGTGCCTGATGTCATAGTGTTTTGGCACAAAGTTTAAATATTTAAAGAGAGCTTGGGATATTTCTCATTGCCCTATGTAAAGGTTCTTTCTGAGTTTCTACACAGTTGCACATGTGAATTCACTTTTAAAGAAATACTGTCACTTCTGATGTATTGTTGGTACAATAGGGGGGGTACATTATTCACTATAAGCCCCTGAGGAGTTCCATGACATGTGAAAACATGAAGCTGAAGGCCAAGGCCCATCATTACCAAAACTACAATTATGGTTACATGTGGCGGCTGTCAAAACTACTGTTATATGAAATCTGCATTTAACCTACAGAAAAAGTAATGTTTTCAGTGTTATTTGTGTTTCCGTTGAAGACAACCGTATATTTGGTTGATCGCAGTCCTCCTCTTTTTATTTAAGGGATATTAGGTCATAAAGCTATTGGTTTGCTCATGCCCTTAGTTTAGGCCTTGGAGGAGGCCGTAATGTTAAGAAGCAGGCAGTCCTCAGGGTAAAGTTATGAGGTTTATGAGTTATGAGGTTTATAAAGATTTATAAAAGTTAATGGGATGGAGTCTACATTTGTCAGGGAGCTGTTGCACTCTGAAGAGCTCTTGAACTACAGTCCAAATGACATTTACCTCCTCCTTGCTTATGGCGCCCCATACTGTGATGTAGATCAATCAGGTGTAGGTAAAGGACTCTCTTTTTGTCCTCACTGTGTCAGGTTCCTCAAACAGAGCACTTCTCCTTGTCTTCATAAATCCAAACAACCACTCTGGAGAACCAATATCATCAAACAAGTCATCATTTATTCGGTAGCATACTGTGATGTAGTCTGCCTTGATGCTTCCTAAACCCAATCATGAAACACATGCATTCTGCTCGTGAAAGTGCCTCTGTCTGCCCCATGAAATTTTACAGCCTTTAAGAGCTAAAAATAAGGAATGAGACATATTTGTATTGCTCAGTTTTTTTACATGGTCTAGTCGTTTTATATAATAATTTCCTTTGAAGAAGTTTGGCTCTGGAATGTTTAACCAAGGCAGTTGCATAAAACAGTAATATAATGCATGATTGGCAGCCTATTAAATTAATCTTCCTATATATCAATAGGGGAGTCATTTTGCTCAACAGTAGATTATAGTTATTGTATTTTGTATGATTTATGTGAAATCTTTATTTCAGTGTAATTAAAATATACGGGGCCCCTGTGATTACAAGTCACTGGGAACACACCTAGATTCCTAATGTCATTTCTTTTTCTTTCCTGTTTCAGCCCTTGTAGAGTTCACCTGTACTGTAGAACAGTGTTTATGTAAGCATGACATGTTTCAATCTATGCCATTTGCCTTGGGCATAGACTTTGGTTTAAGCTATGCTTTTTGGGCTTTCTGATAAAGAGTTTAATGGCTGTGCTAGAATATCAACTCAATCTTTGCCATGTCCCATGGGAAAGGAATATGTACAGGCACGTAGTATCCAACAGGTCTCATAACCCATAGCAACCAATCAGATACTTGGTTTCAAACAGATGACCAGTGAATGCTAATTGTTTTCTATGGGTTACTAAACCTGGTGCAAAAGTTGTTTTTTTAGTTACATCACCTCTTTAGAATTTTACTGACCATGAATAATCTGGTCAAAGGCATAGAAATAATGGCATTTTAATGAAAATGTACTACTTTGATCACAATTCTGTTACCACATCGACTACTTCCTCCCTCTCACACCTAAAATTGTCAGCAGTCTCCTTAATTGGATAAATACTATAAATATGTAAGGGACTGATAAATGTATGCCCTATTTGAAGTGCATTTCTCTAATGTTTGGCCACTTAAGGGCCCCTTAGTATACAGGTGCTAGACTCCATTTCCGGGGTCAAAGCATGACCTCTAATTAACCCAGGTTTAGCCACAGTATTCTATAATATATACACTGAGCACACATATGCTCGGGGTCCATTTTGTTAGTCCCCTTACCTGAGGAGACAGGAAGGGTGTAGTGGAACCTAGACAAAGTCATGTCTAGCAAGTCATAGGTTACTCACTTTCATAGATCACTCTAGGAGTGATAGATAGTTAGGCTATTTTATCCGGGCTGCTGAGGCTTCATGAAGTCGGATAATAATCCAGGATACTAATCACAAGTAGGGACTAAGTGTAAGAGTGCACTCTACTTAGGGTAAAGGCTAAAAGCTGGCTGTACCTTTGTAGATGCTATGAATTCTATTGTCCCTGCAGGGACTTATACTGACCACTGGTGAGTGTATGCCTATCCACTGCTGTTCTATATTCCTGATTATCTATCATTGACCTCCTATGTGGATAATGTTCTTTAACAAATAAGTTCTATGGCTAAATTGCAAGAACCACTGGCACCCAATTATTGTGCATTGCATACAGTTACAGTTGCTCTACACTCTGCCTCCACACCGTTGCAAGGAATCATCCCCTGAGAATAAGAGGTCTTATCTGGAGCAATTATTGGAGTAAAGGTCATAGGTAAAGCAATGGTGCTGAACTTTTTAATATAGCTTTACAAATACATTTCACAAGTTAATTTTAGGTCATTCAAGGTCAAGTTTTATGAGACACTTAAAGGGGAAGTAAAGTCTAAAATAGAATAAGGCTACAAATGCTAAACATAAACATGAACTTACTTCACCACAAATCTAATAAAACAAATGATTTATGCTTTTAAAGTTGGCCACAGGGGGTCATCATCTTGTAACTTTGTTATACATCTTTGCAAGACTAAGACTGTGCACATGCTCAGTGTGGTCTGGGCTGATTAGGGATCGTCATAAATTATCAAAACAGCACAAGTCATAAATTATCAAAACAGCAGCAAGTCAAATAATATCTGCCAGAAGCTGATACAACAAGACTGATTAATAATCAGAATATACAGACTGCACTGGGTCCTGTGTTGTCATGTAATCTAATGTGGATTTTATAGTTGTTGTATTGTTTAAAACAAACGTTCTCCAACTCTGCAGAACCAGTGGCTGCAGCAAAATTATCCACCAAATAGAATCCCAGTTTATCTGTTTAAATCTGGCTCCATGATCTTTGTCCCTGCAACTGGAGATGGAAACAGTAAAGGAGATGCCATCTAAAAAAACAAATGATATGTAAGGCTACACATTTATTGTCATTGCTACTGTTTATTATTCATCTTTCTATTCAGGCCCTCTCCTATTCATATTCCTGTCTCTTATTCAAATCAGTGCATGGTTGCTGTGGTAATTCGAACCCTAGCAAACTGATTTCTGAAATTGCAAACTGGAGAGCTGCTGAATGTGAACTCCTTTAAGTCTGGTCCCATCCTGGGGTTGATCATTGGATCCACTTCTCTGGCTATACATATTCTGATCTGAAACCCTGCACTATACGAATGAACCCCAAAAAGATGGAATAGCCCCTGTTGAAATAAAACTTTTTAAATGAAATTTTTATAACATGTGCCTTCAGATTTATCAAAAATGAAAAGCTACTTTTTTAAAGTACAGGTATGGGATCCGTTACCCAGAAATCCGTTATCCAGAAAGCTCCGAATTAAGGCATGGCTGGCTCCCATGTCTCCATTTTATCCAAATAATTTAAATTTTTAAAAATTATTTCCTTTTACTCTGCAATAATAAAACAGTAGCTTGTACTTGATCCCAACTAAGATATAATGAATCCGTATTGGAAGCAAAACCAGCCTATTGAATTTATTTAATGTATATACGATTTTCTAGTAGACTTAAGGTAAGAGGATCCAAATTATAGAAAGCTTATCAGGAAAATCCCAGATCCTGAGCATTTTGGATAACAGGTCCCATATCTGTATTAAAGTCTGTCCTGCTAGATTGTTTAAGGCTCTGTGCTCACACAAACACCAAGGACAAACATGCAAGCTAGGTAATATCAGCCAAAGAATGGAAAGAGCTGTCTTTTACTCCCACACGTCTTCTTTTTACATTTAGAACCTGCGCTATTTCCTATCAGATGATCTATGAGTCACACAGAGCATAACAAAATGGCAGCTTACAGCAAATGGTGTAAAAGAGAAATATTAATTGATATGTATAAGACAATTTGATAAATCACTTATTAGAAAATAAATCATCTGTTGGCTGCGGTTGCATCTTTCAGAACATATACAGTAGATGCCCTTTAAATAACTTTTAAAATCTTTCCCAAAAAAACGAAGTGAAAATGAACATCTGAAAGTTTCATCAGTTCTGCAGTGTCCTAAATGAACATTCTGGAATGAACCTTTTTTTCCCCTGCCAGTAACTGTACTGTAATTCAGTAACCGATAAGTACAGCCTGAAATCATTTTCTGTTCTTTCAGCTCCACCGAGAGAACCCAGTGTGTCGGACTCTTCTGTTACATCGTTCTACCTCTAGCACAGACAATGTTATATATTTTTAAAAAATGAACTAATCGGCAGGATTTATGCAATACTCATTTAAATGAAATATAACTATACTCTGACACAGCAGTTGAGAATATTTAGCTGGTTACTCAGGTGCTATCCCAGAAGGCTAAGAATAGAGGCAGCGTCTAATGGCTATTTGTGCCAAAGGTCATCTCAGGACTCTTGTTTGCCAGCCTGGACCAATATACAGTATATATTGTAAAACTTAAATGCTGGGGAGATTCATTTTGAAGGCATTGGGGATAACATAAAAAAATAGCAACCAACCAAAATCTTGCATTCTAACAGACAGGAGCGTAACAAACAGGCACTGAGCCCCTCTGCAAAGATCTTCAGAGGGGTCTAGCGCCTTTTACCAAGATCCCTCGCTCAACCACTGTTACCTGGCCCTTCTCCCACCCATCGTTGTCCTCCTTTTCCTGCCCGCTGGCAAGAAAAGCATCTGGGGAGGGGCTTTTGAATGATTGAGCAGTAAATGCAACCTGCTATGAGTTACTGCTCGTGATGGCCGAATAAATTTGCCAGGCAAGGATTCCCGGCAAATTTCCCCGTTTTGCCACAGCGCAAAAAAAAAAATCTGGCTTGTGCATTTGAACAAAATTGTCACGTGTATAAAAATTGTTGCATGTCAAAATAATTTTGACGCCCATTGACTTCAATACGAAAAATTTGCGAACCACATTGAAGTCAATGGGTGTCAAAATTATTTAGATTTTTTTGATTGATTTTGGAACAGATTCACCCATCACTAGTTACTGCACCTGGGCAACCTTGGTCATTTACATATTCAGTGAATGCAATGGCCATTTTTTCCCATAATACATAGTTTTCTCCTCAAGATGGCACCTGTTGTGTTCAGTGTGTCAAAATTAACACAATTGCGCTGGCGCTTGGCTGAATATCAGATGCAATTGTGTTGAAAGTTTTCCAAGTCCAGTTGATGTAATTTCTGGTGTTTGGCATAAGTATGAGATACAAGTTTCCTGCTCCTTTTGATGCCCAGTGCTTTTAACTGAACTGCGCCTTCCAAAGTTGATTGGGACTGTTTTATAAAAGGACTATATTAGCTAGTGGGATAGCTACTAATGAATTAGATAGGTCCCTAGTGTCCCCAATGTAGGAGTGTTCTATGTAGTAGACTGCCTGCTTTCTTTCATTTACTGTTTTCTATATAAAGTTATATTGGTTAACTGCAAACTGTGTGGTTTTAATTTCCTGGTGGAATTCCTCAGTGCCCACTAGGTGGAGGCACTGCCCTGTAAATCCCAGTTCCCAGTATCTTTCATGCAAGAGGCTCGGGTCACCTGATCGCCATAGCAACCACGCCAAATTAAGTGAGTGTACCAGAAAAGGGTTACATATGCAACAAAGTAATTAAAATGCTTTCCTCCAAACCAGGACAGAATAGTTCACTGTCAGTCTGCATATATATAGGCCGTTTGATGGTGCCAATATCAGAACAAAATTAACAGTTGACTCACGGTCTCAGTGATTTTCTACTTTTTACACAGGTGATTACTCATTATTCATCCCATCACTTTTCTTTACTTTTCCAGTCTCAGTGAACAGAGCCTCTGTTATTCTAATCTGCACATTTAAACTGTATCATACAGCATTCTGAGACATTGTTTCCATCCAGAGTCTTCCCAGCTACTGTGCCTCAATATATAAGATAAATATAAGACTAATTACTCCTCAGTCTATTATCAGCATGTCATGCTTCTCTCTGAGTGTTGAACTGAAGAAGTTGTTCACATGAGTAGTGAAACATCTTCAATGATTAAAGATGAATAGAAAATGTCTTCAATGATTACTCAGCAAGTCAAGTTGCTCTAGATTTACTTCTACTAGATATCACCGGTGATATTGCCAATAACAGTCACCTACAAGTTAAAAAACAAAAGCAAATATATGATTGGTTGCTGTGGGCAGCATCACCGGTGATGGTTTTCTCCAATGTTTTACACAGCATGATTAATAGGCCCCTAGTCTACTGCCAAACAGAGCCTCTTGCAGATTGGCAGTTAACATGGGGCTACTATATACTGTAGCCAATCACAGCCTTTATTTGCCATCCCCCAGAAACATATTTCAAGCTTGCGTGACACACTGTACATCTGAGTGTGGCCTTAAAAGTAGGTTGGTGACCCCTGATCTTGCTCATTAAATTATACATACATTTAGGTCCATAAGTCTTTGGACAGAGACAACTTTTTTTCTAATTTTGGTTCTGTACATTACCACAATGAATTTTAAATGAAACAATGCAAGAAAAAAGTATGGAGAAGGCGTGGAACAGCTCATGATCCAAAGTATACAACATCTCTATAAAATATGGCGGAGGCAGTTTGATGGCTTGGGCGTGCATGGCTGCCAGTGGCACTGGGGCACGTATTTATCCATGATGTGTCAAGAGTCAAGAGTGAGTTTATTCTTATTTCATCCATATATGTTTGTACAGTACACAGTGAAACGAAACAACGTTCCTCTAGGACCATGGTGCTACACAACACAACATATATGTACCGGACAACAGACAAAAAGTGCAAGTGCAAAAATATGCAACTCCTGCAAGACAGGGCAGCACAGTGCAGGGACAGGACAAGACAGTGCACACTCAGCAGATGTAATATGTTAAGTAATGTGACACAGGACAGAATCAGCCAAATGAATTCAGAGGTGTTCTGAGACATACTGTCTGCTCAAATCCAATTAATACAGTCAAATTGATTGGGGGGCGTTTCATAATGAACCAAAACATAGAGCCAAAGCAACCCAGGAGTTTATTAAACCAAAGAAGTGGAATATTCTTGAATGGCCAAGTCGGTCACCTGATCTGAACCCAATTGAGCTGCATTTCATTTGTTGAAGACTAATTTTGGGACAGAAAGGCCCACAAACAAACAAATTTTTTCTCCTTGTTTCGCCAAAAAAATTACGCCCATAGACTTGTATGGTGTTGTGCGTCAAAATAAAAAGACGTGCGTCAAAAAAATTACAAATTTTTTTTGACGCCCATTAAAGTCTACGCCGGTGGCAAATTTTTGTTGAAATGAAGCGGGTCAAATTCGCCCATCCCTAGTTGCCAGCAAAGGGTTTTCAACAACGTATTAGAAATGTCCAATTTGTCCAATTACTTCTGAGCCCCTGAAATAAAGTGGGCTTTAGTTCCTCACATTTTTATGCAATCTTTTTGTTCAACCCACTGAATTAAAACGTAAAGTCTGCAGTTCAACTGCATCTGAGTTGTTTCATTTAAAATTCATTGTGGTAATGTACAGAACCAAAATTAGAAAAAAGTTGTCTCTGTCCAAATATTTAAGGACCTAACTGTACATATATATATAATACAAAAAAAACACGGGTATCCTGTAAATTTAGTGTTCAGTGATGCAGTTTCTGTCACGTGACTCACTGAAACTTGTGTATTATAAAAATAGTGTACCCCTGTTGTAAAATATGAGGATAGTAAAAGTCACCTTGGCCTTCAGCCTCAAGCTTTTATATGGTCATGGAACTCCTTGGTGACTTATCCTTATATCTTACAACAGGAGGTACATTATTCACTTTATAATGTCTTGAATACTTAAAAAATGTGCATAATTACTCCACTATTAAATGTGTCTTATATCGAAGAAAAAATTAAATTCTGTTCTCATGACGATTGGGAAGCAGCTTTAGAACTTCTAGTATATGTTTTGTGTGAGAAAAGATGAGATAATGTAACCGGAACAAGATCACAAAGGGATTACACATGAATTAGACCCGTTTTTGCTGCTTTTATAGTTTATTCCTGTTTGTTTTGTGCCACATTCTTTTCATGGAACTGGAAAGTCCTGACTTTTATTATAATACGAAATGCTCACACCTGTTTCCCTGCATTTAAAAATGCTTTGCCCCGAACAAGGAAAGCTGGAAATTCAATAAAAACTCCTAAAATATATTTCATTAGATCTTCACGTTGAATGTTGTTTTAACTCCCAAAATCTTCTGTGTTAAATCAAAGACAATAAAACATGCCTCAGCATTAATTAGATAATTGTAGGATTGTATAATACTGACTCCATGGGAGGTACTGAGGTGGAGCAGGCAATGACCCATGATATCTCAAATTTCCGCATGCACTTATAAGGAAAAGTCAACTGCATTTTAACTTTAGCCTTCAGTTATTAGAACTGAAAGATTGCATATTGTTTAACAAATGGCAAAGATTTTATATGTCTTTTGCAGGCACTCACAGGGGTCAGGACAAGCACAAACATGCTGAAAATGTGCTGGGATTACACTCAATTAGTATTATAATTAAAGTTTCTCTGTTGACAGTGAGGCGGCCAGTGGAAGAAGAGTGTAAATTCTTTGTGGATCTGACAAATCTCTTTCAGAGATTTTAGGGTTGAGTAGATAGCAAATATCATGTTTCTATTTAAGATTATTCTTAGCATGCCAACCCATTTTATAGTTTATCAATAACGTGAAATGTAATGATTATTAAATACATACGTCCTGGATTAAGTCAATGGTAGACATTGCTAGTTGCAATAAATAATGACGTGCTAGATAGTGGGGTGTCCAGCAGGCAGTCTTTTTACCGCCTGCAGCTTGTCCCTTTTGAATGCAGGCAGCACTTTATTTACAGGAGAGGTGCAAGTCTTTGAGCACAAAAACCTGTGCACGTGGGAGCTAAATGCCAGGCAAAGTGAAAAAAACATTGTGTTGCATTTATGGATTAACCCAAAAATTATTCCAATCTTTTAGGTTCTTTCATATTTTAACAACCATATCTTGATACTTGATGGGGATGTAGAAGAAGAATTAGGATGCTGCTTCTAAGACCTAGCTTCTAGAAGAGGTTTAGTCTGGTATTTTAACCAAAGGGGAGAAGATTAGGAGGACTCTGGTTACTTTGTCATTTGGATATTCAGCCCGTCTTTGCTTCTTTTTTTTAAGGATATTAGACTTGTAATTATGGATCTGAACAAAATAATCAATGCATCATATCCCCTATTTCGTTCTTGGATCACCAGAAGATTAGCCTCACATAAGGCAAGCATTTGGTATGAATCCGTGTGACAATCTCCATGAACTCTAAGACTAGATAACTTTTTCCGTGCCCCTGTCACAGACCCCCCCCCACAATTATGGGTGTTGAAACATGTTGGGGTTGTTTGTCAATGAAAATAGATTACATTTGTATCAAGTATATTGAGTGTCCTGCTACTACTTTACTTTTGTGCCTTTCTTTGGGGATCTTAGAGGGGACCCCTGCAGAAAGCACCACATGCTGCTTTTGATAACTCATGGGGAGTGCATCAACAATCATATTTTCTGCAGACTACATAAAACCTAACTATCTTAAAATACTGACCTATACAAAAGAAGGGACTGAAGCAGCTAGGTTCACAAAAATGGCCTCAGTCCAAAAAAATGTATTTGCGCGATTAATGTTGGGTAAAATGTTGGGAGGTATGTAAGAGTTCTGCATCTCTAGATGTACAGATCCTGTTTCCTGCCAAGCAGCTAGAGACTCAGGAGGTGAAAGGTGCCACTGGTGAGATTGACTAGTTTTAATCTCCAGTGTGACTGCCTCTGAGAGCACCCCGGTGAGTGAGCCACCCAAGGAAGGCTATTGGCAATGCTACAAGCATAGGGCCCCGGTATGAGGACAGGTCTTGTGCATTTACCTGCCACATGGGACGCATGCTAAGTTCCAAAGGGAGAGGTACTTTTAGGAAAGGTACCACTACCTTGGGTATACGAGCTCTTGGGGAGGAACATTCCATTTGAACTGGACTGTGTGATCATTAACCCCTTCCAGAGGATTGGGACTGTGATGATAAAAAAGACTGTGTTGAAGAGACAGTCAGAGTGATACATATAGTGAGTTATGTAGGTCCCACGTGTCCCCAGTGTAGGAGTGTATTGTGTATTAGATTGCCAAAGTTCTTTCATATCAGTTTTACATAAAGTTTATATTTGTTTCATTGCAACAATGTGTGTTTTATTTTTCCTAGTGCAACCCCCCTGAGGTGTGCTCTTCATTGTCCATTTGTTGATGGCACTGCGCTGTAAATCCCAGTTCCCAGTACTTTTCATACACAAAAGGGATTCAGGGCCCTCGATTGCTAAGGGTTAAAAGAGACAGTAACCAAATTAGGGTTACATACACATGTTTTTTGATTGGGCATAGTTCAAAAAAAAGAGTGAGAGTCACTAATAATAGCTACCAGGGCTCCAGTGTTTAATATTTTTCTTAATCTGCTGTTAGTTTGAAAATGTGTATTATTTGTTTTCAATCATTTTGCCAAAACATAGTAGTAGTATAGAATTTAGTGTCCCATAGAAAAAAAATGTTTTTCTCTTGGTCTAGAGCAGAGGGAAAATCTGTAGAAATTCTGCATTAATATGATGAAAAGAAAAAAGGTTGTCCAAAAAGAAACGTGTTAAAAATGTATTGGAAAGGAAACATTTTCGCTAAAAGAGGATTTATAATAATAGTCAAAGTAAGAAAAACAGGAGAATTTGATCAATTGCTACTTATTTTCCTATTCCGGAGTGTGCTCAAGTAGAACAGACTACTGTTCAGTTAGCTAATAACTGTACATTGCATGCCAACAAAATCTCTTTTACGTTTAGTAAGTTCTTTTATCTTTAATTGCCATTTATTATTGTTTAACTCTTTTACTGAAGAGGATTGTAGCATCTACAACTACTACTTGTTCTAAAGGGAACTAATGCTAGTGCCTTTGGTTGTGCTGATCTATACTTTGACAGTGTTTATGCATTCAGCACCCCCTGCTGCAGAGAGCTGGCACTCAAAGGGTTAACAGTAACAATTCAGTGACATTTGAGCAGTCTGTTCAAGTTCGAAAAATGCTGACTAATTTCTCTTATGTCACAATTAAAAAAAAATTGCACAATGTCATCTTGATGTAGAAGTAAGATTATGACCTGCTTCTAAGAAGCAGGTAGTCAGTGCAATATATCTGAAATTGAAAGCAATATGGATATTAGAGTAAATAAATAGGAGATAGTTTAGGGATTGGACTGTCATTTGAATGGAATTGGTATTGGGACTCCACCCTTTCCCCTTAAATGAAAACTCCCCCCCCAAAAAATGTAGGTCTTTATACAAACATATTGCATACAACAGCCCATATGTAAAACAATTTTCATAAAAATATACCTTTTTTAGCTGTAAAAGTTTAAGTACTAAGAGCCGCCCCCTGGAATCATATGATTCACGGTGAACACAAACAAACCGAGGGCACACATACATGTTAGGTCACATGAGCCAACAAATGGACAAAGTTTTGTCTTTTACTTCCACACTACTTCCTGTTAGAGCTGCAGTATTTCTGGTCAGGTGATCTCTGAGGCAGCACAGAGAATATCATAAAATGCGGGCTCAAGGCAAAATATGTGAAAGGGCAATTTTAATTTAAACATATATATATATATATATATATATATATATATATATATATATATATATATATATATATATATATATATATATATATATATATATCCGTTTGGTAAGATACTTTAATACACCACTTAATATTATATAAACGATCTGTTGATTAGTATTCATTCTGGGGGGTAAAGTTTTTAGAATACATAAAGAGGGGGCGCTTGCAGCTACAGAAGAGTACTGATTTAAATATGTTTTATCTTTCAAGAATCATCCTACTAGACACAAAGCCATACTTAGCTTCAAAGGAAAGCAGTTTATAAACAGTATTAGGCTGGGGAATGTGGGCTTTATCGAATAAGGAGCAATAAAACATATCCAGTGAAGACAACTGTTAAGTAAAACACATGAAGGGATACTCACTGCTGTAAATATGCATTAAGAATGACTATAGAAACATTTGTTTGGCTTGGAAAATAAATCACATACAGACAAACATTTTATATCCTGTTCCCTTTCTTTCCCATATATTCTCTCTTTATGTGAATTCCTTTGTTGTGTTACAGTATGATTGACAGTTGTCCTGAAAAAAAGAAAAAATTAGCTCGTGGAAGATGGAAATGGAGATCTTTTCAACCTTTAGACTCATTTAGTCATGTCAAATAATGTTAACCTTTAAGTAAGACTGTGCAGTAAAGTTCCTGATGAACAAACAAGTGCAGCAATTTCCTCCCAGGACACTGAGCCTCTCTCTTTTTCTGTTGCCTCAGTTGGCTTGCAGGCTAGTGTGCCAGGCTGGCTATTATTGGGCAAGATCTGTGGACATACGAGAACCTGGATGGTTAGGACTGAGAATATACTGTATGTGCTGTAACTATGCCAATCTGCATTCATTATATGGACACAAAATAAGCAAATGATTTTTAATGCAGTGAGATTATGACCGCCTTCTTATCTGAGAAGCAGATAGTCTGTGCAATATACTTGGAGTTCAAACTGATGTCAAATTGGAGTAATTAAGCAGATAAATTGATCAGTATTGCGACTCCACCCTTTCTTCTAAAGTGTGCACACTCACAACTATATAAGTATGTATTTATGTATGTGTGTCTTATCAGTACTGTTTATAAGCTGTGTTGGGAAGAAGACCAATGGGCCCACAGAAGGGCCCCCCGCTGATACAATCAGACCCACCTGCCCTTTCTCCCATGCCAGTGGCATTTATCACAACCTCCAGCATGTTCAAACCTTCATCTGCACTACTTCTGTGGTGGGACCGGGAGAGAGGCCCAAGGGGAATATACTTTGTACCCTGGGTGGGACAGTGCAACTTCTGTTTTTAAAGGAGAACTAAACCCTAAAAATGAATGTGGCTAAAAATGCCACATTTTATACACTGAACTCATTGCACCAGCCTAAAGTTTCAGCTTGTCAATAGCAGCAATGATCCAGGACTTCAAACTTGTCACAGGGGGTCACCATCTTGGAAAGTGTCTGTGACACTCACATGCTCAGTGGGCTCTGAGCAGCTGTTGAGAAGCTAAGCTTAGGGGTTGTCGCAAATATACAAGTAGAAAACAAAGGTTTGTCTGTAATATAAGCTGATGCTACAGGGCTGATTATCAAATTCTGATGCTATTTGCACTGGTTTCTGTGCTGTCATATAGTTATTAACTGTATTAATTACTAATCAGCCTTATATTGTGACATTTCTATTCTATGTGTACTGTATATTGTGAGTGGGTCCCTAAGCTCAGTAAGTGACAGCAGCACAGAGCATGTGCAGTGAATCAGCAGAAAAGAAGATGGGGAGAAATGTGCATGCACGGCAACATACAAATTAAGTTCAGTTTTCTGATACAAGAGTGGGCTGGTCCACTTGCAGTGTGAATATAATAATCAGCCCTGTAGCATCAGCTTATATTACAGACAAACCTCATTTCTGCTTGATAATTAATAACGAGCCCTAAGCTTTGCAGCCCTCTGAAGCCATGGATCATTGTTGCTATTGAGAAGCTGAAACTTTAGGCTGGTGCAATAAGTTCAGTATTTAAAATATGGCATTTTAGCCATATTCATTTTTAGGGTTTAGTTCTCCTTTAAGTCTACTAAAAGTCATTTAAACATTAAACAGACCCAATAGGATTATTTTTCCACCAATATGGATTCATGCAGCTTTGTTACCATCAAGTCCAAGGTACTGTTTCATTATTACAAAGAGAAAGTATTATTAAACGTAAAATGTATTTTCTGTAATTCGGATCGTTCTGGACAACGCATTTTCGGGTAAGGAACTACTTTTACGATTTGAGCGAATTCCTACAATCTTTTGACAGTAGAAACCCATTCCCCATTTCAAAATGTCATATTAGACCTATTTCTACATGGCCATCATTCAAACATGAAAGTAGATATTCACTATACCCCGAAGTTTATTCATAAAGCACTTGTTACACACACCTCACTATTGACTTTAGTGGGGGGAAAATGTGTAGCTATGTATTCCAAATATTGCAGCACCCCTCTCTTTATCTATATTGCCTTGGAGTGCGGATACTCATTGGAGAATTATATATATATATATATATATATATATATATATATATATATATATATATATATATATATATATATATATATATATATATATATATATCTATATGTATTTTGTGGTCACAGCCTCATTGCACCCCCGCCTAATGATTTTAAAAACTAGTGGTGAGCACAACTTTCCCTTGTTTGTTGTAGTTCTACAAGAGCAGTGACCAGCTCCATGTTGTAGCTCCCACCCTCTCCAATTATAGTCAGGTGATCCCACTGGTGTCTAATAAAAGGGCAGCCAAGTTTGGGAGTTTTACTTTGAAAGCAGCTAGTAAGTTGCAGGTAAAACGTATTCGTCCCTTTTATAAAATGTATAATTAAACCATAGAATTCTTAATGAATCAGATGAAAATTGAGCATAGGACTGGCCAGATATGGGATGACTTTGACGTAGTTGGCCAGCTTAAATATATTGCAATATATGGACAAACAATCCCTGTTTTGTTTAAAGGGTAAGGCATTTTTCAGTAGCAGTATGCACAAAATGTCTCTGTCTTAAATATATTGATAATGGGTTGAGTGCAGAGGAATCTTGTATTTGTCTATATATATATATATATATATATATATATATATATATATATATATATATATAATTATATAAATATATAACAACCAGTTTAATTCATAATCATAAATTGTAGTTTTACGTTTTCTTTAAAAAAAATAAAGGCTTCTTGGCTCATTAACCTACAAACTTGTTCTTGTACTTGACTAGTGTATGTACAACTAAAAGATTATGTGCAATTTGCCACTCATAAATGCAGTCTGGTACTTTGAACTCTCTATATGGAGTGTGCTTGTGCTCTTTGATTATGTTACATATTAAATGATTCAACTTTCCTAATAGCTGGAAATGCCTAGAATTGCGTCCTTCACAGAGTTTTATGAGGATGTTCCTTAAATCCTTATTACTTTATTGGAGCCAAGTCATGTAATGTAATGAGCCAAGATGGACTTGGTAATTATGTCACTTTACTCTGCCTGCATTCGGTGTAGAACCAGTTTCCTCCCTGTGATCAGTCATCCTAAAACTCCCTGTCATAGGTACTGCTATGTTTTATGGACAGTAATATTTGAGTTGAACAGTTACTGCTTGTATATTTTATTTGTGCCTGTGTGTGTTTTGGGGACCTTTAACCATTCTCAATATCTGTATTTTATTTGAATCATTCTCAATGTCTGCATTTTATTTTGCACAACCTATTTATTTACCCAGTTTTTATCTTTGCACTGAACAATTCCTATAGAAATTTGGATAATTTGGATAAAATGGAAGATTCTGTAATTGCGATCTTCCTGTACTAAACAGTCAAGATAAAATATATTCACTAGAAAGACTTACTGTATAGTTTCACAAAATAATATAAATCATTTTTCTATGTTAAAGGGACAGTTCAGTGTAAAAGTAAAAACTGGGTAAATAGATAGGCTGTGCAAAATAAAAAATGTTTCTAATATAGTTAGTTAGCCAAAAATGTAATGTATAAAGGCTGGAGTGACTGGATGTGCAACATAATAGCCAGAACACTACTTCCTGCTTTGCAGCTCTCTAACTCTGAGTTTAGGTGCCCACATGGGACATAACTGTTCAGTGAGTTTGCAATTGATCCTTAGCATTCAGCTCAGATTCAAAAGTAACAGATATGACCCATGAGCCCCCCCTCAAGTCTCTGATTGGTTACTGCCTGGTAACCAATCAGTGGAAACCAAGAGAACTGAAAAGCAGGAAGTAGTGTTCTGACTGACATGTTATACATCCAGTCACTCCAGCCTTTATACATTAAATTTTTGCCTTTCTTATGATTAGTGACCTAACAATAGAATTGTTAGATGTAGTTATTGATAACAACATGTCTTTCCCCACTAAAGGTGAATGGTATCTACGAGGGTGACACATCAACATTAGAATTACATTTTTCCCCATGAGTCCGCGTTGATTGCGCAGAGAGCAAAATTACACTCTCTGCACTAGACTAGCCAAATTTCCGGTTTAAAATTCGGCTCTTTAAGTTACTAGGAGTGGCTTTTTGCCGCCCCTGGTAACGTCTGCAGAGCTGCCGCCTAAAGCAAGGTGCTCACCTTGCCTCATGGCTGAAACACTTTGGCGCACGAAATCCGGAGGTGGCACCAGCGCCGAATTCAGTAGACGCGCACACGTCAAATGCAATTCATATTCTTACCATCATTTTCAATGATTCTACATTTTTAAAAACTTGGAAAATTCGATTTGAAAGACCACATAGGTTTTGATTAGGACAACTGCCATTGACATCTACATAAACTCACAAACTTTTAGATGCTAAAGTTTTATATGCAAGTGTTTCTATTTTTTTTTTTGTTTAATAAATATCAAACACTGGCATTTTAGAAATCATAATTCGAACTTGGGAGTTTTTAAAAGATTTGAATCATGGGAAAAAATGATTGTAGATCAAATTATTTCTATAATGCATAATTTTGCAAAACCAAAATAAAAGCATATATTCACAACACAGTGGAATGGTTCCACAGCCTTTCAACATCAAGGGGGTTATTTATCAAAGGCCAAATTTGTCTCAATATTTTCTAAAAAAAAAAACTCCGACCAAATCCGCACAAGTTTTTTCGTCTTATTTATTAATACACTTCCCCGAAAAAAAGATTTGTGGGGAAATAATCTGAAAAAAATCATGAAAAACATTACGTTTACGAACTTTTCCCAATTTCAGTTTTTTTCGGATTTTTGCCCAAAAACCCTGAAAACATCAGATTATTTCACGGTACCCAGTGCTGATAGAAAGATCTTTGGGACTTCTCCCATTGATTTATATGAAACATATATGAGATGCCGGATTTTCAGATTCTGACTTTTTCCAGCCTCGGGGTGTAATAAATTCCCGAAAAATTTGTGTGTTTGTTAAATTCCAATCTTATACTAAAATTTTCAGATTTTCGCCATTCGGAGTTTAGTAAATAACCCCCCAAGTGTTCATAAAAGTACCTCTCCCCAATCTGCCTATATCCTGAAAATGTAAATCAAGCACACATACGTTTTAGCTGTTTTTAGGCAAGATTTATTATTCTATCTAGACTTTTTCCTGGCCTGGGATAACCGTGAGTCCTATAAGTGGCTGTTAATCTCACACAAATATTTGTTAAGGAAGCATTTGTGTACCAATGGAGAGCCTATTTGCACTATTTAAAGACTGAGGTTTATTTTGACTGGAGATTGGTTACAAATCTGTTGTCCTATCATGTTTGACTCTGAACCGGAGAGATCAGAAGCCATATTAATGGTGCAGATTAGGAATAGAGCAGGAGAGTAGCCTTATAAAAGTAGCAAGGCAGGATTAGCATTAGTAAACATTAGCCATACAAACACACAAAGAGAGGCAGCATTTCCATGTCTTAATGTACCCTTAATCTAACTGCTGTAGGACTTCAAAGAATTCTTAGAAAAACCTATTGACACCTTTCTGTACATAGAAGAAAGTAAACAATCAGCTGTGAGCTATTATTTCAGATGGAGGGGGGGGGGGAATGTGGGTTGTATATAAACATGCATTTCAACATATGTTCTATATGCTTCTATCCTTGTGACTTCGAAGTATTAGAATAAATATTTTGAAAAAAAAAAATCCCCAGTAGGTCATTGATCATGGATAAAAATATAAACGGAGCCACCGAAAATAAAAAGCGCCTGCACTAAATCAAGCCATGGAATTTGAACATGACACTACCAAATGTCTAGCAAAGCCACTCCTAAACATTTTTAACTCTAGAATTATTTTTAGATTTTTTTCTTTTGCATCCTGTCTTGTTATATGAATATTGTTTTTGTAAAAACCAGAAGTTAGGGCTAATTATTACTGATAAAGAGTTTTTAATTTCATTAACTGCAATGATTCCATTCCATTAATTCATTTCTTCAATACTAGCTCTGATCATGGATATTTTGACAGTGGAATCCTCATAGAGCAAACTGAAATCCAGAAAAGTAGAATCTAAAGCACTGGCACTGGAATACATCACACCTGAAAGTGTATTCAAATGTGAAGGGAAGATCCAAAGAGCCACTGGAGGGCAAATTTACTAAAGGGTGAAGTGGCCATCGCTAGAGAAAATTTGCCAAAACTTCACTACAGGGACTACAGGGACATCGCTAATTTACTAACAGGCGTGGAGGACAATTCGCTAGCGAAAGAGCTCAGCCCTAACGAAGTTTCACAAGGCGAATTTTTGCTCAGTTGAGTGATCGTTACTCCGTAAAATTCATTAAAGTCAGAATTTCCACTATGTTACCCCTTTCACCAGAGTCAGACTTATACCTGGCGAACTG
The DNA here is from genome assembly GCF_017654675.1 of Xenopus laevis. Taxonomy (NCBI): domain Eukaryota; kingdom Metazoa; phylum Chordata; class Amphibia; order Anura; family Pipidae; genus Xenopus; species Xenopus laevis. The sequence continues at coordinate 149,474,104 of NC_054374.1, read as the reverse complement.
ATAAGATGAAGCTTCATCCTCCGCAATCTTATGTCAGTGACATCATATCCTGTATGCTGAAAAGTCCTAAAAAAAAGAGAAAATTCTGGAGTGTTTTCATATTTTAAAGTGGGATTATGTTTAAAAGTAATAACTGTTAAATATATTTTTTAAGAATATTTTTTTTAACCATTAGGTCATGCCACATTTGTTTTAGGGTGGGCTCATGTCGAGGACATTAGAGGATCTCTTTTGTCTTTATTTTGCTTCCTTGGACATTTGTAATAATAAGGGGCCACTTCCAGCATTTGCACCATATACTGTATGACCTATATGTGCCTGCCCTATTGGGAAAAAAGTAAGGCTAGGGAAAGTTCGCTATGAAATGCTTGTGCTGACGATTTTTGCTGGCGACACTTTGCCAGTATGCGTCTGCCGTCGCATTTTGATGAATAAAGCGGTAATTATTCCGTAACAATCCTTTTGGGTTTATTTGGGAGGTTATTAATTAATAAATATTTGGATTTTCAGGCTAATTCCCGCACAGACCACAGAAAGTTCCAAATAGGATAGGGACCTCTCCCATTACTCATGTATAACCTCGATAGGTCTGAGATGTCGGAATTTCAGACTTTTTCCATCCTCTGGGTTTAATATCTCAAGATTTTTTTCCCCACAAAAAATTCAGGTTTTAAAGTAAAAAAAAAAAACTCGAATCTTTCTAGTTTTTGGCATCCGGACATAAATAACCTTAAATTACTTCCTGTTCGGACAAACGCGTCAGGCGGAAGTGACGTCACAGTAAGCTTTGGGGGAAAACACCACAAGGGAAAGAGAGCCTTCAATTCTTCTCCTTTGGATTCCAACTAGTGATACCTGCCAAAGATCTTACCTATATGTGACCAAAACTCATGGAAATAAATGTGAGTTAAATATTTTAACGTTTTTTAAGCCTTTTAATAGATCAGTATTATATTATGCGATTCCTTTATCCTTGTCTTGGAGCCTAACAGTGGCTGTTGGAAGAAAGGAGAACACTGGGGACCATTATTACATGTGCTAGCTCTACTATAATCTTGTAAGTAGGCATGTTTACTAAATTTGGTGAAGGTTCCAAAGAACACCACATTCCACCATACACACATCCGGGATAAAAGGAAAAGTCTCTTTTTAAAGGGGAACTCACACTAGTGGACTTTGTTATTCTAACACAGGGTGCTCTAAGAGTAACTCAAATTACTACACCATATCTAATTCCTGTTTTTGGTTTCTCTGTTTGCTTTAGACGCTGATCCATGGAAAACAAAAATGTAAAAAAAATATTTTTTTAAATGTGACATTTTGTATGCAGCTGAGAGACTGAAAAGGAACGGCAGGAGAGAGACATTCTAAAGCACTAACTTATCCTAAGTTTCATTTCTATATGGGCATCTGTGCTGTTTCTTTCACAGTGACTAGGTGAAGAACAAAGAGCTTCAGAAAGAGACATTTGTTCCAGACGAGACATAGAAACATGTTGGTTCATGAATAAAAGGGCACCCTTCACAGATTTCAGGAAATGCTAATGTCACGAAAAGTATACTTATAGATAATTATGAGGCATTAAAAGGAAATCCTTTGATTTCTAAAATATATCGATCATCCACTTAGACCTTATATCTCCAAAAAAGCTGTCACAGAAAAACTGTTTTATTAAAGGAGAGAATTAAACCCCAAGAAAAGTCAAAGTGTTTGATACTGCGTGTAGCTTTAGAAGTGTTGCCTCCCAGCTAAATACTGTGGAAATACTAGCTTTCAGATGTCAAACTATCTCAAACACAAATTACTATGAAAGATTTGTACTTTAATGACTTTATACTGTACTTCCCAGGGTTATTGCAATGTACAAGCCTCTCCTGGAGGTCGCACCTATGGTCAAGGACCACTTAGCTCACAATAGGGTTACAGATAGTTACAGGTATAGTTTTGAGGATATCTGGGACATCAAATGTGTTTTGACCCCAAATTTTAACCTTACTGACAATCAAACTGCAGGAACATCACTATGAGGAGTGCTATACCCCCTCATCCCCCCAGCTCCACCACCAGATTTACAAGGAAAGACTCTGGCGGTGGCTGGGGAGAGTTTTTTAGTTTTCTTTTAGTCTAGTAATCTAGTATTTAGGCACAAATTTGCACCTGTGGAATTTATTCGCCCATCACTATTCCTGCATTCTCATTCTAGATTAGAGGCAAGTCTAGTTATTTGTGTGTTATTAGTTGGAAAAGTAGGCATGTTACTTGGGAAGAGATCCAATATTACCTACTAGAGAAAGTCTGCAAATGTGGCTTACAATGTAAGGGTTGTTCACCTTAAAATTAGCCTTTAGTATGAAGCAGACATTGATATTCTGAGACAGTTTTCAATTAAATTATTTAAACTTTTTGATCAGCAGCTCTACAGTTTCAGGAATTTCAGTAATTATCCGGTTGCTAAGGTCCAGTTCACTGCAACAACCAGGCAGAGGTCGGCACAAGAGACTGGAAGAAGAATAGGAGTAGGGCTGAATAGAAAGATAAGTAATTAAAAAGTAACTATAACAATAACATTGTAGCCTCACACACAATATATTTTTTGGCTGTTGGGGTCAGTAATCCTTCATTTGAAAGCTTGAAAGAGTCAGAAAAAGAAGGCAAATAATTAAAAAACTATAGAAAATACAAAATAAAGGCCAACTGAAAAGTTGCTAGGACATATACTAAAAGTTAACTTAAAGGTGAAGAATAATTCAATTTCTTTGAATTTCACCTTGTTGCCCTGTGCAGAGGTCCCATTTAATTTAAAATTACTCGTCTTTCTCACACCCAGTCACTGCTTTCACACATTAATCACTAGCAAGGGAAAAATAACCCATTTACACACTAATCATTAGCAAGAACTCATGCAAAGGAAGAATAACTTATTCACACATTTACGGTATAATTCGCAAGAATGCATACAAGGGAAGAATAACCCATTCATACACTTATCACTAGCGAAACCTCGTGCAAGGGAAGAATAACCCATTCACACACTTATCATTAGCAAGAATTCATGCAAGGGAAGAATAATCTATTCATACACTTATCACTAGCAAGAATTCATGCAAGCGAAAAAAAAACCATTCATTCACTTATCACTAGCAAGAATTCATGCAAGGGAAGAATAACCCATTCACGCACTTATCATCAGCAAGAATTAATGCAAGGGAAGAATAACCCATTCATATACTTATCACTAGCAAGAATTCATGCAAGGGAAGAATAACTCATTCACACACTTATCATTAGCAAGAATTAATGCAAGGGAAGAATAACCCATTCAAACACTTATCATTAGCAAGAATTAATGCAAGGGAAGAATAACTCATTCACACACTTATCATTAGCAAGAATTCATACAAGGGAAGAATAACTAATTCACACACTTATTATTAGCAATAATGTGTGCAAGGGAAGAATAATCCATTCATACACTTACCACTAGCAAGAATTCATGCAAGGGAAGAATAACTCATGCACACACTTATCATTAGAAAGAATTCCTGCAAGGCAAGAATAACCCATTCATACACTTATCACTAGCAAAAACTCATACTAGGGAAGAATAACTCATTCACACACTTTTCATTAGCAAATTAGCAATAACTTTTGCAAGGGAAGAATAACCCATTCACACACTTATCAGTAGAAAAAACTCACGCAAGGGAAGAATAACCATCTATATTAGATTTTCCTTTCTAGAGGATTAGCAACACTGTAAAGGAAAAGACAGGAATATGCATGTGTTTCCTTGTTACAGTTTATGGTTATGACTGCTTACTATTGCTACCTGTTTGTCAGGCCATTTCCCAAACCCGTTTGACTTTGAATTCCTCAGTATCTGGCCCAGTCTAGTTTTTTCCTGCATTGATTCCATAGTGCATGTTTATTGCTACTGCTACGTTTGCCTCTGTCTGCCTACCTACAGTACCTCGCTACTCAACAGGACTCAACGTTTGCTTCTTCCTTTGGAGGCTCTTATCTTGCAAGGTCTGACACATTCTGCTTAGCCAAAGGTCTGACGTTGAACTGTACTTGTCTCTTTCTGAAGGAATTTCTGCATATTCAGGTTGTGACTGCTGCACATCTGTTTAATGATCTGCCCATTCCATCCAGATATAAAATCGTGGTGCTGTCTATGGTGCTGGAAATCACAAGCATGCTTTATAAGCTGCAACTTGTATACCAGGAATGGGACAGAACATGATCTAAAATGCACTAATTATGTCTAAACTTAAAGGAGAAGGAAAGTTAAAAAACAAATAAATCTCTATGTATTACCCCTTAGGTGAATAACTACTTACAATAATGTTGCCTCTATACAAGTTTCCCTTTAGCTGCATGTAGAGATTGATGTATAAAATATAGACGACATCCCTCTACTGATAGACTACTGCTCAATCAGGGCTTGCACATGTGCAGAATAAATCAGCCAAGCCCTGCGCATGAGCAAATGATCACTCTACTTCCCCCAGGCCAGCGATGACATTCTGATCACATGTTAAAAGCGAACGTCATCACTGACCTCCTTCTCCTCCCCTTCATTGTGAAGTGCCAACAGCAATGATCGCGGCTTGTTGCTGTAAAAAAAAGCGATCTTTGGTCCTTTTGACGCAAAGGGGTCATGAGGGAGAACTGCGCATGCGTGCTTTCAGATCCGGAGACAGAGGATATGACGCACACTTCATCTAGATGGCGGCCGCAAAGTCCGCTGCAGTGATTTAATTCAATGTGCTGGTGCAAGTAAACCATAGTGAATTGAGTAATTAAAGTACGGTGTTTCAGGAGGGGGGCATGCAACCAACACCTTGCATGCCTTTTAGTTCTCCTTTAAAGGTAGGTAGCATACATCTGCCACTGGCCAATAAGTAGCATACATCTAACCTAAGGGACAGCTCTTTCTCAGGGTATGGCTAGATATTCTAAATGAAATGGAAATCAAAAACAAAACCATAGAATCAGTAAGCTTATAACCAAAGCCTACGGCCCAGTTCATCTTTTCTAAACATTTTTGTTTAGATTACAATCCTGAAATGTAGCAGTGGGTGTAAGGAGGGTGAGTTTTGTGGAAAGCCACCAAGGCCCGGGCCTGGAGCAGCAGGATTTTAGGGGGCGGCATTTAAGAGGCAGCAGGCCTACGTGTGACTGCTATGTAAATCCGGCCCTGAGGGTGAGAAGAATTGAGAAAGTATATTTTGTGTGTATATTCGAAGAGCCAGATGATTTGCTTTACATTTCAGAGATTCATATAACAAATAATGAAATCTTCTTTTTTAAATTCAATGAAAATGGAGGGCTTAAAGTTTCATAGTTTAATTGATAACCCCCCCCTTTCAATCTTGTAGGCAACAATGAATAATATGTGTCTGATTAAAAAGTATCATTAACTTTATTATTATTGGAACTCTCCATAGACTCTTTCTGGTCCTTGGCTATGGGGATCGCCTAATGGTCCCTGTCTAAACAAAGTTGGAGGCAAACAGCCAATTACAACTCAACATGTACTCAGGCAACTATAGGATGCAGTTACCTATCAGGTCCTGCTATTTGTTGATTGGTTCCTATCCTACAGTGCAACGTTCTGAACCCCTGTCAAAACACAACCATTCTAAACACATTCCTTCTATATTTAGAGCAGTGTAAAGCACTGGCACATACATATATTGTTTTTTTCATTAAAGCCACTTCTTTAATTACCTGTATGAAATAGAGCTGCTACTAGGCCACCACTTAAAGGAGAACTAAATCTTAACTAGAGAAGTAGCTAGAAATGTTGTACATTATTTGGGCTTCTGTACCAGCCCAAGGCAACCACAGCCCTTTAGCAGGAAAGATCGGTGTCTCCAAAGATGCCCCAGTAGCTCCCCATCTTCTTTTCTGCTGATTCACTGCACATGCTCTGTGCTGCTGTCACTTTCTGAGCTTAGGGACCCACTCACAATATACAGTACACATAGAATAGAAATGTCACAATATAAGGCTGATTAGCAATTAATACAGATAATTACTACATGGCAGCACAGAAACCAGTGCAAATAGCATCAGAATTTAATAATCATTCCTGTAGCATCAGCTTATATTACAGACCAGCCTCATTTTCTGCTTGATCATTTGTGATGACCCCTAAGCTTAGCTTCTCAAATATACATGAATTTAGCAGACAGGTTCACTTACCCCTGAGGATGCCTAATTCTCCCTGTTCTTCTGAGCAAAGAGTATGCAAAAGGGTCTTTACCAGTGCAGAGAAGTTCATTAATAAGCTGGTGCACTACTAAACACTTCTCTAAGCTCATCTAGAAGAAAGGTCAGTGTTGGACTGGGATACTAGGGGTCCACCCAAAAACCTTTCACCAGGGGCCCACCAACTAATCTTAGACCAGGGGCCCACTCTCAATACTATTATTCTTCCTCTCCTCACACAACCTCTATTCCCCTAGTCTCTTTTCTTTACATACTATAATCTATTATTCCATCTATTTGGCCTCTTTAATCTCATCGAAATAGGGAATGGCCATGAAATAGGCCACATGTTTAGCAGCATGAGGGTCCACCGACACCTGGGCCCACTGGGAGTTTTCCGGGTTTCCCGGTGGGCCAGTCTGACACTGCCTGTTTGCTTACCATTCCTATTTACATTTTTTTTTCTTTTTTTCTGCCACCATAATCGTGTAGTTCTGTATAAAACCTCTAAGATAATAGTTTGCCTGCATCCCGAGAAGATGAGCTCTGGGAAAAAGAAATGTCAAAAATGCAGAGCACAAAGTAACTTGTTTGGAGAAATCTTCACCTTCCTCTGTTATCATTGCTGTTTCCTTAGCAAACATTTTATGAGATGAGCTTTGAAATACATTCTTGAACCCAATCCAGGTTTGAGTTATCATGGAGGCTGCACACCTGTGTTATGCCGACTTCAGTGCGTTACACGTACTGGGCTGCTGAATAGTTGTTTGACTTGTTATGCAAACAGCTGCTTGGAAAAAGAATGAGATGAGCAACGTGTGGTTCAGACCCATTTAGCATGAATACACTATAGATTTGACCCTCTCCCCATTTGTATGCAAAGCAGAAGAACCCATTTGAGCGGCCGTCCTTCTCTAAACATAACGTTTTTGTGACACGCAATATTACATCAATGCATGAATACATCATGTGAGCATAAACTTATGAGTGAAAGCAAATTATTCAGAAATGCAAACTTGTTCTATGAAATATTATATGGAAAGATTGTCAAATTTGGGTAGGTTTTTTTTGTGTGGTGCATTTGACATGATCTCTCCTATTCCCACCTAAACCTTTTTAATCTCTTTAATAAGTGTTTCTTCTGGGCAGCTAACCACTACTGCTAGCATTGCTCCCTAGCAGATATTTTACCACCATGACTCTTTCTAGATCTTAAAACATTTTCTGGCCTTCTACTACAATGCCAGACAACCAGGTTTCCTAAATCTTTGATAAATATACACTTTTTTCTCCATCTGACTTAGCAATAGTGTTTCTGATTGGCTGGACTAAGACTCAGCCACCACTCGAGGAAGCTCTATCCAATGGTCTAGAGATCATACAGCTGTTATTGAGGACACTGTATCCCCTGCAGATATTTAAACCCCTAGAGAACAGGCACAGACTGACATGCTGAATCAGGTTGTGGACCAAGTGGGACTGCAACCTCATGTTGGCTATTCTTTAAGTTAAATGGTGGGACAAGGTGAGTCATCTGAAACAAAAGATTACATAAAGTTTGTCCATTTGTAGATCTCAGACCAGCCCCTGACATATTTTAAAGAATGTATCTCACTTCTCTTTAGTTCCTTTTCTGATTTACCATCTCCACCACACCACCAATGGTACTACAGCCCTTGAAGAGCATTGGTCTCCTTAAAGGGCATGTAAAGGCAAAAAAATAAAATCCCATGTTCCTTTCTTTAATGAAATAGAAACCTATCTCCAATATACTTTAATTAAAAAATGTGTACCGTTTTTATAAGAAACCTGACTGTATGCAGTGAAATTCTCCCTTCATTTACTGCTGTGGATAGGAATTGTCAGACGGTCTCTAACTGCTGAGCAGGGAAACAATCCTACTTATGAACAGCAGGGGGAGCCCCCGCATTACTTTCCAGCCATGCAGAACTCAAGCAGCTTTGTTTATGACGATCCCTAAGCAGCCCAGACCACACTGAGCATGTGCACAGTCTTAGTCTTGCAAAGATGTTTAACAAAGTTACAAGATCGTGACCCCCTGTAGCCAACTTTGAAAGCATAAATTATTTGTTTGATTAGGCTTGTGGTGCCGTAAGTTCATGTTTATATTTAGTATACAAAAAACAGCATTTCTAGCCTTATTCTATTTTAGACTTTACATGCCCTTTAATGATTCTGCCCTATTGTTCTTGATCTTGTGCCTTGTTTTTCCATTCTCCTACTCTGAATTTCCTTAGACACCCATAACATACAAAAACAGAATAAAAATAAACAGATAAAAGTATCCAGGTCCAGATTTGTGGGATAGGAACAAAGGCCCACGCCTGTGACAGCAGCTTATTAGTGGTGGCATGATGCCCACAGGCCATATGGTTCACGAAACCAAACAAAACAATGAATCTGCACTAGGGATTGGGCAGGAGATTTAAAGAGCTGTAAGATCTACTGCCCAGTCCTCAGTGTGGTTCCAGGCTTTCTACCAAGTGCATGTTAATGGGCAAGTAGGGTTTATGCAATAAGGTTGGGTGGGTTTGGGGGTGTGTGTGTGTATGAATGGGCAGCCTGGCCTTAGAATGAATGAAATATAAATCCAAGTATGCATATTTAAACAAACTATAGAAAATGAAATGAAATGCACTGACACCCAGAAAAGGAAAACATGTAAGATTTACTCTATATTCTAACGTGTGCTAATTCCACCATTTTATCAACACTTCCATGTAAACGCTGCATTAAGTCAGCCCTGGGACTGCTTTTAATTTAAGACCAAAACTGAAAAAAGTCTGTATTTGTTATTCAATATACCAGATTAAATCATAAACTAGGGGCAGATATACATTTCTTGTTAGTGTATTTGCTACAAATATTTTACGTGAATTACGTGGTTCAAAGTAGCCGGAACAGAAGAATACTATTGATGGGTGAATTTACTTTGAAATTCGAGAAAGAACGAAAAACTCACGAAAAGTCAATGGGCGTCAGAATAATTTTGACGCACAGATTTTTTTCGACAAACTGTCGTCACGTTTTACACTTGCGGCAAAATGTGGAAATTCACCACAAATTTGTGTCTGGCAATTTATTCGCCCATCTCTAACTATAACAATTAAGCTCCTGATTGATCAGACATTTAAAATGGACTTTCTCTCTACACATGCTAAAAAAGGTTGTAAAAGGAACTCATGAAAGGATACGGTAGATAAGGAGGTAAGAAGAAGGGAAGGGCCCCATAGCTGCTGTTTCCTATGTCCAACAGTGTCTGGGGGTATTTTTATTCTTTACTGGCTTCTTACTTGGGAGCTGAAAACGGAAAAACATATTTTGACTTTTATAAGATCATGAAGTAAATTTGGGAAAATCTTCAAAAGAAACTGTTCTTAGCCCTCTGGATAAAGCAGAGGGCTTGGGCTCACTTGGTTCTCCACCTACGATCATTATTCATTTCTTACCATCTCCAGCCTATATTGTTAGAGCCACTCTGCTGAATCATTTGTTCCCAGTCTCGTTCTAGCTTTGTTCCTTGCTTCAAATAACCATCAGGTAAAACGCTTAAGAGGAAAATAACAGATCTGTAAAATAATAAGATATGCCCTGCTGGATTTAACATACCCAAGCCTTATTCTGAGTATATATTTATATATATCCATTTATTCTAAAAAATATTTTTTTCTTTTTCTGTGATGTTGGTCATTTGGCAAATAACCATATGTAAATATTAAATATAAATGAAGAAGAAGAAAAGAAGAAGTTGTTTTCTATTTAGAAACGAGAAATAGAGGCAAGATTTATAAGTTATTTTACAGGTAATAAGATACATTTTTAAGGGTATTTTTACAAATCAAAAAGCAACTTGCCATGTATTTTAATTTACTCATAATGCAGTGTTCCCTCCTATAATATCAGGGTACATGTAGTAGCCACCGAGTAGCAGATGCTGCAGTTTGTGTGCTATCTGGGTTGACATATGCTGCTACAATTGATTATTATTTAAATATACTTGATGCTGTGATTACCCTGTCCCTTTAATTTTTCCTTTTGCTTATACTGGTTCGTTCACATGCTGTTTCAACAAGACAATTAGCCTTTCATTAAATGCCCAAGGCATGAAACGAGCAAGGCTTTGACATGGTCCTACAATTAACTGAGACTTTTTTAATATTGTCCTGTACACAAAAGCCATGAGTGTCCTGTAAATTATTTCCTTATAGACGGCTCTTAGTGATGTCATCAGTTATAAAAGGAGCTGAGCGATGTCATTTTGGTCACATGATTCACTAAACCTTGTGTATTATAATAATAAAGTACCCCTTGTTGGAAAATATGAAGTATTTGGAAATATATTTGAGTTCCATGACCTGTATAAAAGCATAACGTATGAATTTCTAAGCAGATTTAAGGCATGGAGATCCAAATTACATAATGACCCCTTATCCAGAAAACCCTAGGTCCCAAGCATTCTGGATAACAGGTACCATACCTGTATTTGTGTATATGGGTACACATATATACAGATGCATATATATCTGTACTATAAAAAGAGGAGAAATAATATATAACCTTCTTTGCAGAAGGTATTAACCTGCAATACATTTCTGTTGGTATGGGACATTTACTAATTTACAAATTACTAACTATACTCTAAAAATGAATATAAAGCAGAAAATTAGGTTGGCCTGTAATATAAGCTGATGCTACAGGGCTGATTATTAAATTCTGTTGCTAATTGCACTGGTTTCTGTGCTGCCATGTAGTAATTATCTGTATTAATTACTAACCAGCCTTATACTGTGACATTTATATTCTATGTGTACTGTATATTGTGAGTGGGTCCCTAAGCTCAGTAAGTGACAGCAGCACAGAGCATGTGCAGTGAATCAGCAGAAAAGAAGATGGGGAGCTACTGGGGCATCTTTGGAGACACGGATCTTCCTTGCTAAAGGGCGGTGGTTGCCTTGGGCTGGTACAGAAGCACAAAACATAAAGTATAACATTTCTAGTCTATTATGCTTTAATTTTCCTTTAAATTTCGAGTACCTCTCTGAGCACTTTTGTACTTATCAGACCCATCACTAGATACAAACATAATGAGTAAGAGGCATAAGGTTATAACTCAGTGATGTAACTAGTGACGACCAGGCCCAGGTACAGCAAAAGCACAGGACTTGAGCCCCTTACCCTCCAGATGTGTGCACCTGAAAAAATTCCCCCAAAAAATGCATCTTTGTGATATTGCGGCTTTGGCAGCCCCAGAAAGGGTGCGAGCCTGGTCAGCTCATGAGTCAGCTTATGAGTCACCCATAAATGTATTCACATCTGAAAATGTATTTTAGAATTATTTATAAACAATATTTTATTGTTGACTTTCAGGGCTAGGAGAGCATTGGGAGTGAGTTACATTAATGAAAAAATGATTTCTTGCCGTAAATGAATTTCATATTAAATATGAATATGTCTACTGTAACTACAGTATGTTATGATTTTCACTGTAAGGTGGAATTTGTCAATAAAAAAAAACAATAGTTATGCTGTTTGTTTAAGAAAGGGAGTGAACAGAAAGTTTTATAGACTTCAGTCTGTACAGACTCTATCTTCTTCCAGTCTCGAATGATATGGAAATAATGAGTAATCGTCAAAGCAAAGGAATTGTACAGGAATTATGGAAAGTATTGAATATGGTGGGGGAAAAACTCATAAGATTTTCCAACTGCCCTTTTAAAGAAAGAATTTAGCTATAAACTTAAAAAAAATGTGCCATGCGCCAGATGTTTTAGAACAATTGTTATATGTTAAAAAAAAAAGAAAAAGGTAAGCTACTGTTTTGGTCTCAGTAAAAAAAAAGACATCCACTGATTGATTCTGAACCACAACAGTTTTTACATCTGTTTCTAATGAATGGAAAAGAATAAAGGCGTTAAAAAATGTTGAATTGGTTGAACATTTTTTGAGCCTGAAAAGAGAAAACGCAGGCCCTTTTTTGAGCGTCAGAAATGATGTTTAAAACAAACAGGGACATATTACGACTTGTATCAATGAAATGCAAGTTCATTTCACAGTTAAGCTTAATTCTAGAGGACCACCTAGGAGATAATGTAGGATAAAAATAGGAGATGATGAATTATAAACATGTCTTCCACTGATAAAAAAAGAAGGCAACAAAATATCTAAAATTATCTGCTTATCGTCTAAGTATGTTCAGACCACATATTTCTTTCAGTTAAATTTATTTTGTTTGAAATCAGAGCAAGTTGTGTAACGCATATGAGTGGGAGACTATTACTGAGCTCTATTTGCATATTGTACAAAAATAAAGTATAGATTTGTACGGGAAAGAGACTGATGACAATGACAAGCTCAAACTGATAATTAGAAATAAAATATGACTTCGCTGAATCAATATCTTTGTCGCAACGTTGTAAAGATATAATTTTAGAAAGTAACTGAAACAAGTAGGTCATCTTACTTATAACATTGTACTTTTCATAATCATCATTTATTTATATATCACCCACAAGTCACGCAGTGCTTTACCCTAGGTTATAACAAACGGGGAATAAATGGTGAATAACAAACAAGGGTTTACAGAGTAAAATAGCATTAGAGGGCCCTACACGTGAGAGTTTACAAACTAAAGGTTAGGGTACAATTGAAACATTTGGATTTTAGAAACAATTTTGTGATTTATGATACAGTAATGATTGATTAATTAAAGTACGTTGCATAAGCTTCTTTAAACAGGTGGGTCTTTAAGGAACGTTTGAAAGTTTGGAAAGAAGGAGAAAGTCTGACAGCTCGAGGCAGAGAGTTCCAGAGAAAAGCAGAAGCCCGAGAGAAGTCGTGTAGATGAGAACGGGCAGAAGTGATGAGAGGAGAAGCGAGGCGAAGGTCAGAAGCAGAGCGAAGGTTACATGAAATTAGTCATTCCGAAGCATTAATAGCAAAAAAACCTTTGATAGTGGAATTTGTAGGGATTATGATTAAGCAAACATTATTCTCTGTGCACATGGGCATCTGTACAATGTCCACCACTGTAGGTATATAATATTAGGTCTGATGACTTTCAGTTCATTTAGTACACTGTGCTTGATTCGTTTTATTTTCATGGTAATTATGCAAATCAACTAATCACCAACTACTTTTTTGGCTGAATTGCTTTTTTTACTGGTTTCCTGCATAATTGATTTGTTTCATTTGAATGTTGATGGTACAGTATATCTTGGTGACTTTGGCAAACCTTGGTTTTGATTCCCTGTGATCTCTATAGTCACTACTCTTTGTAACCTGCTTGAAAACTCTGAAATATCTCTGAATATGATGACAGGTGACCTTCAAATTCATGCAGAACACTATGACCCTGTACATCTATATACTATATATGTAATCTCTTGTGCTTTAGGTCTGTCTTTGATTTTTTATACAAAGAACAACATAGTCAGGCAAGTTGTTCTTTTCACATATAATGGCCAGCAATCTGTGTGTTTTAAGGCAGGCTCCATCATCCAACTTATAGGAGGTTAATAATTCTGCTATAAATAATAGTTAGGCGCATTGGCTAATAAATCCCAAGATTAAACCAGATACTGTTAGTGTTCCAAGAGGTAGAATTTTAGTTTAGTTTTGAAGAAACTGAGGGATAGTTCAATAATTAAATTCTAGATAAGCAGCAATAAAGAAAGGTTTACATGGTATATTTTAACAGAGCTTTAATCTTATGTTAAAGCAGTAGGATTCTATGAATAGAGTTTAAGACAGAGGCCAAATGGCAGTAGGCTGCAGTATTGTTAATATGTTTTTAAAAGGAGTATAATATTACCCTTAGGGTTCATAGTGTATCAACAGGGTCAATAAACATACTATTAGTTTATATATGTGAATTAAGGCCAGGTTTGGATGAAAAGTCTATCAGTCTATCAGTTCATTTTGAGGTTGTATTGATTCATCCAGGAATATACTGTATACTGTAGCTAGGAGATGAGTGAGAAATCTTGGTATGAATATCTGTGTTTAGTGAAGGGTTGCCTAAATAGTGTATATCTGGATGTAATCTGCATACGATTGATAATTAAAGCTAAATTAATGATAATGTGAGCATGAACAGGAAAGCCAACAAATGGTGGTGGACATAGCCTTGATGTACTCCACGCTAAGTTGTGCTGGAGAAGAGGACCGGTATGAATCTAAAATGAGAACCAGGATTCATGTCAATGAAGAGTTTGTATCAGAACAGAATCTGGAGATCATTTGCATCTCTACGTAAGGGTGTCCTAATGGTGAATAACTGGTACATAAGATCCAGTAGACTTGGGTCCATTGACCAAGTTTTGTTTTTGTTAATAATAGGCTTGACACAGGTCCAGTTGAATAGATAGGTGAATGTTCCAAAAGCTAGAGTCATATTCATTATATGTGTAAACAAATGATCAGGAGCACTGTGTTTACGTAAATAATAAAGAAGACATAGGCTCAAGTGGGCAAGTTGTACATGACATGGTGAAGAGTGTAGGAAGGTGAGTGATTTGTTGATTATGGATCTAGAAGTGTGTTGAATATGGAAAACAAGCAAAGTGGATGTGCTATCGATTTATTAATTTACTATATTAATCATCCATTGAAAAGCACAGAACAAATAGGAGAAATCACAAAGAAACGTTTGCATGAGAACAAACAGGATTGCAAGAATTGTGTTTGAGCGTTTATGTATGACATAGATGGTATTCACAAGCAAATCAGGATCAGATGAAAACTTGAGGAACGAGACTCTGGAACTGGGAGTGGAAGGTTTCGCGAATCAGGATTATGTTAATGCCAGATGACCACAAGGTGTCACTATAAATAAAGCTTGGGTAGTAAAGTGTGTATTGATAGAAAAAATGCAAGTTTTTATATATTATTGAGTCAAAACCTGATGACTTTTTTAATTGTAACTGGTATTCATATAGTGTTTACCATATCTATACATGCAACATATTGTTGAAGTTACTTCCACTATACCTTTTTGTAGCGTCAGGTGCAATCTGCTTACCCCACTGCCAAGGGAACTGAATACTTTAGAAAGAATTGTGCTGCAACACTCCGAAAGGTGTTTATTTGTGCCAAAGACAACATTCAATAGGCCTTTACTTTGTTCTAATTGATTGGAATTCTAGACATTTTTGCAAAATAAGATCTTGGTATAAAAGAATAAATAAATAATTAAAGACAATTAATTCTTAGGGATGGGTGGTGGCTTTAACTTGTACAGACCCTCCAGTTCCTGTCATTACTTTTCCCGAAAGCTAGAAAGACCATGGAGATTGGAAGTCTCCAGCGAGCCTGGATAGTAGGTGTTAGATGGATGAGGTGAGAATAAAGCTCATCTTGAACAGTATAAACTATAAACAAAGGTGCAGAAAAGAGAGAGATCTGATGAAGCAAAGACTAAAAGTAGAGCACAGAGGTATCCCAGTCTCACTAGTTTGTTTTCTCAGGGTGAATTGAATATAATTAGGCTGAAGGAACATATACTGTATGAATGGAGTGTTGTAGATTCTTACGACAACCATATATCAATAAGATGGAATTGAAGATGTTGTAAATATTATCTTCTCCTTGGATTCCACATCAACCAATCCCCTAGCCTATCAAAGATGCTGTTTAGGTGCATTTTTTATTTTTCGCAAAAATGTTCTCTGGTTTTGCAGACATTTACACAAATTGAAATACCACACGTTCACTAAAGTAATGAATAAAGATGTGCCTTTAATGGGATTTCCAAATCTAGAGAACCTCTTAATTAGTGATTTAACCCCTCTTGGGTTATTTTGCTCTCATTGTCAATTGTCAAATGTAACTAGTCCTTTAGATGCATCTCTACCATTAGGGTTTACCTTAGGTCCCTATTTGGTAAAAAAAAAAAAATGTTCTCACAAATCTCTAAAGATTTGTATTTTCCCTGTACTTCGTTAAAACTTGAAACAATAGAGATTTGTAAAGTGTAAAAGCCACAAAAAAACTCTAATACAAAACTGCGCCAAGTAAAAGAGGTTGAGGTCCCATAAAAATCAATGGGAGCTGCACTGATCCTACTGGACCATTTTTTAATCAATTTGCACTTTTAGGTGGCTGTAAATGTTTTTTTCGCTAGAAATTGTCTGGAAAAACACAAATTTTTTGAGGTTTTCATATTTTTTTAGCGCATCATTCAGCATTTTGTTTTTTGCTTGTCCTTTTTCTATTTGGATCTTTAATAACTATAATAACTGTAATAACTTTACCTATATTAACTGTCATGGCATTTGTAGTTTTAGAGAAGTGTAGGGGTTCAGAGAAATCCTTCTCCTGTTTTTCTGTCTGTGACAACCAACCCAGTTACAGGCTGGAGAGCCATCTGGGTGCCCCAGTGCATCCTTGGAAGAGAAGGAGTGCCTGACTTTGGAGCCATTTGTAAAGGGTCTCTGACAGAGTTTAACAGGGGTTGTATGCTGAAACATTCAGCTGGAACCAGTTCTTGTAAGACTGTTCAAGCTGTTGCATCTGTAGAAGTACAGAGAGAACCCATCCTGTTCCCTGCCAAGCTGCTAGAGACTTAGGCGGTGAAAGGTACCACTGGTGAGATTGATCCTGCTGCAGAGCTGCCTGTAATCTCCAGTGTGACTGCCTCTTAGAGCATCGGTAAGTGAGCCACCCAAAAGAGGATACTGGCAAGGATACAAGCATGGGTCTCCAATTTGAGGACAGGTCTTGTGTATTTACCTGCTACGTGGGTGCGGCTGCTAAGTTCCAAAGGTAGAGGTACTTTTGGAAAAGATAGCGCTAACTGAGGTATAAGAGCTCTGGGGAAGGGACATTCCATTTGAACTGAACTGTGTGGTTATTAACCCCTTCCAGAGGATTGGGACTTGGGACTTTGATAATAAAAAGGACTGTGTCAGGTACCTCATAGTGAGATAGGTGGGTTCCACATGTCCGCAGTGCAGGAGTGTATAGTGTATTAGATTGCCCAACTTCTTTCACTAGTGTTTTATATAAAGTTTATATCTGTTTCATTTGCAAACTGTATGTTTTATTTTTCCTAGTGGAACCCCCCTGATGTGTCCTCCTCAGTGTTCCATAGGTGGAGGATCTGCACTGTAAATCCCAGTTCCCATTACTTTTTATACGCAAAAGGGATTCAGGGCCCCTGGATTGCCAAGGGTTAATTGCGATTTAAAGAGACAGTAACCAAATTAGGGTTACAGAAGTTTAGGGAGAGTTTAATCGTGGTTTAAAAACCACTAAAATTTGACCTTTAATGAATAGGCCTGGGCAATTATATAGACTAAGAACACTTTATTTTATGTTTTTAACAAGAACTATACACCATATTTTAATCCATCTATATTTTTCATATATTTCCAATGTGTGAGTGGATTTGATTGTGAAATGATGTATATGTGCACAATACTTATACTGAAAGTGGTAAGTGGATGCCAAGAGCTCTTTTAATGTCTGGATGCCGTTATTTATGGCCCCAGTGAATGGCTTTTTAGCAAGTGAGGGAATACAGGATTATGGAAGGTAGCTCATAGTACAAGTTGATCCAGGGACTAGTCCGATTGCCATTTTGGAGTCAGGAATTTATTTTTTCCCCCTCAAATTGGAGAGGCTTCAGATGGGTTTTTTTTGCCTTCCTCTGGATCAACTGGCAGTTAGGCAGGTTAAAATTTTTTAAAAGGTTGAACTTGATGGACGTGTCTTTTTTCAACCTAACTTACTATGTTAATATGTTACTATGTTACTATGTAGTATAGGTAAACATGGGAAGAAGAAGAGTAACCCAATAAGTTAAAGAGACAGCCAAACTACCACATTGAACATTTAGGAAATAGCTCTGAAGGATCAGGGATAAAACGGCTTTGCACTTGTAACTTGTAACTTCACAAAGATCTTCACATAAATTTAACTCTGACCCTTACTTTACTAGTAATCTATTATATGCTGTATTTAGACATGCTATGAACCAGGTATGCTAAGAAGATGGGGCTATAAAATATCTTGAATTATCTTTTTTTCCTAGGTATGCATATACTGATAAAAGAAACTTTATGACTCTCAATATACACAAATGTGACTTCATTTTTACACACAGCTTGAAATATTATTGTAGAAGCAGAGTTTAATCTGTAATTGTGTCAGAATAATTAAAGATAATGTTGAAGAAGATGAACACGAAGAACACCATGCTGCTTCCCTGCTTCTCATTTATTCTAATGGTGTCAGAATGTTCCTGTAGAAGCACAACTGTCCCTCTCTTGCTTTGCATAAAATGTAATAATGTGTGAAATGACTACAAAGTAGGTAGGTACTGTATGTAAAGGCAGGTAAAATCTATATCAGACTTTCCTTTAAAATAAAATCCCATATTAGTTGCAGCAGGAGTCCCCTTAGCTCATAAGAAGGTTAACATAGTACATATATCATCATTGCTTAACAATCACCCTACTTTATTTTTAAAGACAATAAAGAAAAACAGGGTCAGACTGGGGCTTCAGTTTCAGGGCCCCCCTCCAGATTCCCCCCTGCACCACATGTGTGCGCGTCCCCGGGAACGTGTGCATGCAGGAAGAAAAAAAGCAGCGTAGGATTCCGGATCTGGCCGGCGGGGCCCACAAGAGCCTAGGGTCCACCAGGTTTTTTCCCGGTGTGCGGCTGGCCCAGTCCGACCATGAAGAAAAGCATTCAGTCCTAGCTGTCAATCAGACTGGCCTCCCATCCAACTGCTTTCAGCCCCCCTCAAGAGGGGCAGCCTTGAAGTACCGGCACATTTGCTCCAGAAATGCTTATTTAGAATTTCTTCACTGGTTAGAATGATACATTTCTTAGTTTTTTTTTCCATTCAGCAATTTTCCTCAGATTATTTAGGAGGTTATTTATTACAGTCTATTTTTTTCTAGTTGGACTTTTAAAGGGAAAAACACTGTTTTTATGGAAAAAAAAAACGTAAATTTTTTAGACTTAAATGGTGTTAAAAGTCCAAATAAAAAAATTCAGGCATAGAGGCGGGGCAGGTAATATTTGATTGACAGCTGAGATTTTTAAACTCCTTTATAACAGGTATGGATGCTTTCATGGAAAAAAAATTGGGTTCCATGTTTAATTTGCATATGACTTTTGTTATACAGCTTTTTATGTGTAAAAAAAGTCCGCTTTAAACAAAACAGGGGTTCAAGCTTCCCAACTGACTCAAAGTCACCCCTGATGTGGTCAGTCCTACAGTCACCTGTAACTTCCATCATTTTGACTTTTGTCAAGTGTGATCCCTGTGGTGTCCAATAAAAGCAGGCAATCATTCTTGATTGATTGTTGTCTTAAAAGAGAAGGAAAGCTATGGAGGCATTTTATTGCCAATAGATTAGCTGCAATAGTACAAGCTAGAATGCTATATTTATTCCATAGAATGTTTTACCATACCTGAGTTAAAAGCTCTAGAAGCTCTCTGTTTGCCTAGGATAGCAGCTTCAGTATTAGCTTGGTGTGACATCACTTCCTGCCTGAGTATCTACCTGCTCACTTATAGCTCTGGGCTCAGATTACAGCAGAGATGGGAGGGAGGTAAAAGGAGCAAACTGAGCATGCTCAAGCCCGGGCAAGGAGGTTTAAGCTGAAGGCAGGAAGTCTGATACAGAAGCCCATGTGTACACAATAGAAGGAAAGAAATGTGGTGTTTCTTTTGACAGAGGACTCAGATCAGCGCTACTTGAGGGTTTACTGGTATATTTAGGTGGACCTTTCTGATAAGGCTTACTTAGTTTTAACCTTTCCTTCTCTTTTAAACTGGAAAATTGAACCCTTGTATTGCTGTGATGTTTTATTACTGTTTTCCATAAATTGAAATTGAATTTTTACAAATGATTTTGAGGAAAAAACTAAAATATAAATTAAATAAATAATTTAATAGAAATTGGTCCTGCAGTATATAGTTCATTTAAAATACAACACAGCCATACACATTCATACTCCTAATGTGATTTTAGGAAAGATGCCTTTTGGAGTTTGTTTGCCAGTAGATCTTATAAGAGGAGGACACCAGAGCATACCCTCAATGTAGAAGAAAGGAAGTGGCAGCTGAGGAAGATTTGCCCCGTAGTGGCTGCACTAAAAAATGCACTAAATGGATTTAAGAATGGTTCTTCTATAAGTATAATGTTGCTCCAGAAATTATTCAATTTCAACTTTGAGGAAGGATTTTTTTCCCTTTTCAAGGAGTCAACTACATGGGGGGGCTATTTATCAATAGTCACATTTTAATGGCTTTTAGAGGTTTCTGAAACCATGAATAAACTCACTTTCTCTTAAACCACGAATGCCGTGGAAATTATTAAAAGATCAGATTTTAAAATGCACAAATGAAAAAAAAATGACTGAACAAGCCCGAAAAAAATACAAATACCATGAAACCTCTAAAAATATAAGTTTTTTTGACAATTCCTAGCCAAAAAAAAATGAGAAAACCTCTAAAAGCCCAAATTGATTAAAAAAGGTCCAATAGGATCAGGGTAGCTCCCATTGACTTCTATAGGACCTCCTCAACTTTTACCTGGTGAATTTTTGTATTAGAGTTTTTTGTGATTTTTACACTTAATAAATCTTGCATTTTTAGAGTTTTAAAGAAATACAGAAAAAAAGAAATCTGAATCTTAATAAATAGGCCCCTTAGGTTTTCATCTTCATTTATATCATCTACAACAGGGGTCCACAACCTTTTTTTTTTTTTTTACCCGTGAGCCACATTCAAATGTAAATGTAAGAGTTGGGGAGCAACACAAGCATGAAAAAGTCCCTGGATGCCAAATACAGGTTGTAATTGGCTATTTGTAGCCCCTATGTTGACTGGCAGTATAAAAGAGGTTCTGTTCTAACCAAAACTTGCCTCAAAGCCTGGAATTTAAAAATAATTACCTGTTTTGAGGCCACTAGGAGCAACATCCAAGGGGTTGGTGAGCAACATGTTGCTCCTGAGCCACTGGTTGGGGATCATTGATCTATTCTAGAAGATAGGTAGGATTAAGGAAAAAGCTTAACCTGATTAATGTGTGTCTTTTTTATTTAACCTCAGCTACTGTATACAGTGATCTTGGCAGTGCTACTCAGTACTCCATGCTGAAATATTATAGCTCTACAATACCTCAGTTAATGTCAGCATTACATACAGTATATACAGTATGTTTTCTTTTCTATACTGAGTCATTTTATCTTCACAAAATGACAGTTTTAAGAGCACTTACTGGCTGGATTTCCTTGATAAGTGCAAAGCACATACATCAGGCCTGTACGGAAGACTATATATAGCAGCTAACCATAACAATGCAACACAGACAGAAAAAGGTGCCACCACGCTAAGGATTTGGCTAATAATAAATCAGAAATGACTTGGCATGATTTTTTTAACCTTTTGACAGTTCAGATGTTTTAATCTTTTCTAGCTACTCATTCCTTCCCTCCTAATTTTATCCCTTCTCTGCCGTATAACACGACTGTATTTTCTGCGAAGGCTCTATAATTAAATCCCTTGTGACTCTTTTTGTTTGACTTGAACACACGCAAAGGGAACTATCAGGAGCCTATGGCTTCTTAATTTAGAAAGTTACTCTTTGCCTTTTGATTTCATTCATCAGATGTGAACTCATTCACAAGTTTAATACGGGGTGGCAAGTCAGATGGTTGAAATGACAAGAATCTTGGCCATAAATAGACACTGTATGTTTATTATAGCCCAAAATAACTAAGGTGTAATTAGCATTTAATGATGGTTTATTACTTTCCTTTAGGAGAGACAAAGCCTGAAACTGAGGAGGGTCTTTTTTTTTTGTTATCTTTTACATAGACGTAATTGAAAAGAAATGGCTAAATTTGAGACCTAGTACAGAGCCCTGCGGTACTCCACTTACAACACTGGTCCAATTAGAAAATGTTCCATTTACCACCACTCTTTGTAGTCTATCTTTTAGCCAGTTCTCTATCCAGGTACAAATACTATGGTCCAGGCCAACATTTCTTAAGTTAACCAGTAACCTTCTGTATCAAATTCTTTAGCAAAATCTAAATAAATCACATCCACTGCCATCCCAGCCTCAAGGTCTCTACTTTCTACCTTCTACCTTCTCATAAAAAGAAATTAAGTTAGGCTGCAAGATCTATTACGCATAAAACCATGCTGGCACACACTCATAGTATTATGATTTGCTATGAAGTCCAGTATCTTATCCTTTATTAACCCTTCGAAAAGCTTTCCTACCACTGACATCAGACTAACTGGCCTATAGTTTTGAGGCTGAGCATGGGATCCCTTTTTGAATAGTGGTACTACATTAGCAATTCACCAGTCTCTCGGCACTATGCCAGACCTCAAAGAATCCTGGAAAATTAAGTAAAGAGGTTTGGCAATCACAGAGCTAAGCTCGCTAATTACCCTGGGATGAATACCCTCTGGCCCCAGGCCTTTGTTTATCTTAACATGTTCTAGTTTCTTTTGAATTTCCTCATGTGTAAACCATGCATCATTAGTTGTATTACTAGAATTGGGACTATCAAGAAGAAAGCCTTCATTAACTGGTTCCTCATTTGTGTAGACAGATGAAAAATATGTGTTCAGAATCTGTTTTCATGAACCAGCTGACCCCCCCCCTTCTGATGTTAAAAGTCCCACCCCTTCCTGCTTTATTTTTTTACTATTAACATATTTAAAAAATAATTTTGGATGCTTTTTACTGCTTGCTGCAATATCCTTTTACATATCAAGTTTAGCTTGCGTTATAGCTTTTTTGCATGATGATTCGGCTGTCCCAGCTAACTTGAAAGTCATAAAAGCATGCCTTTACTTACCCACCTCAACACCAACACTTCTATTGAACCAAAAAGGTTTTGCTTTGCAACGACGTTCCTTGCTTACAAAGGGAATATACTGACAAGTATATTTATTAAGCAGCATTTTAAAAACCCATTTTTGTTCTGTGTTTAACCCTGTGAAAAGCATTTCCCACTTAATATGTTGCAGAGATGCCCTTATACTGTCAAAGTTTGCACGTCTGAAATATAGTGTTTTAGTTACTCCCTTATAGAATTGCTTCTGCAACAGGATCACATAAGAGACCATGTTATGATCACTATTCCCTAAATGCACAAATGCTAGAGATGAGTTCAGTATTGTTAGTTATTACAAGGTCCAAAAGAGAGTTATTCCTAGTAGGTTCTTGAACGAGCTGGAATAAAAAGTTGTCATTCAGCAAATTTACAAACCTACTAGCTTTTTCTGTCTTAGCAACCCCATTACCCCAGTCAATGTCTGGATAATTGAAGTCACCCATAGCAACAATTGACCCAGCTGTGAAGCCGCTTGTATCTGCAAGAGTAGCTGGGCTTCATACTCGACACTTATACGAGGTGGTTTATAGCATACACCAATGATAATTCTTTTTGTTACCTTTTGCCCAGTCAACATCTCTACCCAGAGGGATTTCACTCCCACACCAGTGCCAGCTATGGTAATTTCTTTAGCGCATGGCTTTAATTCAGGCTTTACATACAAACACACTCCTCCACCCTTTTTAATCCCCCTGTCCCTCCTAAAAAGGGTGTAACCATTTAAATTCACAATCCAGTCACATGTTTCATCCCACCAGGTCTCAGTGATAACAATTATATCATAATTTTTAGATCATGCAATTAATTCCAGGTCTCCCATTTTACCTGACAAACTCCGTGCATTTGCCAGCATACAGCGGAGGTTACTACTTTTACTTTTGAATTTACTTAGTGGAGAATTATATGTTAGGTTAGTATTATTCTGTTTTCCTTGTAACAGAAGGACCTCCTTAGCTGGTAAACTGTATGCCCCCCTCACTCCTCCCCCATGACCCCTTACTAACCCCACTGCCCGTCTACCCTAGCTTCCCCATAATTCTTTATCTCACCCACCCCCCCTTGCCTAGTTTAAACACTCCTCCAACCTCTTAGCCATTCTTTCCCCTAGCACAGTGGACCCCCTTCCATTGAGGTGCAAACCGCCACGACTGTATAGGTTGTACCCCAAGGAAAAATCAGCCTGTTAAAAACATTACATACTGTTGCCCCGATTCCTTGGCTTGTGGTTGACTTAGGTATTCTTTGTTTAATTTTGTGTAACAATACAGGTTCTGAAACTGCTTTGGGTGTGCAAATATTGTATATTTTAAAGCGATCATTGCCTTACTATTGCTTATAGTATTGCACTACAAGAGATGATACGGCAGAAACAATAATGAGAAACATATTTCCAATACAAGCTGAACAGAGCAAGAATCGCAGAGTGCATTGTTGGCATTTTATCAAACAAGAGGAGCAATTTTATTATAGATATGTCTTAAGCCAAAAGTTATGAAATTCTGCAATAAAACATAAAAAATGTTGTGTACGACATCACTTTATAAGAAGACAAGATTACATTAAGCATCTTGAGACATTAACAAATGGATTCAGTGAAGTCCCAAATGTACATGCGAGGAGTCCATTTACAGTGAAAGTTTTGGCATTTTTCTACCTATAAGTGTATCAGGGACGGTGGGGTGGAGGGACAAGATTAGGATGATAGGAGTTGATAAAAGAGAATGTTCTTGGCATTAACTGGGCCCCAAAGCTCTGTGGGAGGTTGTGTAGGAGAGACTTTATTTTGCAAACCTTATTCCAAGCATAACAACTTTTATCAGTCCCCAGCAGCACATGAAACATGTTAAATGAAATGAATGTCTTTTTACTGTATTCAGGAGTGCTGGCCATCATCACAGAGGAATTTGCCTCGCTCAAGTTACAGGTCTGGGGCTTTGCACCAAGATCACGTCATCCTTAGTGA
The DNA here is from genome assembly GCF_017654675.1 of Xenopus laevis. Classification (NCBI taxonomy): domain Eukaryota; kingdom Metazoa; phylum Chordata; class Amphibia; order Anura; family Pipidae; genus Xenopus; species Xenopus laevis. The sequence goes on along the minus strand of NC_054374.1, from coordinate 149,449,026 downwards.
GTGGGGGTGCAGGTTGAGTTTTGAAATATTAATTTCTAGCCTGATTGATTTACATTGTACCACACATACCCCTCATATCTCTGAAGCACACGTATAGAGCACCCTTCCATTAAAATAGTCATCAAAGCCATACATTTCTAAATTCAGGGGTAGGTAACTCTAGCTATTCAAGTTTAATGATGGAAGGGTGGAATTTATTCATAACATAATTGATTATCTTGCATTAATAGCGCAGTGTTAATGTTGTTCTGTAGTGGTCATATATGTTTCTGGTGAAGTTATGTGACTAGTGTGTTGCTCATGTAATGCATTTCTACTGTACCACATGTGTGCACTCATTATTAATACCTCTTCAGCAACAGGAACAGATTTTTGGAACACAAGAGAGGGCATTTTCCTTTAGCCACCGGCCTGAAACCCCCCCCCCTGGTCAAATGTTGGTGCCAGTACTCCGATATCTAATTACAGTTTGGAATTCTTTGCAAAACTAGAAGGTCCAACTTGTGAACTAAAACTCCCAGCACCTTACTAACAGCAGAAGAGTAGTGATGGGTGAATCTCCATTTTTTAAACCAGAAATACAGCTTTACTAATGCGAGAGAGCGCAATTGCGCTCTCCACATTAGTGTTCCTGCCTCCAACCCGACAGGTAAGTCGGCTGAGGGGGGGCGGCATTGCAGGAGCCGCCTCAGATGGCCCTTAGGTAAGAATTGGCGCTGAATGGGTGACTGTCACTGCTGTAGGGTTAACCAGTTTATATAGTACTAAATGTTTATGATGCAGTTGCTTGGAGGGCTCACGTGTTCTAATTGTAAAATATTATTCTATTGATGGTAACAGCTGTCAGTGACCTTTATTAGCCGTAAGGCAGTCCGAGGGCAGAAACAAGTGAATCCTAAACACGTTCCCCCTTGCTTGGGAACAGAGCTGCCTTGTGTGTATGCGATCTGAATTTTGCTTTGTAAATGACTTGCCATGCAACAAGTCTTGGGAAATATGTGACCTGTTGGGATAATACCACTGACACAACTGGTTGAGCGATAACAAGAGGGGAGAATATTTCATTACAACAACTGTCAACTATTTCTTTGTAATTGCAGAATACATTCATCCCAAAATCAAAGGGGGCTAATGGCAGGGATTGTGTTACGTTCCAGTTCCACTTTTCCTTAACGGCAAATTGTACTTAGATAATAACCATTTAAGCTCTGGTGTCTGCTTTTTATTTTAATCAGTGAGGTATTTTGATTTATTCTTCGTCCAACTAAATTTCTTGCATTTCCAGATGTTGCTAAACGACAAAAATATTGTTCACGTCCAATGCACTTGACTGCAGCTTCAAATATCCAATTATGTTAGGTACAAATAAAGTCATTTTAGGACATTCTCCGCCCCACCCTCATATACAGATATGGGATCCGTTATTTAGAAAACCATTATCCAGAAACTCCAAATTATGGGGACCATCTCCCATAGACTCCATTTTAATCAAATTCTGAGTAATAATAAAACAGGACCTTGTACTTGATCCCAGCTGATTAATCCTTGTTGGAGAGAAAACATTTTTATTGCATTAAGTTACATTTACATTTGGAGATCCTAATTACAGAAAGATCCCTGATCCAGAAAACTGTAGGTCCTGAGTGTTCTGGATAGATCTACTGCATGTTAAGGTGCGCTCTAGGGCAGAGCAACTTGACTGCATGGTCAAAACATTTATAAACTATTGTATCTATGTTAGCTTACGATTAACGATGAGTACATTTTTTTTACTAATACAGACTTGAGGCGAAATTTGCAGTTATTGAGTGTCAGAATTTTTTGCCAGATAAAAAATGTCATGACTCCAATCCACTTGATGCAAAAAAAAAGGGCATTGATTCCAATGCATTTGGTGCAACAAAAACCATGGCAAAAATAACCCCCAAACACCCATTGACTCCAATGTTTTTGTCGAATTTTCACTGTATAGTGAATATTTCGCAGTTTCTCAAACGTTTCGCTGAAGTGAAACAAGGCAGTTTCACTACTTAAAGGGGTGGTTCACCTTTAAGTTAACTTTTAGTATGTTATAGATTGGCCAATTCTAGGCAACGTTTCACCTGGTCTTCATTATTTATTTTTTTATAGTTTTTTTTAATTATTTGCCTTTTTCTCTTGACTCTTTCCATCTTTCACAAAGGGGTCACTGACTCCATCTAAAAACAAATGCTCTGTAAAGCTACAAATTTATTGTAATTGCTACAATAAATCTCATCTTTCTATCAAGGCTCTTTTCTATTCATATTCCAGTCTCTTAATTGAATTAAAACAAAATAGAATAAAGAAGGCGCACACCCTTAAACCAAAATTGTGGGGTGCTAATCCATATGGGACTCCCCATGAGGGTCTCCAAAAGGGATTACAAATATTACAAATAATGGATTGCACACCCAATTCCAAAAATAATGAATTTTAACAAAAAATTACAAAAATATAAAAAAATTATATAAAGAGGTGAGCCCAACGCGTTTCAACCTTAAGGGTCTTCCTCAGGGGCACAAATAGACAAAAAAAGAAGAAAAATGCCTTGGTTATTTTTGGAATTGGGTGTGCAATCCATTATTTGTAATATTCTTAATTAAATGAATGCATGGTTGCTGCTGTAATTTGGTCTCTGAAATTGCAAAGAGGGGGACTTCTGAATAAATAGCTAAATAACTTAAAAAACACATAAGAATAATAATAATAATAATAATAATGAAAGCCAATTGCAATATGTCTCAGAATATCACTCTCTACATCATACTAAAAGTTAATTCAAAGGTGAACAACCCCTTTAAATGGCATGTAAAGTCTAAAATAGAATAAGGCTAGAAATGCTGTATTTTGTATACTAAATATAAACATGAACTTACGGCACCACACAAACCCAATCAAACAAATAATTTATGCTTTCAAAGTTGGCTACAGGGGGTCACCATCTTGTAACTTTGTTAAACATCTTTGCAAGACTAAGACTGTGCACATGCTCAGTGTGGTCTGGGCTGCTTAGGGATTGTCATAAACAAAGCTGCTTGAGTTCTGCATGGCTGGAAAGTAAGGCGGGGGCTCCCCCTGCTGTTCATAAGTATGATTGTTTCCCTGCTCAGCAGTTAGGGACCGTCTGACAATTCCTATCCAAAGCAGTAAATGAAGGGAGAATTTCACTGCATACAGTCAGGTTTCTTATAAAAATGGTACACATTTTTTAATTAAAGTATATTGGAGATAGGTTTCTTTTTCATTAAAGAAAGTAAAAATGGGATGTTATTTTTTTGCCTTTACATGCCCTTTAAGTCTCATTGCATATATCTATACTGTACCATAGTAGGAATATATAGGGATATATCATACCACTAAGGGCTCTTATACATGGGCGTTTTTTCGTGTGCTTCCCTGCATTGCGCTTTCTTCCGTTCAGCCGCAGGGGAGCGCAGGAGTAGAAGCACTAAATTATTGTGAAGGTGGTTGTACTCATACAGACGCATGTAAGCACCAAAGGTTGGGACACAGCATGTTGCATTCCACCTGCGTTCGGCACTTACATGAGTCTGTGTGACTACAGCCCCCTTCATAATAATTGAGTGCGTCTACTCCTGCGCTCCCATGTGGCTGAATGGAAGAAAGTGCAACGTAGGGGAGCGCACGAAAAAACGTCCACGTGTAAGAGTCCTAAAGGAAGCACAATGCAGCAGGAAAAAATTTAGCTTTTAGTGGTCTTTAAATTAGGGCATTGGACTTGGGCATTGTTTGCTTTTTTATTTTTACAATTTGATTTTTTTTCCAAAAGTAAAAATCTAATTGGGTTTCAGTGTGCAAGCTTTTCTTTTTGGAAGAAAATTTGATTGTAGAACTAAAAATAAATAAATAAATAAATAAATATTACAAAAAAGAAAAGCAATCAATTCCAGAAAATATTATTGAGGGACACTTATTCTGAGCCTGATACTCGGTAAGTAATAAATATGGGCTTTCGGTTTTAATACAATTCATGCAGAGCTTGGTGTTCGGAGTACAGTGAGGGGCACATTTAGTTAGGGTTGAATAACGAGGGTTAATTAACCCTCGATATTCGACTGTCGAAGTTAAATCCTTCGACTTTGAATATCGAAGTCGAAGGATTTACTGCAATTCGTTCGATCAACGATCGAAGGAAAAATCGTTTGATCAAACGATTAAATCCTTCCAATCGAACGATTCGAAGGATTTTAATCCATCGATTGAACGAAATTCCTTGGATCAGAAATTTGTTAAAAAGCCTATGGGGACCTTCCCCATAGGCTAACATTGATGTTCGGTAGGTTTTAGTTGGCGAAGTAGGAGGGCCAAGTTTTTTTTAAAGAGACAGTACTTCGACTATCGAATGGTCAAATAGTCGAACGATTTTTAGTTCGAATAGTTCGATTCGAAGTCGAAGTCGTAGTTGAAGGTCGAAGTAGCCAATTCGATGGTCGAAGTAGCCAAAAAAACCACTTCGAAATTCGAAGTTTTTTTTATTCTATTCCTTCACTCGAGCTAAGTAAATGTGCCCCTGAGAGTTCCTAAAGGATTCCCTATACAACACATTTATAAAGTTAAACAATAATTCACAAGATCATTTTTCTACCATCTACTACAGTTATATAGCAAATTTACACCTTCAATGTTTAGACACATGAAACTGTGCATTTTAGTTATTAATTGAGAAATATATAGTTCTTTTCCATAGTTCATTTAAAAATGTTAAATTTACAGCTGCGATTCCTTGAGTCCCCCACCCCCCCAAAAAAAAGTTAATAGGGCTTTGTATGACGTAAACAAACGAGAAGAGGGAAAAAAATACTATATTAAAGCTTTTTGTCTGGGGCTGTTTTCTTTCAAAGAATTAATTTGTTTCCCACAGAATGTGAGTCGCAAGAATGTGAAGATGAATGATCAGGTTTCATCGGGAAATATAGGCAAGTAATTGAAGTCGCACATTGTAGTAATCCTCTTGTTCAGACAATTTTTAGCCCAACTCAGCAGGTGGCAAGAGATTGTGTTAAAGGTGACAACATGGTAATCTGCTCTTTCCTTTTCTTAAGCCTCTTAAAAAAAATCTGACTTTGGTAATGAAAAAATACGTTTATTTTACATGTGAACAAGCTCCAAATTAAACAGTAGTGAACCCATAAACTGATCATTGGCCTTTATTAAACGTGTGCATGTGTGATATAATCATTTCACAAGTTTCCTATTCATTTTTGCTTGTGCTTATTTCTTCCCTGCTTTAATGTGATGGAAACGGAATGTGTGATTTGAGCTTTTGCCAATTTCAACCATGCAGTTGGTTAGAGCTTACATTCTTTTATTTATCTTTTTGTGCGGAAATTTAATGTAATGCGGTAATAAAATGTATTGCCCTATCACTGTTTTTGGAAACATGTCAACTAATGCTTTGGTTTATTTATTTTTGTAAATACATTAGAGATTTACAAGGAGACCAAAAATGCTGTTTATCAGATTTTTTAAGATAAAAAAATCAGACCAAACTAGAATGCACAATTTGACCATATTTATTGTTAAAAAAAACACAAATTAATCGGACCGGGAGAAAACTCAATAAAATCAAGCAAAATCCCGAATTATACCACTTTTTTGGAATTTTTTCCAGAACCGCTTGTTTTTTTCAGGCTTTTTCCAGAAAAGTCCGAATTTTTCGGAATTTTGCATGGATAGCCCAAAATAGTTTGATTTTTTGGCTAATTCCTGCGCAGACCACAGAAACTTCCAAATAGGATAGGGACTGCTCTCATTGACTGATACTGTATACAACCTCGTAGGTCTGAGATAGAGGATTTCAGATCTGGATTTTTTGCAGCCTCGGGGTATATTAAATCTCGAAAAATTTGAGGTTTTTTTTCCACTAAAAATTTGGATTTTATAGTAAAAAGACTTTAATAAATAACTCCTACATGTACTTGCGTCAAAAGGCACTCTTTGCACTTTCTTATAGCCTTTGCCACTCCCTCCCTGCTCCTCCTTGCCTCCTGATCTGATCAAGCGCAGTAGTACCTATTGACACAGAGGAACCCTGGAGCTACTGCCATGTGGGACCGTCAGCCCTGCGTGTCTATAGGTGTAGCACACTTGCATCTGAAGAATCAAGCGCACATATCACTCTCATACAGAACACTGGAAAGTAGGCCAACTGGACTCTGAATACAGTCTGATTTGCTCCATCGGTCACAAATAAGTCACAAAGCCCCCAAAATGACACTGAAATTCTGCGATAAAATTCTGCATTATGAGAAAAAAACCCCATGGTGATTGCACTTGAAATTGCACTTTGCTCACTGCACTTGCAGATGTAAATGAACCCTAGTGTGTATATGTAATATATAGTGTGAAGAATTCAAACAGCACCACACTGTTTAAACGGCATGTCCTGAGCACGACACTTCCTTTTTTTCATGTTCCTGTAACAGCCAATGATAATTCATTACTTGGCCAGGCAAGTTGCTGGGACCTATAAAGTGTATGATCTTTGTACCATCCAGCATGAGAGTATCACGGCAGGTCTTAAAAAGCATAACCACTTGACAGATCTGGTATCTGCAAAAACCTGCAAAAAAGGTGACAACATGACCATAAAAGAAGGAAAATGGTTAGTATTCTGTATATAAGCAATTTTTAACTGTTTACCCCCATTTTTACTGTAATTGTGTTTCTTTAAAAGAAATTGATAAAAATTAAAATCTTGCCACCTAAAATCTGTCTAGATGCAGGTTTTAGAAATTGAGCCAAAAATATATAATTGACAGGAAACAACATTAGCGCAAAACTGGTTTGCAAAGACCATTGCGAATGTTATTGACCATGTTTGCGTCCATTTTGACCAATTACAGACCTCACCGATTTCCTTGCAAAGTTTGCGACCAAATGGCTTCGCGAACATTCGCAGTGTATGTAATAAAATTTCGCAATCGGAAAGTGTATTTTGCGTTTAAATATTTAAAGAAACGCTAAGTTTAAGCTTTGCTTAGTGACGTAATATTCGCCAGTGAATTATTTTACATTGAGAACATTCGCAAAAAAAGCCATTTTAAATATTGCTTGGGATTTTTAATTACATTCCCTCTTAAACATCTTGCGAAAATATGCAATTGAGAAAATGACTACATCCTTAAACTGTGAATCCATTGGAAAGGCGGGGGAAGTAAATTAATGGCTTATTACAGCCAACAAATCACTCTCTGGCTTCAGACAGGGAAAAGTTATGAAGCAATTTGGCATAAAATAAAAGTTACAGGTATGGGACCTGTTATCCAGAATGCTCGGGACCTGGGGTTTTCCGGATAACGGATCTTTTCATAATTTGGATCTTCATAACTTAAGACTACTAGAAAATCATGTAAACATTAAATAAAGCCAATAGGCTGGTTTTGCTTGCAATAAGGATTATTTAAATCTTAGTTAGAATCAAGTAGAAGCTACTGTTTTATTATTACAGGGAAAATGGAAATCATTTTTAGAAATATGGATTATATGATTATATGATGATATATTATATATAATGATAATGATTATAATGGAGTCTATTGGAGAAGGCCTTTCTGTAATTCGGGACATTCTGATCCCATACCTGCAACCAATCAACAGGAAGAATTTACTGGTTACCTGTTTAAAAGCAAACATCTCATTGGTGCCTATGGGTTATTGTACCTGGGCAAACGGGGAGGCCAATTGATCCAAAATGTAATTTTAGAGCTTTTTTAAAACTCAAAAATCTTTAAGTGTATTTATTTATTAGAAAACTATTTGTGAGAAGACAACTTGAATGCAGTGAAATCACAACTTCCATTGAGTTCCGCTGAGTTCTACACAAACTTGTCAGGTGTTAGAAGGTGTTCAAGTTTTCAAGTTTTTTGTGCTTAATAAACCTTAAACGGAGAGTAAAGTCTAAAATAGTATAAGGCTAGAAATGCTGTATTTTGGATACTAAACATAAACATGAACTTACTGCACCACAAGCCTAATCAAACAAATAATTTATGCTTTCAAAGTTGGCTACAGGGGGTCACCATCTTGTAACTTTGTTAAACATCTTTGCAAGACCAAGACTACGCACATGCTCAGTGGGCTGCTTAGGGATCGTCATAAATTATCAAAACTGGGAAACAAACAAAGCTGCTTGAGTTCTGCTTGGCTGGGAAGTAAGGCGGGGGCTCCCCCTGCTGTTCATAAGTATGATTGTTTCCCTGCAGTTAGGGACCGTCTGACAATTCCTATCCACAGCAGTAAATGAAGGAAGAATTTCATTGCATACAGTCAGGTTTCTTATAAAAAGTAATTAAAGTATATTGGAGATAGATTTTTCATTAAAGAAAGTAAAAATGGGATTTTATTTTTTTGCCTTTACGTGCCCTTTAAAAATTTAAGTTTTGGAATTTTTGCATTTTCCCCACAAAATAAGCCGAATTGCATAAAAAAGATGAATTAGGATATGGATAGATTTATACATGAGGATTATATTGTAATATTTAAAACAAATATTCATATGTGTGAAATATATAAAAAATATAAATATATATATATATATATATCTATATATAAATACAGTAGAACCCCGATTTTACATCCCTGGATTTTATGTATTCCCAGAATGGGCACCTATTTTTTTACAGACCCACACATGTTTCTTCTCTACAGGATTTTATGTTTTCCTAGGATTTATGCTGTAAATCTAAATTTGGGGTTCTACTGTACATCTATACATCTATATATACAAAAAAACAAAACAAAACTCTGCCACATCTTCAGCACCGCCACTGTCCAATGTTCTACTCACTTCATAAAAAAATTACATGTAACAAGTTTGGTCTCCCATAAAGCCTTGTTGACTGCTACTGATATTATTATGTGTTTTAATCTCAAAAACATTATCCTCATCCCTCAGCAACCTTTTAGAATTTACAAGCCAAAGTTTCCAGGCATAAATCATATTCTCTTTTCAAATACTGGCATTGCCTCTACTTTACACAAGCCCACTGGCATGATATCAGACAAGAGAAACTTAAAGACTTGAAAATAAAGATCTGGCTGTTACATAGGCGGCGGGTGCCATCTGGTCTAAGTGTTTTCTTCACATCAATTGCACCTGAATATTTCAGCATGTGTCACCCAAGAATATTCATTTATTGACGTGCTGTTATGTAAATACTCAGACATTATTTTGTTTTGTTAACAGTTTTGCTAAAAAAGGGCAAATCCCAGTTGGCTTTAATCCCTCGTTTTTATCAATACAGGTTTGGAACCATCCAGAATGCTCAGGACCTGGGGTTTTCCGGATGACAGATAATTCCGTAATTTAGATCTTCATATCTTAAATCTACTAGAAATTCATGTAAACATTAAATAAACTCAATAGGCTGCTTTTGTTTCCAACAAGAATTTGATAACTAAGATATACTATGATAGTATATCTTAGTTTGGACCAAGTACAAGGTATTGTTTTATTATTAAAGAGAAAAAGGGAATTCGTTTTTAAAAATGTGGATTATCTGGATAAAATGGAGTCTATAGGAGACTGCTTTTCCGTAATTTGGAATTGTCTGGATAAAGGTTTTGGGATAACTGATTCAATACCTGGTACAGATAAACAGTTCAGTTAGAAATTCTAAGAAGGCGGTGGTTTGCTAAAATGCAAATTACAAATACACAATTCCTAGGGTTAAGATGAAGTAGACAACATTAGGGTATAAAGCAAGAAAAAGAGACAAGACAAGGGGTAAAGGTTTAATGGGTTATCTTGTGTGTTACACTTTCCTTTAATCAGACAGTGATTAATAGCCAGACAGTGATTAATAGCAATGGCTACAGCCGAGCAGAGATGGAAGCTGTACTTGTCAGTGCAGTTTTACTGAGTCGCAAGAAGAAGAACTATGACAGAGAACTAGGACTTAGATAACCTTTGACTTCTCGGTAGGGGACAGCTGAGGGTTAAGCTCCTAATGAATCTTGCATTGATTCAGGAAGCCATGACAAGTATCAGTATCTCCTGCATAACAAAGACAAGAAGAGATCTTGGCCTCAGAAGCTTGAGACACTCCAGCAGAGGGTGCAAAAGGTGCTGGTGGTAGAAGCGGAGCTGGAGTCCCCTAAAAGACTTGGAGGGCACCCAGACAAGAAGAAACATGTAAATGTTGTACCTCTTGAATCTCCAAGCATTTAAGGTGAATTTCCAGGACACTTTCCAGGTAAGTGGCTGGTTCGGTAGCCTGAGAGGGCACCATGTTGGCATAAGTTAACTGTCACTATCTGTGAAGCAGGAACCCTGAGACTGTTTGGTAGATTGCACTCTTTAGTGAGCAGGAAACCACTGCTGGGGATGGTCTTCATGTGTCACGATGAGCGCTCGGCGCTCCCTACCTTACTTCCGGCGCGGCGGATCCAAGATGGCGGTGCCCAGGACTACACGTGGGCGCAAGGACGCCGGCGCCGGAGCGCCGGCGCGGTGACGTCACACGCTGTGGCGCCAAATTCAAACTTAAAAGGACGCCGGAAAACCGGGTTCGATGCCCGAGTATAGCTCTATATTATATTGTGTTCCTGGGTCTCCCTGCTTGCCTGTTTTTCCTGTTATTGATCTTCTGCCTGTTTCCTGACATTTGAACCTTGCTGCCTGCCATCTCGAACCCTTGCCTGGACTTAACCTCTCTATTGGATTTCCCTTGAATTGTACTTTGCCTGGACTCACTGGAAAAGGACTTCCTCCTTGATCCTTACTACACCCCCCTGTGGGTGCCGCAGGCCCCCGTTGACATCATGATGAACAAGAGCAGGAAGCCAGCCAACGAAAAAGCTTCTTGGCAGATATAAACTTAAATTTTTGCTTGATGATTTCCGATTACCCTAAATCTAGTTTTTCAACAACTGCCCAGATCATACTGAGCATGTGCAGTGTCACTGACACTCGAAAGGTGACCTAGCAAGATGCAAGATGGCGTGCTGCTGTGGGCAACGTCAAAGACCTGAATCATTACTGTTACAGGGCTGCTGAACCGCTGGGCTGGTACAGTGAGTTAAGCACATAAAATATCGCATTTTTAGCCATATTAATGTTTAGGCTTTATTTCTGTTTTAAATGGCAAGTCAACCAAAAAATAAATAATTGCCTAATAAAAGAAAATTTAAAAGTAACTTTCCAAGATACATTTATTAAAGATTTTCAGTGGTTTTGAAGTTATTTGTGAAAGCAGTTGCTATTGAAAGCAGCATTTGCTTAACTCTTAGCTGTTACTTTTTAAACAATGTTGCAAAACTTTTGGTTCCCCAGCAAAGCCAGGTCTGTTAATCAGCTTGTGTTACATTGTATCAATAGAGCTATCATGGCAGAGACTACAAAGGAACAGACAAAAACTGCTTTTTATACCAATTCACATACAAATAACGTAAAATATGTAATAACTGTATATTGGAAAGCTGCTTAGAATTATGTGTTCTTTTATTGGGCAAATTTTTGGGGTTGACTTGCCCTTTAAGAGTTTTTTGTTTACTGACATTTTAACTCTTTCTTCAACCCCAGTTTTTCTGCCATCTCCCAGGTACATAAGGTTTGCTCTTTTTTATATGAGGTAAGCTAAATAAACACTTTAAAGGCAGTAGTTCTGAAATAAGAAATTAACAGTTGGAATGTTTGTGCAGACAGAAGAAATGAACTTTCAAGAAACTGTATTTGAAGTGTAAAACCTTTCCAAGGCGCAGCGTATCACACCATGTTGAGACTGTTAAGACGGGCTGCAGTTCTTCAAACACATTCCACAGCTTCTTGGAAAAATGTGGAAGTCTGGCTTTGTCTTGAGTGCTGTTAAAGTATTTAATAGATGAGCGTTCATTTTAGATAGAGAATGAAAAATGTCACTTTTTTGCAGTTGTGTTAAATTTAAATTTAAAATGTGATTGATAGGGTCCATTATGGTTAATCTCATCCAGACCCGGAGTGGTAATCCGAGGATTCTGGCAAATGACATAGGGGCTGCTGTAATTTACTATAGACAGTGACTATTTATTGAGCAGGTGTGGGGCTGTTTTTGCCTCTGTGTACCCGAAATGCCAGGGCCTATTTTGACTCCAAATCCAAGCCTGATCTCATTAATTAGATTTACATTCTCTCTTGAGTTCTGGGAATGCTATATACAGTACTGCTGGACTGTGTGAACAATTGTACAACACACTCCTTTCATTAAAACATGATAAGATCAGGCTTGGACTGGTATTCAAAATAGGACCTGGCATTTCGGGTACACAGAGGCAAAAACAGCCCCCCACCTGCTCAATAAATAGTGACTGTCTATAGTAAATTATAATCAAATATATGATCAAATATAATCATATATTGTCACTCGTCTACTCATATGATTCTCCAATAGGGATATATGATTCACACCCACAATGAGTAAGTCTCTCTTGGATTAAAATAGATACTTACTGAAATCGAGGCTGGCCTCGAGGTTAACCCTGGGCCTGACTTAAACCAATCAGATTCACTCAAGGTTAGGGATGGGCGAATTTGCCAAAAATTCAGGAAATGTCGCAGGCGCCCATAAAAGTCTTTTTTTTTGACGCGCGTCTTTTTTTTTTTGACGCACACTGCCATACAAGTCTATGGGCGTCATTTTTTCGGCGAAACGAGGCGAAAAAATTCGCCCATACCTTCTCAGGGTATTAAACAGAGGTATACATTAATACAGAGTATTACAATTGTTCTTTGCAAACATTCTGCAACCCTAATAACCCCATACAACCTTGAGCTTCTTTTGCAACATACTAGTGTCCTGTTCTGTAATCTTTGTTCTTTGATAATAACCACTTATATGGCTTAAATCTAAAACCCTGATATCTACACGCGCTTCACAATCAGAATCCAAAGAGCGGTCAAGAACAGGCTAGGGTCAGTACAGGTAACGGTCAAAAGCAGAAACAGACCAGATTATAACACCCAGGAACTCTAGAACATAGACCTATATTGAGCAATGATTCAGTGCAGAGCAGGGGTCTTTATGGGAGCTTAATGGCTTACACTGATCACCTGGGGCCATATTGATAACAAGTGAACCAAGCCATGCCTACTTGGAATTAAAAGTATAACAATGGGAGTGAACCAGGGCCTTAGCTGTCTGCTCACAAAGAGCAGTGCTAACTCAGGCAGCCCAAAAACACCAGGTCCCTGGTTCAACTACAGGCCGGATACTACAAGGTCAGAATGGATAAAAACATATCTATGAGTTTTATCTCTACATGGTGTCTGCATAAAATAAATGCAAAGACTGGTCTTCAACTTTTACCTCCAAGAAGAAGGCGAAGGTTCTTTGCGTTACATAATGTTACAAAATCTTCAATAAAGTGTTGCAATTTGTTCTGAGACACTGACGTATTTTTTTTTTTTTTTTTTTTGAAAAGTATGACATTCCACAGAAGGCCATAAAACTATTACACATTTCATAATTGTTTCTCTTTCATCTAAAAAAAACCCAGTCAGTGTTTATACACAGACCAGTTGGCCCATTACATTTTGCAATGAAAAGGCAGCAATTTTAGGGGAAATTTTTCATTGTCTAATCTTATATACAGAAAAGTTGGTTGCTATGGGTAACTAGACCCAGGCAAATTTTTCTCTTTTTATTACATATTACCCTGTTTGATCTTGCCTGGTACCTACAGTTACAGTTGGGACTTAAAGGAGAAGGAATGTCATTGTATTTACTTACCTGACACCGCGGGGGCCAGTGCTCCTATCAGCAGAAAACTGCACTGGCCCTGGGTTCTGCCAGAGAGCACCACGGAGCGATAGTCTTCTTCACTTCGTCAGCAGCTGAAAGTTACATAGTATTTAAAGGGCATGTCAAGTCTAAAATAAAATAAGGCTAGAAATGCTGTATTTTGTATACTTAATATAAACATGAACTTACTGCACCACAAGCCTAATCAAACAAATCATTTATGCTTTCAAAGTTGGCTACAAGGGGTCACCATCTTGTAACTTTGTTAAACATCTTTGCAAGACTAAGACTGTGCACATGCTCAGTGTGGTTTGGGCTGCTTAGGGATCGTCATAAACAAAGCTGCTTGAGTTCTGCATGGCTGGGAAGTAATGTGGGGGCTCCCCCTGCTGTTCATAAGTATGATTGTTTCCCTGCTCAGCAGTTAGGGACCGTCTGACAATTCCTATCCACAGCAGTAAATGAAGGGAGAATTTCACTGCATACAGTCAGGTTTCTTATAAAAACTGTACACATTTTTTAATTAAAATATATTGGAGATAGGTTTCTTTTTAATTAAAGAAAGGAAAAATGGGATTTTATTTTTTGCCTTTACATGCCCTTTAAGGTGAAATAAAAGGCATGTTCATCAGACTAATGGGGGAATGTAATATGTTTCATTAGCGCAAAGAAACGTTTGCAAAGATCATTACAAATGTTAGCGACCAGGTTTGCATCCTTTTTGACCGATTACAGACTTCAACAACTTCCTCGTAAAGTTTGTGACCAAATAGCTTTCGCAAACATTTGCAGTGTATATAATACAATTTTGTAATTGCAAAGCCTATTTTTAACAAAACTCCAGAGCAGGTGTTAAGGCTAACCTTTGCATAGCAATGTAATATTCGCCAGTGAATTATTTTACAGTGTGAGCAGCGCTAAACATTCGCAAAAACACTATTTATATGCAAATACAAAATAATGACGTTGAGACACCTAATTTAGGGATAAGGATTGGTTGGTTAGGTCACCAAGATGGACGCATAATGAGGTTCATTGTAAAAGCATGGCATTGCCCTCAGTTATATATGCAGTACCTGGGGAAAAAGCATTTTAAAGGGGACCTGTTATCTTAAGAAATAACTCCAAATCCTTTTTTATGATGTTTGTTAAGCAAAATAAACTTCATTTACTCTATAAAAATTATTTATATATTGTTTATTTTTTTTGGAATTCACAATTACAGCAAGTAGGCAGATGCCATTTTGTAGACACTGGTACTACACTGTGTCAGGTATGGTATCCCAAAACCCTGAACAAACCCCAAGGTCCCGACCTCGGCTCACACTTCTGCCAATAACAACCACATTTCTCTATGGGAGGAGCCCTCCGCTGCTCGGATGCCGCCAGGTCTTAAAGTGAGAGGACCAAGGGGGAAGTCTGGGCAGGCAAGGGAACCATAATATATACAGGAAGGACAGACAGATGTGGAACAGGCAAGGACAGTACTAATCAGACAGGGCAGTACAGAATCAGGAACCAGGAGCATTGTCAGGATTCCCAGGCCAGATCAGTACCAGTCAGACAGTGCAGTACAGAATCAGGAACCAGGAGCATTGTCAGGATTACCAGGCCAGATCAGTACCAGTCAGACAGTGCAGTACAGAATCAGGAACCAGGAGCATTGTCAGGATTCCCAGGCCAGATCAGTACCAGTCAGACAGTGCAGTACAGAATCAGGAGCGTAGTCAGGATAAACAGGCTGGAGTCAAAACACGGTACAAGTCAGGATCCAGAAGAGTGGTCAAACACGTAAGGGTCGGTTCAGGGAGCAATACTGCAAGGTCAAAAACAGACAGGAACAGAAAATCAGACAAAAATCACACCAAGGAACTAGGATATAGACAGTAGGCAAGTGCAGTGTAGGGGGTTTTATAGCCAGACTTATGGCTTACACAGATCACCTGTGGCCAGATAGGCAACAGGTGAAACAAGCCAAGTTTACTTGCAATTACATGGAAAGCAAAAGTAGTGATGGGCGAATAAATCCACCAGGCACGAATTTGCGGCGAATTCCCGTGTTTCTTCGCTGGTGAATACATTCGCGAATCTCTCACGAAAATTCACCAGTGAAAATTTGCCTGCGGCAATTTCCAATTTTCAAGATTTTTTCGTGAAAACGTTCGAAATGCACAATTTATTTGTGAAAAGGTTAGAATTGCTCGATTTTGCATGAAAACGTCAGAATTTCACAATTTTTTTGTGAAAACGGCTGACTTTCACGAATTTTTCGTGAAACCCTGGCGAATTTCACGAATTTTTCATGAACTTTCCATTTCACGATTTTTCTTGAATTTTTCACAATTTCTCGAATTTTGCGGGAAATTCGTGAATTTTTCAGCAAAAACGGGAGAGATTCGCCCATCACTAAAAAGGAGTGAACCAGGGTAATACCTGTCTGCTCACATAGCAGTATAGGAAAGGCAAACAGCACAGAAACACCAGATCCTGGATTCAACTCCAAGCAGGTTGTTACTTTACACACTGGTATTAAGACAAGCTGGCACAGTGTCAAAATATTTTTTATGTGGGGACCTGATACCCCCCTGCCCAAGCACTGGCTACACAATCAGATGGTGAGGAGGGAAGGGGAATGTGGGCATTCAGTGACATCTAGAGGTGCAGAATGGAATGTGAAAGTTCTTGCCTGTCCTGCCACTAAGGCATAGAGGAGGGGCGGGCAATATATGATTGACAGGTGAGACTTTTAAAAGAGTTTATAACATGTATAAAGAAATAAAGAATTTCCCATGTTTAATTTGAAAAGGACTTTTATTATACAGCTTTTTATGTCTGGGTGAGAGGTCCGCTTTAAAAGGACACTTCTCAGGTTTTAGCATAATTGAATTCTTCATCAAAATATGCCTATACTGTATGTCCTTTAGACCATTTTCCTCAATTTGACCTCTTTCTATGTAAATGGGACATAGGTCACTTCTCCTTTAAGGGAGTGCCTGACTCCTACACGTCCTTATGGTCCCTTGGGGCTCGTCAATCAGAGCTTTCAAGGCCGGAAGTTAAATGCTTGACTGACAGGAAGAATCTGGCAGCACAATTGAATGGTGTTGTGGTCTTATACTGCATGGCCACACAGGGTCAGGGTTTACAGCCTCCTTATCACAGTGCTGCTGCTTCCTTTCATGTTCAGGTATGTGACTATACAATAACGATCCTCCGCTCCTCCACCGCACTGCAAAACTCCTCTTCTGCACCGATCTGTCCTGCTCATTTTTTAATGGTGCTTTTAACTTATTCTGCCTTACTTGTGTGGAACTTACCTGCCTGCCTTCCCTGCACAAACAGAATGATCTGTGCCAGGACTGCTTAACCTTTTAAAGGAAAACTAAACCCTAACTAAAAATTTGACTAAAAATGCCATACTTTCTATACTGAACTTATTGCACCAGTCTAAAGTTTCATATTCTCAATAGCAGCAATGATCCAGGACATCAAACTTGTCACGGGGGGTCACCATCTTGGAAAGTGTCTGTGACACTCACATGCTCAGTGGGCTCTGAGCAGCTGTTGAGAAGCTAAGCTTAGGGGTCGTCACTAATTATCCAGCAGAAAATGAGGTTGGTCTGTAATATAAGCTGATGCTACAGGTTTGCTGATTATTAAATTCTGATGCTAATTGCACTGGTTTCTGTGCTGCTATGTAGTAATTATCTGTATTAATTACTAATCAGCCTTATATTGTGACATTTCAATTCTATGTGTACTGTATGTTGTGAGTGGGTCCCTAAGCTCAGTAAGTGACAGCAGCACAGAGCATGTGCAGTGAATCAGCAGAAAAGAAGATGGGGAGCTACTGGGGCATCTTTGGAGACACAGATCTTTACTGCTAAAGGGCTGTGGTTGCCTTGGGCTGGTACAAAAGCCCAAAACATAATGTACAACATTTCTAGACTACTTCTTTAGTTAGGCTTTAGTTCTCCTTTAACCCCCAGAGCTGGAGTAAATCATTAGTGCAGGAAAAGTCAAGCAGGCAGGAAAGGGACATGCATATATAACCTAGTAAGAGGGAATGAGTTAAAAGAACCATCTGAAAAAAACCCAAACCTGAGCAGTGCGGGAGAGGAGATTTTCAGAAAGAGGAGGCTTTTATTTTTTGCAGGAGTGGATGTGAGATAAGAGAGGCTAAAAACAGTAATTCTCGCCCCCTACAGGTTTGTAATACCCTTCAAAGAGACCCCTCGGCCTGCCCCCAATCCCCTGTAAAACTTAACTGAAATCTGTCCTGAAATCCCAGTGCCGCGGTCCAGCCCCCTTTGGACCATAGCCCTTTGATGTCACGCCCCACCCCTTTTTGCCCCCACCAGCCAGTAATACATTTAGGAAAAGGTGTCAACCCTACCTACAGGAAGTAGTATCCTTCTTCATAAGAGGAAGTGGAGTGTTTTTTTAAAAACAATATATTTCACTAATTTGTGGGTTTACATCAGTAATTATTGCCATCAAAGTAGAGCTCTAAGAACAAAACTAGAGGTGTCGTTAAACTTTAAGAACAAGCAGAAAATGAAATGCCTATCAATTTTGGCCTCATTTTAAAATTAATTCGCGCATTGTGCATTTTTAGGTGTCATACTTTTTCAGTAAGAAGTTTTATTACAAACACACGCACTGGCGCTAACTATAATATTCACAATCTTTCTTCCACTGTCAGAAGCGGACATACAGTCTCATCAAAATTCATACAATATGATCAGTTTGATCAGAAGCCAGGCAATAGAGATGGGTGGATTTATTTGCCAGGCATGGATTCGTGGCGAACATCCTGCAAATGTTTTTGCGAAACTGCTGCTAAAATTTACCATGGAAAAATTTACTGTGATAAAAAAATTCTGATTGTAAAAATTGCCGCGTGTAAACATTTTTTTTGACCCCCATTGACTTTAATGCGTTTGGACAAAAAATTTGTGCGTGTAAAAATTGACAGTCGCATAAAACTTGACACCCATTGACTTCAATGCGTTTCCCAAATTTTTCGCTGTTTCCCAAATTTTTCCGAAGTGTCGCAAACTTTTTGGCGAAGCAAAACGGGACAGATTCGCTCATCACTACCAAGCAACATGCCTGTATGTTTTTGGAGAGTCTGAGAAAACCGGAAGAAACCCACACAATGGGAACATTCACACTCTTTGCAGATAGTGCCCTGGTTGGAATTGCAGCTAGGCCTTCCAAAAAGGGAGCAATGCAAATCATCCCACTTACTGAACATTGCAGCAACTTTATAAATGGCTTATTGATAGGTTGTGAATTATCAATGATTTTACCTTTTTTTTGTCCAACAAAATATTTCAGTATCCCATGGGAAATATTATAATGATACTAGGTCTCAGCTGACAAATAAATGTAATTGATATTCTAGAGGGGGAAAAAAATCAAGAATGTATTTAAAATGATTTAAGAATGAGTAACATAGAACAATTGGAAGCAGTTTAGAGAAGGAAACCAAAATAATTAAGGGTTATGGTTGATTGCAACAGACAAGACATAAAGGGCTTAATATTGCTCCTTATTATTTACAAGCTGCAAGAGAACTGCTACCGCTTCACATGCATGCTGCATTCACTTGAGTCATATAAAACTTACAGCAGAGCAGAGATTTTATCAGCAACTTTACGAAATGGTGATAGAATTTTGTCAGACTTGATAAGATTTAAACCCATAGGAAATATTGGAATTCCACTGCTCACAGTTAGAAAACATGTAATAATGAAAAAGCCAGTGAAATATAGGAGAAACTGATAAATTGATAAATTGATAAATGAGCAAGATTCCATAATGTCAGGAAGAGGCTAGTAAATGCCACAGAAATTGCTGGGAAATTGCCAGGAATAACAATTTCACCTTTTAGTAAATCTCCACCTCCAATTTACACTGGAAGAAGCAGCCCTTGACATAACATGACAAAAGCATAGTACAAATATTTTCCTAAGCAACATTTCATTATGACAGTGTTGGAAGTGGCAAGAGACATCCATTGTGTCGAGAAGACACAGATTTAGTACAAGGCAGACACGTTTTGGTTACAGAGGCCCAATTCTTTAGATGGGTTTCAAACTGGTTTGAGTGGTAGACCTAAATACAAGGGTATTTGCAGTTATGATTTTTAAATAAAATATATTGTGGTGGGTCCAGTGTAATTCTGTATATACAATAAGATAGTTATTCCAAGTTATTTCTCAGGCTATTCCAGTGCGTGATTCAAATGGTTAAAGATAAAATGAACTCTTTTGGCATACCCAAAAGAGTTCAACATATTTTCACCTGTGTAAATAAATTAACCTCCAGGAATTCAGATTAGAAAATCTGTAATGTTGGAACCATGGGCTGACAAGTAACCTGAATATTGCTATTGTAGCACAGTAAAGGGTCAAACAGAATCATAGTTTAGGTCAGGCTAGGAGTCAGGGCAGGCAGCAAGTAAGAATAATCAAGAATCAGGCACAGGGGAAAACATGCAACAGAAAGGCTTGAGCAAGTAACTGTAAACACAAATAGCATAACTACGTGGGGTTGCACCCAAGCTCACACCCTCTTGGGGCCCCTTAGAGGCACATACTTATTCCAAAAAAGTTCAACATATTTTCACCCATGTAGTGAAATTTATTAAAATGTGGGAACCATGGGGGCTCTTAAAAGAAGCAGGAGATCCCTACTAGCACTGGTTTTCACTAGCAATTATTTGGGCACTGCGGGCTGACAAGTTACCTGAATACTGCTATTGTAGCACAGTAAAGGGTCAAACAGAATCGTGGTTTAGGTCAGGCTAGGAGTCAGGGCAGGCAGCAAATAAGTATAAGCAAGAACCAGGCACAAGGATCAAAACCAGGAAAGCACGCAACAGAAAGTTTTGAGCTAAGAACTGTAAACACAAATAGCCTAACTAGGTTGGGTGTGATTGCACCCATGCCCACACCCCCTTGGGGCCTGCCAGCGGCACAAAAAAGGTAAATGGGTGGGATGGCCATGGATTGTTTGTGCAAGAGCCTGATGAAAGGGAGGGTCCTGGCTGGTGGCCTGGTACAAATCCTGGACCCGGGCCAGAAGACATTAGTTACATGACTTGACTTAGTTAAAAACTTGGGCAATGTATGTATGTATGACTGTATGAATGCACACTGAGATTGTGAAGCTTAGACAGTAACATCAAGATGCACTTTGAGGCTTGTAAACAGAACCAGGGACTATGGTGTCCAGAGGTAGAAAGATGTGTCTGTCTAATGGTGCATCTGACACTGGATATTGGCGGTATCCCAAGAAATCATTTACCATAGCCAGTGCTTCATCCTTAGATTAGGCGGAAATTAAACCTGCTAAAAGAATCACCAGGTTCATTGCCTTTCACTGTGTTAAACATAGAGATGATTTTGTTAAATCTAAACTTGGTTGAGGGCCTTTTTTTGCAGAGTCACTGACTGTAATATTATTTTGTTTGAATGAGACTGAAAGGATTAAATACTTATCACTTGATGCGCTACATAAACATTTCAGTAGCAGAAGGTCGGTGCAATAAGTTAACAAGCTCACACTTTTGACACCTAAGTGCATTTGATCAAAGTGAACTTTAAGCTCATAAAATTCTCAAAGTCTTACAAAGGCAATAAAGTTTACAGTACATTGTTTGTGTAAGCCTGATTATATTTATTATAATAACTGGATGATAACACTTGGTTTTGAACTTGCATCACTTTAGAAGCAATCTGAATTTAATAAATTCCTTCTGTAGTTTCTGTGCATGTTGACCCTGAGCAGCAGCTCTCTACTAGAACCTTCTTTTACTGGAATCTCAGAATTTATTTTTTATTTTAATACTGGAAGTTCTGTAATACAATGGAAGAGACAGAGATCAGGAGACCCTAGCTTTTCTGCTGAAAATATGTAACAATTTTAATGTAATCATTATAATAAACTCATTGTGGTGTTATCTGTGCGATAAGGATACAGATGATACAGACAAAAGACCTGTATAAATGTTGGTTAACAAGACACTTGTAATGTTTTTAGTAACATGGAAGAACCATTACTGCTAGAAAGATGTAGTATGATTGGCCCTGAGATCATTGGCAAAAAGGAAAGACACAGGTATTTCAACAGAAAAATACAAGCAACTGAAGAAGAACCTATAATCAGCTGATCAAAGGATGTCAACTAGTCTGGATCCTTCAAAGACCACCAGGTTGAAAGAGGTCAGTCTAAATTCCAGTACTAAAGAAAGGATGCCTAATTTCTTAAACATTTAGTGATCAGTGGCCCCCCTGCAAAAAAATCTTCAGAGGGGCCCGGCACATTCCGATCACCATCATCCAACCCACTTCCCCGTCCGGCCCATGTCCCACACAGACTCCACCCATGGCCAGCCCCAACTTCGCCCACTCCCACCCGACTTGCCTCCACCTTCCTCGTCGGTAAGAGAGAGAGGATGGGGAGGAGGGTTTTTTAGCTATAGAGTAAGCAGACATCTATAGTGACGCCACTGGTCTTGACTGTATTCGATTTATTGGAATGGAGCTGTAGCATGCAATCTCCAAAACAGACATCACTAAAGCTGATTTGTAATTTTCAATTAACCAGAGATCTGAGAGAAAAAAAAAATCTCAATGAGATTTGTTCCGGTGGTGTAACAATTAGTGACAGTAGATTCTGATACCCCTTCTCAAAGTAGAAGAATAATCCTTAAAAAAGTTATTTTCTATGCTTGAAAGAACATCACATTGCATTTAATGAGGACTTCACCTCTGTAAAAAAGCAAAGGCTAGAGTTGGTAGAGAGGGCACTCTCTCTATATAAGAAGACTTATGAGGAGAGGGGTCACAGATGATTTTACTGCAATATAAAAACATTGGTTGATTGGTGACTAATGGGTCAAGAAGTGCTTAGGGAGTTAATAGTCAAGCTGTGCAGATAACATTAAAGAGACATTGGCCTGTCTGCAGCATATGTAAGGGAAAATATTATTTATTTATTTATTTATTGCAGGGTTGTTCTTGTTTTTCTATGATTTTATATATACTATATATATTTTTATGATGTTATTATTGTAAATGAATTGTAAAGGAACTTGTATGATAATAAAAAAAAGAAAAGATGCCTAAAATGTACTCATTATCTTACAATATGCCTTATATCACACATGTGACTTTGGCCACCCAGTCCGACACTGACATTGATGAAGGTGGCGTTACATTGATAGTCCCACACTCATACCTGAAAATGAAGATGGAAGAGCCATTTAGTACTACCTATAACATTCTGTAATCCCTAAATGCAAATTACCAAAGCAGGATTTTCTAGATTTGAGAATGTGATAATGCTCATGCTGCACTTGGGCAATGCCTTGAGATGCCCTGTGATTACAACCTGTCAACCATGTCTTTGATTTGCAGAGCTTTTAAGGAGCCATTTGTACAGAGAGGGACATATAGTGCTCAGAAGAGCAGTTACTTATTTTGACATTGCAACAGTGGGCTGATCATGGCGAATGACTGTATTCCTGACTTGAAACTATGATAGTTTTGACTGCAAGTGCTGGAAGTGACGCTATCTGGACTTTTTCAGTGCAGTTGTGTGAACTGTGTGAATTTTCAGTGCAATTGTGCTCAATTTGCAATAAAGAGCGCTACTTGAATTCTGGCACGTTGGTTGCAGTTGCATCCTGTCTTGCAACTGCAATTATGCTGTAATTCTGGGAAAACACTGTATTGCGGGTAAAACATGCCAGTTTGAACTAGAAATTGCTGTACTTGGGGCTGTAAATGACCCCTTTGGTGTGAGAAGAAAATTCAGTGTCCCTGCCCCATAAACTGCCTGTACAACCCCGAGCCTCAAGATCACCAAAGTTAATTTCCCCCACAAATGGTGATCTACACTGTTACCCTGCCTTCAAAAGCAAATGAGATATCAATAAAATAGAAATTGATTTAATTATGGTGCCCCTGGTTTTCTATAAATGTGTAGCCAAAGATTAAATGAGACCTGTGTAACAGCTGGACATTTTGCGTAGAAAACTAGCAGTAGTTCAGAAAATATTTTTTAAATACTTTGATAATGAAACAAGAATAATGAAAGACATATGGTTGCACAATGCCATACTTCAAGGTACCTGTAATCTCTAGTTATTATTTAACCATGGTTCTAAGGCAACATTTTTCATACATTAAAGGTATTTGCTGTTTATTATTTAAAGCACATTCCCTTCATACTTTCCTACTGTGGAAGATACAGTACCACTGGCTTGTTATTGTTCGTCTTATCAATATTTCTCAGATTTAAAACGTAATCAAATAGTTGCCTTTCTTTATTTAATAACATATTGCCAATTGATAACAATTGTGCATAACCTGTATTTGAATAGTAAGTATTATTCTGTGCAGACTTTGATCAATCTTACAGCTTTATTACACTAGAAGGCTATAGCCAGAAAGACTGGAAATATTGGAGGTTTGTTAAATATTAAACTACAGATGGAGCACATGTGGCCACAATACAAAAGGGTTCATTTATTAATGCCCTGAAACACTAAAGGGGTTGCAAAATCAATACCTTTAGTGCTCAGCTAAAGGAGCAGTAACACCAAAACAATTGAAGTATTTTAAAGTAATTCAAATATAATGTACTGTTGCCCTGCCCTGGTAAAACTGATCTGTTTGCTTCAGAAACCCTACTATAGTTTATATAAACAAGATGCTGTGTAGCCATGGGGGCAGCCATTCAAAGCTGAAAAAGGAAAAATGGCACAGATAAGCTCTGTAGTATACAATGGGATTCTTCAGATACTATGGGGCCAATTCATTAACTTCGAGTGAAGGAATAGAAGAAAAAAAACTTCGAATTTCGAAGTGTTTTTTTGGCTACTTCAACCATCGAATGGGCTACTTCAATCTTCGACTACGACTTCGACTTCGAATCGAAGGATTCAAACTAAAAATCGTTCGACTATTCGACCATTCGATAGTCGAAGTACTGTCTCTAGTGATGGGAGAATTTATTCGGCAGGCGCGAATTTGCGACGAATTTGCGCCGTTTCGCGAATTTCGCGCGAAATTCGTGAATTTTTCGGCGAAACGGTGCAAATTCGCTCATCACTAACTGTCTCTTTAAGAAAAAACTTCGACCCCCTAGTTCGCCACCTAAAAGCTACCGAACCCAATGTTAGCCTATGGGGAAGGTCCCCATAGGCTTGGCTACGTTTTTTTGGTCGAAGGATAATCCTTCGATCGTTGGATTAAAATTCTTCGAAAGATTTAATCGTTCGATCGAACGATTATTCCTTCGATCGTTCGATCGCGGTTTTTGTGCAAAATCCTTCGACTTCGATTTTTGAAGTCGAAGGATTTTCATTCCCAGTCGAATATCGAGGGTTAATTAACCCCCGATATTCGACCCTTGATGAATTTGCCCCTGTGTATCATGTGCTTGAATGGCTGCCCCCATGGCTACACAGCAGCTTGTTTATATAAACTATAGTAGTACTTATCTGTTATCTACTGTGTATCCTGTGCTTGAATGGCTGCCCCCATGGCTAAACAGCAGCTTGTTTATATAAACTATATTTGTCTTTTGCAAACACACTGCAGAGCAACAGTACATTATACTGCCATTCCTTTAAAAGACTTTTTTTCAATAGGAACTACTGTTCCTTTTTAATGGAACAGTAGCTCATTTAAAAGGAGGTACTTGTGTTTGGAGAATATCTGAGCTCTGCACCTTGTGCTGTCTGAATGATGCATGTTAGGGGGTGGGAAAGGTGAATAACATGCCCCCCACCTCCCTCTGTCCTGTGTAAATGCAGCACTGCTCAATGCAGGAAGAATTGTTTTAGTTGGAGAAGTGCATATACTGGTGCTCCCATCCTGTAGCTCACCCATATTGCTTTGTGTAAAGTGCAAACATGGCAGCTTGCATCTGATTATTGCATCTTGCGCCCTGTCCCATCCGCTATAAATAAACCTTACATGTCACATTATATAAATCTGCAGAAATAGCTGTTATAATGATTTGCTCGAATGGACTGATTGCCAGGAAATCGTAAGGGATCTTACCGGAATGAGTAAACAAGAGTAAAAACAAAAAAACAAAAACAAAAAAATATATATTATGAGAAAAAGTAAAAATAAAACTGAGGTTTAGCCGCCCCTTTAAATTGAACTGCAAATAAAAGAATCATATTCTATGGTTGGATACTTATTTCTAACGGCGATACTTATAATGTTCACGTTAGCATTTGAGTAGCGGAGCTGCTGTTAGAGACTGAGAATGGTGTTTGTTAAAATGCAATGATTGACTTGGGTTGTGTCCACTCATATGGCATTTGGTTGACCTTCTTTGGGATGGTAACTTTTAGCCAAAGCAATTCAGTTAAATTAGTTCCATTGACACTGACAAATGAGGGGAAAGAAGAGAACTGAGTGAATAACCCTTTCTGTAGGTGGATCGTGATGTAAGATATATTTCCAAGCAGATAAACAAGCTTTGACTTTTTTTTTTTAGTTTGTCTTTCAATCAAACCATTAATCTTCCAACAGATGATTGCAAAAGTGCTTCATTTTGTGCAAAAGGGTATCCCAGGATAATGCTTTATCTTGCTTTCTTACTGTGACTCCTAGTAGTTTGCCAGATTGTGTGGTTGGGTAGCGCTGGATACAGCTATAGAAGAAAGATAAACTTCAGCTGCAGGAGAGGAGATAGAAATGTGTGTTTTGGTAGGTGACTAATAGATGGCTTTTTAAGGGCAGCTTTAATCAGTACAGGTATAGGATCTGTTATCCTGGAACCCATAATCCAGAAATCTCTGATTTATGGAAAGACCATCTCTCATACAGTAGATGCCATTTTATATAAATAGTACAAAGGTTTAAAAATGATTTCCTTTTTCTCTATAATAATAAAACAGTAGTTTGTACTTGATCCCAACTAAGATATAATTAAGCCTTATTGAAGTATATTGGGTTTAATGTTTACATGATTTTCTAGTAGACAAGGTATGAAGATCCAAATTATGGAAAGATCCGTTATCTGAAAAACCCCAGGTCCCGAGCATTCTGGATAACAGGTGCCATACCTGTATACTTATATATGGCAGTTGACCTCTTTTTGGGGGCAAATCCTCCCCAAAACTCTCACTCATGTTCAGGGGCGCTTCGCCAATGAGACAAGTTGAGGCTGTCGCCTCAGGCAGCAGCGCCCCACTAGGTACCAGGGGCAGCAAAAATGCTGCTCCTGGTACTTTAAGAGCGAATTTCCGGGGGGGGGGGGCAGCAGAGGGGCCAGGATTGCCCCTGCTCATGTTCCGCTGAAGACTTGCTTTAATTAAACAGCGATCTTCAAGCTTGAAGCATGAAGAAAATACATGACCTATGGCGATACAATCTCTTGTTGGATCAGAGTTTTCTATGCAGAAGGAGCTTTCAGAAATAAGATCTAATTTATTTTACCAAGTGCTTTATCACTGAAGATGGATCTACGAATGGAAAAAAAGGACTGCACAATATATGAAAAGTCAGACTTGTATCCTTGAAGAAAAGCTGAAGACATGGAGAACCAGTTCAAGGTCATCTGCATTGGTGCCATTAATACTAATGAAGATACATTCCTCTACATTAGTATTACTATAAATGGGACACTTAAAGACCTGGATTTAAAATAACTGTACCATTTTTGATCATGGCTACTAACTTAAATCATCCATTAACTACAGAGAGTGGCTCAGAATTAATGCTGAATGAGTACTGAGGGACGTTTGTTCTGCAAAAGCATGCACAATTAGTTTGGGCTGTGTTTGAAACCAGGTGTATTTGATACACCATAATTCTGCAGACTTTATACCAAGCCAACTTTCCATACATATTCTTCTGAGTAGGACTTGAGTAGCAATTTTTGGCATAAGTGGATAAGGTCAGGGTGGTGTGGCTTACGTTTGCTATAGTTCAATAGTTAATGGAAGATTTTTTTTTTTTTATTACACCACTGTTAAAATAATTTCAGGCAATTCTGAAGTAGCCTGCAGAATATACTTAGAACTTCAGAGTGGTTAGTGTGGATTGAAAATCAGTTTTCTGTTTAAAGTCATTTCAGATGCCTGGAATTCCACCCGCAATGAAAAATAATTCTGTGCTGCATCTATAGAGTATGCATGTTGGTGACACACACAAAAGATTAAATTGCTCCTGTGACCATGGCAGCGTAAAATTAATATTTTTTTTAAAAAATTGCTGAAGAAGTGTAAGACAATATGTACAATTCGAGCTGAGCTAGACTTGAGCTACTCGGAAAGGTAAGAGCCAGAAAATGTCTATTTGTTTGTTCTACTTTTATAATAGTTTAAGGGGCAGTATATATCTATATACACATTTTTCAACATAAATCAAATAAATAGAATTTATGCGGATTGATAAGAAATATATTCTGCATAGTCTTTTCATTTTGAAAAAATGGATATTTCTGCATAATACATATGTTAGTTTAAAAAGAGATGAAATGTAATTAAAGTCGCAAAGAGAAAAACAATTCACACCAATAAGAATAAAAATCCACATCTCGCAATGTAATATTGTTCCTTAAACTGTTATTGCATTGCGAATTTTAGTTGTGCATTGAGATTTTAATTGCCCAATCTTAAGAAGTGGTTGAAGGTGTCGTAATCTTTTGGAGCAAACATAACGACTTTTTCAGTAAGAAGTTTTATTAAATTTACTGCACATTGGCGCAAACTATAAAATTTGCAAACGGTCTTCCACTGTGGGAAGTGGTCGGTAAACAGTTTCCGGGTTCGCAAAAGCTATATTAAATTGGTGCAAAGCAAAATTTGTTTGTGTAAAGAATCGTTCGTTTCGAAGGATTTTAACCCATCGATCTAACAATTTTTCTTCGACCAAAAAATATTTAGAAAGCCTATGGGGACCTTCCCCATAGGCTAACATTGACTTCGGTAGGTTTTAGGTGGCGAACTAGGGGGTCGAAGTTTTCTTTTAATGAGACAGTACTTCAACTATCGAATGGTCGAATAGTGGAACGATTTTTAGTTCGAATCGTTCGATTTGAAGTCGAAGTCGTAGTCGAAGGTCAAGTAGCCAATTAGATGGTCGAAGTAGCCAAAAAAAACATTCGAAATTCGAAGTTTTTTTATTCTATTCCTTCACTCAAACTAAATAAATGGGCCCCAAAGTATCTTCCTTGCCTGAAGAACATGTTTTCCCTATTTAGCTCAAGAAATAAGAAAAAAATAAAGATTTTTCCTGATTAAACATAGACAAATTTAGGTTCAATTTAGGTTCATCACAAGCCCATTCATTGTGCTTAACAAAGTATAGGTAAAACAAGGTGCATTGTATGCCTTGAGTATAGTGACTAGGGGTCATATTTATTTAAGGATGGTATTGGGTATTCTGGAGGATTCTAGTCGTTTGATTGAATCAAATGAATAGGCCAAGAATTTGATTACAACTGTCCAAGGCTTCCAGGGATTATATATCTAAGACCCCAAAAATAATGAGGTACTGACAACTGCAGCAAGTTAAGCTCTTTATACCTGTCTTCTTCTTCTACATGTAGATTGGCATTGTTGTCAGTTTTCAAAATGAGTAACTAATTTCCAAACCACTAAGACAGAGAACAAAAGGCAGAAAAATGACCCATTTCTTTGGTGTCAGTAACTTGAACAAATAGCAAATCCTCTCCTATTTTTTATTTAATGAGTGCCAGGATTCCTCTTTCCAAAGTTCATCTATTTATCCAACATTCGAACATATTTCCAATGTGAAATCATCCAATTTCCAAATGCCCTTCCAATTCTAAGGTCATACAGAGTCTTGTAATGCAAAAAATGGGGTTGTATTTCAGACAGTGGGTTGCAACTATTATTTGGAATCTTGATTTGACTTCAGGTTATACAGATAGTTCTGCCCTTTGGAGGCTGGTTACTGTGCCCTCACTATGCCCTTTGCCCTCTGCAAGTTGGTTACTGTAGCTGCACCAAACACTGTTTTGTGGTAGGCTACATGCCCTCTGCCAGTATGTTTCAATGCCCACACCACCATCTTCAAGTAGAAAATAACTTTTCAGGTAGAATACAAGGTCCACAACACTCTCTTTGGTCTTGGCAGGTAGGTTATAGGGCCTGTATCACACTCTCTGTAAGTTTAAGTAGTATCTTTCTTCTGGTAATGGTATTTTGACCTACCATACCCTTAATTTCCAACATTCCTATTTTTTTGGAATCTATAAATTGTACCTTTTTTATATCTATCATAACATTGTTTTTGCATACAATTTATAATTTTCCTATGAAAGTATTTGCCCAAAGCAAATCAGATCCCCCATGTTCCTCTATGAGTAGTGATGGGCGAATCTGCGCCGTTTTGCTTCGCCGAAAAATTCACGAATTTCTCGCGAAATTTGCGAAACGGCGAAAAATTTGCGAAACTGCGAAACCCGTTTTTTACGCCGGCGCCCGTTTTTGATGCCGGCATCCGTTTTTTTTGGAATTTTTTTTTTTGACGCCAGCGAATTTTTGACGCAAATTTTCACGGGCGTTTCGCAAATTTATTCGCTGGTGGCGAATCGCGCAAATACGCAGCGAATTCGCGCCTGGCGAAGAAATTCGCCCATCACTATCTATGAGGGGGCTGCCATATTTGTGCAGCAGTAGTCTGTTAGAATTAGAAACTTTAACTGGCAATTTCGGAAGGGTCAGTCAAGTTGGCCACAGTCAGGTTTAGGAACTTCAAGTAACAATTACTTGCTAAAGCAGATCTACTATGTATCATATGATACATATGACCTATAGGTGACTTTTAATGTATATTTATGTCATCAATATGTCTGAGCTTGCCTTTTAGACCTCTGCTTGCTGTCTCTACACATTCTTTACTATCCTTGAATGCTTTTTCCTCTAACAACAACTTACAAGCTTTCAGCTTTCAACAACTTACTCACTTTGTTTGTTACCTCATATCAGAAAAAATTCTAGATCTTCACTCCAACCCATTGGACCATATATTTTCTTCTGTGGCAGTGACCAAAATGTCACAGCAATTATTTTTCAACAATGAACATTGAGTCCATTCTCAGTTTGTAAAGAGGCACAAGAGCAGTGTGTACTTAGAGGAGAACAAAAGCCTGAGTGTAACACTCTCGTTATTAGGAACCTTGGATGGTGATGGGTACACTCATGCACAGGGAATCCCTGTGGATTCCGGTTCCTGTTCACCGACACCCTTTTGGGGCCCCAGGCTTTCTGCTGTGGAAACCAACAAGGAATAAGTGTGTTTAATAGCAAAAGTTCGTAAACAAGGTACCGGCAGGATAACACAAGACGAGGGCGAGAAACAGGCAATGGGTCAAGGCAGGCGGCAGGAATCGGAGTCAAGAGTCAGGTATAAATCAAAAACCAGGAATTCAAATCACAACATCAACGCTTTGGCAGGAACGGTAAACTGAAGCCAGCTTGGGCACTCTTAAAATGGAGGACTGCCCTTTTAAAGCTGTTTTGGTGCCAAGAATTTAAATTCGTCGCCTAAACGTGAGGTCATGATGCTAGGCGTAAAGGACCATCATCACTTTGAGCCAAAACCTGGCAGTGCGCACCTGTTCAGAAGCAATCTTGGAAAGACGCTCCTGGAGGTAAGAGATCTAGGCAATCTCCTGGTGAGTCTTACACTGAGTAGACCTCTACCCTCTCCATAGGTCTTCCACACCCATGGCTGAATAGCACCACCAGGAAAAAGTGGATGCCATTGTTTGATGCTTCTGGTCCTCTTGACATCACCCCATAGCAGCATGCAAAGTGAGATAACATTCACTAACACTGTTAAAATTCTCTGTATTTTTCAGCTAGGGAAGATTTTAGTCCAATGCGCAACTTCGCATTTTTGTGATTAGTGGTAACGAATTTTCACCTGCCGAAGTGGCGCGAAGTATGCGAAGCATTCGGTGGCGACAATTTGCTCTTAAGTGAATCTGCCAGTTTTTTAAACAATTCCTTGGTGTTGCTTTGAGAAGGCTTAGAGGCCTATTTTATTAAAGGTTGAATTTTAGTTGATGTTTCGCTCTGGCGAATGGTCGTTACTCCGCAAATTCAGTAAAGTGCGAATTTTACTGAATGTTACCTCTTTCACCAGAGTTGACTTCACCACCTCAGACCAGGCGAACTGCTAAAATTAAGCTACATCTTCCTCAATCTTATGTCACTTACATCATATCCTGTCTGCCGGAAATGCATTAAAGTTGTAAAAATGCTGGTTACTTTTTTTTTTAGGGGTTAACATTTTTCCCAGACATTTGAGGGGCATGAAAAATTCATTTTATAGTGGGCTCACGTGTAGGGCATTATATGATGTCTTTTGTCTTTATTCAGGTTCCTTGGACATTTGTAATAATAAGTGGCCACTTCAAGCATTTGCACCAACATCTCTAATAAAGACGTCCATACGACTTTAATGTACCCACCCTATTCAAATGGACCTAAGCATAAGAGGACTAACGAATTTTCACTATGCAGAAGCAATTGTTAGTCGAAAAGTCGCCAGTTGCCAGTTTTTTAAACAATACCTTGATGTTGCTTTGAGATTTCCTAGAGGCCTATTTTATTAAAGGTTGAATTTGAGTGGTTTTAGAGGTTTTTGAAACCACAATAAAGCTCTATTTCTCTTAAACCACAAATGCCATGAATGTTATTAAAAGATCTGAATATAAAAAGTACAAATTAAATGAATGATGCACTAAAAGATATGAATATCTCTAACCCCCATACTGTATGTAATAAAAGGCACTAAGTTTGCCCAAGAGCAGTAAACTATAGCAACCAATAACATGTTTGCTTTTAAACAGGTAACCAGTAAATGCTACCTGCTGATTGGGTACTATAGGTTACTGCCCCTGAGCCAAACCTAGTGCTTTTTATTACATAATCTCCTAAAAGATCTAGAAATTCAAGTTTTCCAGACAATTATGAGTGAAAAAAAGTAGAAAAACTTCTGAAAGACTGAATGGTTAAAAAAGGTCAAGTAGGTTCAGGGAAGCTCTCATTGACTTCTATGCGACCTCGACGTTTTATATTAGAGTGTTTGTAGTTTTTACACTTTATAAATCTCATATTTTTAAACTTTTAGACAAATAAACACAACATTTTAGAGAAACAGGATTCGTGGAAAAAAATAGAAATTTGAATTCGAATTTTAGTAAATTGGGCCTATGGAGGCCTATATATTAAAGGTCAAACATTAGTATTTTTAGAGGTTTTTAAAATTATGACTAAACTCACATTCTCTAAAACCAGAAATGTCATGGAATTTATTAAAAGATTTGAATATAAAAAGTATGAATAAAAAACAATGAACGATGAGCTAAAAAATAATAATACATTAAAAACCTCTAAAATTTGAGTTCCTAGAGAAAAAAAATTCAAAAACATCCAAAAGTCTGAATTCATTAAAAGTGGCCCAGTAAGTTCAGCACAGCTCCCATTGATTCTACAACTTTTACTTTTAGGTTTTTGTGGTTTTTTTTTAAACATGGAGGCTTATTTATTAAAGA
Organism: Xenopus laevis; assembly: GCF_017654675.1. Classification (NCBI taxonomy): domain Eukaryota; kingdom Metazoa; phylum Chordata; class Amphibia; order Anura; family Pipidae; genus Xenopus; species Xenopus laevis. The sequence goes on along the minus strand of NC_054374.1, from coordinate 149,415,691 downwards.
TTGGATTTTAGTGGTTTTAGAGGTTTTTGAAATCACCATGTCTAAACTCACTTTCTCTAAAATGACGATTTATTAAAAGATCCAAATATACGGAAAAAAAAGTACGAGAAAAAAGCACTGAACCATGTGGTAAAAAATATGTGTAGGGAATCCATGCAAAATGATTGCACTTATCCCTGTAAGGGCAGAAGCCCAAATCCTGTGTCTGTGTGCTGTAAGCTGTTACCTAGCAACCAGCTATTCAGTGATCTCAGTGCAACAGGAAGTGACACAGCAGCTAGTGAGTGGCTGGCAGGAAAAGGAAGTCACAGATACTGGCAAAAGAAGAGAGCCTGGCATAGAGAGCCACATGGTGGACAGAGCAGGAAACCAGAGAGCTGCTGGTGGGCCCAGAGCAGGGCCGGATTTACATAGTGGGTGCCCCTAGGCCCACTACCGTTCGTCGCCCCTGTCCCCTCCAGGGGGACAGGAGCAATGGGGATTGGCGCAAGGGAAATTAAAAAAATTATTGTATCTCCAGTGCATCCCCAGTGTTTTTGAACCAATGTGGGTGTGGTTGGACAGCATGCCGCCCCCCTAAAATCCTGCCGCCCTAGGCCCGGGCCTAGGTGGCCTTTCCACAAATCCGGGCCTGGCCCAGAGAGCTGAGAGGCTGCACCAAAAGTATTAATTTGGATCGGGCTGGCACAGGGAAGCCACATACTGTGCCTGGAGAGACAGAGAGTGTGAAAGGAATCCAGACTGGAGGAACAACCAGCAGGAGATTCCTATCTGAGCATCCAAAGGGGCTGGTAATCGCACTACATGCCTGAATGTGCTGGATTCGCCTGGAGAGAGCTCTAAAGTTTCCAAAGAGGATTTGTGAGTATCCTGGTTAAAGGGACAGTACCCAAAAGAGGTTCTGAAGAATAAAGAGACTGTTTGTAAAAGGACTTTGCCCTTTTCTTAGTTAGGTAGATAGCTAGCAAGTTAGTTAGTGAAGCCCTATTGGCACCGGTTAGGAGTGCTGCATGTACTAGTTGGCCAGTTATTTTATATAAACTGTTATTCAGTGTAACTAATACTGTGTGTGTGTGTTATTACTGTATTCCTAGTGGCGCCACCCGTAGGTGCATTCCCGGATCCCACTAGGTGGAGGCACTGCGCTAGTAAGTACCATGTACCCAGTCTCCCCCCATACCATTGCAGAGTGGCTCAGGTTTGTCCTGTGTCATCAGGTAAGCGCCACACATGGAGTGTAACACCGACAAAGGGGTGTCGAAAAGGGTTACACATGAATACCTTGAAAAACCTCTAAAAATTTGAGTTTTTTACACAATTCCTAATGAAACCCCCCTAAAAAACCTCTAAAAGTCTCAAATTGACTTCTAAAGTACCTCAACAACTTTTACTTGGTGAAGTTTTTCCTTCCGTGGTTTATACACTTAAAAAATCGAATTTTTAGAGATTTTTAGAAATATAGGAAAACCACAAATTGTTCAAGATTTGTGGGAAAAAAAATCATAATTCGATTGTTAGTAAATGGACCCCTAGTGTTAAACAGTGCTGTTGAATATTTTGGCACTTTATAAATATTATTACTGCAGTTATTGGACATTGGACTTTATTATTCCTTAACATTAAACTCTAATCCTTAAAAAAAAACATTTTCGTCCATCTTTCTTCCTAGATCTCAGCATATTGTGATGTCTTCAGTTACTGATGAACTTAAAAAAAGCCGCCTTTATTGAACAAAAACCAGAACGGACTGTTCCTAATGCTGGATGATTACCTTTAATTCTTTTCACTAAACACAATCTAATTACACTTCAAAATCCCAATTCATCATTATCCAACTCTGTTTGGATGGCAACTGCAAAGTAACTACAAAACATTGTAATTTATATTTGCAATTATAAGGTGAATTCAACCATCAAGTTTACATTAAGCGGTGACCCCAAGATTTTCTGCATATTATGTGTAATCACAGGCAGAATAGCAGAACCACTATTTACTGGTTTGTTAAATGATACGACTGATCTAAACCTTTCCATTTTCACAACAGCCTAACCCAGTAATATCTCAGCCGGGTTAACAGACTGTCTAATGCTGGATGGATATTTAAATTGCTTTTGTCAAGAAGTTGTAGATACCAAGGGGCTTAGCTCTTTGTGTATTTTGGAACCAATCAGCAGCTGTAAAGTGAGTCAGTCAGTGATTGGCTGACTTACAGTTCTGTAGTCTTTTGGTATTTCCATGGAACAAAACAAAGAGCGGTGATGGCAAATATCCACTAAATTTTAGCTGGGTCCGGGGGAGAAAATGGTTTGCTGCCACACGCCCACCCTGGATCACATTTAAAGGACTGGACACTGAATAAAGAAAAATAATTGTAGCATACCCAAATAAAATTTCCATATTATATAGTGCTGAAAACTGGTGTGTGCCACTGCCCTCAAATATCCAAAATAAGAAACACCAAAACAATATGAAATCTGCTTAACATATAGAGGTATATTAAACCATTTTTAAGGGAAAACATTACTAGTTTGTGAATTGGAATTTTGTAGTGTTTGTAGATATGTGTTGTAACATATTAACCATTGTATTATTAGTATTACTGATAAGCCTTCTAGTTAGGGTTGCCACCAATCTGGATTTGACCTGGATTTGACCTGGATTTGACCTGGACAGCCCGGTTTTCAGAAGGGCTGACTGGTTCAAGACAGACTGCCCTGTTTTCCAAATGAGGAAAACCGGGCAGGATCTCCCTTGATTGACATGGCGATCATTCAACCGTTGATAACCACATCATAGCCCGACCTTGTGATGTTGCTCGTCCTGCCCACAACATCACTGACCCTCCCCTTTGACATCATGGCTTCCTCCCTGCCCGGATTCGTGGCCACGGAAAGGTGGCAACCCTACTTCTAGTATGGTTAAGCTAGTAAGACACCAGCCTGGAGAAGTAGCTGGGGGCAGGGTTTTTTTGGGCTAAAGGTCATTAAAGATTTGAGAAGGCATACAATTTTACTCCTAGATATACCTGAAAGCCCAGCTTTAAGGTCAGTTGGGGTTGTATTTTTTGTTTACCATCCTAGATTTTCATAGAATATGATTCAATGGCTTATATACCAATGTTTCCCTGTATCTAAAACCCTATTATGATCTAATGGGGGCTCTTGAACAAATGTTGGACTTGCAAGTGAGGCTTGACCCAAAAAAGTCAAACAACCACTGCTCTACTGTGACTGCAGTCTCAAGCTTAAGATATTGTTGTATGTCGTATCATAGGGCCTGGGGTTACATTTGGATGTGAATGGTCACTGCAAAGTGGAAATATTGGCACATTTTGGTCTATGTCACCCATTGTATTTACCTTTTATAAAGCTCTTTATATAGTCTATACATTTGCATCAAACTCTAATGATTCTTTTGTTTATCATGCTCACATATTCAATTTAGTGAGAAAAAGTTTTCTCATGGTTTATCAAGTGAAAACTCATGAATGAGATTCAATTCAAGGAGAAAAAACTTTTCTCCTAATTCAGTTCCAGTTTTTCCCCATAGACTTTAATAGAGGAAAACAGAAAAAGGTTTATCACATGAAAACTCATGGATGAGATTCAATTTGAGATGCAATTCTATTAAGAAAAACGTATCTCACGGTTTATCACATGAAAAACTTTATTGAAGTATATGGGAAAAAAACTGGAACTGAATTAGGAGAAAGTTTTTTTCCCTTGAATTTTTATGTGATTAAACACAAGATAACATTTTCTCACTGATTTGAATCTGGCCTATAGTTTGCAACTTTGAGCAAAAGTTCATTGGGTTCACAACACAGGTAGACCTACTATTATCCTTTAAAAAAAAAGTTTATTGCGTTTTGTCCTTGGGGTGAGAAACAACTTTTCAGACTTCAAACACTGTACAGTTTATGCGGTTAGAAATGTGTTCTATAAAGGGGAAGGAATAACTATTACATCAAAGATGTCAATTCTTTACTATGTATGTGCCTCTTCCCTTTTAGTTGTCTTGTATTTCTTTCCAGCCCCCCTTTCAGCTTCTAAACTAAACCAACATACAAGATGGAAGTCTCATTCCAAATCTTCTCTGACTTATATACAACCTGGCAGGTCTGAGATGTTGAATTTTCAGATTCAGCCGTTTTGCAGCACGAGGCTTTAATAAATCCCAATAAATTCAAGTTTTTTTTCCCACTAAAAATTCAGATTTTATAGTAAAATAACCTCAAATTTTTCAAGTTTTTTCCATTCCATTCGGCTTTAATAAACGACCCCCTGAATCTAAATAATCGGAACAACCAAAATATACAAAAAATGCATGGTAGCCCTAAAACCAAGGGGCCGATTCACTAAGGGTCAAATATCGAGGGTTAATTAACCCGCGATATTCGACTAGGAATTAAAATCCTTCGACTTCGAATATCGAAGTCGAAGGATTTAGCGCAGATAGTTCGATCGAACGATCAAAGGATAATTCCTTTGATCGAACGATAATATCCTTCGAATCGAACGATTCGAAGGATTTTAATCCAACGATCAAAGGAATATCCTTTGATCAAAAAAAGTTAGCCAAGCTTATGGGGACCTTCCCCATAGGCTAACATTGACTTCGGTAGCTTTTAGATGGCGAACTAGGGGGTCGAAGTTTTTTTTAAAGAGACAGTACTTTGACTATCAAATGGTCGAATAGTCGAACGATTTTTACTTCGAATCATTTGATTCGAAGTCGTAGTCGAAGGTCGAAGTAGCCCATTCGATGGTCGAAGTAGCCCAAAAAAAACGTCGAAATTTGAAGTTTTTTACCTTTGAATCCTTCACTCGAAGTTAGTTTTAACATATCCATCGCATATCTAAATCAATTACTACGTTATTGTGCTATTACACCTCCTAGTATAGTTACTGGTTGAGCTAGGAAAATACTGGCAACCCTACCCCCTACTACATGGGCTGCCAAATTGTGGAGCTGTGCCTCCTGGGAAGAAGTAAATCCCCTTAGTGTTCTGAATGGCTGATATAGTACTGATTTCCTAAAGCTGTAATCCTATTATAAGCTTATTATAATATCATAATATTACTATTTTGCCTAGACTTACAATTGATTCTATTTTCACCTGTAAATGTTTGACTTCCAAGTAAGCCAAAATTGTCTGACTACCATTTCCGTAGTATGAATGCAGTCGCATGTGTATGGTTTTATGGTAACATGGGGCTGCTGATGGTTGCTGCAAATGGGAAAATGTTGTTTTGTTATTTATTTATAAAGTGACAACATATGTCTCAACAATTAACATTTCACATACACAATAACGTGCACACTCAATGAGAATCTCCCTATAATTTTCAGCTGACCCCTACATTATTTCATTTATCATGCTCACATTAAACGTAGTTTCTTTATACATAAGTTCATTGGGTTCACGGCACAGGTAGACAGTATTATTTTTTATAAGAGTTTATAGCTTTCTGTCCTTGCGGTGTGAAAAAAGTTTTCAGACCATAAATCTGAACAGTTTATATCATAAATCTGTAAAGTTTATATTGTATAAAGAAACTTGGCATATAAAGAAGAATGAATAGCAATTTATATGTTCCTTTTAGCCTATAGTTGTAAAGAACAGTGTTGTACAGGTATGGGACCTGTTGTCCAAAAAACTCGGGACCTGGGGATTTCTGTACAAAGGGTCTTTCCGTAATTTGGATCTCCATACCTTAAGGCTACTTAAAATCCTTTAAACATTAAATAAATCAAATATGATTGTTTTCTATCCAATAAAGGAATAAATTCTATATTACTGTTTATTATTACAGAGAAAAAGGAAATCATTTTAACCCTTTAAGTGCCAGCAGAATTTCACATTTTGGTTACGCGAAATGCCAGCCGTTTTTAAGCATTTTGTGCTCTCTCACTTTAGGGGCATTTTCTGAGGGGAAACCTATAGTTTACCTAGGAAAACTATACATTGTTTTTTTCGGTAGAAACTGAGCTTTCTAAATCTGCCTGAGTTTTCATGTATTTCCACCTGTGCAAAAAAATTTATAGTGCTAAATAACAAAAAAAAATGAAAAATTACCATTTTTCATTGTATATCAATTTATACCAGAAAAATATTTCATTTTACAGATGAAAATCCAACTGATTTGGAAAGCCTTATGTCTCTCGAACGTGCCAATACCAGATATGTATAGTTTTAGGGAGATTTAGGATTTCTGTACAGCAAAAACTCCCGGCAGTATATTACTGAATTTTGAAAGCACTAAGGCAGAAAACGGCATGCTTTAGATTCCAAGGCAAAAAATCCTGAAACCATAGGTTTACCCCAGAAAACCATACATTTTTGAAAAGTACACATTCTGCCGATTACAAAATGGGTAACTATGTCTCTCTACTCCCAACTACCAAACAGAAAAGCTTGTCTGAACATAGCGGTTTTTCAAAATAAAATTCAAAATTTTGAAAAATCATTTCAAAGGTTTTATTTTGCTGCTCCGCATATCCCAAACTATATTACGTACCAAGAAAAAGCACCTGAAATATGATTGCCAGGGGTCCACTGAACAGTTTGATATCCATTATGCATAGGTTTACCAAAGTATCTGGCATTTAGAGACACAAATATGAAGTTAGCGCATCCAAATTGTTCAGGACTTTACTTCAGCTACTGAGAAATCAACACATTGGGGTCCGTTTACTAAAGTGCGGTAAATCTGACTTTAAGTTTCCGCATGTTATCGCTGAGAATATTTTTACGCCAGAATATTCGCAGCGACTAAGTTTACTAAACAGCGATGCGCTCAGAAGTCATTGCGATCACTTGCGGTAACTACGTTAAGGAACCAGCTTACGTTAGCGGTAATTTTAGCGAGTTGCGAATTTTCTGGCGAAAAATTAAGTTTTTGCGAATATTTATGCTATAAAATAGTCTTGTTTTATGGCGGTTATTATGGCAATTTTTACTGTGACATTTATGGCCAGAAATGCATCTTCAAAACTTATAAACTTTATTGACTGATGATTATACCATCCAACAACATCTCCAGAGTAACACCAATCAAACATGTCTGCATCATATAAACCCTTCTGCCAATAGAATCATAGGAAATGATACCAGTCAATCTCTTTGCTTCATAGAAATGCACAGTTTAATGTAGCCAATCACAATGAAACCAAAAAGCGTAGAGGCTGACGAATCGTTGGACTGTGATGCCGCTGCCAATAATACGACTCTGAGCTGAAACTGCTGCTGTTGCACCAGATAGAAGCAGAAGCCAAAACACCCTGTCAGCAATAGCTACAGATCTGTCTCCTGTCAGCAAAGAATGATGGGTAAAAAAAAAAACATTATAATGGGATATTTCCTGCCCCTTGAGAATTTTCTGGCAGAAAAAATACTTTTACGCCACTTCATATGTGGCGGTAAAAGTTTGCGAATATTCTGGCGTTAATTTTGTCTTTAGCACATTTCGCTGTTTAGTAAACCATGCGTTAATGTGTACGTAGCGTTATTTTCAGCAAATGCGATAACTGGCGAACAATTATTCTTGCGCAAGAAAATTCGCAAATTTATATTTACCGCAGGTTAGTAAACTGGCGATAACATATTTGGCGAAAATTCTGTCTATATATTGTGCGAATATTTTTAACGCACTTTAGTAAACGGACCCCATTGACTGCATTTTTTGTGGGGTAAAAACACAGAAATATATGTTTACCCCCCAAACCCATATATTTTTGGAAAGAACACATTCTACAGAATCTAAAATGGGTACCCATGCCTTTCTGCTCCAAACTACTGAGTCGCAAGGCTTTCCCAAAATTGTCGGTTTTGGTGAAATATCTGAAAATTGCCTCAAAACTTCAACTTCCCAGCACCATATCACCCATGTATCATTACGTACTAAGAAAAAGCACCCTAAATATGATTGCCAGGGTTCCTCTGAACATTTTGGTGGCCATTGTTCATAAGTTTACCAAAGTATCTGGCATTTAGAGGCCCCAAAATGAAGTTAGCGCATACAAACAGTCCCGTGAGTAACTTCATCTAATGAGAAATCAACACATTGACTGCATTTTTGTGGGGTAAAAACACAGAAATATATGTTTACCCCCCAAAACCCATATATTTTTGGAAAGTACACATTCTACAGAATCTAAAATGGGTACCCATGCCTTTCTGCTCCAAACTACTGAGTCGCAAGGCCTTCCCACAATTGTCGGTTTTGGTGAAATATCTGAAAATTGCCTCAAAGCTTCAACTTCTCAGCACCATATCACCCATGTATCATTACGTACTAAGAAAAAGCACCCTAAATATGATTGCCAGGGTTCCTCTGAACATTTTGGTGGCCATTGTTCATAAGTTTACCAAAGTATCTGGCATTTAGAGGCCCCAAAATGAAGTTAGCGCATACAAACAGTCCCGTGGGTAACTTCAGCTAATGAAAAATCAACACATTGACTGCATTTTTGTGGGGTAAAAACACAGAAATATATGTTTACCCCCCAAAACCCATATATTTTTGGAAAGTTCACATTCTACAGAATCTAAAATGGGTACCCATGCCTTTCTGTTCCAAACTACTGAGTCGCAAGGCTTTCCCACAATTGTCGGTTTTGGTGAAATATCTGAAAATTGCCTCAAAGCTTCAACTTCTCAGCACCATATCACCCATGTATCGTTACGCACCAAGAAAAAACACCCTAAATATGATTGCCAGGGTTCCTCCAAACAGTTTGGTGGCCATTGTTCATAGGTTTACCAAAGTATCTGGCAGTTAGAGGCCTCAAAATGAAGTTAGCGCATACAAATAGTCCTGTGGGTAACTTCATCTAATGAAAAATCAACACATTGACTGCATTTTTGTGGGGTAAAAACACAGAAATATATGTTTACCCCCCAAACCCATATATTTTTGGAAAGTACACATTCTACCGAATCTAAAATGGGTACCCATGCCTTTCTACTCCAAACTACTGAGTCGCAAGGCTTTCCCACAATTGTCGGTTTTGGTGAAATATCTGAAAATTTCCTCAAAGCTTCAACTTCTCAGCACCATATCACCCATGTATCGTTACGCACCAAAAAAAAACACCCTAAATATGATTGCCAGGGGTCCTCCAAACAGTTTGGTGCCCACTGTGCATAGGTTTACCAAAGTATATGGCAGTTAGAGGCCCCAAAATGAAGTTAGCGCATACAAATAGTCCTGTGGGTAACTTCAGCTAATGAAAAATCAACACATTGACTGCATTTTTGTGGGGTAAAAACACAGAAATATATGTTTACCCCCCAAACCCATATATTTTTGGAAAGTACACATTCTACCGAATCTAAAATGGGTACCCATGCCTTTCTGCTCCAAACTACTGAGTCGCAAGGCTTTCCCACAATTGTCGGTTTTGGTGAAATATCTGAAAATTGCCTCAAAGCTTCAACTTCTCAGCACCATATCACCCATGTATCGTTACGCACCAAAAAAAAACACCCTAAATATGATTGCCAGGGGTCCTCCAAACAGTTTGGTGCCCACTGTGCATAGGTTTACCAAAGTATATGACAGTTAGAGGCCCCAAAATGAAGTTAGCGCATACAAATAGTCCTGTGGGTAACTTCAGCTAATGAAAAATCAACACATTGACTGCATTTTTGTGGGGTAAAAACACAGAAATATATGTTTACCCCCCAAACCCATATATTTTTGGAAAGTACACATTCTACCGAATCTAAAATGGGTACCCATGCCTTTCTGCTCCAAACTACTGAGTCGCAAGGCTTTCCCACAATTGTCGGTTTTGGTGAAATATCTGAAAATTGCCTCAAAGCTTCAACTTCTCAGCACCATATCACCCACGTATCGTTACGCACCAAAAAAAAACACCCTAAATATGATTGCCAGGGGTCTTCCAAACAGTTTGGTGCCCACTGTGCATAGGTTTACCAAAGTATATGGCAGTTAGAGGCCCCAAAATGAAGTTAGCGCATACAAATAGTCCTGTGGGTAACTTCAGCTAATGAAAAATCAACACATTGACTGCATTTTTGTGGGGTAAAAACACAGAAATATATGTTTACCCCCCAAACCCATATATTTTTGGAAAGTACACATTATACAGAATCTAAAATGGGTACCCATGCCTTTCTGCCCCAAACTACTGAGTCGCAAGGCTTTGCCAAATTTGGCGGTTTTGGTAAAATATTTTGAAAATTGCCTCAAAGCTTCAACTTTCCAGCATCGTATTGTCCATGTATCATTACCAGCATAAAGCATCCTAAATATAAACATAGGGGTCTACTAAACAGTTTGATGCCCAATGTGCATAGATATACCAAACTATGTGGGGCACAGAGACCCCCAAATGACAATATGTATAGACATTTTCACGGCTGACGCGCTGGCTGCTGCAATATAACCACCCGGTGTGTGTATTATGCGACATTAGACCACCTAACAGTACAGAGACCCCAGAAAACCATATATTTTCAGAAAGTACACATTCTGACGAATCCAATATGGGTAAATATGTGTTCCTACTGCAAACTGTCAAACTGCAAAGCAATGCTGAACGTAACGGTTTTTATCAAATTTCTGAAAATCGTCACAAAGCTTGAATTTTACCCCATTATATGCCCCACATTTCGTAACTTATCAGCATAAAACATCCTGAATATGAACGCCAGGGGTCTACTGAACACTTTGATGCCCAATATGCATAGATATACCAAACTATGTGGCGCACAGAGACCCCCAAATGACAATAGTGTAGATACATTTTCACGGCTGACGCACGCTGGCTGCTGCAATATAAGCACCCGGTGTGTGTAATATGCGACATTAGACCCCCCTAACAGTACAGAGACCCCAGAAAACCATATATTTTCAGAAAGTACACATTCTGACGAATCCAAAATGGGTAAATATGTGTTCCTACTGCAAACTGTCAAACTGCAAAGCAATGCTGAACGTAACAGTTTTTATCAAATTTCTGAAAATCGTCACAAAGCTTGAAATTTATCCCATTATATGCCCCACATTTCGTAACTTATCAGCATAAAACATCCTAAATATGAGCGCCAGGGGTCTACTGAACACTTTGATGCCCAAAATGCATAGATATACCAAACTATGTGGCGCACAGAGACCCACAAATGACAATATGTATAGACATTTTCACGGCTGACACGCTGGCTGCAGCAATATAACCACCCGGTGTGTGTGTATTATGCGACATTAGACCACCTAACAGTACAGAGACCCCAGAAAACCATATATTTTCAGAAAGTACACATTCTGACGAATCCAATATGGGTAAATAAGTGTTTCTACTGCAAACTGCCAAACTGCAAAGCAATGCTGAACATAACGGTTTTTATCAAATTTCTGAAAATCGTCACAAAGCTTGAATTTTACCCCATTATATGCCCCACATTTCGTAACTTATCAGCATAAAACATCCTGAATATGAACGCCAGGGGTCTACTGAACACTTTGATGCCCAATATGCATAGATATACCAAACTATGTGGCGCACAGAGACCCCCAAATGACAATAGTGTATACATTTTCACGGCTGACGCGCGCTGGCTGCTGCAATATAAGCACCCGGTGTGTCTAATATGCGACATTAGACCCCCCTAACAGTACAGAGACCCCAGAAAACCATATATTTTCGGAAAGTACACATTCTGACGAATCCAATATGGGTAAATATGTGTTCCTACTGCATACTGTCAAACTGCAAAGCAATGCTGAACGTAACGGTTTTTATCAAATTTCTGAAAATCGTCACAAAGCTTGAATTTTACCCCATTATATGCCCCACATTTCGTAACTTATCAGCATAAAACATCCTGAATATGAACGCCAGGGGTCTACTAAACACTTTGATGCCCAATATGCATAGATATACCAAACTATGTGGCGCACAGAGACCCCCAAATGACAATAGTGTATAGACATTTTCACGGCTGATGCGCGCTGGCTGCTGCAATACAAGCACCTGGTGTGTGTAATATGCGACATTAGACCCCCCTAACAGTACAGAGACCCCAGAAAACCATATATTTTCAGAAAGTACACATTTTGACGAATCCAATATGGGTAAATATGTGTTCCTACTGCAAACTGTCAAACTGCAAAGCAATGCTGAACGTAACGGTTTTTATCAAATTTCTGAACATCGTCACAAAGCTTGAATTTTACCCCATTATATGCCCCACATTTCGTAACTTATCAGCATAAAACATCCTAAATATGAGCGCATGGGGTCTACTGAACACTTTGATGCCCAATATGCATAGATATACCAAACTATGTGGCGCACAGAGACCCCCAAATGACAATATGTATAGACATTTTCACGGCTGACGCGCTGGCTGCTGCAATATAACCACCCAGTGTGTGTATTATGCGACATTAGACCACCTAACAGCACAGAGACCCCAGAAAACCATATATTTTCAGAAAGTACACATTTTGACGAATCCAATATGGGTAAATAAGTGTTTCTACTGCAAACTGCCAAACTGCAAAGCAATGCTGAACATAACGGTTTTTATCAAATTTCTGAAAATCGTCACAAAGCTTGAATTCTACCCCATTATATGCCCCACATTTCGTAGCTTATCAGCATAAAACATCCTAAATATGAGCGCCAGGGGTCTACTGAACACTTTGATGCCCAATATGCATAGATATACCAAACTATGTTGCGCACAGAGACCCCCAAATGACAATATGTATAGACATTTTCACAGCTGACGCGCTGGCTGCTGCAATATAAGCACCTGGTGTGTGTATTATGCGACATTAGACCCCCCTAACAGTACAGAGACCCCAGAAAACCATATATTTTCAGAAAGTACACATTCTGACGAATCCAAAATGGGTAAATAAGTGTTTCTACAGCAAACTGCCAAACTGCAAAGCAATGCTGAACATAACGGTTTTTATCAAATTTCTGAAAATCGTCACAAAGCTTGAATTTTACCCCATTATGTGCCCCACATTTCGTAACGTATCAGCATAAAACATCCTAAATATGAATGACAGGGGTCTACTGAACACTTTGATGCCCAATATGCATAGATATACCAAACTATGTGGCGCACAGAGACCCCCAAATGGATATATAGTAGATAAAATTTACATAGGCAAAACAAAATAACACAGAACAGTGTGAAATGCAAATAAATCACCAAAAACTAATAAAACCACAAAAATCAATGCTTTTTTTTTTCACACTAGTGTAATCGGCCACCAGAATTACCGTTTGAATATTTTAGCTGGGCCAAATCGATTATACGGGCAGAAACAAGTGAACAACACAAATGCAGAGCTGAAAATGCAATAAAATGGCTAAAAATTCAATAAAATGGCTAAAAATGCACCAAAATACCCAAAATTGCAATATAACCACCAAAATAACATACAAAAGCTATTGCACAGTACGGTTAGCGAATACGGTATTCGGAACGGCAATAAAACATTTTTTTTAGCCCAAAAAGAGACGATGCGATAAGGAAAAAAAAAAAAAAGCCACAAAGCCATATATGTACATATGCGTGTGCACAACGGGTAAATTGCATGTTATTTGCGCATGTGCGCGTGTGCAAGTGTACATGGGTGCTGTGAGTGTGTGTGACCCCCCCAATCCCCAAAAATCTATGTGTGAGTGTGTGTAAGTGTGAATGTAAGTGTATATTACTGTAATAAGTGTGTGTTGGTGTGTTTGTGTGTTTTTGTGTGTGTAAATGTTACACTTACCTGGGGTAGATGCTGCAGATCGATCAGAAAGGGTCCCACGCAGCAGATCTCCAGCTCCAACGATCATCAGCCATGTGGGGGCGGAGCTGGGCGGAAGTGCGGCGCAGGCAGCAGCAGGACGCATAGGAAACGCGTCCCTGCTGCTGCTTTGGGGCCCCTGGGCGATCGCGCCCCAGGGGCCACACGATCCCCTGCTCTGCTCGTTGTCTAGGGGCAGGGGATCGTGAAGGAGCGGAGCGAGCGGCTCTAACAGCCGCTCCTCCGCTCGCAAACCCGGAAGTGCTGCAGAACGTAGAATCTACGATCTGTGGCACTTTGGTCCTTTGATCCACAGAACGTAGATTCTACGTTCTGTGGCACTTAAAGGGTTAATAATGTTAATTATTTGATTAAAGTGGACCTGTCACCCAGACATAAACAAACTGTATAACAAAAGTATTTTTCAAATTAAACATGAAATCCAAATTCTTTTTTTATTAAAGCATTCATAGCTGTTGTAAACTCATTTAAAAATCTCAGCTGTCAATCAAATATTGCCTGCCCCTCCTCTATGCCTTAGGCATAGAGGCGGGGCAAACATTTTCTTTCACTTTCAATTCAGCACTTCCTACATGTCACTGCTCTCCCCACATTCCCCCGTTCTCTTGACAATTTAATTGTGTAGCCAGGGCATGGGGATGGACATCAGGTCCCCCATTCTGGTGCACAAACAAGATTCTGAGATGATACAAGGCTTGTCTTAATAACAGTGTCCACAAAATGGCTCCTGCCTGCTTGCTATAATTATGAATTCCCAGACTGATGGAGACTAGGTTCAGATAATTTATATTGTGTAATTAAAGTTAATTAGCTTGACTAACATGATAAAATAGGATTTGAAATAATTATTTTGGGTGACGGGTCCCCTTTAAAATGGAGTCCATGGGAGATGGCCTTCCTGTAATTTGGAGCTTTCTGGATAATGGATCCCATAGATGTTTTTTATGGCCTTCCGGGCCTCTTTTCAGCTTCTAGACCGAACCAACATACAAGATGGTCTAATTGCAATTTTTTTTCAGTTTTCATCATCAGTAGAATGCAACATTTTAAATAAATTCGAATTCTTTTCTCATCTGGGGGCAGATTCACTAACGGGTAAATTTTCGCCAGCGTCAGCTTCACACCCCTTGCACCGGGCCTAGCGACTTTTCGCTAGCGTTACTTGAGCTGTGCGAGCATTTCATAGAGAAGATGCGCTAGCGAAACTTGTTGTATGGACGTCTTTATTATAAATTTTGTTGCAAATGGTTTAAGTTACCGTTTTTCAATTACACATGTCCAGGAAACAAAATAAATAAATAAATAAATAAATAAATAAAATAAAGACAAATCATGAAATTCAAATAAAATATTTTCAAAAAAAAATAAAAAATAAAGACAAGAGCGTTAATATAATGCCCTACACATGAGCCCACTTTTAAATAAATATTCCATTTGTTATAAAATGTCTTGAGAAAATCGGTTACCCAAAAAAAGTCTGAGTTAGGATTTTTGCAGCCAATCCCACTTCAAAAAAAAAGAAAAGTCGCCAGCGTTTTTTGAACTTTAATGCATTTTCGGCACACAGGATATAATGTGACAGAATATTGAGGAAGATCTGGCTGCTTTTGAGCACTTCACCTGGTCTGAGGTGGTGAAGTCAACTCTGGTGAAAGAGGTAACGTTACGTTGAGTAAAGTCCGCACTTTAGTGAATTTGCAGAGTAATGATCGTTCGCCAGAGCGAAAAGTCGCCTGGTGATAAAGTGCGAATGACCGCTAGTGATGGTTCAGTTCAAATAGACAGTGTCCTGTTAATCAAATACAAATAATCACCACTATATTTTTATAAATTAACTACCAAAATACACAAAAAAGCACAAAAATGTTGCTGAATATTAAACCAATTTAAGACTAATGAGGAAATGTAAAATGAACAAATCTTTGCAATGCAAAAATGCATGCCCCTGCATTAACAAATTTAATATAGCTGTGGAAAAACTGGCAAACTCAGAAAATGTTTAGTGACCACTACCGACGGTGGAAGAAAGATTGCACCAGTGCACAGTGTATGTAATAAAACAGTTTTTCTGAAAAAAGTTATGTTTGCTCCAAAAGATTACTGCACCTTCAGGCATGGCTTAACCTGTGACCTCAGTGTCTATTTATTTCAAATCTTGCGCTGGAGGGTGACCTCATCTCGCTGGCGACAAGACGCCAGCACCACTACCCACGTGGCGGCCATGGGCGCCACCATTTTGGGAGCAGCACCAACGGAGACGGGAGCGACATCGGGCGCTCTTGACACATACCCAGAGGCGATCCTGGACCCTTTGCCACCTGAGGCAGCTTGCTGCTGCTGCGGCCCCCCTCCCCCACATACACTCAATTGCACTCTCTGCACTAGCCTCCTGAACCCCTCTGCCAACGTTGAGGCCCTCCTCTCCAGTGCATAAAGGTGAGTGTACCAGTTTTTAAAAACTCCCATGAACTCGAAAATGGACCAATCGAAATGAAATCGTATTTCTAAAACTCGGGTAAATAGAATCGACCCGAAAACTCGAATTGGATTCGAGTTTTAAAAACTCGAATCTAATTCAAATCAAATTCAATTGGATTGACAGTGGTTAAGGTTCGCCTCACGTAGGCACGTGGGTAGTCAGATGACTTGGATGGTGAGAGGAGGTGTGGTTTTCCTCACAGGCTCTTTGATTAGCTCGTCGAACCATGCGTAGAACTTGTTCAGTTCCTCTGGGAGTGTGGCGTCTTCATTGCTGCTGCTCCGTACAGGCTTATACGAGGCTATCAACAAGCTTCAAACAACGCAGCCGGACGGACACGTTCGTGACAGCCTGAATGCCTTACCATAAGTTGTGTTAGTCTTTTGTGTTGTCGAAATGATTTTGAATCTTCAGTGTGTACTCCTGCTTTGCTTGTAGGATGGTTCGAGAGAGGTTGGCCCTGGCTGTTTTAAGAGCAGCTCTGTCCCCTGACTGGAAAGCGGCATCTCTCTCTCTTAGCCGTGCACGAACCTTTGCTGTAAACCAGGGGTTTTCGTGACAGTTTTGGAGATGGTAACATCCTCTATGCATTTGTTGATGTAGTAGGTCACAGAGTCTATGTACTCCTCCAAGTTGATGGAGCCATTGTGGGTAACAGCCTCCCTGAACATGTTCCAATCTGTGCAGTCAAAACAGTCCTGAAGTGCTTCCACAGCTCCACTCAGCCAGACTGTGATGGTTTTTCTGGCTGGTTTTGTGTGTTTGAGCAGCAATGTGTATGCGGGCGATAACATTAATAACAGTTCTCTCCCCTTGTAGCAAAGCTCACATGTTGAAAGAATTTGGGAAGCACTGACTTCAGGTTCCTCGTGGGTGAAATCGTTGGCAACAACGATAAATCCGTCCGGGTGCGTTGTTTGAAGCTTGTTGATAGCCTCGTACAGCTCTCCTAGCACCAGGTTAACATTCGAGCTAGGCCAGTGGCATAACTAGATATTACTGGGCCCCACAGCAAATTATTTTTCAGGCCCCCAATATGTCTAGAAGTTGACTTGTTTTACCAATATTTATTGAAATTATATATGAATTAGGGCCTCGTGGGGCCCCTATACCTCCTGGGCCCCCCTGCAGTCGCAGGGTCTGCTTCCTCTATAGTTACGCCCCTGAGCTAGGCGGCAAGTACACAGCTACCACTAGTACTGCGGTAAATTCCCTTGGGAGATAGAAAGGCTGACATTTAACAATTAAAAACTCCACTTGTGGTGAGCAGTGGCGAGTCATTTCAGCAGAGTTCGTGCACCAGAGTTTCTTGATATAGACGCACAAACCGCCAGCTTGGCTTTTGCTGGACAATGCAGTGTTTCTGTCAGCTCGGTAGCAGGCTAGCTCGGCTTGTGTTTAGCCATGTTTCAGTGAAAATAAAGATGCAACAGTCCTTTATTTCTCGCTTGCTTGAATGCTGGAGCCACAGATGACCCATCTTGTTGTCCAAGGAGCGAACGTTCGAGAGCAGAATTGATGGTAGCACTGGTCAGACCCCGTTAGCCTTTAGCCTGGTGCCAATGCCTGTGTGCTTTCTTCGCTTTTGTTTACGAGTGCATCGCTTGCATCTCGGCCAACAGCATCTCTCAGTCCTGGTCTTTGTTCTGAGATCCGGTGCTGTTAGCAGGCCCAGACTCCGCAGAATCTCTATCAGCAGATTTGGCATAGAAGTTGTGCATTTCTTCCCGATTTCGAGCAGAGTGAGTCTATCGTAGGTGGTAAGGATGGTGACTAATAGTAACACAAAAAAAAAAAAACAGGCAAACGTACGGGAAAAACAAAATAAATAAACAGTTTTTGTACTGTATTCGCTGGAGCACAGTTAGCCGCTGCCAGTTCTGGCGCCACCCCACTAGGCCCACAGTCTGCCGTGAGGTGCCCCACGTCACCAGGCCAGCAGTCTCCCTGCACCTCAGCAGTCTGCCCTGCAGTTCAGGCCCCCAGCTAGGTCACGGGTACCTCTACAACTCGAGTCCCCAGCTTCTGTCGAGGAGGTAGGCCCCGTTTTGTTCTCCGGCTCTGTGTGTCCTAGAGAGACAGTTTTTCCTCCTTTAGGCAGCGGATGTCCCTTTTAGGCTGCTGGTGTGGGAGATGTTGGCAGAAGAGGACTTGTAAAGCACGGATGGGTGCAGATGTTAACATTGCCCTGGGAGATATGTCTTCCCTGGGGGAGGGTGGGCGTATTGTGTACTGTAGTTCAGTTCAATTTGCATTATTGCCATGAGCAAATCTTCATGGTTAAATAGAAAATTGAAAAATAGCATTTACGTTGAGTGTATTTGTCAATAATCAGTTGGAAAATTTTATTCATACTCGGTTGGTGCTGCCATACCAGTCACCCAGAAGGCAAATTGTGTTCAATGCTCCTTTGTGATAAGCAGGCTGTTAAAATGTCATTACTTAATGACATCTTCTGAATAAGTATAATGTCTTCATAATAACACATACAGTTAGCTCCCTCTATTGGGTGAAAAAATTGATGGCAGTTGCTTGCTGGAGAGAAGCAAAAGCCACCACAAGGAACATCACGGGTCACATATTTAACAGCCATATGTAAAGTGCAAAAAAAGGACACTGCTCACGAGCCACTGATTGGGGATAACTTATCTAAATTAAATTAGAAACTGCCTTTCTGCCAGACTTCAACATTCTTTTAACTGGCTAAAAGTAAGGTAAGGTAAGATAGGTAAGGTACTTCACTTAGTTTTCTGATGCCCATTATTGTTCTATGTCAGTGTAAATCTATTTGTATATCTATTTTTAAAGCCCATGGGTTGGTCAGAGCAGAGCATGTGTACATTGAGATTTGATGAAGATGGGGGAAGGTGGTATGAGCTTGGTAGGATGCTTAACCAGCTGTAACACAGATACTTGGACACAAGTAATTACTAAAGAAGAAAGGACAAAGCAATGGCTGATAAGTAAACATGAAGTAAGTATGCAGTAGTCACAAACAGATCTGGTTCTTAGTTCATAAAAAATGTGTTTCTCTCACTGAAGAGAGCTGATGGAGCTTGCACTCTGGATAGTGGAAACTATTGTATGGTTTCATAAATTGACTCCTACTGAGCATATTGCCCTCCACACCAGGAGCCCAGTAGAGCTGAGACACTTGTTCATGTAGGGGACTGGTAAATTAGACACCCAGTATTATTTAGAAGGCAGTCCCCTAGTGTTATAGAGCCTAACTGGGTCCTAAAATACAGTTAGGAGGGGGACCCGTTTCCTTATCCTGCTTAAAGCTCTGCCCCTTGGTGTTCTATCAGTGCCCAATAGATGGTGCAGTGCTAAATTATAAAGTCCTGGGCAGCCATGTGCTCAGGGTCCATTTTGTGTTAGCCCTGGCCTGAGCAGGCAGGCAGGGCTCCAGTTGAGCCTAGACAGGTCAGGTCTAGTAAGGATAGGATACTCACCTTAAGAGGTCACTCTAGGAGTGACAGATAGTTAGGCTATTTAGCTGAGCAGCTTGAAGCTCCTGAGGAGTTGAGTGGGATTATACTCCTGGGTACTTAGTACGGACTAAGTGTACAGACCCTTAGGTTCCACATAGGGAAAAGGCTGAAAGCTGGGGTACCTCCTCGGTGCTGTACATGTTCTCTTCCCAGCGGGGACTGATACTGACCAAAGGTGCTTTGAGTATGTGCCTATCCACTGTTGCTGTATGATCCTGCTTGATCTATATGTACACTCTATTGTGGATGCTCCTGTTCAATAAATACGTTCTCTGGTTAATTTATAAGAACCAATTATTGTACCCTGCACAAAGTTACAGTTGTACTACACCCTGCCTCCACACCGTTTGCGAGGGCTTGCCTCTGAATAATGAAGGTCTTATCCAGTGCACAGTATAGGGCAGAAGCCAATAAATAGAGAACCGTGCACTCAATTTACTATAGCGCTATACTCATAATGCGCATTATTGTGTCCAAGCATGCCCGTAGGCATAACACACAGCATGGGTTGTTTATGAAAAAATAAAGTTTCCTTTTAGCCTGAACCTCCAGTGGGAGAAACACACTTTCTATAATAGGTGCCATTTAAAGAATAAGTAAACATTTTCCTCTATCTCTAAAATTACTCTAATCAGCCACCAGAAAAACATACCTTTCTCCCTGCATTCAAATGTATTTGGTTTATCTATTACAGTCAGTTCAACTACAACTCTTTTGGTTAATTTCCTCTAGCTCTGCCCCTTTTACATTCTGAGAACTCCCTCCAACTATGACAACCTCAAGGTGGTGCTTACTGTGGTGTCTGATTGAGTTCTTTTGAAGCAGGGACCTCTGAGGCCTTTATTAATTCGATTTTTATCTAAGCAAACAATATACCTGTGAAACAAAGTTTAATTGTGGGGCATTTAAGCAATTACCTGCACAGCTATTGAATAATAATAATTGACATCTCCCCTTTACTGTAAATCTGCAGAAATGGCATGCATGCTAAACATGCATACACCTTAACATCCAACATGTAGGTGGTTATTTATCAAGCTCTGAATATCCATACCTCGAATAATTTGTGGTTTCCGGAGGGAATTTTTTTTTTTTTTTTAAAGTCCGATGGTCTAAAAACTCTGAATCAGAAACCCCTGCATCTAAAATCTCTCGAGGTCCTGTATAAGTCAATGGGGAAGGTCCCAGTGTCTGTGCGATATCCGACGAGTTTGTGGTTTCTGCGCAAACAACGCCTAAGTTTTTTTAGTTTTTGCACAAAACTTCGAACAATTCAACGTTTTTGGGGAAAGCTTCGATGTTTGCCTGACCCTATTATTTTGGGCTTTTTTCTTCATAAATAAGGTCCATTCGTGCAATCAGAGTTGCTCGAATTTCTAACTTAGAAATACTGAGATAAATTCGGACCTTGATAAATAACCCCCTATAGTGTGTTGTAACTGTAGGATTGACTATTTGATCATTTATAGCATGTAGATATCTATTATTTTCCTTTGTGTGATGAAAGAATTCCTCTGAACATTGAGGCAAACCGCAAAGAAACATTAAAATGCCATGTGCAATTTTGCTGGATTTTTCGAATTTCACAACAATAGACATATCAGCTTTCCCTACAGCAGAACCAGATGTGCATAAAAAGATTTACAAATGAAATGTTACGGGAAGGCTGCAATAACTATTTCTTCACTTATCTGCAATTAAACTCACGATTTGATCCTTTTTGCAATAACAAAACAATAAGACCCCCCACAAAATTCTACCCTCTCCAGGCTGTGGGAAGAGGCCACTTTGCTTTTATGCAGGCCTGCTACTGGCTTTCCATGTAGCAGGCTACGCAATATGTACAGTGCTACTCAATATGTTGGCGCTATATAAATACATGTTAATAATAAAGATATGCAGAAGACTCTAAGGTTGTTCAGGGCAGATGATTTGCTGTCAATGCAGTGGGGATGGACTCCATGCTTGGTGAAGAAAAATGCTTTGTGGCAGCTCTTATCAAAAATTCAGGACCCACTAGTCCTTTTGTGGAAAGGATAAGCAAAGTTGTAAGAGCACTTCTAAGACTTGAGAATTCCTAAAAGAAAGAGGGTGCTAATAGTGTATTATACTTTAGTACAAATGGCTGTGATCTAAATAAGCTTAATCACATTCAGTCAGAACGTTAAAGGAACAGTAACATCAAAACATGTAATTGTTTTTAAGTAATGAAAATATAATGCAGTGTTGCCCTGCACTGGTAAAACTGGTGTGTTTGCTTCAGAAACATGCTCCCCCTGCCGCCATAATTTTAACTCTAATTTCCGATAAAATTGTTTTTAAATCTACACCAGTCTCCCATAACCAGTAAATATGGCAAGCTGTTAATATGCAACTGAGGATTCAGCCTACTCTCTTGCTAGTTCTTCAGTTTGTATAAAATTGACCCCTGCATGTGAGCCTGTGAACTGCCCCTGGGAAGACCGTCCAGCAGAGGGATTCATGGGTTTGTATGATGCAGCCCCTACTAATAAATCTGTTTACAGACAGATGTCGAAATTCAGTACAGGGGAAAAAAAATCTGTCTAAAAATAATAATCCTGGTGTCTAGCTAAAAATAACTGTTGTTTTTTTTGTGATTCTGTTGACTATGCAACATCTGCTTTCAGCCACTAATGCTGTAAGGAGCCTTGCGTTCACTTTTTGTTTTAAAGTCTGGCATCAACAATTCATGTTATTAAAATAAAAATATCTGAGTTTCAAGGAAAGACAGCTGCCAAACTTTTTGGGACTTAATTCTCCATCTGTGGCAGAGAACTGAACCAAGTGTAAATTAACCACAGTACTGTCCTAAAAAAGGCTTATTTACTACAGTTCAATAGAGATGTCGCGAACTGTTCGCCGGCGAACTTGTTCGCGCGAACATCGGGTGTTCGCGCTCGCCGGAAGTTCGCGAACGTCGCGCGACGTTCGCCATTTTGGGTTCGCCATTGTTGGCGCTTTTTTTTGCCCTCTCACCCCAGACCAGCAGGTACATGGCAGCCAATCAGGAAGCTCTCCCCTGGACCACTCCCCTTCCCTATAAAAACCGAAGCCCTGCAGCGTTTTTTCACTCTGCCTGTGTGTGCTGAAGAGATAGTGTAGGGAGAGAGCTGCTGCCTGTTAGTGATTTCAGGGACAGTTGAAAGTTTGCTGGCTAGTAATCGTTTTGATACTGCTCTGTTATTGGAGGGACAGAAGTCTGCAGGGGTTTGAGGGACATTTAAGCTTAGGTAGCTTTGCTGGCTAGTAATCTACCTTCTACTGCAGTGCTCTGTATGTAGCTGCAGTGGGCAGCTGTCCTGCTTCTGATCTCATCTGCTGACTGCTGCAATAACAGTAGTCCTTGTAAGGACTGCTTTTATTTATTTTTTTGTTGTTTTACTACTACTACTACTACTACTACTATAAGAGCCCAGTGCTATTAGTCTAGCAGTGTTGGGGAGTGGGACTGGTGTGCTAATCTGCTGCTCCTAGTAGTTCAGCAGCACCAACTTTAATTTTTTTTTTTTAATATTCATTTTTTTTAATTTTACTTTTTTTTATTTTACTACCGCTGTAGTAGTGTATAAGTTGACCTTTTAGGCATTATTTGCCCTGTAGGCATTATTTGCACACTGTTTTCTTCAACCCGCCATCGAGCTGTGTGACCTTGTTCACATTCTGTCTAAATATCCATAATATTACCGTCTCCAGAAAAAACACCGGAGTCACTTTTTTCAAGCAGCCATAATATATTTTACGTAATCCGTATCCACCGCTGTAGTAGTGTATACGTTGGCCTTGTAGGCATTATTTGCACACTGTTTTCTTCAACCCGCCATCGAGCTGTGTGACCTTGTTCACATTCTGTCTAAATATCCATAATATTACCGTCTCCAGAAAAAACACCGGAGTCACTTTTTTCAAGCAGCCATAATATATTTTACGTAATCCGTATCCACCGCTGTAGTAGTGTATACGTTGGCCTTGTAGGCATTATTTGCACACTGTTTTCTTCAACCCGCCATCGAGCTGTGTGACCTTGTTCACATTCTGTCTAAATATCCATAATATTACCGTCTCCAGAAAAAACACCGGAGTCACTTTTTTCAAGCAGCATTCATATATTTTACGTAATCCGTATCCACCGCTGTAGTAGTGTATACGTTGGCCTTGTAGGCATTATTTGCACACTGTTTTCTTCAACCCGCCATCGAGCTGTGTGACCTTGTTCACATTCTGTCTAAATATCCATAATATTACCGTCTCCAGAAAAAACACCGGAGTCACTTTTTTCAAGCAGCCATAATATATTTTACGTAATCCGTATCCACCGCCTGTAGTAGTGTATACGTTGACCTTGTAGGCATTATTTGCACACTGTTTTCTTCAACCCGCCATCGAGCTGTGTGACCTTGTTCACATTCTGTCTAAATATCCATAATATTACCGTCTCCAGAAAAAACACCGGAGTCACTTTTTTCAAGCAGCCATAATATATTTTACGTAATCCGTATCCACCGCTGTAGTAGTGTATACGTTGACCTTGTAGGCATTATTTGCACACTGTTTTCTTCAACCCGCCATCGAGCTGTGTGACCTTGTTCACATTTTGTCTAAATATTGATAATATTATCGTCTCTAGAAAAACCACTTGAGTTACTTTTTTTCAAGCAGCATTCATATATTTTACGTAATCCGTATCCACCGCTGTAGTAGTGTATACGTTGACCTTGTAGGCATTATTTGCACAGTGTTTTCTTCAACCCGCCATCCGAGCTGTGTGAGCTTGTTCACATTTTGTCTAAATATTGATAATATTATCGTCTCTAGAAAAACCACTTGAGTTACTTTTTTTCAAGCAGCATTCATATATTTTACGTAATCCGTATCCACGGCTGTAGTAGTGTATACGTTGACCTTGTAGGCATTGTTTGCCCAGTTTTTTGGCCACAGCCACTGAAGCACAGAGGCCAGAAAAAATATGCCATATAAATGCTGAAAATAGTCATTTTTTGCCAATACGTTGACTCAACGTATATGGCAAAAATGACTATTTTCAGCATTTATGTGGCATATTTTTTCTGGCAACTGTGCTTCAGTGGCTGCAACCAAAAAAACTGGGCAAACAATGTCTACAAGGTCAACGTATGGCGAAAAATTACTATTTTCAGCATTTATATGGCATATTTTTTCTGGCAACTGTGCTTCAGTGGCTGCGTCCAAAAAAACTGGGCAAACAATGTCTACAAGGTCAACGTATGGCGAAAAATGACTATTTTCAGCATTTATATGGCATATTTTTTCTGGCAACTGTGCTTCAGTGGCTGCGTCCAAAAAACTGGGCAACAATGCCTACAAGGTCAACGTATGGCAGTTGTTTAAAGAGAACAGTAGATTACTAGCCAGCAAAGCTACCTAAGCTAAAATGTCCCTCAAATCCCTGCAGACTTCTGTCCCTCCAATACAGAGCAGTATCAAGCAGATTACTAGCCAGCAAACTTACTATCATCTGTCCCTGAAATCACTAACAGCTCTCCCCCTACACTATCTCTTCCAAGCACACACAGGCAGATTTTTCAGATACATTTTTGCCCTTGATCCCCCTCTGGCATGCCACTGTCCAGGTCGTTGCACCCTTTAAACAACTTTAAAATCATTTTCTGGCCAGAAATGTCTTTTCTAGATGTTAAAGTTCGCCTTCCCATTGAAGTCTATGGGGTTCGCGAACCGTTCGCGAACCGCTCGCATTTTTGCGCAAGTTCGCGAATATGTTCGCGAACTTTTTTTCCGACATTCGCTACATCCCTACAGTTCAACACCAGTAGTTCATAAACTATCAGACTTGGAACTTTAATTGTTATCTGTAGCTTTCTATACTATTATCCTCCACATTAGCATAAATTCACTCTGTGGAACCACATAAAGTTCAGTATTTTATTTTTCCATGCACAACTTGTTTTGGATACAATTATCCTTCATCAGGTGCTTGGAAGTTGGATGGTCTGTCTTGGCGGTGCCATTAATCCGTGGAGAGGAACCCATTGCAACTTTAAGTGTGGGAGAATATCACCAAATTTAAAAATATCCTCCACATTAAATATTTTTTTAAACTGACACTTCAGCATCATTGTGGTCCCCAAGGATATGTGTCTATATACAATGTTGGTGTGAGCACTAAAGATGGCACTGGCTAATGGTGTTTGTCACGGAGATAGATCTTCTCAGTAGGGCTTATATCAATTGCAGCTGCAAGTGTGGTAGCACTAAAATGAATGCAATTGCAGCATGTATTGATGCTATTCATTGCAGGTACTTGCATCTGTACAACTTTCTTGTACTGTCATATATTTGCATTGTAGGCTACTGTGTCAGCCCCATCTTTTCTGCTGAATTGGGCACAGGTGTGCAAGTAAACCCTGGAGCTACCGGCACCTAAACATTGAGGTAATTCCAGGGTCCTTGCAGCAGCCTGTGTCAACAGTAATAACAGGCTTGAGCCTAAAATCACGGGGTCTGCTGAATCACAGCCCCCCTCTCCAGCCCATCTTGTACCATTAAAATACAATCACAGTGAAAGCTGGGAGGTGTGGAGCAAACAGGCTGGGAGGGGAGCCTGGGGAGGAGAGACTGTTTGTGCCAGCCCACTTAGTCGGTTTTTTTTGAGGGGGCCCAACAAACCCAAATTACTCAAAAACAGTTTTTCAATGAGAAGGAGGAGAACACTCAGACGCAGATTAACGGCTTGTGATTAGTGTTCATTCGGACTGATAGACTGTCCTTCTCTTGAAATGCTGGTATTCTGTTTGTTTGGTACATCCTTCTAAGAGCATTGAAGCATTCACCGAAAAGTGATATTTAGCTGAGCGCAGATTTTTACTCAATACTACTTTCTACTCAACAACAGTTGTGGCAGGAGAAAATCCAAGGGGGTTATTTATTAAAGTGTGAATACTGAAAACTTGAAAAATGTAAGGTTTTTTTTACTAGAGAATCTGAATTTTTAGTGAAATACTTCTGATTTGTCAAGATTTATCATACCCCGAGGCTGCAAAAAGTCTGAATCCATAAATCTGCCATCTCAGACCTGCCAAGGTTGTATATAAGTCAATGGGAGAGGTCCCTATCCTATTTGGAAATTTCCATGGCCTGCAAGGAAATTAGTGCAAATATCTGACTATTTTGGGCTTTTCGAGCAAAAAAAGTTATGGCTTTATGGGAAAAAGCCCCAAAAAAATCGAGCAATTCGGAAAAAAAATCCGAAAAATTCTTATGATTTGGGTTTTTGCTTGATTTTATTGAGTTTTCCCCGATCCGATAAAAATTGTTCTTTTTAATAATAAATAAGGTCAAGTCGTGGATTCTAGTTTGTCCGGACTTTTTTATTTTAAAAAAATCAGATAAATACGGATTTTGATAAATAACCCCCAAGTGTGTCCTCATTTACACTTGAATTTAGGAAAAAAAGAATCCTGCATTATACATTACATCAAATTGCATAAGGAATTGAGCTTTGTATATCTGGAAGAAATGTGTTTAATTTGGTGCAGGAGGAGGGGACATGACAGCGCACAGTTGGTGGTGGGTAATGGATGTATTTATTTTTTCTTTCATGATCATTAATTATGTTACCTACTTGAGAGAACCATTGGTGACCTATAATATTGCACCAAAACCTTAGGTTGGTTACACCTCTCCTTGTGTGTGTGTTTTAGGGAATCTTTTCACATGGCACTTTTCAGTGGCCCTCCTGTTAGTTGGAAGCTCCAAAGAAGCAGAATTGGAAAGCTAATAATTAAAAATCCATAAAAATAAAAAGCGAGGACCATTTTAAAGTTGCATCGAATAGGTCAATCTATAAAACTCAGGTCTGCATGAATAGATGTTCATAATTTCATCTTGTTGTATATACAACATATTGCTTTATACAAACCAAACAATAGCTAAATAACTGGGCTGGAGTTTGTTATGGTTGGAGAATGGCACACTCCTCATGAATTATTCTTTCACCAATATTCATCTTGCATCTGGGAATGCAAAACAAAGACATTTCTAAGTCAACTGTCAGATATCATTATTGTATGGCTTGTGTAACTGTTTATTTGGAGACTTACAGTAACTGTAAAGAATACCATGGGGTGGGCTCACAATTCCAGTTAAGTATGTTGCAATGTTATTGCACAATGTTAACACTGTCAAAGTGGCACCTGCCAGGACCTCAACGGGTAGGATTGTGTGTAGGCCTCAATTGGCAGCCATGATGTTTAAAGAACAAACTCCTCATGGTTATTCATTAAACAGCATTGCTGCCAAGTGAGGCCTACACACACTCCAACTGAGACTGAGGGGTGGAATTCCAAAGCTGTACATAAGACGCTCGGTAAGAATCTTGAATAATCTGGACACACAAACACATTTCAAGTTTAAATGATTGAAAATGGCTCTCGCCAAAGCTGTTTTAATATAAATATTAAAACAACGCATAAAAAATGATTGACTGGAGGGAGAAACAGAATGTAAACAAAAGGCAAAGCAAGAATGCCAAATGCTGTAGTTGAGCCAACACAGAAGAATGCTGTGTACATTTTGTTCTGATCTTTGAGACATTGCATCCTATGCAGTCAAAATGTTGCACAATAATATACACATTCTTAAAATAGCTTCTGGATTCAGTGTGTACGGGTATAAAAAACTAAACGATGAAACTGCATGTTCAGTCAGATGTTCCTTCTTGAATTTTGTCGAACCCACAGCTGGTAGGAAACTGTTGTGTAACCGTGTATTAGCCATGCCCTTATTAAATACATTCCTGTATCACATAATCCTCTTGTCTGTTATCAATTGATGATAAAAAGTATGTTGTTGCAAATGTTGGTCGGTTACTACTACCAATGTTTATCTTGATAACTTTTTATTTTAAAGGAAGGCCTGTCTAGAAAAAGAATGTCATACCTGTGGCCCACCAACAGTTGTTTAGCTACGATAAACAGCAACCCTATCATTGGTGCTTTGCATGCTGATCCCCCATTGATAAATGGTCACTTTTGTCTTCAAATTCCATTTTGCTTATACAGTATATATATTTGCTTATACAGTATAACCTATTTCTCCACCCTCCTACTCCATCATAAGGAATGTAATATTGAACCTTATGACCCTGTGGTTTTCAAAGGTTTACATGTATATAAGGGTGTAACTCACTAGAGAGCAAGATGTGTCCTCTTTCAAGTTTTCAGGTGGGGATATAAATAAACAAATAATATATTACTAGAAATATGTAATTTTGCTTTACTGATTTGTTATGCTTATGAATGAGTTGCATCTATACAGTATTCCAGTATAATGAGATGTAATTAGTGACGGGCGAATAAATTCGCCTGGCACGAATTCGCAGCAAATTCCAGAGTTTCACTGCCAGCGAATAAATTTGCGAATCTCCTGTGAAAATTCACGGTGAAAATTTGCCGTTTTTTTCGTGAAAATGTCAAATTTTCAAGATTTTTTTGTGAAAACCTTCAAATTTCATGATTTTTGAGTGAAATCCTTCAAATTTCAAAATTTTTGAGTGAAATCCTTCAAATTTCACAATTTTTTGGTGAAAACGTCGGAATTTTACCTTTTTTTCGTGAAAACTTTCGATTTTTTCGGAAACGTTACTATTTCACTATTTTTTGAGAATTTTTCGGTGTTTCGCGAATTTTTCGGAAAGTGAAACGGGACAAATTCGCCCATCACTAGATGTATTAGTTAGTGACAAGGGGCAAAATTATACCAACTGTAACACATTATTTTCTTGCTGTCATTATTTGACATACACTACACCAGTATTCAATTAATACTAGGAGAGACAGAATACATAGAGAGGAGCAGAGCCTAAAATTATAGAAAAATAGTTTTATATTCTATGCGCCTGTTGACCAGGAGCCAGAATAGAATAATTAGTAGTAAAAGAGAGGAGATGTCGGCAAGCATGAATGGTGGATTGCAGTGAGTAGAGATGAGAATTTGGCAGAAAACTTGTAAAAAGTTATGGTTGTAGATGGGCAAGGGAATGAATGCATTTTTGCATGGGCATGGACTGGATATGGGCTTCTGGGAGACTGTATGTAGAGTGATGTTGGTGAAGGTGATAGTCATTTATGGTTAAGGGGCCAGGTATAGAAGGGAATATGGAAAGTTCAATTTGTGACATATTAAGTTTCAAGTAGTGAGCAGCCTTTACGGATGCTATGGTAGACAGGCATTGTTTAACTTTTGGGTTCTGGTCAGAGCAGTAAAGGAGGATCTGTGTGTCATCAGCATAAAGGTGGTAGGAGAAAAGGAAGTATGTGATGAGGTTACCAAGAGACAATATATAGATAAGGAAGATACCCTAAGAGAGACACAGATAGCTCAGCAGGCTCAGCAAAAGTTACACTGAAGGTACAGTACATTTAAAGAGATTATTGAAAAGAACCAGAATATAGCACAGTCATTGATACAAATCATTTGGAGGTTATTTAACAGGAGGCAGTTGTCAGTTATACAGACATGCTACAGAAGTATCAAGGATTATAAAATGGTATTGTGCCCCTTAGCAGCATTAATGTCACTGATGATCTTGATTTAAGATGTATTGGTGAAGTCACCTGTGAGGAAACCTGAGTGAATATGATCAAGAAGAACCAATTATTGGAGATAATTCATGTAGGTGCAAAGTAAAACTGACCTCTGGTTATCAAGGGTTGTTGAACCAGAGGAGGCATTCTTAGCTACTGGAGGAACTGCTTGAAAATAGATGGAAATGTTACATTTGGGAGGGTGGAACTGAAGATTTGAGTTTTTGTGGAAACAACTCCCCATGAGAGCCTCTTGATTTGAAACTTGACCAGGATTCAACAGGATTCAACAGGATATTAGTACCCTATTAAACACTATTTCTAACACTGTTAGAATATTGTTTAACAAACCGACAAACAATATTAAAGGCGGTTCAATGTATCTGTTCATTAGAAACACCATTCTATAATACAAAGTGATAGAGCTTTGTGGCACCCCTTGGTTATTGCTGCAGATGACAAATATTCCATCACAGTTAGTGCAATGCAAGTTAATGAATAGATCAACGATTTTGAAAAAGCAGGCCCAGATTTGTGGAAAGGCCACCAAGGCCCGGGCCTAGGTCGGCAGAATTTTAGGGGACAGCATGCTGCCCAACCACAACCACATTAGTTCAGAAACACTGGGGATGCACATTAGTTTTTTAAACTTTCCGTGTGCCAATCCCCATTGCTCTGAAAATTTGTGTGAATAAAGGGGAGGGGACAGGGGCAACGAACTACAGCAGACCTAGTGGCACCCACTATGTAAATCCAGCCCTGTGTAGAAGGGCCGGTACTCGGGCTGAAAAGCAGGTCCATGTCTGGCACCTTCTAACCCGTCTACGGAATACACAATAGACCTCTCTGTTCTGCTGCAGTTCTATATACAGTGGGGCAAATTCACTAAGATTCTTAGTTGCGCCAGGCGCAACTTCGCCGCACTTTGCCACACTTCGCCAGGCGTAGTTTCGCCAGTGCTCCGCAAATTCACTAAAATCCGAAGTTGCGCACAGGGGCAGTGTCACGGCTGGCACCCAATACCAGAACAGGTGCCAAGTACCCAGGTCTCGGCTCGGCTTCACCAGTAGTGTGACCACCATTGGGCTTCGGGAGGAGCCCTCAGCTTACTTGGGTGCCACCTGGACTTAACGAGGGGTACAAGACGAGATGTTCTGGCTAGCAGAGGGGCACGGCAGGTAGATAGTCTTTTGGGCCGAAGGTCACGGTACAAATGGAGCAGGCAAGAGAATCGTCAGACAGGCAGGGTCGAGGCAGGCAGATATCAAGAATCGTCAGGCAGGCAAGGGTCAAACCGGGTAATCAAACAGATGGGGTCAGGCAGAAAGAGTAGTCGAGATGCAGGCAAAAGTCAGGATTCGGATATCAGAATTGTCAGGAACAGGCAGGGATCAAAAACCAGATTAACAGACTAAAGTTACACAGGAACAGATAGCACAAGGCTTCAGGAACCACATAATCAAGATTCTATCACGGGCACTGGCTGGGAGACAGAATGGGCCTTATATAGGTTCAAATTTCGCACCAAACGGGCGTCAAAAACGTGCTGGCGCAAATGCACCAGCGTGCCTGCGCCTTTAAGAGGTGCGCAGGAGCGCCGCGCGCGCCCTAGTATAAAAGATGGCGCCAGCGCCAGCGCCGGCTCATGGACCATGCGGCGGGGGCGTCCCCGCCGACGGCGCGGGGGACGACCCCGCCGCACAGGTATTGTTACACGTAGCGTAAGGTTGCGAAGTTGCGATAGCGTTGATTCGCTAAGCGAAGTGAAGTTACGCTAGCGATGGTTAATTTGCATACGGCGCCAAATTCAAATTTCAATGGAGGAATACGTAGAATCACTACAAATGCCTGGGAAACCTTCAAAACATCAAATAAAAATTTTTTTTTGCCCTACATTTTTTGCACTACACATGTGCCCACTGTATAGTTAAGTTGCCATGAGTTAGGAAATGTGGGGGGGAAGGAGGGGAGCCCCAAAAAATTTTTCGATCTTTTTCAGCCTATCACCCATAATATAGAAAAAACGCCAGCGTTTTTTGGGACTTAGAAAAAATTTGAACTTTTTTTGAAGAAATCCCTATCTACTCTATTGCGCTTCGCCTGGTCTGAGGTGGCAAAGGAAGTCTAGCGTAAAAGGTAGCGTTCAGTACACTGCGCGCGTTAGTGAATTTGCGTAGTTACGTCCGTAGCGAAAATTCGCCAGGCGTAAGGGTGCGAAGTAACACTAGCGAATTTACGCCAGCGTTCGTTAGTGAATTTTCAAAGTAACGAAAATGCCCAACGCTAGTGAATTGACGCTAGCGTTAGGCGCTTCGGCGCTTAGTGAATTTGCCCCAGTATCTTTGGGTCATTATACCTATGTGCGGTCCTATACAGTGTATGTAACTGAAATTATTTTCTATTCCTAGGAGTTTGTGTCCAGGTTTCTAAGAGTTGCATTTCTCCAACGCAAGCCATACTAAGCAGCTGTGTGCATAAGAGAATTTAAGTCTAAACAACAGTAGAATACTGAAGGTTAATGAAGGGGGTTATGATTTTTAGCAATAGATGGGCTACAATAAACAATTAGATCACTAGCATAACACCACATGTCTGATTTAGAAATACCACATCTATATAAACCTCTACATTTTTTGCCTTTTCATCCTGAGTGCCTCTATGGAAAGGGATGGTGTCCAGCTGGGATGCAAAAGTATTCAGCATTCTGTAAGTCCATTAATTGTTTGTGTAATCCCTTTAAAATGTTAAAAGTATATTTATCCCACTGAACAAATACAGAACAGAGCTGCCTTACATATAGCAGTGCTGTGTCTGTAAAGTGATTGCTACTAGTTGCAGTTAAAGGAACAGTAACACCAAAAAATGAATGTGTTTTAAATGAATGACATTATAATGTACTATTGCTCTGCACTGGTAAAACTGGCAGCCATTCAAGCACAGGAGACACAGTAGCCCAGTGCTGGGCCAGGCCGCCTTCGCGCACCAGGCAATCCAGATAGCAACTTCGCTCCCAGCTGCAGTGTGTGCAACTGGGGACGCACGCGGGTCGTGCTCAATCACAAGCGCACAGGAGCTACATCGGGTGCACATGCGCATCAGGTGTGCGCTACTGAGGGTGCACGTTGACCACTGAGCGCAACAAACTTGGCCTTTTCACGGGGGAAATGATTGCCGGACTAGGCGTAAGCTCTAAATGAGGGTTTGCCTGGCACCCCCCAAGCTTTGCGCCCTAGGCACATGCCTCTTCTGCCTACCCCTAGTTCCGGCCGTGCAGTAGCCAACAGATAAGCTCTAGAGAATCCCATTGTATACTACAGAGCTTATCTGTTATCTGCAGGGTATCTTGTGCCTTTTCTCCATTTTCAGCTTGAATGGCTGCCCCCATGGCTACACAGCAAGCTTGTTTATATAAATGATAGTAGTCTTTCTGAAGCAAGCACACTAGTTTTACCAGTGCAGGGCAACAGTATATCATATTTTTGAATAACACTTTTTTGGTGTTATGGTTCCTTTTGGTGTTATGGTTCCTTCAACGAGAACTAGTTGCAAATGTGCCCTCTCTGTCTCTGACCTATAGAACCACAATATCAGATGTAGGGAAAAGCCCTTATACAAAATTATACAAAGTTGCCGTCTAACCTACTTGATTGTTTACCCCAGGTTTTAAATGCTGTAAATGTAAGGGTGCCTATGTGTTACGATAAACACCCAAGGAATTTTTACCTTATGAAAAATATCCCAATGGAAACTGGGCATAAAATTCTGAACCTAACTATATCCAAAGTATTAATTATCTTACAGCACAAGTAACAGTAATATAAAGGAGACATTAGGGCTCAAATTTTGGCACATTATGGTAAAACACTGCATTATGGCAATTTGCCCCATGAACTACATTTGTAAATGAGCCTTCTTGTATGTATTGTTGTAGAACTTCAAGAATTGAAGACCACATGTAGGGAAAAGATAAAATGTTTATTTGACAAGAGCTCCGTGGATTCTGAACTCACAGAATGTCTGATCTACGAACAAAGAAATGCATTCTTTATAAACTTGGGAACTTGTGACATAGGAACTTACCATTGTGAGAGCATAGAGATAACCTGCTATATGCAAATTAACCTGAGCGCAAGATCTCTAGCGAATTTTCGCTAGGCAGAAATGAACGCTAGCGTATCTTAGCTTTGAAATGCTTGCATTACCGAAGTACCACTAGTAGTCACCAGCGTTCAGCGCCCAGTACGAAACATGTTAGTGAATTGGCGTTTAGGGAATTTTCGCCTGGCAAAGTGTTGCGCTGGGTGCGAAGTGGACACTGGCGAATTTTTTGTAAATCTGCCCCATGGTTTCTTAGCAACGAATTACACACATTTTGGCACCATTTTCAAGGGGAGGGGTATAAGGTTTGAATTTTTCACCTTTGTTGTCTCTGAAACATTGGAATAATAAATAAACTTTTTCACCATATTTTAAAGTCCTGTGAGTGCCTTGCTTTACATGATTTTATATATATATATATTAATTCTCCACCCAGTCTGTGAATGCTTCGCACCATTTTATTATTTAATTAGCGTCACTTGAAGCTGTTGTAGAATACATTTATTTATTAACTATACATATGTGCAGCACAGTGCAGAACTCCTAACCTGTAACTATAGACTCCAGTTTATCCAAAATGTTAAAAAATATTACCTTTTACTCTGTATTAATAAAACAATACCGTTTACTTGATCCAAACTTAGATATAATTAATCCTTATTGGAAGCAAAACCAGCCCTTTGGGTCCTATTTCATGTTTACATGGTTTTCTAGTAGACTTAAGGTATGAAGATCCAACTTAAGAAAAGATCCGGGTATTTTTTTCAGCTGCTCTCAAGGGTAAAATACATTGGGATTACACAATGTAACTGGGCACAAGCAGAAGTATTGAAAGAAGGGTGCCCAGGGTGAACTATAACTTAAGCCATTCACTCATTCACAAATTGAAGAAACTGTAGATTTATTGATTTATTTGTATACTAAATATTTAAAGGAACAGATTCACTACCCACACCCTTACAATGTACATTATTACACCACAAGTCTGCTCCAAGTATGCCAAGAGGTGCTCCAAGGGATTCCACTTTAGTCCTGCCTGAATGAGTCCCTACACTTGTTGAGTGTCACCTAGATAACTACCACACACTAGGCCTATGAGCTCACATTATCTCTCACCCCTAGCATGCACTACAACAGGAGCTCCCTGCCCCTATCTTTACCCTATCCAAGGGTCCCTTGTCCCCAACCTCACTAAGAACCAAGGTACCTTAGAGCTCAATCTTCGTCTTAGAATCCAAAAAGACCTTTTCTCCCTCCCCTTTTATAGGCTAGGGAACAGGACCTCAAATCACTAGCCCTGGGCTTAATAAGAACATCCCCTACCACATTAGAAATGCAGCACTATACAAGCATACGTGCTCCCGAGGGCCACCCCAGGCACAAGCCCCTCTGATGCCTATATGTAAATATGGCTTCATCACTTATACATTTAAAACAAAATGAAAAAATAAAAAATACAGCTATACAACTTAAATAAATATATTTTACTAAAGAACTAAAATATTATTGAACATTTATATTATGAGTGCATTGAAAAATTATATTAACATTTTAATATTTAAATGTCTTTAGCCCTGTAACATAATTTAATTTCAAACGCTGGTTAATTATTCCTTTACAATTGCTTAATTTTTGGTGTAAGATTACACATGGCAACCTGAGCTTGCATTTTTTGTGGCTTTTTCTGTTGATTGATTCAAATTTAATATGATTTTATAGGAAGTTTAGCAAATGAGTGATGGGCCAGAAATACTCTATTTCTAAAAGACATCAATAAATTCTCCCGGGTTGTGCAACAGCCATGCCCTAAATCATCTCAAATGGAAAATAAATCTGAAAACCTATACATAATATTAGCATTATTGAAATAACCAGAATATTTCTCACACTAAATATTTTTTGGTGTCTCATCGTCATCAGTAGTGATGGGCGAATTTATTCGCCAGGCGCGAATTCGCGGCGAATTTGCACGATTCGCGCCGAGCGAATAAATTCGCGAAACGCCCGCGAAAATTCGCGGTAAAAATTCGCCGGCGTCAAAATTTTTTTTTTCGAAAAACGGACACCGGCGCCAAAAACGGGCGCCGGCGTCGAAAAACGGGCGCCGGCGTCAAAAACGAGACGCCGGCGCTGTTTCGCGAATTTTTCGCCGTTTCGCGAATTTCGCGCGAAATTCGCGAATTTTTCGGCGAAGCGAAACGGCGCAAATTCGCCCATCACTAGTCATCAGGATTTTTTTTAGCTGATTAATGAAATTCATAAGTGGACAATAAAAACAATGATGCTCATAGTTATAAACTAACTCACAAAGGGCTGAAAAATTGCGTCAGTGCCAATGTTTTCCAAAACATTCATCAAAAAATGAGTAGTATTTTTATGTACCCTTGAATGTTGAGTCTTCCCAACTAGTTTATGCGCCAGATTAGGCTTCAGACCTTTTTTATTGCCTTGTTAAATGGATCTGCCATGTAATGCTCTATTAATCGCTAATTTTTCTATGCACTTTCCTTCCTAATTTTCTCATCATTTATTACGTAGAAAATATCAGGGGCTACATGCATGGATTATTATGAATTCAATGCTCCATAAAGGTTCATTGTACAGCAAGGATAATTACCATCACATACTGGCTGTATTCCGAACAACAACATTTGAACAGCAATTGTCGCACGTGCAAAGTAACTGGATATTTCTGTAGATGACATTTTTGTAAAAGTAAAACTATTTTGTATGGAGATGTATTTCTTTAGCAATAGAGGGGTGGATCACCTTGAAGTTAAAACAAGTTAAAACTGCAAATTGTCTTAGAATATCACACTCTACCAGGGCCGGAACTAGGGGTAGGCAGAGTAGGCACGTGCCTAGGGCGCAAAGCTGGGGGGGGCACCAGGCACGTACCTTCTCTGCTGCCTGCCTACCCCTAGTCCGGTCCCCTCTCTCATCTCTAGACTGTCAGCTTGTCCATTGACTTATGCGCTTCAGCGTACAATCACGCATGCGTGCCAGCGTCTGTTCGCGCATGCGCGCAATCGTCCGTTCGCGCATGTGGGCCAGCATCTGTTAACGACATGCGCGCCAACGTCCATTCACACACGTGCCTGTATGTTCGTGCATGCGTGCACCAAGTCGGCGCTGGCCTGGCTCTGCACTCTACATCTCTCTCTAAGGGTGGTGACAAATGCTAAGATTCTGGGGAGAATAGTCGCCCAGCCTTTCCTAAATGCCTTCCTGCCTGCTAGAATGTAAATTGCCGGCAGGATGGCACTCAGAGCGCTTCTTTTCCAAAGTCGCCCAAAGTTTCCTCGTAAGGCAACTTAAGGCTACTTCGGAAAACGATGTGCTCCGAGTGCCATCTGTCGGTGATTTACATTCTAGCCAGAGGGAAGGCATTTAGGGGAGATTAGTCGCCCGAAGAAGACGAGATTTGTCGCTAATCTCCCCAGAGTCACCAGAGCCCAAGAGGGCCAGGGCCTACTGTGGTTTTCCCATGATAAAAACTCTGCTTGCCTGAGGCTAGATATTGGCCTTACCTTATGACAGGAGCACTGTTGGCTGATGATTGTAATATGGGAGCTTTGAAATCCACAATTACCTTATCTCATCTGTATGCAATTGTACTTTCATGAGTCATGAGTCACTTAACAGTTGTATTTGCTCTAACATTGCAAGGTTGAAAGGATCTGTGGCAGTGTTTAATAAAACCACACACGTTTTATTCGGTTTTCAGTGGTTGCAATATAATTCATATCATACTTTCTTCAGATGCCATCACCATCAGAGCACTCCTTAGGAATGCTAGTGGTGTCTCTTAAATTCAAATCTCAATGTTTTGTTAAATTATGTTCCCATGCGTGTTTAACATGCATGACATTCAAGCAAAGGTTTTGATCCTGACCCAGGTTGGTTAAAATTGGAAATTGTATAATGCAAAAAATGAAATAACCAATACCTTGTTCAGATGCGGGGTGATCCCAAATTTATTGTAGTGCTCTTGACATGTGAGTCATGTTCAAACGTTTCGGGACAAACAAATGCCCTTCCTCAAGTGCCTTGAGGAAGGGCATTTGTTTGTCCCGAAACGTTTGAACATGACTCACATGTCAAGAGCACTACAATAAATTTGGGATCACCCCGCATCTGAACAAGGTATTGGTTATTTCATTTTTTGCATTATATTATTGCTGGCGGTGGAAGAGGCCAGTACCAATACCTTCCCCAATTTTTTCTAAAATTGGAAATTGTGGCATCAGTTCAGACAGGGGTGGTTGATAAGCTTGAAAGGCAACTTAAAACATTTACTTTTGTCAAACACGTGCATTACTATTTGAGCCGAAGCCAAATTCCACTAGAAGATAGATGTTCCTTGAGTGCTGTGTCAGTGTTAGGAGGACCCGTCAGTGCCCAATAATGGCACTATAATTAGTAATGTAGTGCTTAACTTGTAATTCTTGTAAAGCAAGTAGAGTTGGCATCTTTGTTAGGATATAATACTGACCAATACTCAGGGGCAGCATTATTCTTTCTTAAGGTCAAAATAAAAATAAAATTGGAGGGAGCAGAGGAGCTTCCTCCAATTCTATTTTTATTTTGATGAAAAGTTGGTGTGTTGACAGGAGCACAGGAGGATTGCTATACGGGGACCTAATTTATTTGTGTGGTGTGTGGTGGCATCACATGGACAGGGAGTGGGTCAATTGGAGGTTTGTTTGGGAGAGCAGGTTGATGAGTTGGGGGGGCAACACTGTGCAAGGGGGGCTATTTACTAGCTGGTAAATTTGTGGTACTGGTCCCAGCTTTAGGTGGATCAGTTACCAGGATGGCTGGTGAAATACTGGTTGGATGTCAACCCTAGTTACAAGGCAAAAAACATACATCCATGTGCCTCTGAGAGAAAAATATCAAAGATGCTTTAGTCTTTCCTAGGTCCATATTTATTTTTAATCCATCTCTGATTCCATTTGATGAAGAAGAAGGAAAGAAAAACTCAGCCCAATCATGAAACTTTTAAGGTTGGCAACAGTTTATAAAAGGATGCCGTACTCTGATTTCCAGGAGACTACCGAAGTCTTTAGAATGAGCAAGTCGCTCTCCTACAGCAGCTGGTGGGGCAATGCTGGACATAATTCCTTAAGATAATGTGCTTAACACATTTCTTACACAGGGTCATGATACACACATTGTGACATATGGTTGCTAAAAGGAGTAAATTAATAATGTGTGTATTCAGACACTTATGTTATATACACTGCCTCTAATAGTTTACTTTATAGAGATGTATTTGTTATGAACAGATACAACAATGTTTACTCTAAATATGGCAAATACAATGACAGCTATTTCACTTTGCATATGGTACATATGATGGAAAGTAAACAAAATCCCTTGTAAATTATTGAAGAGACATTATACAGAAGAGATGTTTGAGGTCTTTTTAATAAGCTCAGAAACTTCACATATTTTTTAGAGCAGTGAATGCAGATGTTTCATATGTAGCTGCCCCTTATCCTATCAGCACATTAATAATATTACCCTGGTTATTACCTGTTGGAGGATCTGTTTGCAGGATCGTTTTCCATTGCATATAACCTCCAGCTGCAACAAGAATATTTTCCTAACTGAGCAGAAACCAGGGATTCACCAGTTCAATGACTCAATCTGAGATTGTGCTAAATCCCAGTACCTTTTATATTGGGTCAGACTGAATTAAAACCCTTTAAAACGACTTTAAAGTAGGGTTGCCACCTTTCCCACAAAAGTGGTCTGGACAGTAACATAAGGGGCAAGGCAGATGACTTTGGGGGCAGAGAAATAATGTCAGAAAGTTAGGGGCAATCTAATGACATCAATTGGCAGGACATTACGTATCTTGCAGGTACGAAACGCGTAGGGCCTATGGAGATGTACCTATACTTTTAACTATGACGAATAAAGACTTGTATTTAGTCCTGTTCTTTTGCTGTGTTTCGGTTTGTCGCTCCCTGAAACTGGGGGTCTGGGGCTGGTGCACCTGGACCACATGATCTACTTGGTGAGCCCTTTACATTGTTATTCTGGAGCACCTAACATTTTTTTTCATTGCAACAGGACATTTATGTAGCAAATAGGAATTGGTACATTTCAGGGGTTTTATCAGCAAAGTATTGGCAGGTTGTTAAAGCTGTACAGCCCATGTAAAAACCAGACTATCCAATTCAAAACCAGACATGTGATAATCCTACTTTCAAGTTCTGTTCAGTTTAATTGAAAAGTTGTTTTTTTTAAATGACAACATTTTGGGAGACTTTTCTTAAAAGTGAAATTGAAATTTAAGGTCCCAATTTAGTTTCATTCACCGGCTGAGCAGGGGTGGATTAATGAATAGGCAACCCTTGGATATAGCCCAGGGCCCATAGTGATTAGGGGTCCATGTGGCTTTTTCAATATTCATCTTTATTTTCTTTATTAAATTTATTTTTAAATCTGGGCCTGGGTCTGTTCAGGGACAAGTGCAGAACACCTGCTTGGAGAAGTGTGTGGCATGAGCCCAAGCTCTCTAAGATGTGCTGGGTTTACAATTACAGTCATATGAAAAAGTTTGGGAACCCCTCTCAGCCTGCATAATAATTTATTCCACTTTCAACAAAAAAGATAACAGTGGTATGTCTTTCATTTCCTAGGAACATCTGAGTACTGGAGGGTTTTCTGAACAAAGATTTTTAGTGAAGCAGTATTCAGTTGTATGAAATTAAATCAAATGTGAAAAACTGCCTGTGCAAAAATGTGGGTATCCTTGTAATTCTGCTAATTTTAATGCATGTAACTGCTCAATACTGATTCCTGGCAACACCAAATTGGTTGGATTAGCTTGTTAAGCTTTGAACTTCATAGGCCGGTGTGTCCAATCATGAGAAAAGGTATTTAAGGTGGCCAATTGCAAGTTGTGCTTCTGTTTGACTCTCCTCTGAAGAGTGGCAGCATGGGATCCTCAAAGCAACTCTCAAAAGATCTGAAAACAAAGATTGTTCAGGATCATGGTTTAGGGGAAGGCTACAAAAAACTATCGCAGAGGTTTAAACTGTCAGTTTCAACTGTAAGGAATGTAATGAGGAAATGGAAGGCCACAGGCACAGTTGCTGTAAATCCCATGTCTGACAGGCCAAGAAAAATACAGGAGCGGCATATGTGGAGGATTGTGAGAATGGTTACAGACAACCCAAAGATCACCTCCAAAGCTATGCAAGAACATCTTGCTGCAGATGGTGTATCTGTACATCGTTCTACAATTCAGCGCAATTTGCACAAAGAACATCTGTATGGCAGGGTGATGAGAATGACGCCCTTTCTGCACTCACGCCACAAACAGTCGCTTGTTGTATGAAAAAGCTCATTTAGACAAGCCACAATCATTATGAAACAAAGTGCTTTGGACTGATGAGACAAAAATTTAGTTATTTGGTCACAACAAAAATCACTTTGCATGGCGGAAGAAGAACACCACATTCTATGAAAAACACCTGCTACCTACTGTCAAATTGGTTCCATCATGCTGTGGGGCTGTGTGGCTGGTTCAGGGACTGGGGCCCTTGTTAAAGTCGAGGGTCGGAGTTATTTGTGCCACCAGTTTCCATAGAAAAACCATGAGCTGTTAATGAGACCTAGGGCATGTGCTTTGGGATTTATGGCCTATCAGCATTTTTAAAGGCCACACACATACACAGAGCCTCAGACTACTATGGGGCAAATGAACGAGGATAACAGTTGTGCTGGCATTCTGGCAGCAATCCATATTAGTGAACAACAACTCAATATGGTCCGTTTGATAACAGCCCATACACATACTATATTCAGGGGAATTTGACTCTGCACACTATCCTTTCATGTGTAAAGCTGGCCATAGACGCAAAGATCCGATCGTACAAATCATCGTACGATCGGACTTTTCCATCTCCTGTCCTGCCTCTAACGGTTCCGATCAAATAAAGTACAAAAGAACAGATCAGCCGATGTTCTGCCCCTGACAGCAATAGTCCGAAAGTTATGTCTGACCAAAGCTGGTGACTCTTTTAACCTGTCCGATCGGCCAAACGACCGATCTCCGCCGGACGAAAATCATGAATCCTCGATTCGTACGATCAGATCTTTGCGTCTATGGCCAGCTTTACTCTGAAACTGGAGATATGAGCATTTGGTACTTGCTTCCTCTTTTCCTGCTGTAAGGGCTGTCATCACTTTTGCTAAATAAATAAAGAATCAGCAGAGTTTCCCTAATAACCTGCTGAAAATTCAGATTTAATTTTCAGATTTAATTAATGTGTTGAAATGTTGGACATTTTCATCCAGAATATTCAACATTCTATCTCAAAACCTGCCAGTTTTTTCTTGATGAGCTGTATTAATCAGCCTTATATTGTGACATTTATATTCAATATGTACTGTATATTGTGAGTGGGTCCCTAAGCTCAGTGTGACAGCAGCACAGAGCATGTGCAGTGAATCAGCAGAAAAGAAGATGGGGAGCTACTGGGGCATCTTTGGAGACACAGATCTTTACTGCTAAAGGGCTGTGGTTGCCTTGGGCTGGTACCGAAGCGCAAAACATCATGTACAACATTTCTAGACTACTTCTTTAGTTATGCTTTAGTTCTCCTTTAACCCTCAGAGCTGGAGTATATCATTAGTGCAGGAAAAGTCAAGCAGCACATATAAAGTACTTCTTTTGTTAAGCTTTAGTTCTCCTTTAACATTAGCTCTGTATGTATCTGGCAGCATCATGCAGCTTAATGCTTTCCTGTTTTATTTGTCTTAAATGTTTAAACAAAGCCCTAGAACAGTGATCCCCAACCAGTAGCTCGTGAGCAACATGTTGCTCTCCAACCCCTTGGATGTTGCTCCCAGTGGCCTCAAAGCAGGAGCTTATTTTTGAATTTCAGGCTTGGAGGCAAGTTTTGGTTGTATAAAAACCAGATGTACTGCCAAACAGACCCTCCTAGAGGCTGCCAGTCCACATAGGGGCTAGCAATAGTCAATCACAACCCTTATTTGGCACCACCCAGGAACATTTTCCGTGCTTGTGTTGCTCCCCAACTCTTTTTAAATCTGAATGTTGCTCACGGGTGAAAAAGGTTGGGAACCCCTGCCCTAGAACATGGTTTGCGTTGCTAAAATGACCGAGTCGTTCCTTTCACCGGTCCTGTCTGTTTTTTTCCTCCAAAGCCGGTCCAAGTGAAGTAGAATTATGGTAGAAACTCTTAGTTCAAGGATGTTTATGCCTATAAAGAAAATTCTAAGAATGCACAATAAAATACATTCATAAAGTCAACATTCAGATTTGTTTTATACATTTATTTGGAAGCCATTTAAACTGTCTGGGCAGAAGTAGTTTGTGCAAACAATATTGAGTGTTTTCGTTAGCTCTGGATTTATGCCCAAGTAATGCGAGTAATATCCTGCACATCTGGGATCTCGCTCCGTGTCAAATAGCAGAGCATTGTTATCTTTTGGTTGCCCACACCACTTCATTCTTCTCAAGGGATGCCATCACCAAACATTGTTCTGTTTTTCTACAAGTTTGTTTGAACAACTACTGTATTTAGATACCAAGTGGTTTTGTTTGTTT
Source organism: Xenopus laevis (assembly GCF_017654675.1). Lineage (NCBI taxonomy): Eukaryota > Metazoa > Chordata > Amphibia > Anura > Pipidae > Xenopus > Xenopus laevis. The sequence continues at coordinate 149,371,619 of NC_054374.1, read as the reverse complement.
CTTGTTCATACTCTGTTTATAAGCTGTTTTAAACCTGCTCTGCTCCTGGCTTGAGAAGCACGATTTCTGTAGGCAAATTGGTTTGATCACTCGGCAGAAGTGTAGGCATGGTAGATCATTTGAATTAAAGGGATCCTGTCATGGAAAAACATGTTTTTTTCAAAATACATCAGTTAATAGTGCTGCTCCAGCAGAATTCTGGACATGTGCCTGCACTTTAGGAGAGAAATGCTTTCTGGCAGTCTGCTATTTTTCCTTCTCAATGTAACTGAATGTGTCTCAGTGGGACATAGGTTTTTACTATTGAGTGTTGTTCTTAGATCTACCAGGCAGTTGTTATCTTGTGTTAGGGAGCTGCTATCTGGTTACCTTCCCATTGTTCTTTTGTTTGGCTGCTGGGGGGAAAAGGGAGGGGGGTGATATCACTCCAACTTGCAGTACAGCAGTAAAGAGTGATTGAAGTTTATCAGAGCCACAAGTCACATGACTTGGGACAGCTGGGAAATTGACAATATGTCTAGCCCCATGTCAGATTTCAAAATTGAATATAAAAAAATCTGTTTGCTCTTTTGAGAAATGGATTTCAGTGCAAAATTCTGCTGGAGCAGCACTATTAACTGATTCATTTTGAAAAAAAAGTTTTTTCCCATGACAGTATCCCTTTAACTTTTTTTTAAAAGGTTATTTGAATTAACTATAAGGTATTATTTATCAAAGTCCGATTTTATCTCAACATTTTCTGCTGCAAACTCTGATCAAATCTGCTCAGGTTTTTTACGCTTATTTATTACATTCTCCCTAAAATTTACTTTGCGGGAAAAAAATCAGATTTTCGTGATTTTTTCTGATTTTTTTTGCCAGAAAACTTTGGGGTGTTGCACGAAACCCAGCACACATCAAAAATCATTGGGACTTCTCCCATTGACTTATATGCAACCAAGACAGGTCTGAGATGCCAGATTTTCTGATTCAGACTTCTCCATCCTCAGGGATTATTAAATCCGATTTTATAAAAAAAAAAAAAATCGTGATTTTTGTATTAGGAGTAAATAACACCGCTTAGTATGATGTAGTATTTGTGGTTTTAAAGTTATTTAGCTTTTTTATTTGGTAGCAACCCATTTTGCAATTTCAGATGTCCAAATTACCCTATCAACTATGTATTGATCTGAATAAGAGAATGGAATAGGAATAGGGGACGTCTGAATAGAAAGATGAGAAATAAAAAGTAGCAATAACAATACAATTAACAATAATAACAAACAACAATAACAATAGCCTTACAATGCATTTTTTTCGATGAGGTCAGGGACCCCTATAAGAAAGCTGGAAAGAGAAGAAGAAGGCAAATAATTTATAAAAAAGAAAAATGAAGGCAAATTGAAAAGCTGCTTAGAATTGGCTATACTATAACTATACTATAACTACCGTATATTATACTATAACATACAAACATATTTTTTGGAGTTTGAATGCCAAAAACCCGAGAAATTTGTGTTTCTTTACTATAAAATCTGGATTTTTAATGGGAAAAAAAAACTCAAATTTTTCGGGATTTATTATACCCCGAAGATGGAAAAAGTCAGAATCCACAAGTCCGGCATTTTAGAACTGTCGAGGTGGCATATAAGTCAATGGGAGAAGTCCCAAAAATATCTTGATCTGCACTGGGTTTTGTGCAAGAATCTGAAGATTTTATATATCCTGTGGAAGACCCAAAGGTATATACTAACTAGTATGACTGGTACGAGAAGTCAGGGTTTGACTGACATGCAAGAAAATCTCTGGCCACCATCCTGGCCAACAATGTCATGAGTTTTGCCATGTTGGTTGTGCTCCTTCATTCCTAGATTACTGAGCTTTTTATTTGTATTGTTTACAAAAAATGTAAGCAGTTTACATAGGATTCCCTTACATGCCATACATTAGGAGGCAGATGTGAAAATATGGATGTAGAATTCAGCTTTTCCCCATGATCATAAACAGATATTGTACCTGTACTTGCCCTATCTGCATAAATCCGTATTGGTCCCGAAACAATCCAATCGTGTTTATTTAGTGGTTATTTATTAAAGTCTGAATGACAAAAACTCGAAAATGTTTTTTTTTTTACTATAAAATCCGAATTTTTAGTGGAAAAACATCCCCAAATTTTTCGAGATTTATTATACCCCGAGGATGGAAAAAGTCTGAATCCAAAAATCCGGCATCTCAGACTTACTGAAGTTGTATATGAGTCAATGGGAGAGGTCCCTATTATTTTTGGAAGTTTCTGTGGTCTGCGCTGGGATTAGCCTGAAAATCTGACTATATTGAATCTGACTATATTGGACTTTTCGGGTAAAATTCCAAAAAATTCTGGCTATTTGGGAAAAAGTCTGAAAAAAACCAAGCGATTCAGGAAAAAAATTGGATTTTTGTCCCCGATCCAATTAAATTGTGATTTTTTTTATAATAGATAATCATGGATTCTAGTTTGGCCGGACTTTTTTTTATTAAAATAGTCAGAAAATTCAGATTTTGATAAATAAGGCGCTTAATGTTAATGTTAAGTTATTTTTAGCAGATTAGAATACAGTGATCCAAATTACAGAAAGATCCCTTATCCAGAAAACATAAGGGTACATAATAATTATTTATGATAAGTTGTATTACTGTATGATATTTCAGTTCCAGGAGGAATGTTTGGTTGAACACAGAGAGGGTATTTACTGTATATATATATATATATATATATATATATATATATATATATATATATATATATATATATATATACCTTAGGCCCTCAGTATTAGAGGGAATGCATAGATCAAATTATACTGGACATTATCCGTTATCTGGAAAGATATCCAGAATGATCCGAATAACAGAAAGGCCATTTCCCGTAGACTTCATTTTATCCAAATAATCCATTTCTCTGTAATAATAAAACAGTAGCTTGTACTTGGTCCCAACTTAGATATAATTAATCCTTATTGGAAGCAAAACCAGCCTATTGGGTTTATTTAATGTTTACATGATTTTATAGTGAATTTAAGGTACGAATATCCAAATTACGGAAAGATCTGTTATCCAGAAAGCCCCAGGTCCCGAGCATTTTGAATGATAGGTCCCATACCTGTATTTACCGGGGATGTCCAGACTGCAGGCCTTCTGCAGTCTATTTGTAATTTGGATCTCCATACCTTTAGTGTAGTAAAAGATCATTTAAACATAAATTATATTTCAGTTGGGACTAAGTACAAGGTACTTTTATTTAAGGAAACTTGTCTCTGGCTTCTGCTTTTCTCTGGAACTCTCTGCCTCGAGCTGTCAGACTTTCTCCTTCTTTTCAAACTTTCAAGTGCTCCTTAAAGATCCATCATTTTATAGAAGCTTATTCAACGTACCTTAATTAATCAATCATTGCGGTATAATAAATCACGAAATTGTTTCAAAAATCTTAATGTCTCAATTGTACCCAAACATTTAGGTGCAAATTCACTAACCACTGGAAATTCGCCAGCGACAGCTTTGCTCACATCGGCACACTTCGGCAGGCGAAAAAATTCGCCAGGACAACGCTAATTCACTAAAATGCAAAGTTGCGTCCAGGGCGCTGAACGATGGAGAAGTTTCACTAGCGTTAATTCGGCGAGTAAAGCAAGTTGCGCTAGTGTTGGCTAATTTGCATACGGCGGGAAGTTAAAGTCGAATGGACGTATATGTTGCAGCAAATACATTACACTACACAAGTCCAGGGAACCTTAATAAAATAAAATAAAGTTGTTATATTGCCCTACACATGAGCCCATTGTATAGTTTATGTGCCATATGTTAGGAAATGTAGGGGGGAAGCTGGGTACCCTAAAAAAAAATTATGATCTTTTGTAGCCTATCACTCTGAAACTGAAAAACTGAAAAGTCACCAGCGTTTTTTGGAACTTTTCAACTATTTTTTGAGGAAGTCCTATCTACTCTATTGCACTTCGCCTGGTCTGACTTGGCGACGTCAAGTCGGGCGCAAGAGGTAACAATCAGTAAAATCTGCATCTTAGTGAATTTGCGAAGTAAAGAGTGCAAAGTAGCGCTAGAGTTTATCTCCTTCGCTAGCGAAGTTATGCCAACGACCGTTAGTAAATCGTCGAAGTACCGAAAAGACGTCGAATTTTTCGCCAGCGTTAGTCACTTCGCCCTTTAGTAAATTTGCCCCCTAGTTTGTAAACTCTCACGTGTAGGGCCCTCTAATCCTATTGTACTCTGTAAACCCTTGTTTGTTATCCACCATTTATTCCTTGTTTGTTATATCCAAGGCAAAGCACTGCGTATCTTGTTGGCGCTATATAAATAAATGATGAAAGGAAATCATTTAAATTGGAATTGGAGTCTCTGGGAGATGGCTTTCCTGCAATCCTGAGCTTTCTTGAAAACAGGTTTCCAGATAACAGATACCATACCTGTATATATCACTGTTAGTATTGTATTTACAGTACCTCATGTTTATACTTGTACATATGTAATGTTTTGTTGTTGTTTTTTTTCAAATGGACTGAGCTGGAGTTCAGGGGGCAGATTTATCAAGGTTCGAATTTCGATGTAGAAAAAGCATCGAAATTCGACCATCGAATTGGAATACTTCGACTTCGATATTCGATATTTTTCATTGAATTTGGCCATTTGCGGTCGAAGTAAAATTGTTCGATCGAAACGATTAAATCCTTCGAAACGAACGATTCGAAGTATTTCATCCATTGATTTTTCTTCGACTTCAAAAAACTTTGAAAAATGGTAGAAGGTCCCCATAGGCTTTAATTTGGTGAAGTATTGAGGTCGAAGTTTTTTAAAGAGACGGTACTTCGATTATCGAATGGTCGAATATTCGAAGTAAACAAAAGAGAAACACCTGGGGGCAGATTTATCAAGGGTCAAAGTGATTTAGAGAGAATTTTCTAAGTAAAAAAATTCGAAGTCGAAGACGTAGTAGCCTATACGATGGTCGAAGTATCCAAAAAATTACTTTGAATTTCGATTTTTTTTGCTTAGAAAATTCTCTCTAAATCACTTCGACCCTTGATAAATCTGCCCCCAGGTGTTTCTCTTTTGTTTTGCCTTTAATGCGTTTACCATCTGGGAAAGAGCAGCGCAAGTGTGACGCTTGTAAACGGTTTTATCTTGATATTTGGAAAGGGCAGCACTGATTGAACCTCGCTTGGTGGTACGCTTTGTTTTTGTTAGAAGTCAGTGGGTGGCTACCAAACACTCCTCTCCCGTCTCTCAGCAGCCCCATCTAAATGTATTTATATTATACTTTAGAAACGTTCGGCTGATATTAGTATCAACTGAAAACTTTAAGCTATGTAAATACCATTTTATATGCTTCGCCAACATGTAGGATTGTGATGAAATATTAGATTTTTTTACATTTGAAAACATTCTCTTATGGCAGACAACCAATACTGATATGAGTTGTGTACGACATTGAACTACAGTACAGCTCTCAGTATATGCACAATAGAATTTAAAGATCAAATCTAAATCACTTCTCTCTAAATGATGTCAATATCTGGTCAAATACATTTTCTTCAGAAGTGGCTTCAAAAGGTTGAGACTCTGGGCCCGCCACCAGATCATTAGGTAAACTATATGCATTAACCCTTAAGTCATCCATAGAACTTTAGCAGAGCTCTACTTGGAAGCAATTAAACAATTCTGTTTATTTTGCTGTTGTGATTGTCTGTGGCTTCCATTTGTATTTCTATTTAGTGTCCCCTTGGTGGTTATTTTTAGTAAGAAATTGGGAGCCCAACTTTATTTCCAGTTCCAGTTTACCAAGATGGCTGTTAATATTTATTTTGACAATCTCTAAGGTTGCTTTTGTCCCATTAAAAATAAGTGGCATTTTCTTTACTCCAGGGTCCAGTCTTGATTATGCACCTCGTATACTGACCTGACCAGAAGTTGGCTATTTCTTTGCCTGAGAAAATAGGCATTTTCACCCTTGAAGCCTTCAGTAAAATATTTAACACATTTGTTGCTGGTTGTGGAACATGAGTTCCTGTCTAGTCTCCTGTCTAGTTCTGAATTCTGGTCTGTTTAACACCTGTCCTGACCTCCAGCTTGTTTCAAATTTGCTAGGCTGATGCCTGTCCTGACCTTCAGTTTGTTCTCAGATTTGCTAGACTGCTGCCTGCCCAGATCTCCAGCTTGTTCCCAAATTTGCTAGACTGTTGCCTGCCCTGACCTCCAGCTTGTTCTTGGATTTGCTAGGCTGCTGCCTGCCTGCCCTTACTTCAAGCTTGTTCTCAGATTTGTGAGGTTGCTGCCTACCCAGACCTGCAGGTTTTTGTCAGATTTGCTACCTCTGCCAGCCTGGTTCTTGTTTCTGCTACCAAAATTCAATGGAGCTTACATTGCTGGGTACGTGAAGGTAAGTGTAAGGTAAGTGTAAGGTAAGTGAAAAAACAGACAAAAAGCCCCATGTTTTTGGTAAGTGTAAGGTAACTGAAACAACAGACACAAAGCCCCATGTTTTTGGTAAGTGTAAGGTAACTGAAACAACAGACACAAAGCCCCATGTTTTTGCCCACAATGCACATAAACCTTTTTGTGCCCTCTATTTGCACCAAGTATATGGGGTGAAAACTTTGTCTTTTAATGTTATTTGTATCTGAAACAGTAGTTATATACTTACCTCCTGCTCAAGACAGGCATTACATTCAGGGTATTAATGTGCTGCACACTGCAGCAGATATGTCAGCAAAGTTGCGAGGTGCAGAGTACACTTTCACTGCATTTCAGATAGATGCAACTGTTACATGCACAGTGGCGTAACTACCGGGGGATCAGGGGGTGCAATTGGGCCAGGGCCCGCACCCCCGCAGGGCCCCCCAGCAGTCACGCTGGCTGGAGTCGGCTGAAACGCTGCACGGACGAGGGTGGGGGGCGGGGCCCGGCTGCACGGCCCGCACCAGGACCCGCCCCCGCCTAGTTCTGTCACTGTACATGCACCAGCACCAATGGCTACCTAGTCCTAAATGAGCCTTTGTGGCTTTACCCAAACCCTGGCATGATCTTCAGGGTTTAAAGGGCATGTAAAGTCTAAAATAGAATAAGGCTAGAAATTCTGTATTTTGTATACTAAATATAAACTTGAACTTACTGCACCACAAGCCGAATCAAACAAATGATTTATGCTTTCAAAGTTGGCTACAGGGGGTCACCATCTTGTAACTTAGTTATACATCTTTGCAAGACTAAGACTGTGCACATGCTCAGTGTGGTCTGGGCTGCTTAGGGATCGTCATAAACAAAGCTGCTTGAGTTCTGCATGGCTGGAAAGTAAGGTGGGGGCTCCCCCTGCTGTTCATAAGTACCATTGTTTCCTGCAGAGCAGTTAGGGACCGTCTGACAATTCCTATCCACAGCAGTAAATGAAGGGAGAATTTCACTGCATACAGTCAGGTTTCTTATAAAACAGTACACATTTTTTAATTAAAGTATATTGAGATAGGTTTCTTTTTCATTAAAGAAAGTAAAAATGGGATTTTATTTTTTTTCCTTTACATGCCCTTTAAGAGGTATAGTCGACTGCTGGCTGTTTGTTTTCACACAGTTTGGTTAACGCTGTTCCTGTTATGAATTTGATTTAGATAATAGTGCATCATAGTGCATACATGCAGAGGAGAGTGTCACTACATAGGATGTCAGGATAGTGCTAACTGTGCATTTGTCCCCTATGCTTTATAAATAAAGCTACAAAACATTCATATCCATTTACAGGCCAGTTAACTCAAGGAACATTAAACCCCACAACATAACTGGTAATGAAAACACACTTTGGGATTCCCTTTCCATCTTTCTTGTGGCTGTGGCCCATTGTTTACCGCTGGAGAAAATATGAAACACTGCACGAAGCTCAGGACACATAATGGTTGGCTGTAAACTTGCTGGATCCCAAATTACTCAAAGAATTTCTCATTCCCTGATGGCAATGCTGCCCTCAAACAGGGGCCCCAGCTCTCCTGCATTGCCTGTTACCCGTTCTTGTCAGACTCTGGCCTCATTAATGAACTGGCTATAGTCTTGCTTGCCCAACAAACGTAAGAACTGAAATATTCTCAGAATCACATGGCGAAAACGTTTCTTGTTTAATGAATATCGCCATTATTCCCTAATAAGCTCCGACACAGAGGTCCCTGTGTCTCGCTGATCTGGTAATTCGCTGTGCACTTAAACAAAAAACCTTTCTGATTGACCTATGACTTTCTAAACAGTACATTAGAAAAACTGTTATTTTTTCAAACAATTTTATGTAAATATTTAATCAATTTTTTATTTTTGATGGCTTTTTAAATTAAATTTTACCCAATAAATGTATTTAATATTTATGGGGTCCAGTCATTTCATTTTACCTTACTTACAGGCTGGTTATGTCCTTGAGGTTTTCTGCTAGTGACTGCATTAAGGGGCAGATTGATCAAAGGTCGAGATGAATTTTCGAATGAAAAAAATTTGAATTTCGAGCTATTTGTTTGTGTACTTCAACTAGGGAATTGTGATAACTCACTCTGGTGGTCTAGTGGGAGGAGGTCTGCAGGAACGCCTGCAGCCTCCTCTGGGACGCCCGCCACGCCGCCGCTCCTCTGGGGCGCAAAAAGGATAATATAAGGGTGCGCGGTGCGCCACTTCCTGATTTGTTTGCGCATGCACGCTGGTGTGTGAAGTCAGCATGCAGTGGCGCGAAATTTGAAATTATTTAAAGCCATAAAGCAGTTCTACACATTGCCTGTTATAGGATCTAGTTCCTGGTGCTTCTGTGCGTTTGAGCTTCTAATTGATTCTGTATTGATTCCTGTTGTGAACCCCTGCCTAGCTCCTGACCCTTGCCTGAACACCGACTACCTCTTCTGCATAACCCCTCTGATTGACTTCCTGGTTTGACCCTTGCCTGCCTTACTACGTTTATTCTTAGCCTGCCCCGACCCAGCCTGATCTGACTTCTCTTTTGCCTAACGTCTTGTACCACGACCTTCTGCCCAAAGACTTTACTAAACAGTCATGCCCCTCTGTCTATCCAGAACCTCTAACTTTGCACCTCTAGTTTAAGTCCTGGTGGCATCCAAGTAGCTGAGGGTTCCTTCCGAGGCCAAAGGCGGTCACAATACAGGTGAAACACGAGCCGAGACCAGGATGCTTGGCATTTGTTCTGGTGTTGGGTGCCGACCGTGACAGAAATAGTCCCAATTCGATTTGAATTTGAAAAAAAAATCGAAAATTTGAATATCGAAATTTATCATATTCTGTCTCTTTAAAAATTCAACCATTCGCCATCTAAAACCTGCCAAATTGCTGTTTTAGCCTATGGGGGACCTCCTATAACCCATTTGGAGTCAATTGGTTAACTTTGAAAAAAAACCAGACTTTTTAAAACTAGGTTCTAGGTGGTCCCCACAGGCTAACATAGCAATTTGGCAGAGTGTCGAAGTTTTTTAAAGAGACAGTACTTCGATTTTCGAATGGTCGAATATTCGAAGTATTTGCAATTCGAATTTGGCCTATTCGATGGTCGAATTACCCAAAAAATACTTTGAAATTTGAAGTTTTTTCATTCGAAAATTCAGTTCGACCCTTAGTAAATGTGTCCCTAGAGGTATGAAGATCCAAATGACAGAAAAATCTGTTATTTAGAATACCCCCAGGTCCCGAGCATTCTGGATAAGAGGTCCCATACTTGTACTCACTACCCCATAACTATTTAAAACATAGGTCCTTAAAAGTAAGGCTGGGCACAGATATAATCAACGTTTTTAGTGTATGTCTGATATGTCTGTACATGTTCTGTATCAGGTGTGTCGTTATGCAAAAACTCTATACAGGTATGGGACCTGTTATCCAGAATGCTCAAGGGATCTTCATGTAATTTAGATCACTATACCTTAGTTCTACTAGAAAATAATTTAAACGGTAATAAAATCCAATAGGATTGTGCTTCCAATAAGTATTAAATAATAGTACAAGGTACTGTTTTATTATTACAGAGAAAAAAGGAAATCTTTTTAGAAATGTGAATTATTTGATTAAAATGTAGTCTATGGGAGACAGTCTTCCCATAATTTGGAAACTTCTCAATAACACTTTTACGGATAATGGATTCCATACCGGATTTAACCTTTGAAAAAAAAAAAAAAGCATCATAAAAAAGCACGACATGTATACAATATCCACAATGTGAAGCTAAAACCAAATACACAAATCTTTAAACCATTTTAAAATAAAACTTTGAATAATTTACCACCCAAAATCCGCATCGTAAATATTCCACATGCCGCTGGGATTTATTTTTACTGTTCACAAAAGAATTCCGTTGTGTTTTATCATGTTCATCATTTTAAGCATAAATTGCTGATAAAGTTTATAATATAAAGCTTGTAGGTTGGCAAGAAAATGAACAATCTGTAGATAAGCATTTCTATGGAAACGCACCTAAATGCCACATTCTTAAGTCAAAGCAAATTTAAACCTTTTGAATTAATAGTTCTGCAAAGGGGATTGGTGTGCGCTGTAATGTTTGCTGGATATTATTCATTTTTGTAATGTTGATATAAAGTAGATTTATGTGTGTCACGTCTGATAAGAAGTTAAACACTTCTATAGTTTTGGATTCTCTGTGATGGTTCAATGAAGAAAAGACAAGTGTCACATGCACTTTTACCAAAGGGGTTATTTACTAAACTCCTAATGCAAAAATTAGACAAGTGGCACATGCACTTTTACCAAAGGGGTTATTTACTAAACTCCTAATGCAAAAATTAGACAAGTGTCACATGCACTTTTACCAAAGGGGTTATTTACTAAACTCCTAATGCAAAAATTACGAACAATTCGTAATTTTTTTTTATAAAAATCAGACTTTTAAAATATCAATAATTTTTCGGAATTTATTAAACCCCAAGGATGGAAAAGTCCGAATCAGAAAATCCAGCATCTCAGACCTGTCGAGGTTGCATATAAGTCAATAAGAGAAGTCCCAATGATTTTTTGATGTGTAATGGATTTCGTATAATACCCCGAGTTTTCAGGCAAAAATGTTTGTTTTCGGTTGAAAATCAGATGAAAAATGCGAAAAAAAACAGCGAAAATCTGATTTTTTTTCCTGCAAAGCAAATTTTCGGGAAAATGTAATAAGTAAGTGTAAAAAATCTGAGCGGATTTGATCGTTTTATGCAGAAAATATTGAGATAAATTCGGACTTTGATAAATAACCCCCCAAGTGTGGCATAGAGGGGTTACCAAAATTAAATTATCAGGGAGAGAAGCTGTAAGTTGTTTTTGCCTTCCTCTTGACCAACTAGGCAGTATGTAAAGTGCAAAATAAGGATGCACCGAATCCAGGATTCAGTTTGGGATTCAGTTTTGGGATTTGGATTTGGCCGAATCCTTGTGTCTCGCTGAACTGAATCCGGATCTTAATTTGCATACGTAAAGTATGGGCGGCAATGCAAATCCCATGACTTTTTGTCACAAAACAAGGGAGTAAAAATAGTTTTTCCACTTTTTCCTTTCCAAGTCCCAATTTGCATATGCAAATTAGGATTTGGATTCAGTTTGATATTTGGACGAATCTTTCACAAAGGAATCGGGGATTCAGCCAAATCCCAAATAGTGGATTTGGTGCATCCCTAATGCAATATATGGGTGAGGTCTGCCATTTTCCCCCTTGCACATTGCCTACTTGCTTTGAAGAATTGGTATGTGTTTCAGCACCCCTTACTGCGTAGAGTTGAAACCCTGGTGTCACTGCCCGGGTGCATTATTCTTCAGCATGGTGGATGGACACAATGGCAACCATGTGGAAGGGCATGAGCATGTTTGGACACAAGTACCATACAATGAATTGTATCAATATACACTCTCCTTTGTGTGTGTTTTTAGGTCGACTCACAATCCTTGAGCTTTCTTGCTCTTAAATTGAACCAATTGATGCATTAAATGGCCTAGCCAGCAAAAGTTATGCTTAATGTCAATGTAATTAATAAGAAGAAGTATACAAATATTCCTTGCACTCATACTCCTCGTACCGACCTACTTGCCACCAAGCAATGTTAATTGTTGTGCTGGGTGGGCAGTGCTAAGAAGATTAGAGAGAAAGCAGCAGAGGCATGTGTGCAAGGCCCTGGGGAAATGCCTTTTATTTGTACAGTTATGGGATCTGTTATCTGGAAACCTGTTATCCATAAGGCTCTGCATTACAGAAAGGCCATCTCCCATAGACTCCATTATAATCAAATAATCAAAAAATTTAAAAATGATTTCCTTTTTCTCTGTAATAATAAAACAGATCCCAACTGAGATTTAAAAGGGTGGTTCACCTGTAAGATAACTTTTATTATGTTAAACCAACTTTTTAATTGGTTATTGGTGACTATTTATTTTTTTATTTATTTGGCTTTTTCTTCTGACTCTTTGCAGCTTTCAAATGGGCGTCACTGACTCCCTTCTAAAAAAAAACAAAAAGAAAGGAAAGAAAAAAAAGGAAAGATCCATTTTCCGGAAAACCCCTGGTCCCGAGCATTATGGAGAACAGGTCCCATACCTGTAATTTTAGTATATGGTTGTATATTGAACACAGCATAAATATATAAAATTACATCTGGTTACAATCCAAAGGGCACAAATCACTAAAATATTGTTTATGTTCTGTGTCATGATGGGGCACAAGCATACGTATCATGAGCAAATGTCTCCGCCTGTTCAATATGTGCATGTGTATGACATTGAAATCAGGCAACAGGCGGCCATACTTGTTACCCTTTGATGTAATTTGAATGTTTCATACCTTTCCTTTTAAAAATTAAAAAAACAAACTCTTGAATAAAATAAATAGGGCTCTGTTATCCAGAACCTCCATGGATAGGGCTGCCTAGGGTTGTCACCTTTCCTCATTCAGAAAGCCAGATGGGGGATGGGAGATGATATCATATGGGTGCAGCCATGCCATTGTGGGGGCAGGTTGATGATATAGTGAAGGAGGGGCTATGATATGTCTATTGACGATTGTTTGATTGTTGCATCAATCTAAAGGAGTCCTGACCGGTTTTCCTAATTTGGAAAATCGCCAGGCAGTTTTGACAAACTTTAAAAAACAAGGCCTGTCTGGGTCAAAACCGGGCAAGTGGCAACCCTACGGTTGCCATATTTTTCTTGAAAAAAATGACTGACCTTTCTATTGTATTCTTTCTTTCCTTAGGTCCTGATCACATTCACAGGACAGGATTAATTTCATCAATCGCCAAACTATCAAACTATCTGCATGATAGTGTCCAAGATGGAACTGAACTCCGTAGCCTGGAACTACAAGGTAACATTGCTATCCACTGAGTCCATGTGCCGCCGCTTTCAACATAACCTTTTAGGGAGGCAAGAAACTTTTTGGGATGGGAAAGAAATACTGTATAAGAGAGTATTGTTTTGGACTTGAAGGGATACAACTGTGAGCCGGAAAAGGAAAGTGAACACAATTGACTATCTGGGACTCATAACTATCCCTGGATTTATTTGGCTGTATAAGAGACAGAAACAGGGGCAGTAAGACGGAGTAGGTGCATTTAAAGACAGATAGCTTTCCTGCTGGGGAGGAAGAAAAGTTGTGTAATTAGAATTACATTATCTTACAATGAACATGAACAGAAATGAAAATTGTTTATTGCTTGTTATGGAACGGTAGAATAAGGGAACATCTTTAAACAATGACACTGTGTATGTGAAACAATTCAGCCAATGTACTCAACAGTGATACACACTGCCCTTTCTGGCAGGAAACCATGATTCACTGCCATTCACCAGAAACCCAAAAAACGAAAACGAAAGGGGCTAAAATTACTTTGAAATTCATTATTACATTATATATATATATAGCGGTGAAGAAGATAAACACTCCAATATTACTGATCAACAATTATTTATTCCACTGTGCATACCAACGTTTCGGTCCACATTTGGACCTTTATCAAGGATTTTGTGCAAGTGTTTGGTGTGGGCTTAAATACCCAACATACAAAAAAAGCTTTTGGTGCAATTAGTGACATCAAAATTTGCATACATAAACAAGCCAATGGCATTACGGTTTCAATTAACACCTTCCATATCCTATTACTCAAAGTGCATTTCATATGCATATAGTGAACTTACTACTTTACAATCAATGTGTCAGAACATCCGGTGGACTACATATATATATATATATATATATATATATATATATATATATATATATAGATAGATAGATAGATAGATAGATAGATAGATAGATAGATAGATAGAGAGATATATATATATATATATATATTCAAATTCTGCGAAGAACCAGCACTCCCATACGTAAAAAGTAGTTTTTTTATTTCTGTTGCATTCCAACGTTTCGGTCCCTATTGGGACCTTTCTCAAGGATAATTCAGAAACATTTGACCAACCTTAAATGGCCTTACAAATTCAAATCTTCCAATCAGTGCTAGTTATCCAAACATCATTAATTGTGTGACTTAACCCATTGTGACCATCTTTGCTTCAGTGTCATACACATACATTTGCTTTTGATAGTGCTTATTACTATAAAACACTCATCCATTGTACATCATAAATATTATAAATATCATAAATAAGTGTATAGTATATATATATATATATATATAATAAGGGTTTGTGCTAATCTGCCCGTCTGTAAAAAAATACATTTCTTGATTTTCCTCAGAAATCTGGGGCGTAACTATAGAAGAAGCGATTGCAGGGGGCCCCTAATTAATGAGCAATTTCAACATTTATTTGTAAAATAAAACAACCCCTGGATATGTTGGGGGCCCTAAAATAATTTGCTGTTGGGCCCAGTAACATCTAGTGACGCCAATGCTGGAAATCCAGTATGAGTTAAATATTAAGTGAAGACACTTAAAAAAAAGTACATGTACAGGATCCCTTAACCAGAAACCAATACCCAGAAAAACTCCCATTGCCCAAAGAGTTCATTTTAGGCTAATAAACATCCATATTTGTGGCAAAACAATCATGTTGCGTTAATATAATTTATTTTTTTAGCAGATTTAGAGGGTTATATGATAAAAGACACTAGGGGGGTTAATTATTAAAGTCTTTTTTTTTGTGGTTTTACAGGGAAAAATAAAAAATTTTCTTGGAAAAAAACGTGAATTTTTCATGATTTTTTTTTTAGTTTTATTGAAATTTTTCATCAAAAAACAAAAAAAAAGCACTCAAGAACAGAAAGAAGAAAATGAGTGGGTTTAGCAGTATACGGAAAACATCTGAAAAGACATATGAAATACATATATATGTGTGCCAGCCGGTGTTTATATATGAGGTACAAAAAGATAGCTAACATAACGGGTTGATGGACCAAAATGGAGAAGTAAACCAGTTAGAAAAATGCACGTAACAGGGCTGGGTATATAGATCAGGAATCCCTCGCCTGGTTTGGTTTTCATTAGGCGACTATTGACATTACAACTAGTTTACATTCCGCAGTTCCCATAGAGACCATATTTCCAGGAATTGTGCCGTAGTGTTCCGAATGTAAGCAATCCTAGATTCGAAGTTCCTATTAGATTCCACTCTGGTAAGCACTTCAGCCAGGGTAGGTGGGTGAAACATCTTCCATTTCGCTGCAATTGCCTGACGAGTAGGGATGTAGCGAACGTCGGAAAAAAAGTTCGCGAACATATTCGCGAACTTGCGCAAAAACGCGAGCGGTTCGCGAACGGTTCGCGAACCCCATAGACTTCAATGGGAAGGCGAACTTTAACATCTAGAAAAGACATTTCTGGCCAGAAAAATGATTTTAAAGTTGTTTAAAGGGTGCAACGACCTGGACAGTGGCATGCCAGAGGGGGATCAAGGGCAAAAATGTATCTGAAAAATCTGCCTGTGTGTGCTTGGAAGAGATAGTGTAGGGGGAGAGCTGTTAGTGATTTCAGGGACAGATGATAGTAAGTTTGCTGGCTAGTAATCTGCTTGATACTGCTCTGTATTGGAGGGACAGAAGTCTGCAGGGATTTGAGGGACATTTTAGCTTAGGTAGCTTTGCTGGCTAGTAATCTACTGTTCTCTTTAAACAACTGCCATACGTTGACCTTGTAGACATTGTTTGCCCAGTTTTTTTGGTTGCAGCCACTGAAGCACAGTTGCCAGAAAAAATATGCCATATAAATGCTGAAAATAGTCATTTTTTGCCATACGTTGACCTTGTAGGCATTGTTTGCCCAGTTTTTTTGGTCGCAGCCACTGAAGCACAGTTGCCAGAAAAAATATGCCATATAAATGCTGAAAATAGTCATTTTTTGCCATATACGTTGAGTCAACGTATGGCAAAAAATGACTATTTTCAGCATTTATATGGCATATTTTTTCTGGCCTCTGTGCTTCAGTGGCTGCGGCCAAAAAAACTGGGCAAACAATGCCTACAAGGTCAACGTCGTTGACCTTGTAGGCATTGTTTGCCCAGTTTTTTTGGCCGCAGCCACTGAAGCACAGAGGCCAGAAAAAATATGCCATATAAATGCTGAAAATAGTCATTTTTTTGGTCGCAGCCACTGAAGCACAGTTGCCAGAAAAATTATGCCATATAAATGCTGAAAATATGCATTTTTTTGGTTGCAGCCACTGAAGCACAGAGGCCAGAAAAATTATGCCATATAAATGCTGAAAATATAAATTTTTTTGGTTGCAGCCACTGAAGCACAGAGGCCAGAAAAATTATGCCATATAAATGCTGAAAATATGCATTTTTTTGGTTGCAGCCACTGAAGCACAGAGGCCAGAAAAATTATGCCATATAAATGCTGAAAATATAAATTTTTTTGGTTGCAGCCACTGAAGCACAGAGGCCAGAAAAATTATGCCATATAAATGCTGAAAATATGCATTTTTTTGGTTGCAGCCACTGAAGCACAGAGGCCAGAAAAATTATGCCATATAAATGCAGAAAATATGCATTTTTTTGGACGCAGCCACTGAAGCACAGTTGCCAGAAAAAATATGCCATATAAATGCTGAAAATAGTCATTTTTTGCCATACGTTGACCTTGTAGACATTGTTTGCCCAGTTTTTTTGGTTGCAGCCACTGAAGCACAGAGGCCAGAAAAAATTAAACCAGTAGGGTTTGCACCCTAGTTTGTAACGGTGGCGGAGGGAGGAGGAGGACGCTAAAGGACAGCTGTGTGTGGAGTCATGAGGCTTGAAGAGAAGGACAGCTGCATAGAAGTCAGAACAAGTCTTCCGGCGTGCAGTAACCCTCCGAGATCCACCCCTCATTCATTTTAATAAAGGTCAGGTAATCGACACTTTTGTGACCTAGGCGAGTTCTCTTCTCAGTTACAATCCCTCCTGCTGCACTGAAGGTCCTTTCTGAGAGCACACTTGAGGCTGGGCAAGACAAGAGGTTCATGGCAAATTGTGACAGCTCTGGCCACAGATCAAGCCTGCGCACCCAGTAGTCCAGGGGTTCATCGCTCCTCAGAGTGTCGATATCTGCAGTTAATGCCAGGTAGTCCGCTACCTGCCGGTCGAGGCGTTCTTTGAGGGTGGATCCAGAAGGGTTGTGGCGCTGCCTTGGACAGAAAAACATTTGCACGTCTGACGTTACAGACTGGCCAAAGGGCTTTGTCCTTGCAGGTGTGCTCGTGGCAGGATTACTGGCACCTCTGCCCCTGGAATGTTGATGAGTTCCTGAAGTGACATCACCCTTAAAAGCATTGTACAACATGTTTTGCAGGCTGGTTTGTAAATGCCGCATCTTTTCGGACTTGTGGTATGTTGGTAACATTTCTGACACTTTATGCTTGTACCGAGGGTCTAGTAGCGTTGCGACCCAGTACAGGTCCTTCTCCTTAAGCCTCTTGATACGGGGGTCCTTCAACAGGCATGACAGCATGAAAGACCCCATTCTCACAAGGTTGGATGCAGAGCTATCCATCTCCGCTTCCTCATTATCAAGGACTGCATCATCCACGGTCTCCTCCCCCCAGCCACGTACAAGACCAGGGGTCCCCAAAAGGTCACCACTAGCCCCCTGGGAAGCCTGCTCCTGTTGGTCCTCCTCCTCCTCCTCCACAAAGCCACCTTCCTCCTCTGACTCCACTTCTGGCACCTCTCCCTGCGTTGCAGCAGGTGCCTGGGTTCGTTCTGGTGATTCCGACCAGAAATCGTGCGCTTCCAGCTCCTCGTCACGCTGGTCTACAGCCTCATCTGTCACTCGTCGCACGGCACGCTCCAGGAATAAAGCGAAGGGTATTAGGTCGCTGATGGTGCCTTCGGTGCGACTGACCATATTTGTCACCTCTTCAAAAGGTCGCATGAGCCTGCAGGCATCGCGCATAAGCACCCAGTAACGGGGGAAAAAAATCCCCAGCTGTGCAGATCCAGTCCTACCACCCAGTTCAAAAAGGTACTCGTTGACGGCCCTTTGTTGTTGCAGCAGACGTTCCAACATAAGGAGCGTTGAATTCCAGCGAGTCTGGCTGTCAGAAATCAAACGCCTGACTGGCATGTTGTAGCGCTGCTGAATGTCAGCAAGGCGTGCCATGGCTGTGTAGGAACGTCTGAAATGGGCCGACACCTTTCTGGACTGGGTGAGAACGTCCTGGAATCCTGGGTACTTGGAGACAAAACGTTGGACTATTAAATTTAACACATGTGCCATGCAGGGCACATGTGTTAAATTGCCTAGTCTCAACGCTGCCAACAGATTGCTTCCATTGTCACACACCACTTTTCCGATCTGCAGTTGGTGTGGGGTCAGCCACCGATCGGCCTGTGACTGCAGAGATGACAGGAGTACAGATCCGGTATGGTTTTTGCTTTCCAGGCACGTCATCCCCAAGACAGCGTGACAACGGCGTACCTGGCACGTCGAATAGCCTAGGGGGAGCTGGGGGTGCACAGGTGTGGAGGAGGAGAAGGAGGACCCAGCAGCAGAGTAAGAAGAAGAAGAAGACGAGGTAGAGAGCGATGGAGGAGTAGAGGTGGTGGCAGAACCGCGTGCAATCCGTGGCGGTGACACCAACTCCACTGTTGTTGTTGAGCTACCCATTCCCTGCTTCCCAGCCATTACCAAGTTCACCCAGTGGGCAGTGTAGGTGACATACCTGCCCTGACCATGCTTGGAGGACCATGCGTCAGTAGTCATATGGACCTTTGGCCCAACACTAAGTGACAGAGATGCGGTAACTTGGCTCTGCACATGTTGGTACAGGTGTGGTATTCCCTTTTTAGCAAAAAAATTGCGGCTGGGTACCTTCCACTGCGGTGTCCCAATTGCTACAAATTTGCGGAAGGCCTCAGAGTCCACCAGCTGGTATGGTAAAAGCTGGCGGGCTAAGAGTGCAGACAAGCCAGCTGTCAGACGCCGGGCAAGGGGGTGACAGTCAGACATTGGCTTCTTACGCTCAAACATGGCCTTCACAGAAACTTGGCTGGTGGCAGATGACTGGGAATGGGAACAGGTGGTCAAGGTGGAAGGCGGAGTGGAGGGTGGTTCAGACGGGTCAAGGAGAGCAGAGGTAGAGCAGTAAGATGCTGGACCAGAAGGAGTGTGGCTTTTAGTTTGCCTGTTGCCTTTGAGGTGTTGCTCCCAAAGTGCTTTGTGCTTGCCGCTCATGTGCCTTCGCATAGAAGTTGTACCTATGTGGCTGTTGGGCTTACCAAGGCTCAGTTTCTGACTGCACTCATTGCAAATTACAATGCTTTTGTCAGAGGCACACACATTAAAAAATCCCACACTGCTGACTTTTTGGAAGTGTGCGATCTGGCGGTAACAGTAGAAGTTGGCGGCATTGGCGGCAATGGCGGGTGCGTTGGCCGGCTGAACACAGGTGCCGATACATGTTGTTGCCCTACTGATCCCTGCGGGCTGTCCTCCCTGCTTCTTCTAAGTCTTATTCTCCTACTGCCTCTCTGACTCTCCGTCTCTCCATCTGAACTACCCTCCTCTTGCTCTCTTCTACTAGGCACCCACAAAACATCAATCTCCTCATCATCATTCTCCTCAGATGCATCAATTTCTTCTGACACATCACAGAAGGAAGCAGGAGCGGGGACCTCCTCCTCATCACTCATTATGTCCATCTCTATCGTGTTCTCTGCCAGAATTAAATCTGGTGTAAGGTCCTCATCTCCTTCATCTTCTTCTGGCAATAATGGTTGCGCATTACTCAGTTCAAGAAACTCATGGGAAAATAACTCCTCTGACCCCAGTGAAGAAGGGGCACCGGTGGTGGAGGAAGTGTTACGTGGGGTGGCCATAGCAGTGGAGGATGAGGAGGATGTTGTGGTAAAGTTAGAAACGGTAGAGGATGGGGTGTGCTGTGTAAGCCAGTCAACTACCTCTTCAGCATTTTGGGAGTTCAGGGTCATTGGCTTTTTAAAACTGGGCAATTTGCTAGGGCCACAGGATTGCATAGCAGCACGGCCCCTAGCACGGCCTCTGCGTGGCGGCCTGCCTTTGCCTGGCATTATTTTTAAAAAAACAACAACAACAACAAAAACTCAGTTGGTTTTTCTGGAAACGATAATACACACAGCTAGATGGCGGGTTGAAGAAAACACTGTGCAAATAATGCCTACAAGGTCAACGTATACACTACTACAGCGGTGGATACGGATTACGTAAAATATATGAATGCTGCTTGAAAAAAAGTAACTCAAGTGGTTTTTCTAGAGACGATAATATTATCAATATTTAGACAAAATGTGAACAAGCTCACACAGCTAGATGGCGGGTTGAAGAAAACAGTGTGCAAATAATGCCTACAAGGTCAACGTATACACTACTACAGCGGTGGATACGGATTACGTAAAATATATTATGGCTGCTTGAAAAAAGTCACTCCGGTGTTTTTTCTGGAGACGGTAATATTATGGATATTTAGACAGAATGTGAACAAGGTCACACAGCTAGATGGCGGGTTGAAGAAAACACTGTGCAAATAATGCCTACAAGGTCAACGTATACACTACTACAGCGGTGGATACGGATTACGTAAAATATATGAATGCTGCTTGAAAAAAAGTAACTCAAGTGGTTTTTCTAGAGACGATAATATTATCAATATTTAGACAAAATGTGAACAAGCTCACACAGCTAGATGGCGGGTTGAAGAAAACAGTGTGCAAATAATGCCTACAAGGTCAACGTATACACTACTACAGCGGTGGATACGGATTACGTAAAATATATTATGGCTGCTTGAAAAAAGTCACTCCGGTGTTTTTTCTGGAGACGGTAATATTATGGATATTTAGACAGAATGTGAACAAGGTCACACAGCTAGATGGCGGGTTGAAGAAAACAGTGTGCAAATAATGCCTACAAGGTCAACGTATACACTACTACAGCGGTGGATACGGATTACGTAAAATATATGAATGCTGCTTGAAAAAAAGTAACTCAAGTGGTTTTTCTAGAGACGATAATATTATCAATATTTAGACAAAATGTGAACAAGCTCACACAGCTAGATGGCGGGTTGAAGAAAACAGTGTGCAAATAATGCCTACAAGGTCAACGTATACACTACTACAGCGGTGGATACGGATTACGTAAAATATATTATGGCTGCTTGAAAAAAGTCACTCCGGTGTTTTTTCTGGAGACGGTAATATTATGGATATTTAGACAGAATGTGAACAAGGTCACACAGCTAGATGGCGGGTTGAAGAAAACACTGTGCAAATAATGCCTACAAGGTCAACGTATACACTACTACAGCGGTGGATACGGATTACGTAAAATATATGAATGCTGCTTGAAAAAAAGTAACTCAAGTGGTTTTTCTAGAGACGATAATATTATCAATATTTAGACAAAATGTGAACAAGCTCACACAGCTAGATGGCGGGTTGAAGAAAACAGTGTGCAAATAATGCCTACAAGGTCAACGTATACACTACTACAGCGGTGGATACGGATTACGTAAAATATATTATGGCTGCTTGAAAAAAGTCACTCCGGTGTTTTTTCTGGAGACGGTAATATTATGGATATTTAGACAGAATGTGAACAAGGTCACACAGCTAGATGGCGGGTTGAAGAAAACACTGTGCAAATAATGCCTACAAGGTCAACGTATACACTACTACAGCGGTGGATACGGATTACGTAAAATATATGAATGCTGCTTGAAAAAAAGTAACTCAAGTGGTTTTTCTAGAGACGATAATATTATCAATATTTAGACAAAATGTGAACAAGCTCACACAGCTAGATGGCGGGTTGAAGAAAACAGTGTGCAAATAATGCCTACAAGGTCAACGTATACACTACTACAGCGGTGGATACGGATTACGTAAAATATATTATGGCTGCTTGAAAAAAGTCACTCCGGTGTTTTTTCTGGAGACGGTAATATTATGGATATTTAGACAGAATGTGAACAAGGTCACACAGCTAGATGGCGGGTTGAAGAAAACAGTGTGCAAATAATGCCTACAAGGTCAACGTATACACTACTACAGCGGTGGATACGGATTACGTAAAATATATGAATGTTGCTTGAAAAAAAGTAACTCAAGTGGTTTTTCTAGAGACGATAATATTATCAATATTTAGACAAAATGTGAACAAGCTCACACAGCTAGATGGCGGGTTGAAGAAAACAGTGTGCAAATAATGCCTACAAGGTCAACGTATACACTACTACAGCGGTGGATACGGATTACGTAAAATATATTATGGCTGCTTGAAAAAAGTCACTCCGGTGTTTTTTCTGGAGACGGTAATATTATGGATATTTAGACAGAATGTGAACAAGGTCACACAGCTAGATGGCGGGTTGAAGAAAACACTGTGCAAATAATGCCTACAAGGTCAACGTATACACTACTACAGCGGTGGATACGGATTACGTAAAATATATGAATGCTGCTTGAAAAAAAGTAACTCAAGTGGTTTTTCTAGAGACGATAATATTATCAATATTTAGACAAAATGTGAACAAGCTCACACAGCTAGATGGCGGGTTGAAGAAAACAGTGTGCAAATAATGCCTACAAGGTCAACGTATACACTACTACAGCGGTGGATACGGATTACGTAAAATATATTATGGCTGCTTGAAAAAAGTCACTCCGGTGTTTTTTCTGGAGACGGTAATATTATGGATATTTAGACAGAATGTGAACAAGGTCACACAGCTAGATGGCGGGTTGAAGAAAACACTGTGCAAATAATGCCTACAAGGTCAACGTATACACTACTACAGCGGTGGATACGGATTACGTAAAATATATGAATGCTGCTTGAAAAAAAGTAACTCAAGTGGTTTTTCTAGAGACGATAATATTATCAATATTTAGACAAAATGTGAACAAGCTCACACAGCTAGATGGCGGGTTGAAGAAAACAGTGTGCAAATAATGCCTACAAGGTCAACGTATACACTACTACAGCGGTGGATACGGATTACGTAAAATATATTATGGCTGCTTGAAAAAAGTCACTCCGGTGTTTTTTCTGGAGACGGTAATATTATGGATATTTAGACAGAATGTGAACAAGGTCACACAGCTAGATGGCGGGTTGAAGAAAACACTGTGCAAATAATGCCTAAAAGGTCAACTTATACACTACTACAGCGGTAGTAAAATAAAAAAAAGTAAAATAAAAAAAAAATGAATATTAAAAAAAAAAATTAAAGTTGGTGCTGCTGAACTACTAGGAGCAGCAGATTAGCACACCAGTCCCACTCCCCAACACTGCTAGACTAATAGCACTGGGCTCTTATAGTAGTAGTAGTAGTAGTAGTAAAACAACAAAAAAATAAATAAAAGCAGTCCTTACAAGGACTACTGTTATTGCAGCAGTCAGCAGATGAGATCAGAAGCAGGACAGCTGCCCACTGCAGCTACATACAGAGCACTGCAGTAGAAGGTAGATTACTAGCCAGCAAAGCTACCTAAGCTAAAATGTCCCTCAAACCCCTGCAGACTTCTGTCCCTCCAATAACAGAGCAGTATCAAAACGATTACTAGCCAGCAAACTTTCAACTGTCCCTGAAATCACTAACAGGCAGCAGCTCTCTCCCTACACTATCTCTTCAGCACACACAGGCAGAGTGAAAAAACGCTGCAGGGCTTCGGTTTTTATAGGGAAGGGGAGTGGTCCAGGGGAGAGCTTCCTGATTGGCTGCCATGTACCTGCTGGTCTGGGGTGAGAGGGCAAAAAAAAGCGCCAACAATGGCGAACCCAAAATGGCGAACGTCGCGCGACGTTCGCGAACTTCCGGCGAGCGCGAACACCCGATGTTCGCGCGAACAAGTTCGCCGGCGAACAGTTCGCGACATCTCTACTGACGAGCTGCCGTCAATGTTATTAACTAATTTCTGAACTTTCCTTCGTATATTGGGGAGCGGTTTGCCAAGTATAAAGGTAGAAATGTCCTTCGTAACTGGCTGGCCTAATACCGTGCTCAAAAGCTTCATCACCTCTTCCCAGAAATGCTGTAATATAGGACATGACCAGAAAATATGTTGGAGAGAGCCTACTTCCCCACATCCTCTCCAGCAAACATCCGGGTGATCAGGGAAGAATTTTTTTAGTTGTTGCGGGGTATGGTACCAGAACATCAGTATCTTGTAGATATTCTCCCTTTGCTTAACACATGTTACCATACTTTTAGCATTTTGCCAGATAGCAAACCATTCTGTTTCAGTCAATGGTTGAGGTAATATATTGTCCCATTTCAGCATATAAGAGTGGCGAGTCAGGGTTGTCTGTAGCATTTTATATATCCTGGATATCAAACCCTTTTGTGGAAGGCCGGCTCTAGCCACTTTCTCAAATTTGGTCAGAGTGGTATGTTGTGCACTGGTACTATATGGGGCAACAAAATGTCTTCATGATTTATTAAACCCTGAGGCTGCTAAAAGTCAGATTAAAAAATACTCCATCTCAAACCTGCCGAGGTCTTGGAGAAGTCAATGGCAGATGTGCCATTTACAATTGGAGCAATAATCCAAAGCATTTGTGGATTTCAGGCGATAATCTGAAAAAATTGGAAGTTTTCGTCAAATATAAAAAAAATCATATGATTTGGATTTTTTAAAAAAAAATTTGAGTTAATTTATTGATAAATAAGGTAAAAATTGTGGATGGGAGTTTGGCTCAAGTGGTTTTAACAAAATAATGAGAAATTATCGGATTTTAGTAAATAACCCCCTCAGTTTGCCCAGGAGCAGTAACCCAGAGCAAACAATGAGCACGGAGCTTTTACTGGTCACCTTATTGGCACTATGGGTTACTGCTACTGAGCAAACTTAGTGCCTTTTATTACATATGGGGGTCTAAATCAATAAAGCCCTTAGAAAATCCCAGGTCCCAAGCACTCTCTTGAATAGACCTGTTTTACATCACTGAATGTATTAGGAATTCTTATACATGGCACGGAAAGTTTTCTTTGTGGAAAGCAAGATTTTACAATTTGTGGAGTCCTGTTTATAGGCAGTCAATAAACAAGATACAGGGAAGTGTATCTTCCTCCAAAATAGACCATCTTCTATATTAATATATAACTTTAAGACCTTCAATAGACTTTGAGACCTTCCAGAACAATTACCTCCCTTCTACTTTTTATAATGTCTTACAACTATGGGCCCATCCATCATGAATACATTGGTGTAAATGCCACCTGTGCTGTATTCATGGGGGGAGCAGATCTTTCTGCTCCATTCATGGACCTACAGTATGTCCGTAGTGCAAAGTGCCAAAGTTATTGAGGTTTGGAGCCGTTTTTTACACTGTGCACCTGCCATGCACTGTGAAAATGAGGCCCACAGAATTTACACAAATTTGGAACTCTGCATTCTTTTGGCCATTTCTTCTGTTGTTACTGCAATTTCTTTTTTTTGCCCTTTTTACATTTAATGCTGTATTTTTTTTTTATAAATAAATGAATTTTCTGTCACAATTAAAGGCTTTTATTGCTTATACCAGGGTTCCCAATTTTATTTTTAACTAAGGTCTCAAATACCTCACCCTTTTCAATTGTCGCATCATCTATAGGCATACTAGTGTTTACAAAATGTACATATTTGGATTGGCCCTATATTCATCACTTACCCGGCCTCCTACCAACTAACCCACAAGTAGAAGTCCACACTGTGACTATAATAACACCTTAGTACAGTGATCCCCAATCAGTGGCTCTCGAGTAACATTTTGCTCACCAACCCCTTGATGTTGCTCTCAGTAACCTCAAAGCAGGTGCTTATTTTTTAAATTCTACCTTGAAGGCAAGCTTTAGTCACATAAAAACCAGAAGCACTGCTAAATAAAGGCTCCTGTAGGCTTCCAGTCCACATAGGTGCTACCAATAGGCAGTCAGAACCCATATTTGGCAACCATAGGAACTTTTTGCATGCTTGCGTTGCTCCAAACATTTGTTTTACATTTCAGTTTGGCTCATAGGTAAAAAGTTTGGGGACACCTGCCTTAATACCACACTCCTCTTACCAATCATACCAGGTGGGAGGGAGGTAGCTGCAAAACCAAATATGCCCACTTTCCCCTAACAGTCCCGTTAGTTTCCCCCCATGGCTCCACCCGTTGGCCAACAACCAGCCCCATTAACCATTCACAAGGGGTTGTCCAAATTCCTAGCCTCATCATGGCCCCTTACTCTGCTCAACATTTCCACTGCCGGCTCCATGGAGCTTCTCTACAAATGAACTTGATGGGCAGGAGTATTCTTTCAGTCCTAATTACTTGTTGGAATGGGCAGCCATCACTTATGCCGTTAACAGAAACATAAGCTCAGTGCAAATAGAATTTCCCTCTTTGCAAATGCTCTTCTTTTCCATGTGTATTTAATATAAATATATTTATTATACATTTTGGAATGCCAGAAAGCTATTTAGCAACTCATCTGCTGCCAGCAACGAAGCCCTTTTTATGCTGTGCCAATGTGCAGTGTATGTTTAAACTTCTTACTGGAAAAGTTGCAATTTTATTCACAACAAAATAAAAATAAAAAAAGTGTTATGCACAATCATAATCCCCAATGTAGCCATTGTCAGGGGTGCAGCATTAGCACCAAAACTCACTACAAGTGTTCTGTGCAATAGGAATCTACTCATGCCATTTACTGCAAAGATCAGTATCAAAAACTTGTTGTTTAGGAAAGAACCTGTGAAATGCAATATAAAGTTCTGAGAGTTCAATACCCTGATCTACTGCAGCTGATGCCCAGCAGGTAGTGGGAGCCAGTGATTCATTGGGATCAGGTAAAGCAGCAGGTGAAGTAGAAGGAGTTGTGCTGCAGCGAGGGCTGTGGAGCTGTCCAACTGCTGATTAGTAAGTGGAGAGCCAGGATTCCCCAAAACACAGTTAAAGACCAAAGAGAGTGAAAAGTATTCTCAGAAATGAAACACTATACTTACATGAAAATAAAATATAAGGTTACCTGTAGTTCTTTTACTTTATTAGAAATAATGCATTTTTAACCTGATAATGGCTAACCTTTACTTTAAAGGCTGATGGTAACACTGCACCTTGTTAACCACAAAACAAATACACACAAGTCAAATGTAGCAAATTGCGTTACTAGCTTCAGTGGATCCTGTAAATGTCATCCCTTATTTAATAGGAAATAATACAGTATGTGTATATTATGAAAACGACAATTCTGATTAAAAAGCTTCATTTGTATATGGGAGGAGGGCTGATGGGCTTGCAGAGGCAGTAGTCGTCTATAAACAGCAGCTAGGGGTTTCTTATCTGTTTTCTGGATAAGGTGTCTTTCCTTAATTTGGATCACTTTGGAAAATGAAAATTTAATATAAGCTTTATCCTACTGAAATAAAAAACTTTCAATCAATGAAATATTCTGTATCGTTTCTGAAATAATCAAGTTTACCTTCACTATCCCTTTCTCAGCATCTGTTTTTCTTCATTCTGTCTTCATACAGCAGTTGGGTGTCAGATGAATGATCTTATGGGGCGATCCCTTTCCTAGCAGATGTATTAGAGCTCACTCAAATAACTGATTCCGGTACAAACAAAATAACTGCCTTTGGCACAAATTCTGCATGTAGAGAGACATGATGTCTGGTGATTTTAATAGAGTGAGCTCTAATACATCGTCTAGTCAAAAGGAGCCCCCCCTATAAGATATATTGGATCTAACTGTCAATGACTATCTGACACCCAACTGCTGCTTGAAGACAGAATGAAGAGAGGAATAGTGAACTTGATTATCTCAGTAATGATCAGGTTACACAGCAGATAGCAGATAAGCTCTGTCTGTCTAATGGTGGTATCTTTTATCCATTAGTTAACCTGTGCCATATAGCCGTTTTTCAATTTCCGCCATTGCTACACAGCAGCTTGTTTATATGAATTATAGTAGTGTTTCTGAAGCAAATACAGCAGTTTTACCAGTGCAGAGCAACACTACATGATATTTTCATTACTTTAAAACACTTAAATTTTTTGGTGTTACTGTTCCTTTAAAGTCCAAATATAGTTCGATTCCGAGGAAACTTAGATCACTCCCAAAGTAGTAAGCGTCAGCTGATTTAGAAGACAGTTTAGTGGGAAGATAAGACTGTAGAGCGTTCGGTTTCGGGCTTCTCTACTGTAACTCGGCAAAATCGGTGGAACCAGCGGAGGCTAGAGTCGGCATCTTTGATCTTTGATCTTTCAAACTCACGTCTGGTGAGTTGTTTGTGCTACTGGCACGATCAGTCCCAGAATTGTGGTTAGAGTGTTCACACTCAGCACATTAAAAGTTACGTAACCATCGTGTGTGCACAGGGTGACAAATTAGCAGTAAGGGCTGCACGTACTAATCACGTGGTCACAAGTTACCCTTTAATGCAATATTTCAAAAAAAATAATTTTTCTTTTTTTCTATTTTTATTTCTACTTTTTTTCCTTACTTTTGTTTGAATTTAAGTTTGGCACGTGATATTTGATGACACAATATAGTGTGAATTGCGAAGCACAGTTGTTTTAAAGACACCAAGGGGGTCAGTGAGAAAGTGTTCAAAAATACTACACTATATAGAATTTATTTCTGTTATTCTCCCTCCCCAAATTTATTTGGAGGAATACAGCGACTTTTCATTTGGAAGAAAATCCTATAATTTACTTATATAGGTGGGGTTTTTCAAATAAGGAATCTTTCTGTGATTTTGATCACCATACCTTAAATCTACTAAAAATTAATGATGCATTGAATCCAGGATTCGGTTCAGGATTCAGCCAGGATTCGGCCTTTTTCAGCAGGATTCAGATTCGGCCGAATCCTTCTGCCCAGCTGAACCGAATCCTAATTTGTGTATGCAAATTAGGGGTGGGAGGGAAATTGCGTGACTTTTTGTCACAAAACAAGGAAGTAAAAAATGTTTTCCCCTTCCCACCCCTAATTTGCATATGCAAATTAGTATTTGGATTTGGTTCGGTATTCAGCCGAATCTGTCCTGAAGGATTCAGGGGGGGGGTGGGGTCGGCCGAATCCAAAATAGTGGAGTCGGTGCATCCCTACTCAAAATCATTTACACAATTGCAGAAAAGTGGGCGGAGTTTGGGTGGATCACAGGAGGAGTGTCGATAAAGGATGGTCAGGGCCGGGAATGACTGTGCATGCAAAGGGCTTTTGTTTCCAGTGGGGCCCAATTTTACTTGTTGGCTGGGCCTACCCCCAAGAGAGCCCATCTGGTTGGTGGGATAATCTGTCTGTGCCAGACAGATTTCACTGCATTCATCATAATGACATGTCCGTCAAGATGTTTTGGTATCATAACATTGTAAATGTTACACACTATTTTGTGGTTGCAGCTACTATGCTGGAATTAGGGGGGGGGAATGCTCCTTTGTGGGTAGTGTGCATTTTTGTGCCAATTTTCGACACTTTGCACATAGCACATAATCCCCCTTCTCTTCCACTTCCACTGCTGCCTCCTTTCCCAGGCTATGTAGGGGAGCCATAGGCACTCAGCACACTGCACTGTGGGACAGGAACCAATCAGCAGTTTGGCTGACCTGATAGGGAACTGAAGCCTGTTTTAGCTTGTGTGACTGCGGGGCTGGTATTGGCCACACCCCTCCTAATGTGCTGCTGGCAGGGACTATTAGACCAGTGAACATCTATAGGGCGCTTGAATAAAGGGACTATTTTTAAAGGGGAAAATTCAATATAAGCTTCCTCATACTGAAATACAATCAATTAAATATTCTGCATTGTCTCTGAAATAATCAAGTTTATCTCCACTATTCGTCTCTTAGCATCTGTTTCTCTTCATTCTGTCTTCATGCAGCAGTTGGGTGTCACATATTCATTGACAGTTAGATCCAATATATCTCATGGGGGCCCCCTTTCCTAGCAGATGTATTAGAGCTCGTTTATATTCCAGTACAAACAAAATGTAACAAAATAACTGCCTTTTGAACAAATCCTGCATGTAGAGAGACATGATGTCTGCTGATTTAGAGTGAGATCTAATACATCTTCTAGGCAAAAGGAGCCCCCTATAAGATATATTGGATCTAACTGTCAATGATTATCTGACACCCAACTGCTGCATGAAGACAGAATGAAGAGAAACAGATGCTGAGAGAGGAATAGTGAAGATAAACTTGATTTATTTTCAGAAACGGTACAGAATTTTTAATTGATTGTATTTAGAAAGTTTCTTATTTCAGTATGATGAAGCTTATATTAAATGTTCATTTTGCGATAGTTCCCCTTTAAAGATAATGTTAATTTTTAGCACAATGTAAAAGCAACACATTTATTCTTCATAATTGCCTACGAAATTAGGGTTTTTTTGTTTATCCTATATAACTCCTTTAAAGTCATTGCTGTTTGTCCAACCAAATATACCCAGATGTAAAAGAAAAAAGTCAGACCGAAGCAGCATTGGGAACAAACCCTAAATTTGCTCTTTTCTTGTATAGATGAACCATAAAACTGTGTCTATCATAAGAGCATTTCCATACTAATCATAATTCAGCAAGTTTAATATCCTTTTATGCTGTGAACTTGTAAAAGGAAATAAACTTCCCCTTTTCTCCTATGCTCAATTTATTTTATTGTACAATGAAAAGATAAAGGACTTGCAAATTCACTAAACGACGAAGCGCTTAACGCTAGCATGAATGCGCCAGCGTAAGGCATTTTCGTTAATTCGCCGATTCACTAACGGACGCTGGCGTAAATTCGCTAGTGTTACTTCGCACCCTTACGCCTGGCGAATTTGCGCAACGGACGTAACTACGCAAATTCACTGACGTGCAAATTATGCTTTTACGCCAGACTTCCTTCGCCATCTCAGACCAGGCAAAGCGCAATAGAGTAGATAGGGATTGCTTCAAAAAAAGTTAAACATTTTTCTAAGTCCCAAAAAACGCTGGTGTTTTTTCACTTTTTATGGGTGATAGGCTGAAAAAGATCGAAAATGTTTTTGGGGTACCCTCCTTCCCCCCTACATTTCCTAACTCATGGCACCTAAACTATACAGTGGGCACATGTGTAGGGCAAAATAAAAATTTTATTTGCTGTTTTGAAGGTTTCCCAGGCTTGTGTAGTGCTGCTACATATTCCTCCATTGTAACTTCAATTTGGCACCGTATGCAAATTAACCATCGCTAGCGTAACTTTGCTTTACTTGGCGAATTAATGCTAGTGCAACTTTGCAGCCTTATGCTTCCCCTGAGCGCAACTTCAGATTTTAGTGAATTTGCGTAGCTCTGGCGAAAATACGCCTGGAGAAGCACGGCGAAGCGGACGCTTGTGCAACAACGAATCTTAGTGAATGTCCCACTAGGTTCCCTTTAGTCTGTAGCTTTAGATACTGGAGCACAATTGTCATCATTAAAGAAATATTTAAATAACAGCTGCATAAAGGAATCAGCTCTTTGTAGTTTTAATTAGAAACCAGTGACTTTAAATAGGATGTCAGGTCGCTGTCTAGGAATGGCAATTAGCCGGCTTCACATTCTCGCAACGACGTACGGCGACAATAGCTTTATTTTAACTAATGCAACGAGGAAACAAGCTACAGTGGCAAGTCGTTTCAAGGTGGTGACTGTGAGTGCCTTCAGATCTCGATTAATTAAGCATTTAAAGGATCTCCCTTTGAATTAGCTTGAATGCACAAGATGTGAAAGGCTGCCTTTTAGGATGTGAAACCGGATATGTTAACAGAACTGACACTACAGGTGGTATACAGTATATTACAAATGATTTAGATAACCTAGAGGAAGTATCAGTTGACAAATCAGTACTCACCACTGGGCAGGTGTTTCTACTTGAGTTACCAAACCTCAGGGCTAGACAAAACGAACGATTGTAGTTTGCTTCTCTGCCCCGATCGCTGATAATTGGAATGCGACGAGCAGCACTAGCAATCCATATGGTAAGCAGAAGAGAACGGAAATTGCTTTAAGTATAGAAGCCCCTTTTGGTGGCTTTCGTAAAGGTTTATTTCGTGGTCAGTATTCTGTTGAAAAAATAAAAGGATGAATTAATCTGCGAACAATTTACATTCTAAAATAATTAGAAATACTTCAAAAACAGAAACTGATACACTGCAATGGAACAGGAAGAGGGCAGAAATAATTAACATCAGAAGTCAACCAAATAAAACTTCAATGGTCTAGAGCAGTGATCCCCAACCAGTAGCTCATGAGCAACACGCGGCTCACCAACCAATTGGATGTTGCTCCCAGTGGCCTCAAAGCAGGTGCTTATTTATGAATTCCAGGCTTGGTAGAAAGTTTTGATTGCATAAAAACTAAGTATACTGCCAAGTAGAGTCTACTGTAGGTTCCCAGTCTACATAGGGGCTACCAAATAGCCAATCACAGCCCTTATTTTGGACTTTTTCATGTTTTTGTTGCTCCCCAACTCTTTTTACATTTGAATGCGGCTCATGGGTAAAAAAGTTTGGGGACCCCTGGTCTAGAGAATAATAAGCAACTAGATAAAGTGTGTATCAAGGAAAACCAGAATGATAACATTCAATGGAATCTCAATGATAATTACATATATATGTCAGCTGTACATGTCTGGTTCTAAGGCCTAGTGAACAAGAGCACTCCAGACCACATGCACTCAGCACACTTGGGATGAGGCTGCACTGAGAACAGGGATGGAGCATTGGATAAGCTGTTTTATATTTTTGACATGGGAAAAACAAGCTCTGAATAGTGATGAGCGAAATTTTTCTTCAAGTTTCAGTCCAAAAATGACTCCCATAGACCCAATGGGTAAAAAAAATAGTTGCTTCTCTAAAAAAAAAATGTGTTGCCCATAGGGTTATTGCAAATTTTTAATATTCATATTTCTATTCAGATCCTCCCCTAATTATTTTCCAGTCCTTTATTCAAATCAATTTATGGTTGCTAGGGTAATGTGGACTGTAGCAATTGGACTGCTGAAATAACAAACTGGAGAGCTGCTGAATAAAAATCGGAATAACGCAAAAACCACAAACAATTGGAAATTAAAAACCAATTGGAAATTGTCTCTGCATATTACTCCCTACATCATACTAAAAGTTAATGTAAAGGAGAATTCAACCCTTTCGGCACTAAAAGCCCTCCCCCCTCCCCTGTGTTGCCCCCCCAACCTCCTCCCACCCGACCTACCTCTCCCCCGGGCAAATGCCCCTAACTTGTTACTGACCCCACCGTGCAGTTCCTCTCCTGTTGAGTTCATGGCAGCCATGTTCGCCCGTGCGCTCTTCTTCCTGTATGCTGGCGAATGCAGGAAGAAGAGCGCACGGGTGAACATGCCTGCGTGAACTCAACAGGAGAGGAACTGCACAGAGGGGTCAGTAACAAGTTAGGGGCATTTGCCGGGGGGGGCGGAGTAGGGAGGGGGGGAGGAGGGAGGGAGGGGAAACAGGGGAGGGGGGAGGGATTTTAGTGCCAAAGGGGTTGAATTCTCCTTTAAAGGATAAGGAAAGCTACCGAAACAGTATATTGCCAATAGATTAGCCACAAAAGTGCAAACTATAATACTATATTTATTCTGTAGAATGCTTTACCATACCTGAGTAAACAGCTCTACAATCTCTCTATGTTTGCTTAGGATAGCGGCTGCCATATTAGCTTGGTGTGACATAATTTCCTGCCTGAGTCTCTCCCTGCTCACTCATAGCTCTGGGCTCAGATTACAGCAGGGAGGGAAGGAGGAAGGGGGAGAGGGAGAGAGGAGCAAACTGAGCATGCTCAAGCCCTAGCCTTGGAGGTTTATGCTGAAAACAGGAAGTCTGATACAGAAGCCCATGTGTACACAACAGAAGGACAGAAATGTGGTGTTTCTTTCACAGAGGACTCAGAGCATAATTACTTTTAGGGTTTACTGGTGTTTTAATATAGACCTTTCTGATAAAGCTTACTTAGTGTTAGCCTTTCCTTTTCATTTAAAGGTGGACAATTCCTTTAATTTGTTCATACCAGCCCATTAAGATGTGAAAGGAATATTGTGAAATATAATGTAAAGGGTTGCATAACATGCCAGTAACTGGAGGCCACACTGAACATAGGGGGCAGGAACAAAGAATCGGAGACAGAACTAATAAACAATAAAATAAATGTATTTCAAAGAAATCATTATATTATAGTTGTCTATAATCTATATTTTTACCTCTTTGAAGTGCAAAGATAAAGACATACTGGACAAGTTCCATTGAGGACTCCTATAATGTGTGAATTGAAACATTTGACTTTATATATTATGGGGCAAATTTACCTAGGGTCGAATATCGAGGGTTAATTAACCCTCGATATTCGACTGCCGAATTGAAATCCTTCGACTTCGAATATCGAAGGCGAAGGATTTAGCGCAATTCGTTCGATCGAACGATCGAAGGAATAATCGTTTGATCGAACGATTAAATCCTTCGAATCGAACGATTCGAAGGATTTTAATCCATTGATCGAACGAAATTCCTTCGATCAAAAAAATCTTGGAAAACATATGGGGAACCCCATAGGCTAACATTGGCCTTGGTAGGTTTTAGGTGGCAAACTAGGGGGTCAAAGTTTTTTTTAAAGAGACAGTACTTCGACTATCGAATGGTCGAATAGTCAAACGATTTTAAATTCGAATTGTTCAATTCGATTTGAAGTCTATTTTTCCTCTATTCCTTCACTGGAACTAAGTAAATGGGCCCCTATGTCTCACCCCCTACACTGACACTGTGATCCTGAGACACAATGACAAAACAAACGTAGTAGCCCTGATTTACTAAAGTGATAAATGCAATACACAGTGAACATGATTTGTTTTGACATTAAATGGTATAGGATCCGTTTAACACCATGTTTGGGAGCCTGTCTGTTTTCATTCAACTGTAATGAGTCTTTTTGACATGAGTCAGTGCTGGTCTGTATTCATTTCAAAAAGAGACATCAGGTTACTGGAATAAATACACTTGATTTAATTGCTTCCATTTGTGAGGATTTATGCTTGTGAAGAAATCAATTCTGAACCTTATTCTTGCATATCAGTATTAGTTGTATGTAGTGATTTACATAGAAATGATTCATGCAGAACAGGCTCTTATCCCATAGAAATCACAATGTACAGTAAGTTTGGGGTCATAGATGTAGAGAGCTTGAGTGACAGTCAACCCCAGACTTTATGGTACAATTCAGGCTACTACTGATGGGATTATTCACTCTGTCAGACTGATATCTGGATCATTTTGCATAAACAGACCAACAGAATGCCCACTTGATTAGAAAGGTAATTTAAGCTAAAAAGGATTCGCTTGTGTAGCTTGTAGCAATGGTATCATGAGCTGAATGACATTGTGAGAACCTTGGAGGTCCTTTAGGCCATACTTGACTTTACGCACATTTATTTCATAGGCTGCAAAATATAATATCACCTTCAAGGACCCCCTTTTTTTATCCTACGCTCGGAGCCACATAACAGGATGACTATTCATCATCATCATTATGCAGTGCTTTACATAAGTTTATACAAACAGGGATTTTACAAAATACATAGTATGATAGGATTAGCGGGTCCTACTCACAAGAGCTTACAAAGTAAAGGGTTAGGGTACAATTGAGACATAAGAATTATAGAAACAAATTGGTAATTTATGATAGATACATTTATGTCTGATTTATTAAGATACATTGAATATGCTTCCATAAACAGGGGCAATGAAGTGAGTCAAGAAACTTTTCTTGGGCAACAGCAGCCCACAAGTTACCAGGGGTGGCAAAAAACACCCCTGTAAAGGGGTGGGTCTTTAGGGTGCACTTGAAAGTTTGGAAGGAAGGAGAAAGTCCAACAGCTCGATGCATAGAGTTCCAGAACAAAAGCAGAAGCCCAGGAGAAGTCTGCTGAAGTTTAGAGCTTAAATATAGGGAGGGGCTTCATTGTTAAGGGCCTTGAATGTGAGTATTAATAATTTGAATTTGATTCTAGAGGAGATTGGGAGCCAGGGAAGGGATATGCATATGGGAGCAGCTGAGGTTGAGTGGTGAGATAGATGAATAAGTTTAGCAGCAGAATTTAGAACAGATTCGAGTTGTGAAATGCTATTTGTCCAAATTCCTGTGAGGTGTAAGTAAGTAGTCAAGGAGGGAGATAATAAGAGATTGGATAAATGTTTTGGTTGTATCTGAACTGAGATACAATCGTATTCGGGCAATGTTGCGCAGCTGAATGTGACAAGATTGAATGAGGTGACTGTCTTGTCTTTTTCAGCTACGCAACATTGCCCGAATACGATTGTATCTCAGTTCAGATACAACCAAAACTTTTGTTGATTGTGAAGTGAAAAAGACAGATAAGAGTCTAAGATAATTCCTAAGGTAGTAATTTCTTGCCTGTGTGGTCCATTGAAAGTTGATGTTATTAACTGTGAGTAAGATCTGAGGGACAGGGGAAGATGTTGAAGGAAATATATTGAGTTCTACTTTAGAAAGTTTCAGGTGAGTCTGTGACATCTAGGAAAAGACAGCATAAAGACAGTCTGTAACTTGGGAAAGGACAGAATGAGAGAGGTCAGGAGTAGACAAGTAGAACTGGGTATCATCAGCATAAAGGTGATACTGAAGTCCAACTGACCGAATAAGTCTTCCTAATGAAGTAGTAGGAACAACAACGGAGTGTCTAAGACAGAGCTTTGAGGAACATAGTGAAAGTAGAGTTTTAGAAAGCATCTGTAGCGCTATAGTAAATGGAGTGCACCTTACTCTACTATAAGCTCCACTCCCAATAAATGTGCTCCCGATGAGACCTTAAAATCTTGGGAGTGAGCCCTCGCAGCAGTGTGGAGGCAGGGTGCAGTGCAACTGTAACTGTATTCAGGGTGCAAATAACTGGGCGCCAGTGGTTCTTATAACTTAACCATTGAACAGATTTATTGAACACATACAATCCTCAGTGGAGTGTACATAAAGGATAGCATGCAGGATCATACATGACATTGGATAGGCAATACTCACAGCACCTTTGGTCAATATAAATTCCTTTGTGAACAAGAAAAATGTATGCAGCCTTGAGGAGGTACAGCCAGCTTTCAGCCTTTTCCCTAAGTGGAACCTGAGTGGAATACTCTACCCTAGGTCTGTACACGTACTACTTCTGGGCAATTAGTACCCGGTATCTTAATCCCACTCACAATCCTGGGAGGAGCCTCAAGCTGCTCAGCTAAATATCCTGACTGTCTGTCACTCCTAGAGTGACCTATAAAGGTGAGTAGCCTATCTTTACTAAATCTGACATGTCTAGGTTCCACTCGAGCTCTGCCTGCCTGCTCAGGCTAGAGCCAGCACAAGATGGACACTGAAAGCATGGCTTCAGAGGGTTTTATACTCTAGCATAGTGCCATCTACTAGTCACTGTGGGAAACAACAAGGGGCATACCCTAAAGCAGGAATAAGAAACAATTACCCCTCCTAACTGTATTTTAGGACCCAGTTAGGTGTCTATAGCACATCGGAAACTGCCTGCTAAATAAAACTGGGGATGGCTATTTTACACATCCCTACAGATCTTTAAAGGAACAACCAGAAAGATAAGATGTAGACCATGAAAGAGCAGTTTCACGAATGCCGGCTGCATGTCAAAGGCTGCAGAGACATATTGAAGGATGAATATGGAATAGTGACCTTTAGACTTAGGTCTAAAGGTGAATAAGAGCAGAACTGCGTTCATCAGAGAT
The DNA here is from genome assembly GCF_017654675.1 of Xenopus laevis. Classification (NCBI taxonomy): domain Eukaryota; kingdom Metazoa; phylum Chordata; class Amphibia; order Anura; family Pipidae; genus Xenopus; species Xenopus laevis. The sequence continues at coordinate 149,333,440 of NC_054374.1, read as the reverse complement.
TGCATAAAGGTGGTGAGAAGGTAAGGGGCCAAGGGCGTGTTTGTGGGGATTGAGCAGACTAGAAGTTTGCTTACTTCATCTAGTGTTGTGGGGGTGAAGGAGTGCAAAGTGGATGTGAGTGTACTCAAAGATAATTCAAGATTGTTGTCAGGTGGTATGCTTAATCTAATTTTTTCTTTAAAGAAATGAGCAAGTTTTGGGCAGTTACAGTAATGTGTGGAGGGTGTGGCAGGGGGCAAAGCAGGGTGCTAAATGTGGTGAGCAGTTCTATTGATAGAGTTTGATTGTAGCAGGAGAACATGATCTTGATGAAGTCAGAAACAGTTTGTGAATTTCTCCACAGGCGATCAGCTGATCTACTACATCTTCTGAAGTAACGACTAGTGTGTCAAGGTCGGGGTTTAGCTGGTCAACTGTGACAGGTGGTAGAAGGAGCAAGGGTGTCAAGAGCTGTTGAAAGAGCATCGTTGTAGAGAGAAGCATCATATTCGAACATAAAATGTTGTTAATACAACGAAAAAAGGAAATAATTATAAATATAATTTTTTTTTATTAAAATGGAGTTTATGAGAGATGGCCTTCCTGTAATTCTGTGCTTTCTTGATCACGGGTTTCTGGATAACTGATTCCAGGCCTGTAGTTCAATTGAGCAAACATTTGGTTAGTGAAGAGCGTGTATGTAAGGCTTTTAAAAACGATGGGCCTCTCCACCCTTCTGCACTGCACTGCAGCAGTTCCCAAATATTAAGAGAAGAGTATGTGCACCTTGATGTCCATTTCCCAGCACTCTTGCACTAAGGGCATGTGGAGTTGAAGCCAATCTGGGCCTGACTTTAGCTGTGTATATTCCTTGTTTCGGAATCACTGGCACTTAGACATCAACATGGTGTGAGATGGTGACCACCAACCTTGCTGTGCTACTCTTCTTTTTTGGTGGTCTTCTATTGTGAATTTTGGGAAAAGGAGACTTCTGAGTTTTATTGTTTTTCAATCTCATTTAAACAGGTGTATTTTAAGCTTTTCAGGGCAGGGTCTTGGTTCTTCCCAGTTTAATTATAGTCCTTGTTATTACTATTTAATGGTTAATGCAACGTTGTCGTTCCTAACTAATTATATACAAGATATTTACTCTACATGACAGAATTTCTCTCGACGTTAAACACTGAACTTTTACTGGAGTCCAAACCCTACCTTGTCATACGTTCCTTTCATATTCAGTGACTGTCAAAAATAGAACCGTCCTCTAACAAGATTATTTTCGAGTTTGCAGAACCATAAAATGTGTGTCTAGACTTCCAGGAACTGAGTACATAGCCCACAAAGGCCTTATATTAATTTATAACACATTGTGGACACACATTGGATGGGAAAACACTTTAAAGTGACATTTAAAAAAAGATACCATAACTCGTTCTCAGGGTTGACATGGCAACACATGAAAACAGGCCGAATGCATGAAATATTAGGCATAGCCATGATACCCATGGATAATGTCCATGTATAATATTCTTTTTAAGTGGTGTCAATTAGGTGGATACTGGGAACATGAACGCACCATGTGAGGCTGTCTAATTGTTATTTGCCCAGTGTGGGCCAGAAGAATGCAAACATATGTCGCATTATCGCTCAAATTAATTGTACACTCTTCCACGATTTTGCCCAGTAAAGTGATGGAGCTTTAAAACCCTATTTGTCAACGTATCCACATTAAGGATAAGTGTATTTATCCAACATTTAATTGAGGCTACCCACAGCCTCATTGCTGAAGTGGTTGATATATTTTTTCTGCAAATGTTTTAACGCTCTTAAGGATTTTTCCAACATAACATGGATGTTATTTTATTTTCGTTTTCTTCGGTAGTAGTTCAGTAGGGCTGGCTGAAACCAAGCCAAATTGAACATTAAAACCAGGTGCTTGTACTGGCACAATTCAGCTTCACACCTGCAATTCGAGTTAAGATTACATCATTTGCTCTCCTCAGATCCCACAACAGACTCTATACTCCTTCTCAAATAACATTATAATGTTCAGTTTTGAGACTTCAGACAATGTAGCGTTGGCAAACAGAAAGGCCCATAAAGCCAAACACATCAAACCTAATATATTTCACTAGAGCAACGGGACCGGTTTTGTTTGAGACTACTCGCAAAATGAAAACTATTTCACGATTTCGGAGCAGAAAGGTGACTCGCTTGTTGAGGTTTGCAGATCAAAGGCTGTTGTCGATTGCGCGTATTACATAATCGCCAAATAGTTTTAGGTCTGGAGACCTCTTTTAGCGACACAAAGTAAATAGAGGGGGAAAAAAAAACATGGGATTTATAAAAGCTTCTTAACATTCGGATTCACTTGTACTCTCATCTTATCTGTAATTAAATCTTATTCTTCTATAGTTCCACTAATTATGAGCAGGGCTGGACACCATATTTACATTTCAGGCACATGAGGGCTGATTGATCACCCACTCACTACGCATGTTTACAGCACAGCGATGTATTCTTGGCACAAAAAATTAATCATGTGGTGTTCCATCATAATGCTGATGAAGGCATGAATTAGAATGTTAATTTGCTTTATACACTTCACATGTTTACTGTGATCTGTTCCCAAAACTTAACCTGCATTGTAGCATCACTAGAGGGATCATGACATGGATGCAGAAGGGACCTTTTTGGATATTTTGTTTGAGTACCACAGACATGACACATTGGATAGGAAAATTGCTAAATTATCAGGGGATGGGGCAGATACTTCTAACCTACCCATAGGCTGTGTTAAAAGGGTTGTTCACCTTTGAGATAACTTTTAGGGGCAGATTTACTAAGGAGCGAAATGGCTAACGCTAGCGACAATTCGCTAGCATTAGCACCCACAGGGACATCGCCAATTCGCTAGCACTCTATCGCCAGGTGACTTTTACCACTGGTGAACGGACGTTACTCCACAAATTCACTAAAGAGCGGATTTTACTGAACGTTACCTCTTTTGCCAGAGTTGACTTCACCACCTCAGACCAGGTGAAGTGCTATAAAGCAACTAGATCTTCCTCAATCTTCTGTCACTTACATTATATCTTGTGAAAATGCATTAAAGTTCAAAAAACACTGACGACTTTTTCTCTCTTTTGCTTTCTTTTAGCGGGATTGGCTGCAAAAGTCCTAACAAACTTTTTTTGGTAACTGGTTTTCTCCAGACATTTTTTAACATATGGAACATTAATTTTACAGTGGGCTCATCTGTAGGGCATTTATAATAAAGACGTCCATACAACTTTAAATTTCCCGCCCTATGCAAATTGACCTATGGGCAAGATCACTAGCGAAGTTTCGCTTGGCACAAATGAATGTTCGCTATGAAATGCTCGCACAGCCGAAGTAACGATAGCGAAAAGTCCATCAGCGTTCGACACCTGGGACGAAACTTTGCACCTTAGTGAATTAGCGTATTCATAGTGCATTTGTGCCTGGCGAAGAAGTGCGATGGGTGCGAAGCTGATGCTGGCGAAAAGTCATCCGTTAGCGAATCTGCACCTTAGTATGATGTAGAGGGTGATATTCTGAGACATTTTGCAATCGGCTTTCATTTTTTATTATTTGTGACTCTTGAGTTATTTAGCTTTTTATTCAGCACTTCTCGGGTTTGCAATTTCAGAAAGCTGGTTACTATTGTCCAAATTAATAAGAGACTGGCATATAAATAGGAGAGGCCTGAATAGAAAGATGAGTAACAAAAAGTAGCAATAGCAATAAATGTGTAGCCTTACAGAGCATTTGATTTAGATGGGGTCAGTGACCCCCATTTGAAAGCTAGAAAGTCAGAAGAAGGCAAATAACTCTAAATATATATATATATATATATATATATATATATATATATATATATATATATATATATATATAAAAATAATTAAGACCAATTGTAAAGTTGCTTAGAATTTGTCACTCCATAACATACTAAAAATTAACTTAAAGGCAAACTTCCCCTTTAAGCACTGACACCCAGTCATAATTCTTTATATGTGAAGTATTGTGGGATCTGAATAACCATCAAAAAGAGGATAGTGTGCCATCAACATTTAGTTTGGGAAATAGTAATAGATACAAGATTTAGCCAGTAGAGGAGAGTAATGAAGAAAGATAATAGGGCTTGTTACTGACTGCTTTGAGTTTAATGTAAGCTGTGTGTTCTATCTTTTTAGCTCAAACTACAAAGTGATAAAAGCAATATACACAATGATTGGTTTTCAAATGACCAGTATAAAGTATGACTTGCGAGTTAAATTTCATAGCAAGACTTGAGTATGGTATTATGTTAGAATGGTTTAGGATATTGATGAAAATGTATTCATCAGACCTTTGAAAGTTATTGCCCTTTAGATTTAGTTTGGAATTTAGTGACTATATTATATATAAATATAATATTATTATATATAATTATATATAGAGTATATATATATATATATATATATATATATATATATATATATATATATATTTGTAAACATTATAGGAAGGCCTATTTATTAGAATTTGAACATGTGTGGCTTTAGAACAGTGTCAGACTGGCCCACAGGGATACCAGGAAAACTCCCGGTGGGCCCAGGTGTCAGTGGTCCCTCATGCTGCTAAACATTTGGCCTATTTCATGGTCATTCCCTATTTTTATGAGAACAAAGAGGCTTAATATAGAAAAACAGAGTATAGTATGTAAGGAAAAGAAACTAGGAGAATAGAAGTTGAGTGAGGAGAGGAAGAAAAATAGTGGGCCCCTGGTCTAAGATTAATTGGTGGGCCTCTGGTCAATGGTTTTTTGGTGGGCCCCTGGTGTCCCAGTTCGACCTCTGCTTTAGAGGCTTTTCAATCTTGACTAAAATCTACCTATTTATTTAAAAATGTGAATATAAAGGTGCAGAACAATTGAAAACACGGAACAAATCAAATAAGATTATGTAAACCTTGAAATCCTTGTCTTCCTAAGAATTTTCGTGCGATTGCAAAAGGAAAAAACTCTAAAAACCATTAAAAAAAGATTTTACAATTTGCAAAGAACAGCTCCCAATGACTTCTACATCACATCAGCAAATTTTAGATGGAGAAGCTTAGTAAGTAAGTTTTTACATATTTTTAAATTTTTGTACTTTAGAGTAATGGTTAAATGCCTGGTTTTTGGAGCATGAACATTAGTAAATCGTCCCCTTAGTATTCATATTAATTAATATTAAAAAGGGTATTTACTGTATTGAAATGCAAATTTTTCTAATTATTGTAAAAATGAAAACTCGATCTAACTCCCAACCTCAATTTGGCTCAATTTATGAAAAAAAAAACGGGAATTGTACTTGTAGGAAAAGTCTCAACAAAATCATGGGAAAATTGGGATTGTGCAACTTTTTCAAATTGTCGCCCCAAAACCTCTACATTTTTGGAGTTTTTGAACAAAAATCAGTGTCAAGCAGCCCAAAACCCTCGAACATTATGAAGGCAAAAAACATCTTCCATTTGTAAAAGGTACATTTGCCATTGACTGTTATATGACTTCAACAGGTTTTATCTGGAGTATTTTCGGATTTGGATTTTAAGCAGCTTTGGAGCATAAAAAATCTCGAAAAGATTTGAGTATTTTTATTTCCTCTAAAAATTTTAATTTTTCCCCAGGTGGTTCACCTTTAAGTTTATTATAGAATAGCTCATTCTAAACAACTTTTCAAGTGGTCTTCATTTTTTCTTTTTTGTAGTTTTTAAAGTATTTTCCTATTTCTTCTCCTGTTTCTAGCTTTCAATTGGGAGTCACTGACCCCATCTAACAAATCAAATGCTCCCTAAGGCTACGAATTTATTGTTATCACTCATCTTTCTATGCAGGCCTCTCCTATTCATATTCCAGTCTCTTATTCAAATCAATGCATGGTTTCCAGGGTGATTTGGACACTAGCAACCAGATTGTTGAAATTGCAGACTAGAGAGCTGCAGAACAAAAAAGCTAAATTACTCAAAAACCACAAATAATAAAAAGTGAAAATCAATTGTAAATTGTCTCAGAATATCACTCTCTACATCATACTAAAAGTTAATTAAAAAGTGAACAACCCCTTTAAAAACTCGACCATAAAAATGTTAGGCTTAATAAATAGGTCCCTTAGAATTATGTATAACATACATTTTTCAGTTCAATTTCTTTTTTGTTCAATCCTAGCTTTCTGCTAAGGTCCCGTTGCACCAATTTCAAATGCTAAAATCGATGAGCTTAATCCAAACTTGTGCTTTTTCACACGAGTATCATGAGTTTGGTTTTACTTCACACTTAAATCGTTCCTAGACTCGTCTAACACAAACACACACAGTCGCACGTTGCTATTGTAATAACCGAGGGATGTGTAAATGTGTGGGTTTTTTTTAACATTATGATTAATGAGTTTTAGAGCCTGTAATGCCTTTTAAGAATTTTCTTCGTATGCCAAATGAACATGTTTACAGTTTCTCAGGCTCTGCTATTTACCTTCCCCCCTTTAAACCAGGCTGTTTTTATTTTCTATGCGGATGACTGCACACATACTTAAACAGTTTTGACAGATTTCAGCTGCTGTCGGATTCCAGAAAATCCAAAACATTAAAAATGATAGCATGATCGAAAGTATCTGGAACTGGCCGCTTGGTCATTCTGACATAAGCATTAGCTCTATCCCTGATTCCCTGTACACATAACTCAAAAGCCTCCAACAATATTTCTTTGTTTAAAGTGTGGTCAATGAAATTTGAGAGCCTGGAAACCCGTTACTTTTATTCATATGGAAAATTCCAATAAAGCAAATCCTGAAAATGTGACGACCTGGCTGGGGTTGGAGTTGGGTAAGAGGTGGAGGCAATCCATGAAGGCTGGGGCCCTTGCCAGGTGGGGGGTAATTTTTATAAATCATTTTTCAACTGCTACAACTAGCATGCTCGCACACCTTCCAGAGGCCAACACTTTCCTGCTCAGGTGCACCCGAGGGAGTGGAGCATTGCCCACTTGTTGTGCATACTGGTTACATAATGAAAATAAAGGTAAATTTTTGAAGTCTTGGTTGAGTGCTGCTTCCATAGATTAATCACAGAGAGCTTTATATTGCCAATATTTGTTTAACCTGCACCCCTAAAGCTATTGTGGAACTATAACTGCCAGATTTCCACCAAGTGCCAAAGGCAATTCTATAGCAGCCAGATGAGATTGGACATTCCTGATGCATGATATAGATAGATAGATAGATAGATATACAAAATGTAACCAGGGTCGGACAGGCTACCTCTGGAGTCCGCACATAGCCTTCCCGGGCCCCCTGCCCCGGCCACAACCCCCCTTCTAGCGATGCACCAAACCAAATGGATTCAACCTATTACCAAACCAAATCCTTACATGCAGTGTGCCACCTTTTTCAGTTGGATGGGGTTCGAATTCAGTTCGGCCAGAGTTGGCTGAATCTGAATCTTGCTAAAAATAACTAAACCAAATCTGGGATTTGGTGCATCCCTACCCTCAACGCCACTGGAACTACTGTACATGTACCTTGTACTCTTCCTGCTCCTGTGATTGGGTGGGGAGGTCAGGAATCAATACAAAGAAGTCTCAGTCATGGGTCGGTGGGCCCACAAGGGCTGGGGCCCACTAGGTTTTTATTTACCTTGAATGTAAGATATCCTATATATTTGTTCTATGTTTTCCTCCTAAATGCCCCCATTATCCTTAAGGTCAATTGCCTTCTCTACTTTACCCTAAAAGCATCTTTCCATGCTTCTTTAAAGGGATACTGTCATGGGAAAATTTTTTTTTTTAGAATGAATCAGTTAATAGTGCTGCTCCAGCAGAATTCTGCACTGAAATCCATTTCTGAAAAGAGCAAACAGATTTTTTTATATTCAATTTTGAAATCTGACATGGGGCTAGACATTTTGTCAATTTCCCAGCTGCCCCAAGTCATGTGACTTGTGCTCTGATAAACTTCAATCACTCTTTACTGCTGTACTGCAAGTTGGAGTGATTTCACCCCCCTCCCTTTCCCCCCCAGCAGCCAAACAAAAGAACAATGGGAAGGTAACCAGATAGCAGCTCCCTAACACAAGATAACAGCTGCCTGGTAGATCTAAGAACAACATTCAATAGTAAAAACCCATGTCCCACTGAGACACATTCAGTTACATTGAGAAGGAAAAACAGCAGCCTGCCAGAAAGCATTTCTCTCCTAAAGTGCAGGCACAAGTCACATGACCAGGGGCAGCTGGGAAATTGACAAAATGTCTAGCCTCATATCAGATTTCAAAATTGAATATAAAAAAATCTGTTTGCTCTTTTGAGAAATGGATTTCAGTGCAGAATTCAGCTGGAGTAGCACTATTAACTGATGCGTTTTGAAAAAAACATGTTTTCCGATGACAGGATCCCTTTAAGGATATTAAAAAAAAAGAAATGTAAAAAAAATAAAATAAAGACTATCCTGGTTAAGTTAATTGTTCAAAGCCTTGTGCCATATGGAAGCAGATACATCTAGATTACCTCACTACCTAATGAGCTACATAGAAAAAACAAATCAGGTCAGATAGAAACCCAGCAAAGTATAGCAATTTTGAATTTGCCTACAAAGTATAATATCATGGATCTTGATTTCAACATACGCCATTTAATCTCCCATCATTAAAAGAAAAAGGTTCATTGGTGATGTTGTTAAAGGTTGGGGCTTTTCAAGGTGCAGGTTTTGGTTACCTCATTGACCCGTCCAACCACAACATTCTTAAGCAAAATTTGCATGAATACTGAAGATGTAATGGGAAAAAAAGTGCTCTGGGTACTGATTAATTGCTACATTTCAAGGTATAATCTTGCTGTCAGATTCAACCAAAAGAGCAATAACTCCTTAGAAAGGTTGTCTCAGTACTAAGGCACAGCTAACTCCCTCACAACTAATTTAATATTGTATCTTAATTACAACTTCATACATTCTTAGTTCATATCAGGGCACGGAGAACAAGAAATGTAGAAAAAGAAACCAAAAATATGAGTGTCCCAAAATCTGTGGATTACTAAGGTGTTTTTAAAAATTACTTTAGACTTATTCATTTCTTAACAGATCTTCCAGTTGCATCTGAATCGGAACGAACACTGGTTATTTACTACGATCAGGGGAAGAAGTGCAAGAGCAATATAGGGACAGAAGAAAGTGCCCCTTAGTTCTTATTCAGCCCCAGGGTTAGATGGGCCAAGCCTGCTCTATCTTTCCAGATAGGTCCAAGCCAGTCCTGTCCTTGTCAACATGGAGTACAAGGACCTACAGCATTTCTACTATAACCATATAGCTGTTCTCTAACTATGAGCTTTACCTTAAAACTTTGTTCCGGATGAGACCTTAATTCTCAGGGGGAAGCCCTTGCAACAGTGTGGAGGTAGGGTGTAGTACAACTGTAAATATATGTAGGCGCAGTTTACAATAATTGGGCATCCTTGGTTCTTGTAACTTAACCAGAGAACATGTTTATTGAACGGAGTAATCCACCAAGGAGTGTACATAACAATCAAGCATGAATATAGAGCAACAATGGATAGGCATATACTCACAAGCATAGAAAAAAGAAGAAAAATTGATCAATGCACATTCCCTGGTCCCCTGTCATATCAGTAATCTATGCAGATGCATGTATTTACAAGGACAATGGTGGAACAATGCCTTTGGAAATGGGTGTTGGTCTGGGCAGTTTCTCTCTCTCTGGGGAGGATTAATCTCATGGAACCAATGCTGGGGTCTAGGTTATCTCTCCCCTTTTAAAGCTAATAGCGGGGAAGGACTAAGCCCTATGATGAAAACCTATGCCCAGGTCGGGAGACCTTTTATTTCAGGTAATGCTCTTATGCCGGGAGTATTTAGCATTTGAAATTATGACCAGAGGTAAATAGTTAGGGACCACCATATGGGTTTTACCTTGACGTGGTATGGTGGCTTATCAATCTTATGATCATAATTTTGTAACTAAAAAACCCCTGTCCTTGTAAATACATGCATCTGCATAGATTACTGATATGACAGGGGACCAGGGAATGTGCATTGATCAATTTTTCTTCTTTTTTCTATGTCTGTAGTTGATTTGGCCAGATCAGTAGCACTTCCATTGTATTTTAGTACATTTTTATTAAGCCATGGAGTGCTCCCACAACCTTTCCTTTTTGCATATACTCACAAGCACCAGTGGTCAGTATTAGTCCCTGCAGGGCAGAGGACATACACAGCAGCAATGAAGGTACACCCAGCTTTTTTTTCCTAAGTGGAACCCAATGGAATCACTACATCACTAAGACTGTACACTTAGTCCCTTAGTCCCTGGGCAATTAGTAATCCCACTCACGCTCTTTGTCAGAGCCTCAGACTGCTCAGCTAAATAACCTGACTGTCTGTCACTCCTAGAGTGACCTCTTACTAGACCTGACCTGTCTAGGTTCCACTTCACCCTTCCTGCCTGCTCAGACCATGGCTTAACAAAATGGACCCTGAGCACATGGCTGCTCAGGACCATATACATTTGCACAGTGCCACCTACTGGGCACTGGTTGAACTACAAGGGGCATAGCTAAAGGCAGGGTAAGGAAACAGGTCCCCCAACTCACTGTATTTGAGGACCCAGTTTAGGAGTCAATAACACTAGGGGACTGCCTGCTACATAATACTGGGAGACTCATTTACCAGTCCCCTACACTACATTTAAAGAAGGCAGTGTGCAAAGTACAAAAAAGGCACTTTGTTTTTTGCACTGCGTCTTTTTTTTGTACTGCCTTTCTTGTAAATGACCACTAAGAAGCAAAACTGCTACCTGCAATTAATAGGATCCTACACGCAGCAGCAGAAGTTCAACTGGAAGCACATGGGCTGGATGTGGCCCTCAAAGTATTATTGACCCCCCCCCCAACTATTCAAAGACAACACAGATTTGTTTGTATGGCATTTTAATATACTTTGCCCCTTGAATATTCTGTTTTTAAACATTATTAACCCATGACATGTAATAAGTTGAATTGCACTGATGTAGGGCACAACAGCAGTATCCTGGCTGCCTCACATTTCCCATAGCCCATGTATCAAAGTAGTACATAACTACTAAAGTAAAGCATGTTCCATTATTCCAAAATTATTAAGATTTAATTTTAATATTTGTGTATTTCTTTTCTTCTCTTTTGCCTTTGGCACCTCATTCACATTCTTAGTGAAAAGTGATACCAGTAAGGAACACAATCTCAGCCATTGAAAAACTACACCTTTCTCAGAGCAGCAACTGAAGGAGATTTGGGAAGGACTGATTCTATGAAGGAATAGACTTTAAGCAAATGAAAACAGAGCGTCTGTGTGTTTTACATTAAAGATTGATCTTGAATAGGGATGTAGCGAACCACCGAGTATGTGTTCGCGAACGCCGTTCGCGAACACCGGCAAAAAATGCGAACAGTTCGCGAACTTCGAACATCCGAAAATCGTTCGATTCGAACGATCGTAGGATTTTTAATCGTTCGATCGAACGATTATCGTTCGAATCAAACGAAAATCGTTCGATTTTAGCGATCGAATGGTCGAACGATTTTGACGCGAACGCCTATTGGCGAACGTCGCGCGACGTTCGCGAACTTGCGGCGGACGCGAACAGCCGATGTTCGCGCGAACAAGTTCGCCGCAGAACAGTTCGCTACATCCCTAATCTTGAAAAGCAAATCTATCTTCTCTAAAAGAGCAGATAGTAAATAAAATTAGGCAGGGCAGTTGACCATGCAGTAACAGTATGGTGCAAAAAATCAGGGCACATAAATTAGGGCACTGAAACAGAAAAAAAAGAAAAAAGAAAAGAACAGGTAGATATTATAGCATAATATAAATACCTACTGGTACCTTCCACACCAATGGACAACATTTACTTACGCATTAAATATTATAACCAAACATATTTAATAAGGAAACATAGCGATTACTATATAATCTATACTATTACTATATAATATATTATATAATTATATATAATTATTAATAATTATTAGATCATTGTATATCAAATATTGATTCTACAGGAAGGGGACCTGTTATCCAGAATGCCTGGGACCTGGGGTTTTAAGGGATCTTTCCATAATATGGATCTCCATACCTTAAATCGACAAAAAAGATCAATTCAAAATTAACTAAATATAGGATTGTTTTTGCCTCCATTAAGGATTACTTATATCTTAGTTGGGATCAAGTACTGTTTTATTATTGCAGAGAAAAAATATTTTTAAAAATCATTTAAATTTTTTTTAATTAATTGATTAAAATGGAGTCTATGTGCGATGGCAATACCGTAACTCATGGCATTCTGGATAACGGGTTTACAGATAATGGATCCCATACCTGTATTACTATTCAAAATAAAAAGTATGTCATCCAGAAAGGAGCAGCAGGACCTAAATCTTCCTGATGAATACAGTGCTGCCTGTGTTTTCAGCTCTGTATTCATTAGGGGGAGGATAACTGGCTTCCCCCTCTCTGCCCCCTAACTTGTGTTCTGCACAATGTTATGCAGGGTTGGACTGGACATTGGGGGATCCATCGGGTTCCAAACCTCAGGGGATCCCCCGCGTGCATGAGCAAACTCTGGTCCCCTGTGCACATGTGCGAACGGCAGCACGCATGCACAAACACCGGAGAGACGCATGCATGTGCAAGGTCCGGCGCTCGCTGCAAATGTTTGTTTTTTGGGGGGCCCAGAAGATCAGGGGAGGGGGTCTGGGCTGGGGCCCACGGGTTTTTTAACGGTGTCCCACTGGCCCATTCCGACCCTGATATTATGGATTTTCAATGCCCCAGAGGCAAGTGCTGGGTAAATGAACACTAAGTGCCATGATTCCATTAGTGCACTAGCACTTTCATCTGGGCTTTCTGTAACTGCCATTTCTGATTTTTAATCTGGCATGAGGTGCAAATCTCATCAATTCCCTACCTAGGATTTGTAAGGAGCCCTAAAGAGTCTAAAGGTGGCCATACATGCACAGATTTCATCTGCTGATTCTGGCAGCTTATTAGCCAGTGTCTGGGGCCCTCCGACAGGCTTCTCCAACCATTATCTGCTCAAGAATCAGCTGGATCTCGATCTGGCAGGTTTGCTTTTCCCACCCGATCAAGGTTAGTTGGTGCAGCCTTCGTCCTGTTGGCGCCTATTCCTGTCATTGTAATCCGATCGCATTGCCTGCCTTTGGTGGGCCAATGGGGGGAAAGATCTGTTTGTTTCTACCTCACCAAATGAGTATATATTATAGTGTTATGTTCACCTTAAATGATGTGCAAGTAAGGTGGTGGGTAGGTGGTGAATAGGTGGTGGCAAATGGCACATGTTTATGCTTTCCCCAGCCTGTGCCTCATGAATACAGCTCTACTGAGGCAGAAATGTATTCATCAGGAAGGCAGGGGTCCTTTTGCTCCATCATTGTAAAACATGGTTGCTTTTTTACCTGTTTTTTGCACTTTTCAACCTGCTTGCCATTTGTTTACACCCCTACACTCCCAGTCTTGTTTCTATTTGATTCATTTACACACTAGGCAATTTTGCAATAGACTAGCACAACTTACACTAGTGTGGTATCTATGAGTTACTGCACTAGTGAAAACTTGACCCAGTGTTTTTGGCTAAACTCCCTTGTTTTATCTAAGCCCCTTATTTCAAGACACACAATTACGCACATGCTTGGGTTCACTCACAGTTTTTCTTAGGCATGAATGCCTTTTCAATGCTTCACACCACGGCCGAGGTTATGTAAACTGTTTATACAGTGGTCAGTAATACATTGTCCTGTCTATCTGTGTGGTAGAAAAAGACATTTAAAACCAACATGTGAAAGTACATACCGTTTAGAAAAATGCACTGTATATTTAACATTACACAAATGTAAATCATAAATGGATTCCTAATGCAAAAAAACACATAATTCATTTTGGGAATTTTTTTCCTCTACAAAGAGATCCGTTCTTGTCAACTTTCGCAAATTTGAGAAGAATATTTTTGCCCCTTGATGTCTCAAGAATGATAGATCTTTATGTTGCAAAGTCTTGGCAGTTTGGTTTTTATTTTGTTCAGCTGGCAGGGAATACAATATGAACGTTTAGGCCAATGTAAAAGGAATACATTTATAGTTAAGAGATTGTTACCAATATAGTATCTACAAGCAGAGAGTCGTTACCTGCCAACCCGCTGCAATGCCAAACAAGCTTGGGTTTGTTTAAAAAAAGAGGTGGATTTTACAGGGATTTGCAAAGAAGAAAAAGCCTCAAGTAATTAATAGTATTGTAAGGGCATTAAATGCAGCTGTTGAAATTCCTGGACACAATTCCTTGGATACTTAAAAAGACTTTTGTAGCAGTACCTATATTAAGTTATTGAAGTACCAATAGGACCACACACGTCATTGGCGTATTAACTTACGTACTGTGCATTCTGCAGTTTGAGCCTATCACAGTAACGCATTGTTTTATTGGGCCCGCATCTAACACAGCACTTATTGATGGGCTTTATAGTTAACTGCCCTTTGAAAAGTTTCCAATTTCGCTAATGATATCAGGGTAAAAATATAGATTTCAGACTAAACAGCCCATGTGGTCTGCCCATTTTCCTATCTACTGAAATCTACTGACATATTTATTTCTTTGAGCTGTTTCATGGAAAATTGGGATGCTTTTGTTTAGCCAAAGCGTGTATGCAATCTCTAACTTTATTAGCCCATAACTATTCTGCTCTAGCCCTTTTAACACATCCATCACCTTTACTAAGTCTTGAAACTCCCAGTTCAGTTCATAACGTCTTGTTCAAGATTTCTTGTATCTCAGACAACGCTACTATTTGGATTGTAATGTAAGTAATGGATGAATTTGATTATTCAGCCCATATATTTGCTTATTACTTTATTTTGTGCAGTGTGCCTGATCTGCTTGCAGCTTTTATATCATTGAAGGGCATGTAAAGTCTAAAATAGAATAAGGCTAGAAATGCTGTATTTTGTATACTAAATATAAACATGAACATACTGCACCACAAGCCTAATCAAACAAATGATTTATGCTTTCAAAGTTGGCTACAGGGGGTCACCATCTTGTAACTTTGTTAAACATCTTTGCAAGACTAAGACTGTGCACATGCTCAGTGTGGTCTGGGCTGCTTAGGGATCGTCATAAACAAAGCTGCTTGAGTTCTGCATGGCTGGGAAGTAAGGCGGGGGCTCCCCCTGCTGTTCATAAGTATGATTGTTTCCCTGCTCAGCAGTTAGGGACTGTCAATTCCTATCCACAGCAGTAAATGAAGGGACAATTTCACTGCATACAGTCAGGTTTCTTATAAAAACGGTACACATTTTTTAATTCAAGTATATTGGAGATAGGTTTCTTTTTCATTAAAGAAAGTAAAAATGGGATTTTATTTTTGTTGCCTTTACATGCCCTTTAAAGAATGAAGATCTTGTAGAATTGAGCAGAGTCTAACCTACAACCTCCCAAAAGTCAAGAGTCAGAGGTGTTTGAAGGCACCTACATGTTTTATTTCAGTAACAGATAAGGTTATAGTTCATCACCACCAGAAATTCTAATTACTGCTGTTACCTAACCATAAAAAAGCTTGTATTATACAGTAGTAAAAATCTGTAGACATTTGTTAGATTGAGAGTTGATCTTCTGATACTTGTATAAAGCAAAATCTTGATGGAAGGGGCAGGCAGGTATCTAAGATTTCTAAATTGGATGCCCCTAGACCAGCTGCAACCACACCTCCCACCTTCCCGGCCGACCAGCAACCACCCGTATAAGCACGCACCTACTACTTTATGTGTTCTTCCAGCCACTGGAGAGTACGGGCTCATTTGGTCATAGACATCTTCAAAATATGTTCAGTTTTAAATTGTGTTTGAGGTTGGAGAAGTGTTAACATTGCAATTATGGTCTGGAATAAGCAGCAGAGAAGGGCCACTCTGAAGGTTGGTTCCTGACAGAGAAATTGCTGGATAGTGGAATGAAAGAATAAACAAGTAAACAAATTACGTGGCTTAAGGGAATAGTCTGTAATGTCAGCTTTATGTCCCAGAAAATAAAATGTAACAACAAAAAGAAATGGAAGTAGATCCAATTAAGAAAATTTAAATATAACAAACATCACATTACATTCCAGGTACAGGATCGTGTTGTGACCTAAATCCACTTGCCTAACTTGAGTGTCATTCAGATTTCTGCGACAAATGTAGATGCCTACATGCCTTACTCACCCACCCCTCCGGCAATTCATTTGGGCTGGAAAGCAGGGTTGTAACGTGCAAAAGAATGGAAGATTTCACCCTGCCTTCCACTTTGTAAATGGCCCTAATGGAATCGATCCTGCCTTGCACAGATTTTTGGTGCAGAGAATAAAACGTTTCAGAGTATCAGAAATCATACAATTGTAGACATGCAATACAAGAAAGGAGTGGTGTCTAGAGATTTTAGCCGTGGTTGATATTATAATGCTACAACCATTCATAGTTTCACCTAGACTTTGTAGGACTATGTTGAAGTCCAAGCATGTCCATTTTAGGGGCAACCCCTTGACCAAAAGCCACTTGAGTGGAGGTTAAAGACTAGATTTTTTTATTTGATATCACAAACGGAACTAACTCAAACAGGAGACCATAGACATCTGTGATTAGCATGTCATTGAATGGCAAAAGAAAGGTTGCAGACTACAAGTCATGTAGCTGAGACTTTAGCTGGTGCCTCATTCCTAATGAGCAACAGCTGTCTTGTTATGCTAATAAAAGCTTCAAAAACAAGAACAGTGATGAGTTGTGCCTGGAAGGTGATGTGCCCCACTGAAAAACAACATAAAACTGTGTGTGGGAGAAAAGCCCAAGGATCACAGCTTGGGAACAACTAAACTGCGGAATATGTTGGCACTTTATAAATACTTGTTAGTAATGATAATACTAATAATAACTACTTTGAAGGAAACATCAAACACTGATTTGAATAAACAGCAAAGTTCAGGTTTATTGGTAAAAAAAAATAGCAACTCCTTTCCCATTTGTTTGCTTAAACTTGACATTTTGTTTAAAGACCTATTCACCTTAGTACTGTTGCTTTCATGGCACTTAAAATTCATGGATATTTGTCCCTTAGAATCAGGCTATAGAGAGTTTATGCATGTGGTGTAGTCAAGAACATGCAGTTTGCTCTTGTAGCATTTACATTTTAAACCGCCTAATGTTCTGCCTCCGGCTTTAATAGGCTACACACATTTCCACACTTACCGTTGGTGTTCAGAGCTCAGTTTTTTTGGACTAAAAGGAGTGTTTGGATATGCTGGAAGGTCTGTGGCATGAAGGCTCAGTAAGGAGACTATTGTAGGCTGGATGTTGGGGACACAAATCAATAAGGGCTGGACTGTAGGGTCTCCAGTGGGTGAGCCCAGGGTAGTGTGTAAAACCCTTGGAAGTAGACTGAGAGATCTTGACCAAATTCGCAAAATGCATTGAAGTCAATGGGTGTCAAAACAATTTTTATAAGTTCGACTTTTTGGTCCAAATGCATTAAAGTCTGAATAATTTTGATGCGCAACAATTTTTTTTGGCGCAGCAGATTTTTCAACGGGGATTGTCGCCATGGTTTCGTGAATTAATTTGATTGCGATGCAACGCGTAAATTCACTGCCGATTTGTGTCTGGCAAATTTATTCGCCCATCGCTAATCTTGACATACTAGGGCTGAACACAGGGGCAGATTTATCAAGGGTCGAAGTGAATTTGAGGGAATTCTCGAAGTAAAGAATTCGAAATTCAAAGTAATTTTTTGGATATTTTGACCATCGAATAGGATACTACGACTTCGAAATTTACTTTGACTTCGATTCGAAGTAAAATTGTTAGAATATTCGATAATCAAAGTATTGTCTCTTTAAAAAAACTTCAACTTCAATACTCCGCCAAATGAAACCTGCCGAAGTGCTATTTTAGCCTATGGGGACCTTCAACAACCATTTTCTAAGTCTTCACACATCGAAGTAAAATCGTTCGAATCGTTCGACTTGAAAGATTTTACTTAGATCGTTCGATGAAAAATCCTTCGACTTCGATATTCGAAGTTGAAGTATTTTAATTTGATGGTCGAATCTCAAAGTATTTTTTGCTTCAAAATTCGACCCTTGATAAATCTGGCCATAAGTACTTGATTGCGGTGTATAAGCTATTTTTGTGATGTGTCTGTGATATATATTGAAGCTGTGCTGGTAAAGTGCCTTTTCCTTATTGTATATCTTTATTCTTCATCAAATATGTTTTTTTTGTGTAAAGGATCCCTTGTGCCCAAGATTTCTTCTGGGTGTGAGATCTACTTGGACACTCTTAGCTGTGTGTCAGTCACATTTTAACTCCTACTCAGAGAGCAGAATGAGTTACAATACCCCCATTTCCATAGAGCTACATATTGTTACACTATACACCTGTAATACTTGCCCTTCCTTTGAACTAGTTCCCAGGCAGACATGAAATATGTCTTGAACTTTAATGGAGTATGTGGCAGTGCATTCATGCAACATGGTGCTGCATATTTGCAGTGATCTGAGACTTTATCTTGCAGATGTGTTTTTATCTCCAAGTGGCACCACCGACTGATGCAGAGTCAGATCCCCCTAGCTGGACGCACATATTGTACTAGTTACCAAGTGTTACCAAATGAAAACCCTTCTTGATTAACTCAATTGGTTCCCATGTTAACCTGGAAGCAACACTGTGAGTAAGTTAATGCTAAAGTGTTACCAAAACATAAAAACATATACGGAAAAAACTGGTGACCAGGGCTGAGGACAGGTCCTTAACATGGGGATCTTGAACAGAAATCTTTCTTCATAATATTCCAAATGACATATTATCTGACTGTGTCATTAAAATGTCTAACCTGCTGTCAGGGGTTCAATAAGCTCTAGTGATCAGCTATCAACTTTCGAAAAAAATGAATGTTTTATTCCCTCAAGTTGGTTGTGAAGAATTCCCACATTGCACAAACCCTTTCTTTTTTAAGTTCTGCCTGATTGTAACTTAGTTCATTAATAGGAACAGTGGCGTAACTACCAGGGGAGCAGGGGGTGCAACTGGGCCAGGGTCCGCACCCCCGCAGGGCCCCCCCAGCAGATCATGCGCTGCAGTTGGCAGCCGCAAAGTTAATTCGCATGGACAAGGGTGGGGGGGAGTCCCGGCTGCACGGCCTGCACCAGGGCCCGACCCCCACCTAGTTCCGTTACTGAATAGGAATAAATAATGGAAGCTGCCAGGATAGAAGCAACAACTGCCAATATGAGCTGGAGTTTAGATGCTACACTGGATATCAGAGGCATCAGTTGGAAGTACAGTAGTGTAACCAGGATATCCTGACTGATAGTTCTTGGAGGAAACCAATATCACTAGGGACAATATTACCCAGCCCATATGGTACAATAACTAACATTATCCAGTACAGGTATAGGATCCTTTTATGGCCCCCAATATAACCAGAGGTTGTCCTTTTTTACCAATATATGTTGAAATTGCTCATTAATTAGTACCTCCTGGGGCCCAGGGTCTGTTTCCTCTGTAGTTATGCCCCTGGATCCGTTATCTGGAAACCCATTATCCAGAAGGTTCCAAATTATGGGACGGTCATCTCCCATAGACTTAATAGTAATAATATGATTCAAAATTTTAAAACAGATTTCCTTTTACTCTGTAATTATAAAATAGTGCCTTGTACTTGATCCCATTTAACCCTTTAAGTGCCACAGAACGTAGAATCTACGTTCTGTGGAAAAGTAACTTGAAATGCCACAGAACGTAGATTCTACGTTCTGCAGCACTTCCGGGTTGTGGAGCGGAGGAGCGGCTGTTAGAGCCGCTCGCTCCGTTCCGCTTCGATCCCCTGCCCCTAGGCAACGAGCAGAGCAGGGGATCGAGTGGCCCCTGGGGCGCGATCGCCCAGGGGCCCAAAAGCAGCAGCAGGCACGTGTTACTTACGTGTCCTGCTGCTGCAGCCTGCACTGCGCCGTTGATCTCCGCCCCCACAGCACAGGAACACGAGGATCGTCGCAGATGTCTTCCTGGGACCCCTCCACATCGTGTGCAACAGTCTTCAGCGACTTTTTCAGGTTAGTGCAACAATTACACACACAAACACACCAACACACACTTATTACAGTAATACACACTTAGATTCACACTTACACACACTTACACATACATTTTTGGGGATTGGGGGGGTCACTTACACTCACTGCACTTACACACATGTGCACACGCACACACGCGCACATAACATGTAATTTACCATTTGTACACACGCACACGCACATACATGGCATTGTGGCTTTTTTTTTTTTTTTCTTATCGCATCGTCTCTTTTTTTGGCTGAAAAAAATGTTTTATTGCCATTACGAATAGCGTATTCGCTAACCGTACTGTGCAATATCTTTTGTATGTTATTTCGGTGATTATATTGCAATTTTGGGTATTTTGGTGCATTTTTAGCCATTTTATTGAATTTTTAGCCATTTTATTGCATTTTCAGCTCTGCATATGTTGTGTTCACTTGTTTCTAGCCGTATAACCTGTTTGGCCCAGCTAAAATATTCAAACTGTGATTCTGATGGCCGATAACACTATTCTGGAAAAAAAACATTGATTTTTGTGGTTTTATTGGATTTTTTTTCATTTCACTCTTTACTGCCTTATTTTGTTTTGCCTTGTAAATTTTATCTACTATATATCCATTTGGGGGTCTCTGTGCGCCACATAGTTTGGTATATCTATGCATATTGGGCATCAAAGTGTTCCGTAGACCCCTGGCGTTCATATTTAGGATGTTTTATGCTGATACGTTACGAAATGTGGGGCATATAATGGGGTAAAATTCAAGCTTTGTGACGATTTTCAGAAATTTGATAAAAACCGTTATGTTCAGCATTGCTTTGCAGTTTGGCAGTTTGTAGTAGAAACACTTATTTACCCATATTGGATTCGTCAGAATGTGTACTTTCTGAAAATATATGGTTTTCTGGGGTCTCTGTACTGTTAGGGGGGTCTAATGTCGCATAATACACACACCAGGTGCTTATATTGCAGCAGCCAGAGCGTCAGCTGTGAAAATGTATATACACTATTGTCATTTGGTGGTCTCTGTGCGCCACATAGTTTGGTATATCTATGCATATTGAGCATCAAAGTGTTCAGTAGACCCCTGGCGTTCATATTTAGGATGTTTTATGCTGATACGTTACGAAATGTGGGGCATATAATGGGGTAAAATTCAAGCTTTCTGACGATTTTCAGAAATTTGATAAAAAACCGTTATGTTCAGCATTGCTTTGCAGTTTGGCAGTTTGTAGTAGAAACACTTATTTACCCATATTGGATTCGTCAGAATGTGTACTTTCTGAAAATATATGGTTTTCTGGGGTCTCTGTACTGTTAGGGGGGTCTAATGTTGCATAATACACACACCAGGCGCTTATATTGCAGCAGCCAGCGCGTCAGCTGTGAAAATGTATATACACTATTGTCATTTGGTGGTCTCTGTGCGCTACATAGTTTGGTATATCTATGCATATTGAGCATCAAAGTGTTCAGTAGACCTCTGGCGTTCATATTTAGGATGTTTTATGCTGATACGTTACAAAACGTGGAGCATATAATGGGGTAAAATTCAAGCTTTGTGACGATTTTCAGAAATTTGATAAAAACCGTTATGTTCAGCATTGCTTTGCAGTTTGGCAGTTTGTAGTAGAAACACTTATTTACCCATATTGGATTCGTCAGAATGTGTAATTTCTGAAAATATATGGTTTTCTGGGGTCTCTGTACTGTTAGGGGGGTCTAATATCGCATAATACACACACCAGGTGCTTATATTGCAGCAGCCAGCGCGTCAGCCGTGAAAATGTATATACACTATTGTCATTTGGGGGTCTCTGTGCGCCACATAGTTTGGTATATCTATGCATATTGGGCATCAAAGTGTTCAGTAGACCCCTGGCGTTCATATTTAGGATGTTTTATGCTGATACGTTACGAAACGTGGAGCATATAATGGGGTAAAATTCAAGCTTTGTGACGATTTTCAGAAATCTGATAAAAACCGTTATGTTCAGCATTGCTTTGCAGTTTGGCAGTTTGTAGTAGAAACACTTATTTACCCATATTGGATTCGTCAGAATGTGTACTTTCTGAAAATATCTGGTTTTCTGGGGTCTCTGTACTGTTAGGGGGGTCTAATGTCGCATAATACACACACCAGGTGCTTATATTGCAGCAGCCAGCGCGTCAGCCGTGAAAATGTATATACACTATTGTCATTTGGGGGTCTCTGTGCGCCACATAGTTTGGTATATCTATGCATATTGGGCATCAAAGTGTTCAGTAGACCCCTGGCGTTCATATTTAGGATGTTTTATGCTGATACGTTACGAAACGTGGAGCATATAATGGGGTAAAATTCAAGCTTTGTGACGATTTTCAGAAATTTGATAAAAACCGTTATGTTCAGCATTGCTTTGCAGTTTGGCAGTTTGTAGTAGAAACACTTATTTACCCATATTGGATTCGTCAGAATGTGTACTTTCTGAAAATATATGGTTTTCTGGGGTCTCTGTACTGTTAGGGGGGTCTAATGTCGCATAATACACACACCAGGTGCTTATATTGCAGCAGCCAGCGCGTCAGCCGTGAAAATGTATATACACTATTGTCATTTGGGGGTCTCTGTGCGCCACATAGTTTGGTATATCTATGCATATTGGGCATCAAAGTGTTCAGTAGACCCCTGGCGTTCATATTTAGGATGTTTTATGCTGATACGTTACGAAACGTGGAGCATATAATGGGGTAAAATTCAAGCTTTGTGATGATTTTCAGAAATTTGATAAAAACCGTTATGTTCAGCATTGCTTTGCAGTTTGGCAGTTTGTAGTAGAAACACTTATTTACCCATATTGGATTCGTCAGAATGTGTACTTTCTGAAAATATATGGTTTTCTGGGGTCTCTGTACTGTTAGGGGGGTCTAATGTCGCATAATACACACACCAGGTGCTTATATTGCAGCAGCCAGCGCGTCAGCCGTGAAAATGTATATACAGTATTGTCATTTGGGGGTCTCTGTGCGCCACATAGTTTGGTATATCTATGCATATTGGGCATCAAAGTGTTCAGTAGACCGCTGGCGTTCATATTTAGGATGTTTTATGCTGATAAGTTACGAAATGTGGGGCATATAATGGGGTAAAATTCAAGCTTTGTGACGATTTTCAGAAATTTTATAAAAAACGTTATGTTCAGCATTGTTTTGCAGTTTGGCAGTTTGTAGTAGAAACACTTATTTACCCATATTGGATTCGTCAGAATGTGTACTTTCTGAAAATATATGGTTTTCTGGGGTCTCTGTACTGTTAGGTGGTCTAATGTCGCATAATACACACACCGGGTGGTTATGTTGCAGCAGCCAGCACGTCAGCCGTGAAAATGTCTATACATATTGTCATTTGGGGGTCTCTGTGCGCCACATAGTTTGGTATATCTATGCACATTGGGCATCAAACTATTTAGTAGACCCCTATGTTTATATTTAGGATGCTTTATGCTGGTAATGATACATGGACAATACGTTGCTGGAAAGTTGAAGCTTTGAGGCAATTTTCAGATATTTCACCAAAACCGCCAAATTTGGCAAAGCCTTGCGACTCAGTAGTTTGGAGCAGAAAGGCATGGGTACCCATTTTAGATTCTGTAGAATGTGTACTTTCCAAAAATGTATGGGTTTGGGGGGTAAACATATATTTCTGTGTTTTTACCCCACAAAAATGCAGACAATGTGCTGATTTTTCATTAGCTGACGTTACCCACAGGACAATTTGTATGTGCTAACTTCATTTTGGGGCCTCTAAATGCCATATACTTTGGTAAACCTATGCACAGTGGGTACCAAACTGTTTGGAGGACCCCTGGCAATCACAATTTGGGTGCTTTTTTGTGATACGTAATGATACATGAGTGATATGATGCTGGATAGTTGAAGCATTGAGGCAATTTTCAGATATTTCACCAAAACCGACAACTTTGGGAAAGCCTTGCGACTCAGTAGTTTGGAGCAATAAGGCATGGGTACCCATTTTAGATTCTGTAGAATGTGTACTTTCCAAAAATGTATGGGTTTGGGGGGTAAACATATATTTCTGTGTTTTTACCCCACAAAAAATGCAGTTAATGTGTTGATCTTTCATTAGCTGAAGTTACCCACAGGACTATTTGTATGCACTAACTTCATTTTGAGGCCTCTAAATGCCAGATACTTTGGTAAACCTATGAACAATGGCCACCAAACTGTTCGGAGGAACCCTGGCAATCATATTTAGGGTGCTTTTTCTTGGTGCATAACGATACATGGGTGATATGGTGCTGAGAAGTTGAAGCTTTGAGGCAATTTTCAGATATTTCACCAAAACCGACAATTGTGGGAAAGCCTTGCGACTCAGTAGTTTGGAGCAGAAAGGCATGGGTACCCATTTTAGATTCGGTAGAATGTGTACTTTCCAAAACTATATGGGTTTTGGGGGGCAAACATATATTTCTGTGTTTTTACCCCGCAAAAATGCAGTCAATGTGTTGATTTTTCATTAGCTGAAGTTACCCACAGAACTGTTTGTATGCGCTAACTTCATTTTGGGGCCTCTAAATGCCAGATACTTTGGTAAACTTATGAACAATGGCCACCAAAATGTTCAGAGGAACCCTGGCAATCATATTTAGGGTGCTTTTTCTTAGTACGTAATGATACATGGGTGATATGGTGCTGGGAAGTTGAAGCTTTGAGGCAATTTTCAGATATTTCACCAAAACCGACAACTTTGGGAAAGCCTTGCGACTCAGTAGTTTGGAGCAGAAAGGCATGGGGACCCATTTTAGATTCGGTAGAATGTGTACTTTCCAAAAATATATGGGTTTTGGGGGTAAACATATATTTCTGTGTTTTTACCCCACAAAAATGCAGTCAATGTGTTGATTTTTCATTAGCTGAAGTTACCCACGGGACTGTTTGTATGCGCTAACTTCATTTTGGGGCCTCTAAATGCCAGATACTTTGGTAAACCTATGAACAATGGCCACCAAACTGTTTGGAGGAACCCTGGCAATCATATTTAGGGTGCTTTTTCTTGGTGCGTAACGATACATGGGTGATATGGTGCTGAGAAGTTGAAGCTTTGAGGCAATTTTCAGATATTTCACCAAAACCGACAATTGTGGGAAAGCCTTGCGACTCAGTAGTTTGGAGCAGAAAGGCATGGGTACCCATTTTAGATTCGGTAGAATGTGTACTTTCCAAAAATATATGGGCTTTGGGGGTAAACATATATTTCTGTGTTTTTACCCCACAAAAATGCAGTCAATGTGTTGATTTTTCATTAGCTGAAGTTACCCACGGGACTGTTTGTATGCGCTAACTTCATTTTGGGGCCTCTAAATGCCAGATACTTTGGTAAACCTATGAACAATGGCCACCAAACTGTTTGGAGGAACCCTGGCAATCATATTTAGGGTGCTTTTTCTTGGTGCGTAACGATACATGGGTGATATGGTGCTGAGAAGTTGAAGCTTTGAGGCAATTTTCAGATATTTCACCAAAACCGACAATTGTGGGAAAGCCTTGCGACTCAGTAGTTTGGAGCAGAAAGGCATGGGTACCCATTTTAGATTCAGTAGAATGTGTACTTTCCAAAAATATATGGGTTTTGGGGGTAAACATATATTTCTGTGTTTTTACCCCACAAAAATGCAGTCAATGTGTTGATTTTTCATTAGCTGAAGTTACCCACGGGACTGTTTGTATGCGCTAACTTCATTTTGGGACCTCTAAATGCCAGATACTTTGGTAAACCTATGAACAATGGCCACCAAACTGTTTGGAGGAACCCTGGCAATCATATTTAGGGTGCTTTTTCTTGGTGTGTAACGATACATGGGTGATATGGTGCTGAGAAGTTGAAGGTTTGAGGCAATTTTCACATATTTCACCAAAACTGACAATTGTGGGAAAGCCTTGCGACTCAGTAGTTTGGAGCAGAAAGGCATGGGTACCCATTTTAGATTCGGTAGAATGTGTACTTTCCAAAACTATATGGGTTTTGGGGGGCAAACATATATTTCTGTGTTTTTACCCCGCAAAAATGCAGTCAATGTGTTGATTTTTCATTAGCTGAAGTTACCCACAGAACTGTTTGTATGCGCTAACTTCATTTTGGGGCCTCTAAATGCCAGATACTTTGGTAAACTTATGAACAATGGCCACCAAAATGTTCAGAGGAACCCTGGCAATCATATTTAGGGTGCTTTTTCTTAGTACGTAATGATACATGGGTGATATGGTGCTGGGAAGTTGAAGCTTTGAGGCAATTTTCAGATATTTCACCAAAACCGACAACTTTGGGAAAGCCTTGCGACTCAGTAGTTTGGAGCAGAAAGGCATGGGGACCCATTTTAGATTCGGTAGAATGTGTACTTTCCAAAAATATATGGGTTTTGGGGGTAAACATATATTTCTGTGTTTTTACCCCACAAAAAATGCAGTCAATGTGTTGATTTCTCAGTAGCTGAAGTAAAGTCCTGATCAATTTGGATGTGCTAACTTCATATTGGTGTCTCTAAATGCCAGATACTTTGGTAAACCTATGCATAATGGGTGTCAAACTGTTCAGTGGACCCCTGGCAATCATATTTCAGGTGCTTTTTCTTGGTACCTAATATAGTTTGGGATATGCGGAGCAGCAAAATAAAACCTTTGCAATGATTTTTCAGAATTTTGAATTTTTTTTTGAAAAACCGCTATGTTCAGACAAGCTTTTATGTTTGGTAGTTGGGATTAGAGAGACATAGTTACCCATTTTGTAATCGGCAGAATGTGTACTTTTCAAAAATGTATGGTTTTCTGGGGTAAACCTACGGTTTCAGGAGTTTTTGCCTTGGAATCTAAAGCATGCCGTTTTCTGCCTTAGTGCTTTCAAAATTCGGCAATATACTGCCGGGAGTTTTTGAGGTACAGAAGTCCTAAATCTCCCTAAAACTATACATATCTGGTATTGGCACGTTCGAGAGACATAAGGCTTTCCAAATCAGTTGGATTTTCATCCGTAAAATGAAATATTTTTCTGGTATAAATTGATATACGATGAAAAATGGTAATTTTTCATTTTTTTTGGTATTTAGCACTATAAATTTTTTTGCACAGGTGGAAATACATGAAAACTCAGGCAGATTTAGAAAGCTCAGTTTCTACCGAAAAAAACAATGTATAGTTTTCCTAGGTAAACTATAGGTTTCCCCTCAGAAAATGCCCCTAAAGTGAGAGAGCACAAAATGTTTCAAAAACGGCTGGCATTTCGCGTAACCAAAATGTGAAATTCTGCTGGCACTTAAAGGGTTAAGATATAATTGTACCCTTATTGAAAGCAAAACAATCCCATTCGATTTATTTAATGTTTTAATGATTTTTTTATGTAGACTTGGGTATGGTAATCGAAATGACAGAAAGATCACTTATCCGGAATACCCCAGGACCTGAGCATTCTGATAACAGGTCCCATACATGTAATAACTGAACTACTCTACTTCAAAAACCTCTGTTTCTTGGCCAAAACAGAAACTGCCTGTTTGTGCCTATAATCAGTGTTTGATGTTGATTACTATTAGGAAAAGGTGATGTATGTGTTTGAACAATAATAGCCAGTTTTTCCACTTACATCAATGTAATAGTATTAAAGTAATTGTATCTCATTGTTTCCTGTCCAAACCTCATTCCTGTCTGTCTTAATGAACAGGAACATAATTGTCTCTATAACAAAGCAATGAGTCACACATTGTGATGTGTCATTTGTCTGAAAGACATTCAATTAGACTTTATATCCTTAAAGAGATATTGACACCAGAAAATTACCTTTTTTTCTATCTAACATCTATCATAACATAGCCTTTGAATGCTATTTATAATTTTGCCATAAAAGTATTTGCCTGATGCTTTTACATTACCTTTCTTACTACCCTGTTCCTCTATAAGGGGGCTGCCATATTTGTGCAGCAGTAGTCCGTTTGCATTAGAAACTGACCAGTTAAAGGACAAGGAAAGTTAAACTAAAGAAGTAGCTAGAAATGTTGTACATTGTTTTATGCTTCTGTACCAGCCCAAGGCAACCACAGCCCTTTAGCAGTAAAGATCTGTGTCTCCAAAGATGCCCCAGTAGCTCCCCATCTTCTTTTCTGCTGATTCACTGCACATGCTCTGTGCTGCTGTCACTTACTGAGCTTAGGGACCCACTCACAATATACAGTAAACATAGAATAGAAATGTCACAATATAAGGCTGATTCGAATTTGCAACGAATTTCCGATTTCATGATTTTTTCGTGAAAAGGTTCGAATTGCTCGATTTTTTCGTGAAAAGGTTCGAATTGCTCGATTTTTTAGTGAAACCATTCGATTGCTCTATTTTTTGTGAAAACTTTCAAATTTCACGTTTTTTTAGTGAAAATGTTCAAATTACCTGATTTTTTTATGAACTTTTCGATTTCACGAATCTTCGCGAATTTTTCACCGTTTCGTGAATTTTGCGGGAAATTTGTGATTTTTCTGCAAAACGGGAGAGATTCGCCCATCACTAACAATTACATACAAAAGCAGAACTATCCGTGAAAAACAATTAACATGATCTATAGGTAACTTTTAGGGGGTTATTTATTAAGCTCTAAATACCTGAAATGAGAAAAATTCGGATTTTTCGGACCTTACAAAAAAATCTGAAATTTTTCGGGATTTAAGTCAGGTGGTATGAAAACTCAGAATCCAGCATCTCAAAGCTCTCAGGGTCCTGTACTAGTCAATGGGGGGAAGGTCTCAGTCTCTTCGCTGCTGTCAGTATCGATATCCGATGATTTTGGGGATTTTGGATCACGAAAAATTAGTGGTTTTTGCCAAAATTCTTGGTTAGTGTCAGTATCACTTTATTGGCAGGAAATTTTGGTAAACGTGTGTAGGGATGTGAAAATCTTAGACACCCTTACACTTTACAGACAGGCACATCCCTAGTAATATGGACACCTCAGTGGGTCCTTATGGGGACCTTGTGCTTATGTAACCCCTGCAGTTCACACAGTGTACTCTAGAGGCACTGTGCCAGAGTATAAAAGGTTTAGGAACCATGTGCTCTGGGTCCATTGCTTTAGCCCAACCAAGCAGGCTGGAAGGGAATGGGTGATGCTGACCCTAGAAAGAGAGCTCATCGGTGGTCTCAGCCCACCAAGGAACGTAAGTAAACTGTCCTAGCACAAGTCAGTTTACTATAGCGCTACATGTGTTTGCTGTGTCCTAACCAATTTTTATTGCAATCAGCATTGATCTTGGTTCCTTTGGGTGGAGACCTACAGTCATGATACAACCACATACTTGTGTGTGTTGTGGGAGCTATGGGAGAAAAGCTTCCCTTTGTCTGTATTATCTGCAGCAAATAGTAGAGTAGCAGAGACCAACCAGCGTCCTGCTTTGACTCAGGATATACTTGCTTCGATTTTGCTGAGAATGTTCAGGTATGACTTCTAACGTACTTATAGCTTGATTTACCATCACTGTCTGATAAAGAACCACACTTGGATTGTACAGCTCTGCTATTTTATTTTAAAGGTATATAATATATATATATATATATATATATATATATATATATATATATATATATATATATATATATATTATATATATATATATATATTATATATATATATATATATTATATATTGCATATAAACTAAATAAACCTCAATCTTACAGCATAGTCTGGTAGCTTCGACGACCCGGAAAAAATGGGGCATATTTTTATCTTAGATTCGGTGCAGGCCGGTGACAGCAAACCCATGGAGTTGATAGTTAAGTGCAGGTCTTGTGGTGGGTATACACAAGCAAATTTAAGGAGCCCATTCTGCCCCTTTAAAAAGAGTCTGACTGTGTATGGGGCCCACTGATGGCCTTGACCAACTGGTATCTGGGTGAAAATCAGCCTGATATCAGTTGAATGGGTCTGAAAATCGCATTCCGGCGAGGAGATCTGGTTGCACATGGCCACCTTTTGAACCCCAAAAGTTGAAGACAAGCTCATAAATTAACCCTAATTGTGCAAGTAGCATCCACAGCGACAACATAAGCATCAGATGAGCAACACAAAAATTATCAGTCAAAGATAAAATCATAATTTATTACATTTTACATTAAAATTGAAGACTGACCCTAAAAATATACTGTTTCAGCCTAATGCGTTTAATGCTTATCTATCACTTGATAACAGTAATCCTTACTAGAATTACTATTTTCTTAAACAAATATTTATATGTGTGTGTGTGTGTTTGCTGAACCAGAGGTCTTAGGTTAAAAAAAACTAGCAATGGACTGGGTACTTTAGGCACAAAAATCTACAAATGCCTAAATAATAATTCTTAACAGAAGACATTTCCGAATTGCATTTGACATTTAGGACGTTGTTTCCATGTACTGTTATTCAGTCAAGACCCTGAGTAAAGTGGGATCAACTGACTAATTGGTTCCACATGATTTAGCCTACAAAAACACCTCTGAAGGTGCGCAGAGAAAATTTTCATTTAAATAGCCAGAAGGCTTTTGACTCTGTGGCTTCAGACTTCATTGTATATGGCTGGGCTGCTTCTGTTTAGCATTTTTGGGGAGGTGAGTGTCTGCATAATACTGGCATGGAATCTATTATCCAGAAACCCGTTATCCAGAAAGCTCCGAATTACAGAAAGGCAGTCTCCCATAGACTTAATTTTATCCAAATAATCATTGTTTTTTCTTTTTCTCTGTAGTAATAAAACAGTAGCTTGTATTTGATCCAAACTAAGATATAATTAATCCTTATTGGAAGCAAAACCAGCCTATTGGGTTTGTTTAATGTTTACATGATTTTCTAGTACACCTAGGGGCAGATTCATTAAGGGTCGAATTTCGAAGTTAAAAATACTTCGAAATTCGACCCTCGAATTGAAATCCTTCGACTTCGAATATCGAAGTCGAAGGATTTAGCGCTAATCCTGCGATCGATCGATCGATCGAAGGATTTTTCGTTCGATCGAACGATTAAATCCTTCGAATCGAACGATTCGAAGGATTTTAATCCAACGATCGAAGGAAAATCCTTCGATCAAAAAATCACAGGCAAGCCTATGGGGACCTTCCCCATAGGCTAACATTGACTTCGGTAGGTTTTACCTGCCGAAGTAGAGGGTTGAAGTTTTTTTTAAAGGGGAAGTACTTCGACTATCGAATGGTCGAATAGTCGAACGATTTTTACTTCGATTCGTTCGATTTAGTTCGAATTCGAACGAATTTAACCAATTCGATGGTCGAAGTACCAAAAAAATAGTTCGAAAATCGAATTTTTTTCATTCGAATCCTTCACTCGAGCTTCATGAATCGGCCCCCTAAGGTATGAAGACCCAAATTACAGAAACATTTGGAAACATTTGTAAAACCCAAGGTCCTAAGCATTTTGGACAATGGGTCCCATACCTGTACTGTATTGAGTTCTTTAATATATATGGATTTGCAGTGGTGGGCGAATTTGTCCCGATTCGCAGAAAAATTTGTGAATTTCCTGCAGAATTTGCGAAACAGTGAAAAACTCACGAAATGCAAATTTTGACGCCCGCGTCAATTTTGGCACCCGTGTCAATTCGCATCAATTTGGATGCTCACGTCAACTTTGACGCCCACATTAAAGTCAATGGGCGTCCCAATAATGTTAACCAGCAGCTGTTTTGACGCTAGCAACTATTCCGATGCACGTCCAAATTTTTTGACGCTGTTGAATTTTCGCCTGCAGTTTAGCACATTTATTAGCTGGTGGGGAAACGCGGAAATTCGCCGCAAATTTGCGCCTTTTGAATTTATTTGCCCATCACTATTGATTTGCAGACCAAGTTAATTAAAATAAATACACGTTTATGGGAATATAAATAGTTGTGAAAAAAGGTGTAGAAATTAGATTTCTGCTAAGAATTTTAAACAATAAAACTTGCCTTTTTTACAAAGCCTGGGAATGATTTTTTTACAATGACAACAAGTGGAGTAAAAAAAATAGATGTAATTGTAAAAACACATTAAAATTGCATAAAAAAACCTTTTCATTGTCTTATCACTTTTTACTCTTGCAGTTGTCAAATACTGGTCCCGTTAATTTCAAAGAATTTCGTCATTAATCATATTTTCCATGTATGTAATACATTTTAATTTTTATCTGTGGGGAGGATATCCATTGATTTTTAATGAGGCGGAAAATATTGAATATTTTAATAAACTGGGAAATAAAGCTGTCAGAGACTTTTATTGACTTCTATAGAAACTCACAGCTTTTACTTTTTTTTCTTACAAATTTTCACAATTTTATTTCTTTGATTAAGCTCAACTATACAGAGTATTATATAAGATAAGGGTAATAATATAATAATAATAATAAAATAATATAATAATAAGGGTATTATACAAGAATATTCTTGACTTTTGCCCCAAGGGACAAATGTATTCATTTTTGATCTACGATTTTGCAGAGATTTGCTCAGATTCCCCCCACCCCTCGATCTCATGGATGTTTTTCATCACAATCAAGTTTTTCCAAAAAATAAAAATCTCTGCACGATTTTGTCACGGTCATCACCCAACACCAGAACAAACACCGGGCACCCTGGTCTCGGCTCGTGCTTCACCAGTAGTGTGACCGCCTTTGGGTCTCGGGAGGAGCCCTCGGCTTACTTGGGTGCCACCTGGACTTAAACGAGAGGTGCAAGATGAGAGTTCTGGATAGGCAGAGGAGCAAGACTGTAGAGCAAAGTCTTTGGACAGAAGGTCGTAGTACAATGCGTTAGGCAATAGAGTAGTCAGTTCAGGCCGGTTCGAGGCAGGCAGAGAATAAACGTAGTCAGGCAGGCAAGGGTCAAACCAGGGAGTCAATCAGAGGGTTAAGCAGAAGAGGTAGTCGGTATTCAGGCAAGAGTCAGGATCCAGAAGTCAGAATAGTCAAAGCCAGGCAGGGGTCACACCAGGAATCAAAAAAAGGTTCAGACAGATATTGCTTAAGCTCAGGAGCACCAGAAACAAATCCTATCACGGGCGCAGCGGGCGTCCCCGTCGATGGCGATTATTGTTTATGTAAATACAAATTGTGACAAATCAAAACTTCATATACATATGCCCCTAAGTAAACAAGCAAATATGCAAACAATATTCAAGTGTGACGAATCAGGCTTTAACATGAACAAAGTTTCCCCTGGTTCAGTAACTGAACTGCAGCCACCCAGGCCTTAGCTTTCATTAATCTAATTGCATGAGACCAATGAAAGGTTACTATTGATTGGTTGGTATAGATTTCTGAATGAAACACTCTTTGCCCAAGTCATTATATAAATCCCAAGACCACACACAGAGCTAATTTCAGTATAACCAAGAAATGTCAAACCTACAGCATACTGATAGCAAACGTACACATCAATCTGCTAGAAAGCTTATGGCAAGTGGGGACTGCTGGGATTTTTATGGCTCACAAGTGAATAAAATCTTGTTTGACAAACCTGCCATAGACAATAATAACAGAAGCCCTTTGCCCTGGTGCTCAGAATTTTGTTTTCAATGTATATTTGTAAAATATGATCCCAGTGATTTTCTGTGCCAAGTTTTGTACTTTACCTCTTATTTTTAGAGTTGATACTTCTGATTTCTATCTCTGTATCATTCAAAATAAAGAGCAGGAATGTGTTTGATCTGGCTTTTATTTTAAGTATAAAACTATAAAAAATTAAATTTTTTTTTAGAACCTTAACCCTCTTTAGAATCTAAACCCCAAGGTTACAAATATGTCGCCAACAACAACTAAAGGTGTTTACAAGAGTATTTTGAGAAAACATGAGGGGGATTGTGAAATCGAGTTTAGCTAAAGGAGCATGAAATTCTTTTCACGTTTTAAGATGGAAATTTGCCCCCCCCATATCTGCCAAATTTCAAAGTTAACTTATCTCGAAAACTAAAATGGAAAAATAGCTTGAATTTTTTAATCATATCTTCCATTTGACTTGACTACATGAACTTTTAGATGTTGATTTTTTAAATTTGCGTTTGCAAATGTTTTCCACTTATTTAGGGGGTTATTTCTGGTCGGGGGTTTTAAAGGGTAAAACCACAATTTTTTCGTAAAAAAAAAACTTGAAATTGGCCCTTCCTGCTCCTCGTTTGCCCATACTATGGTCATTCCCCATTCTTAATTTCTATTTGGTAACAGACAAAATAAATGGAGGGAAGGATAGATGATAATATATGAGGAGTGAAAATAAAGTTAAAGAAAGTAAGTGATGAGAGAAGGACAAATAGTTTTGGTGAGTAGGTTGGTCTAAAGTTTTCTAGAGGGTCCCTTGCATCCAGGTCAAATACAGCGCGTATCATGGCCAACTTTCCTGCCATTGTCTGACCTCCTGCACCAACTGTGAAAATGCTTATTTGGCCCCAACTCCTCTTCCTTCTTTCTCAGTCAATATCTTGCCATCTCTTTCTCCTGACTCTGTTTCTGTTTTCCTCAACACTTATTGCTTGTTTTTCAGGCTGATTCCAAACGATTTTTCCATTGCCCATATTTTGTTTCCACTTTATCCTCCTTATTTCTTTGACTCTATCTCACTTTCCCTTCACTTCCTGCCCCTACACCTTCCATATTTCCCCAAACCTTTTCCTACCTGCAACTATAAATCAGTTAATCACTTCCATTTCTGTGTTTTCCTGTTGTTTCCTCCTATAAATGGTTTCTATATACACACGGGACCTGTTCTACCTGCCGCTTCCACACTTGCCCTTTCATTCAGTTTTTCACACCCCTAATTCCTGTGTTTCTCCCTGTCTCCTTATTAATATTTTGTTGGTAAAGAATATGTGAAATATGTGAATGTAATGTCATAGTTCTCCCTCTTTTCCCTTTCTCAGGTTCCAGGAGAGAAAATATATTTAACCAGCTTTTAATCCCTGTCTTGAGCATGATGTGCTGTTATTAGATTTGCAGTGACTTATTGGTTATCATTGTTTAGCTGCAGCGCCGGCTTCAGGAGTTAAATCGCTCTCTGCATTTATTCTGTTCTGCATATGCTTCTTCCCACTGTATAAAACCAACATGTCAGGGGTGCATTAAGCAGTGACAAGAAGCAGCGAAAAACGTTACATCAAAACATCTTCACACCTTAAGTCTAATAGAAAATCAGGTCTAGTAGACGGTCTTGAGCATGACATGCTGTTATTAGATTTGAATTTAATTGGCATGTTATTCTTATATTAAGGAACTAATTTTGCCAAAACAAAAATGAATGGTTTCACATGGCTTTTGAAGCCAACAGGCTGCTTGATCAGTCAATTCTTGCAATTTTGATTTCACAGAAAAGGCTTCTCCAGTTACAGATGCCAATTAAATGAGGAGTCACTTGCTTTGCTACCCCAGGCTGGAATGCAGAGAGGCTTCCCTATCCTCACCACCAGTGAAGGGAGAATGAACGTCTATTTGTTTCTAAATTACTTCTTCGTGCCACAGTCTTTTTAAATGTATTACCACAATCAGTAGCATCTATAATCCCTTCTTTCCCTTTTAAACTTTATTGACGGATATAGCACTGCAAGTTTGTGACAACCCTGATCTACAGTATGGATTTGTTTTCCCACTTTGGAGCCCATAGTAAGTTGGACTTTGCTTGGAATATCTTATTATGACCTTCTGCTTTCATCATTAACCAATGACAAGAAGCAGCGAAAAAAGTTAGATCAAAACATCTTCACATCTTAAGTCTACTAGAAAATCAGGTAATCCAGTTTTCAGATAATGGATCCCATACCTGTATATATGATCTAATAATTAGCTTCTGCATACAGAGTTTGCACAAAAAGAGAAATCACAGGGTTTTTCACACATTTTATATATATATATATATATATATATATTGGTCCAACAAGATCGCACTCCATATTTAAAACATAGCCTTTATTAGCTTGTTAAAATGTATCATAAAGTAGCGTTATTCACAACAAAGTAGCAGCGTCATTTGTATCAAGACACTTCTCTGTTGAGAGTCCAACATAGACGCTAAATCCATCCACACTCACGCGACGTTTCGGGACGCATCCGTTCCCTTTCTCAAGCTTATGTATCGTGTAGTAGCGTATAGGACTCCATTGCACACACTTTCTGCTTCCTCGTCAGGTCCTAAGAAAGAGGGCATGTACAGATGTAAGGGCTGTGCCCAATGTCGATTTGTACTGGTGGGTCCTGAGTTTGATCATCCACATAGGGATCATAAGTATCAGATCAGGGGTTATAATACGTGCGACACTAATTTTGTTGTATACATGCTGGTGTGCCCATGTGGGCTGGTCTATGTTGGAGAAACCACCCAGAAGGTGAAGGATAGGTTCTCACAACATAGATCAACAATACATGTAGGCAATAGATCATTGCCAGTTTCTAGACATTGTCTAGAACAAGGACATACATCTGATGAGCTAAAATTCAGAGTTATTCAACACGTCCCACCTCTGAAGAGAGGAGGAGATCGTGTTCTAGCATTAAAAAAAGCAGAGGTTAAATGGATTGATAGGTTAGGGACTCTTAGCCCAAGGGGTCTAAACCGTGATTGTGATTTGCATTTATTTCTGTAAAATATTCATTTTTGTAAAATATTTATTTCTGTAAAATATCTATTTTTTGGTAAGCAGAAATATTTTTGGTAACTGACGTTTATCAGTATTATTCAGTGTACATTTTTTAAGATTTTTTGTTAAAAAATTTTTTTTTTCTTTGTAAGTAAGTTTTGTCTTTTTTTGATATATAATTTTGTAATTATTTGCTTCAATTAATGGTACAATCTGTTCGAATAACCATAATCATTTGATATAGTGAAAAACGCCCATGTAATTTGCTGTTACTAACTTTTTCCCCCTTGGTAACTATGGACTCTGGATAGTAACGGGTGGGTGGAGATATGTGGCCACTGATGTGCGGATCCGCCCTCTAGGTGAGGACGCGTCATCACAGCTACTTACCACGTATGCTCCGTCTGACGAGGAAGCAGAAAGTGTGTGCAATGGAGTCCTACACGCTACTACACGATACATACGCTTGAGAAAGGGAACGGATGCGTCCCGAAACGTCACGTGAGTGTGGATGGATTTAGCGTCTATGTTGGACTCTCAACAGATTAGTGTCTTGATACAAATGACGCTGCTACTTTGTTGTGAATAACGCTACTTTATGATACATTTTAACAAGCTAATAAAGGCTATGTTTTAAATATGGAGTGCGATCTTGTTGGACCAATATAGCTAAAAAGCGGAATTACTCACTGCTATTGGGATCAGCACCCTTGACTTCGATATATATTGGGATTTGTGCATCACAAACGTTGGAATTGTATATATATATATATATATATATATATATATATATATATATATATATATATATATATATATATATATATATATAGTAGGTCAGATTCCCATAACCTTATGCACATTTTTGGGTTAAAGGAGAAGGAAAGTACCAAAGCAGTTTATTGCCAATAGTTTAGCCACAATAGTGCAAGCTATAAGACTGTATTTATTCAGCAGAATGCTTTACCATCCATGAGTAAACAGCTCTAGATGTTCTCTCTATTACTTTAGGATAGCAGCTGCCATGTTGGTGTGATATCACTTCCTGTCTGAGTCTCTCCTTGCTCACTCATAGCTCTGGGCTCAGATTACAACAGGGAGAGAGGAGCAAACTGAGCATGCTCAAGCCCTAGCCCTGGAGGTTTAAGCTGAAAACAGGAATAGAAGGAAAGAAATGCAATGTTCCTTTTGACAGATGACTCTAATTCTAATAAAGCATTCTAATAAAGCTTACTTCATTTCAGCCTTTCCTTCTGCTTTAAACATCTTTATAAATATCACTTGTTACCACTTTTATGTTTCTTTTTTAGCTCACTCAGCTACTTACCTACCTACCGCTGGATCATAAGAAGCCTATATTGGCCACATCCAGTGGCGTAACTAGAGTGTACTGGGACCCCGAAGCATGCCGGGACCCCCTGCCGGGTCTGCTTCCTCTACAGTTACAGCATTGCCCACATCATTTAGTAACAATGCACTGGGTAATGTGCACAGGGAGCAACACGGACTGATATCATGATTAAAATGAAGGTGAACAGAGCCCAAATTATGTTATTTAAACATGGATATGTGCATTATGTATGCCTGGCATCATTTAAAAAGCACCATAACAAGTCAACCCCTAATATTAATTACTAAACAGTGTATTGATCTAGCACTTATTTTCCTAAAAAGAGAAAATGATTGGGAACAGGAATATATTTATGGATTCTTCAGATACACTTTTCCTTTAACTGCTATTTAAATGTTCTGTGTAGCGAAGCAGAAACAGACTGAAATAATATAATTGGCTCTAATCTGGAGCTCTTGGCTGCCACTGAAACTAGCAGGAGAACATTCCTTACATCTTTGCCCCCTTACTATTATATTTAACAATCTAATTAGAAGTGTTATGCAGCTATTTCCCATTATAAAAGCAAAGACAATGTAGACCAATTAGACAGCTGTAGTTTACATATAAGGATTCCCCTCTGGCCACTCTTTAATGAGACCCCCAGAAGATAGGCCTTATCTATAAACAATTGCAAACGGAGTCAAAGCTTTGGCAACAGGTGGTAATAAATCAGAATTCTTACTTAAACTTTTATGTTGGTAACTTTCAGCTCACTGGGGATTTGTCTTAACACAAAACAGATAGAAGGCTTTACATTAGATTGCATGCTTTTGTTGTTTTTGCTAAGTATGTCTTAAATTATACTAGACAGCGAGGACTAGACTCTTCAAAGTGAAATGCCTCTGTG
Source organism: Xenopus laevis (assembly GCF_017654675.1). Lineage (NCBI taxonomy): Eukaryota > Metazoa > Chordata > Amphibia > Anura > Pipidae > Xenopus > Xenopus laevis. The sequence continues at coordinate 149,294,441 of NC_054374.1, read as the reverse complement.
CAGATTCTGTTTCTCACAAGCCCTTTGTGGTTACTCACAAGTCTATTAATTAAAGTGTAAAACTAGTAAAGAAACTGCTCAACTGACTAATCAACCATGCAACCACTTTGAAAAAAAATACCATCCCGAATGTTCATAAATAAAGGAATTCAACTCTTGACATTGCAATGTTTTGCCTATTTTTTTTTTCAAAGGATCTAAAAAAACTTGGCTCGCGCCGCAGCTGCGTCTGGGTGATGACTCTTTGATGTGGGACATTGAACGTTAAAGTTTTCTTTTTGTCACAAGAGTATCTGCTTATTTATCTTTGTCACACTTTGTGCAACTGTCTTTTCAATTTTTTATTCAAGGGACAACAACACAAGATTGTAGTCGACAATACACAATACAGATGCTTAGTATTTCTGCAAGACATCCTTTGTTTCCTTCCTTGTGGCCCCAGTATAGACAAATACAGGATATAAGATGGTTTTCAGACCATAAACACATCAAACAAATGCAAGTTTTCTTTTTATCGTAACTTTTCTGTTACTCTGCTAATGAACCTGGCCTTAAACCTAGTTGATGGGGACATTGCCTAATGCCACAGGAATATGAACCAGTCCAAACATGTTGTTGTTTTTATCTGCAGAACAATGATATCTTAGAACAATATGTTGTCACCAGGGTAACATAATACTAGAGGTTGAATTAGTAGTTGTGGTCAAGAATATACACATCCATCAAAGTCACTCAACTAAATACTAGTTAAAGGGCATGTAAAGGCAAAAACTAAAATCCCATTTTTACTTTCTTTAATGAAAAAGAAACCTATCTCCAATATACTTTAATTAAAAAATGTGTACCGTTTTTATAAGAAACCTGACTGTATGCAGTGAAATTCTCCCTTCATTTACTGCTGTGGATAGGAATTGTCAGACGGTCCCTAACTGCTGAGCAGGGAAACAATCATACTTATGAACAGCAGGGGGAGCCCCCGCCTTACTTCCCAGCCATGCAGAACTCAAGCAGCTTTGTTTATGACGATCCCTAAACAGCCCAGACCACACTGAGCATGTGCACAGTCTTAGTCTTGCAAAGATGTTTAACAAAGCTACAAGATGGTGACCCCCTAAATAATAAATTATTTGTTTGATTAGGCTTGTGGTGCAGTAAGTTCATGTTTATATTTAGTATACAAAATACAGCATTTCTAGCCTTATTCTATTTTAGACTTTACATGCCCTTTAAGGGTAGATTCACCAACGGGTGAATCTTCGCCACTGTCAGCTTCGCACAGCTCGCACCAGTCCGCCAGGCTCAAATCCGCTACGACTACTCCAATTCACTAACATGCAGAGTTTCGTCCTGGGCACCGAACGCTGGCGAATTTTCGTTAGAGATACTTCGCCAGTGTGAGCATTTCTTAGCGAAGATGCACTAGCGTTTGTTTGTGCCTAGTGAAAATTTGCTAGTGATCTTGCGCTTAGGTCAATTTACATAGGGCGGGTAATTTAAACTTATATGGAGGTCTTTATTATAAATGTTGGTGCAAATGTTTACTACTTTTTCTTACGCATGTCCAGGGAACCTTAATAAAGACCAAAAGAGTTAATATAATGCCTTACACATAAGCCCACTGTAAAATGAATGTTCCATATGTTATTAAATGTCTGGAGAAAACGGGTTACCCAAAAAAAGTTTGTTAGGACTTTTGCAGGCAATCCCGCTTCAAAAAAGGAAAAGTCGCCAGCGTTTTTGGAACTTTAAAGGACAAGGAAAGGCAAAAATATAAAATCCCATTTTTACTTTCTTTAATGAAAAAGAAACCTATCTCCAATATACTTTAATTAAAAAATGTGTACCGTTTTTATAAGAAACCTGACTGTATGCAGTGAAATTCTCCCTTCATTTATTGCTGTGGATAGGAATTGTCAGACGGTCCCTAACTGCTGAGCAGGGAAACAATCATACTTATGAACAGCAGGGGGAGCCCCCACCTTACTTCCCAGCCATGCAGAACTCAAGCAGCTTTGTTTATGATGATCCCTAAGCAGACCACACTGAGCATGTGCAAGGTCAGGGTCAGGCAAAGATGTATAACAAAGTTACAAGATGACAGCCCCCTGTGGCCAACTTTGAAAGCATAAATCATTTGTTTGATTAGGCTTGTGGTGCAGTAAGTTCATGCTTATGTTTAGTATACAAAATACAGCATTTCTAGCCTTATTCTATTTTAGACTTTCCTTGTCCTTTAATGCATTTTCAGCACACAGGATATGATGTAAGTGACAGATGATTGAGGAAGATCTGGCTGCTTTATAGCACTTCGCCTGGTCTGAGGTGGTGAAGTCAACTCTGGCGTAAAGTAGCCTGGCAACAGAGTGTGAATAAACACTAGCGACTGTCTCTTTCGCTTGCGAATTGGCGCCTGTTAGTGAATTGGCAATGTCCCTGCGGTGGCAAAGCTTGCGAATTGTCACTAGTCCTTTTGTGACTCTACCCCTTAGTCACTAGTTCAGTGATCCCCAACCAGTAGCTCATGTTGCTCCCCAACACCTTGGATGTTGCTCTCATTGGCCTCAAAGCAGGTGCTTATTATTGAATTTCAGGCATGGAGGAAAGTTTTGGTTGTATAAAAAACAGATATACAGATGCAGCCACTTTGGTTTGTCTGTTTGACACAGAATAACTAAACACAGATATCCCATTTATCTCATTTAACACAGAAAACTGCGTCACAACATCCCATCTAATTAAAGCATTCACCATTGTTCACAATGGTGCTTTGGTATGCTAATGGAAAGGTTAAATGCATTAAATGAGTTAAGATGACTTTAGATAACGCAGTTTCTTCAATTAACCCTGAGTCATGACGCATTTATCTCACAAATCCAAGTGGCTTCATCTGTACTGCCAAATGGAGCCTTCTGTAGGCTGCCAGAGCACATAGGGGCTACCAATAGCCAATCACAGCCCTTATTTGGCACCACCCAGAAACATTTGACATGCTAGTGTTGCTCCCCAACTCTTTTTACCTCTGAATGTTGCTCACGGGTGAAAAAGGTTGGGGACCATATATCGTGGAAAATGGGACCAGTTCCTAGATCAGCATTGTTGACACAAATCCTGGCGCCCCATTGGGCCATTTTGGGTATTACAGCCTAAAAGCACAGTATGCCAGGAGAATGGTGTATATCCTGCAGCCAAGTATTTTTAATACAATCATTTTTTGTTTTGTTTGAGACTTAGTCCGTGAGATGTGAGGTTCCTTATGATTTCTCAAGTGTGACAGCTGAGGCGAGATGCAAAAATAGGTGGTAAATGACTCATGAGCTCAGAATTCCATAACAACAAGCCACATTAACTCATCTGAGATGTTGTGCATTAAATGAGCATTTTTAAAAGGGTGGTTCACTTTTAAGTTAACTTTCAGTATGTTATAGAATGGCTAATTCTAAGCATTTTTCTATTGGACTTCATTTCTTCTTTTTTATAGTTTTTGAACGGGAGGGGAAGCGGCAGAAGGAAGGGCTGGAGTGTGGATGGGAAGCGGAGGGAATCGACTACAAACTAGTTGCGCCCTAGGCAGGTGCCTCTTTTGCCTACCCCTAGTTCCAGTCCTGCTGACCCCATCTATAAAACAAATGCTCTGTAAGGATACAAATGTATTGCTATTGATCATTTTTTTATAGTATTCATGTTCCAGTCTCTTATTCAAATCATGGTTGCTAGGGTAATTTGGACCTGATTACTTAAATTGGAAATTGGAGAGTTTCTGAATAAAAAACTAAATAACTCAAAAACCATAAAAAATAAAACCAATTGCAAATCGTCTCAGAATATCACTCTCTACATCATAATAAAAGTTAATTTAAAAGTGAACAACCCCTTTAAGGCTACTTGTAAAACCATTTTAAAGTAGTGGTATACGCTTTGTTCAACACTAGTCCAATGAATAAGGCTTGTGCTGAATATAATTTTTTATGATTAAAACAATAGGCAAAAAGTAAGTTTATTGTTATTTTCTGAATTAAACAGGGCACTCAAGGAGACTGAAGCTACTCCATGTTGGTCCTTGCAAGATAGATGAATCGCATTCGAATTTTGCTATGCATGTATTTTGTGCTGAAAATTTTACACCAATGTATTTGATGCAAGAAAAAACACAGAGATAAAATGCCCAGGGACTCAAATTAATTTGGCAAAATTATTTAGCTAATTTTTAAAATAAATTTTAAAATGATTTTCCTTCATTTCCCCCTCTCATTTTTCCCAGTAGCACTAAGTCAGTCACAGTAATAAAAATGGAGAGGCAGGGGAGAAAGTCCATTAGCTCTTATAGGAAGTCAAATCAACCAACTTTAAAATTGAATCACTAGCAAATCCTTAAATAATAAGCCAATGGTCAGAAAAATAAGAATAAACCACTTGAATTTGTGAAACCTTTTTTTCAGAGTTTATTTATTATATAAAGCTCCAAAGATTAAAATAGTGTATTCATTTTACATATCCACTTAAATGCTAGGACAAGGTTCGTATAATGTGCCCCTGTTTCTGCCTCTGTTTCTGCATAAAGTTCAATACAAAATATGATCTCACACTTTCCTCGACACACTAGAAATGTTTTTGTAGGCTTTGTCTGAATATTTTTTATTAAAATACTCTACTTTTTTTGTCCCACACATTGAATAAAATGTTTATTATTCTTGGTTTAATCATTATAATAATAATAATAATAATAACTGATTAGTGATGGGCGAATTTGAAAAATTTGTGAAAAATCGTGAAATAGGAAAATTCCCAACTTCAAAATGTCTAGGTTTTTCCCACCGCGATTTCAGTTATTGCCACTGGAGAGGCATTTTCAGGAGATTTGGCACCTGCAGTTATGCATCTCCCCATTGGCCATCACCGCTAGAGATCAGTAGTAGGCTGTAATAGTAGTGATCAGTACATGGACCCTGGTTTAGTGCTAACATGTTTTTTGACCACATAGAGGGTAGTGGAAAGATTGTCAAGGATATGAAGTAACCATTCAAAACAAAGTCAATTTTGTTTTGTGAAAAAATTTGATGGTGGTAGTAAAGTACGGACATTCTAAATTCGCTCATCACTAATGGAGAGATTCCAGTCATGTATCTTTCATAATGCTATTGATGCTTATAGGTTTAAGATATAGGTATATGTATCTGGCAAAAGAATGTGAGCCGCAAAACCAAACAGCTATTCCAGAAACCTAAAGATATTCACATGCCAAAAAACAACTTTTGTCCTGCCTTTCCAACCCCTCCAAAAATAATAGGTGGATGTTTAAATACATGGCAAATATTATGTTACATTCTGGGTACATATGAAATGCCTGAAATATTATACAACTTTATTCTTATTTATTCTGTGGGGAAGTGCAAGCAAGAAAACTCCTGGTGCAGAATATCCAGATACTTATGTGCTCAGTAAAAAGTGCAAAAATAAAAACTTTAGACGCCAGCAAATTTTCACTGCAATTTTGTGATTTTCTTCACCTGCGGCGAAACACAGAAATTCACCGCAAATTCTTGCCTGGCGAATGAATTTGCCCATCACTATACACAACCTTGGATAATGCAGAGATAGAGAACTTCATATAGTGAAGTATAGCTTTTTTATTGTTGATAAAAGAGCCCCCAACTGGGTATACTCACAAGATCCAAAATTAAAACAGCATTGAACAAAAGTTCAGTCCAAGTCCACAATATTAATTCCTCCTGAGTGTCAGGGAGCCGGGAGCTCCCTCCAGGGAGGTAGTCAGGATCAAGGAGGAAGCCCTCTTGAGGGTGCAAGGTCGCGGTATCCAAAGGGTTAAGCAAAATACAAGGTCAAAGTCCAGGCAAGAGTTCAATGGCAGGCAGATCAGGATCAAATAACAAGAGTCCAGGCAAGGGATCAAAACCAAGGCAGGAGCAGGAATCAGGATAACAGAAACCCAGGTTCAGGGTAGCAGAACCTATTCTTGGGCGCCCTTCTGGCGTCCTGGGCGCCCTTTTATAGTTGAATTTGGCGCCATAGTGACGGCTCCCGGCGGCCTTGACAGTACCCCCCCCCTCACGGGGGGCCTCAGGACCACCAGGATTTGTCTTCTGGGGAAACTTGGAATGGAAATCCCTTGCAAGACGAGGAGCATGAACATCAGAGTGTCCTTCCCAGGAGCATTCTTCAGGGCCAAAGCCCTTCCACTTGATGAGATATTGAAGAGAGCCCCTGGAGATTCTGGAGTCAAGGATTCTTTCCACCTCATATTCTTGTTGACCGTCCACAGAGATAGTAGGAGGTTGAGACTGATCCATAGAGAAGCGGTTGAAGGTAGCGGGTTTCACCAAGGAGACATGAAACACGTTGGGAATTCGCATCTCAGGGGGAAGCTGAAGTCTGACAGCTACAGGATTGATCACTTCTGAGATGGAGAAAGGACCCACAAACTTTGGACCCAACTTAGGAGATGGCACTTTCAATCGAATGTCCCTGGAAGACAACCAGACTTTATCACCAACCTTGTAGAGAGGAGAGGGTCTATGTCTTCGATCAGCGAAGGTCTTGTGTACAAGAGCACTTTTCTCCAAATTAGACTTGGTTGCAGCCCAAATAGCAGACATATGGGCCGCATGGTCATCAGCGGCTGGGACATCAGACAAAACAAAGTCTTGCGGAAAGGCTTGAGGATGTTGGCCGTACACAGACATGAATGGAGATCTTCCAGTGGATGAATGACAGGCGTTGTTATGGGCAAATTCCGCCCACGGGAGAAGGTCAGACCAATCATCTTGGCATAAGGAGATATGATTCCTCAGGAATTGTTCTAAGGCTTGATTCACCCGTTCTGCTGCCCCATTAGTTTGGGGGTGATAGGCAGAAGAGAACTGGAGAGCAATAAACAAATCCTTGCATAAGGAACGCCAAAACTTAGCTGTGAACTGGGAACCTCTGTCAGAGACTATCTCCGCTGGGAATCCATGCAAACGGAAAATGAATTGAATGAACAATTGAGACAATTCCACCGCAGATGGAAGCTTCCGTAACGGGATGAAGTGGGCCATCTTGCTAAAGCGATCAATGACGACCCAGATGACAGTGTTCCCACTGGAGGGAGGAAGTTCGACTATAAAGTCCATTGCCAAATGAGTCCATGGACGAGAGGGGACAGGCAATGGCTGTAGTAACCCGCTAGGGCGAGAATGGCTAGGCTTGGAAGTGGCACAAACAGTACAAGCAGCAACAAAGTCTTTGACATCTTTACGAATAGTCGGCCACCAGACTAGACGCCGTAACAGTTCAAGAGTCTTAGCAGGACCAGGATGTCCAGCTTGCTTGGAGCTATGAGTCTGTGGCAGGATAGGCAGACGAAGTTCAGGAGGTACAAACGCCATTCCGATGGGGGTATCAGGAGGGGCAGAAGATTGACCGGCCAGGATTTGATCAGCAAATTGAGGGTACAAAGAAGCGATGATCTTGACAGGAGGGATAATTGGCTCTTGTCTTTCAGGAGAACGATCCACCGGAGTGAAACTTCGGGACAGAGCATCGGCTTTCCGATTCTTGGAGCCTGGGCGATAAGTCAAGACAAAGTTGAATCGAGAGAAGAAGAGAGCCCACCTTGCTTGTCTGGGATTCAGCCTCTTGAGAGATTGAATGAACTCAAGATTCTTATGATCTGTGTAGATCGTGACTGGAATCAAGGAACCTTCAAGGAGGTGACGCCACTCTTCTAAGGCAAGCTTGACGGCCAAGAGTTCTTGATTTCCTACGTCATAATTTTGTTCGGCAGGAGAGAACTTCTTAGAGAAATACGCACATGGGTGCAACTTTCCATCAGAGGAATGTCTTTGGGACAAGATAGCTCCAGCTCCAACTTCAGAAGCATCCACCTCGATGAAGAAAGGTGACTCCGGATCAGGATGGCGGAGAACCGAAGCAGAATTGAAGGCATCCTTCAAGGATTGAAAAGCTTCAATAGCAGGTGGGGGCCATGAGCTGGGTTTACCCCCTTTTCGGATGAGGGCCAGGATAGGTGCAATACGAGAAGAGAACCCCTTAATGAATTGCCGGTAGTAATTGGCAAAACCAATGAATCTCTGGATTGCCTTGGTGCTCAGCGGTAGAGGCCACTCTTGGATTGCAGACACTTTCACAGGATCCATCTAAAAACCCTCTGGGGAGATGATATAGCCCAGAAAAGGAATCTTGGACACTTCAAACACGCATTTCTCCAACTTGGCAAAGAGGGAGTTCTTCCTCAAACGAGAGAGTACTTCCTTCACCTGGGAGCGATGGCTTGCTAGGTCCTTGGAGAAAATCAGGATGTCATCAAGGTACACGACCACAAACTTTCCCAAGAGATCCCGGAAAATGTTATTCACAAATTCTTGGAAGACAGCGGGGGCATTGCAGAGACCAAAGGGCATCACGAGGTATTCATAATGCCCATCACGAGTGTTGTATGCTGTCGTCCATTCATCACCCTCACGGATGCGGACGAGATTATACGCCCCACGGAGATCCAACTTAGTGAAGATTTTAGCCCCCTTCAGTTGGTCGAAAAGTTCTGCAATCAGAGGCAATGGATACCGGTTCTTAACTGTGATTTTATTAAGTCCCCGGTAGTCAATACAAGGACGTAGGCCTCCATCCTTCTTCTCTACGAAGAAGAATCCAGCCCCTGCAGGAGAAGTAGAAGGGCGAATAAACCCCCGCTGGAGATTTTCTTGGATATATTCCTTCATGGCAGAGGTCTCACCTGGGGAGAGAGGATAAGTGCGACCTCTAGGAGGCATGGTTCCAGGCAGGAGATCAACTGGACAACCGTAGAGACGATGAGGAGGGAGAAATTCTGCAGACTTTTTACAGAAGACATCAGAGAATTCCTTGTAAAAGGAGGGAAGCGTCTTCAAATCAGATGTAGAAATATTCACCCTCTGGATGGGTTCAGCAGGAAGGCAGTGCTGTTGGCAGTATGGACTCCAACGGGAAACCTGTCCCGAGGACCAATCAATAATAGGGCTATGCAGGCGTAACCAAGGAAGCCCCAAGACGACTGGAACAGAAGGACAGGAAATAATCAGGAACGATAACTTTTCTTTATGTAAAGTCCCAACCTGCACAGGCAATGCCCCAGTCGTCATAGAGATAAACTCGGATTCAAGGGGTCGGTCATCAATAGCGGTTACTCGAAGAGGAGGAGTCAATGGAAACAGGGGAACATTCATTTGCTTGGCAAAGAGAGCGTCCATGAAATTTCCGGCAGCTCCAGAGTCAATAAAAGCTGAGCCAACAATGGTCTTAGAGGACAGACGGATCTGTAAAGGCAGAAGAAACCTGTGAGAGTTTTCTTGTGACTTGGGAGTAACACCCCCTACATGAGTCTTTCCAAGGTTACCTTGAAGAGGGGAACTCTGAGGCTTCACAGGACAGGAGTTGGCAAAATGAGATTGACCCCCACAGTAGAGACAAAGTCCAGCCGTACGTCTCCGGAGTTTCTCCTGTTCAGAGAGACGAGCTCTTCCGACTTGCATAGGTTCCTCCGGAGGAATAACAGAAGGCTGCTGGGGGGTAGGAGGTAATAGGGGCCTTTGAAAGCGAGGTGCCAGCATGGGTTGAAACTTCTTGACTCGGTCCCTATCAGCTTGATGTTCCCTCTGACGGGTGTCCACCTTGACAGACAAAGCAATGAGGTCTTCAACCTGCGTGGGTAATTCACGAGAGACCAGGTCATCTTTGAGGCGAAGAGAGAGACCATTATAGAAGGCAGCTTGATAGGCATCTTTGTTCCAACGAGTCTCAGCAGCGAGAGTACGGAATTCAATGGCATATTCCGCTACACTACGATTCCCTTGGCGGATCTGGAACAGACGAGAAGCAGCGGTCGCCACTCGACCGGGGGCATCGAACACCGTCCGGAATTCTTTCAGGAAGGCTTTAGCATCATCAATTAGAAGAGACTCCTTCTCCCAGTGCGGAGATGCCCATTCAAGCGCTTTCCCCGCCAGACGGGTGATCACGAAACCAACCTTAGCTCGCTCAGAGATAAATTCAGCAGGTTGCAGGGCGAACTGAATCTGGCACTGATTCACAAAACCACGACAGGCTTGAGGGTCGCCACTGTAGAGGGGCGGAGCAGGAATACGTGGACCAGAAGAGACGGACTGTGTAGCAATGTCGGCAGCAACTGGCGTGAGCGTTGTCGGCGTTGCAGTAGTTGGTGTCAGCATGGATAATTTTTCTAGAATTGACTCCAGCGTGTGTCCAACATAATTTTGCCGAGCTTCGTACGCCTCCATGCGAGTATGCAGACCTCGAAAGGCCCTGCCAAAATCTGGCTGAGCTTCCTCAGTGGGATCCATGGCCCAAGAATAATGTCAGGGAGCCGGGAGCTCCCTCCAGGGAGGTAGTCAGGATCAAGGAGGAAGCCCTCTTGAGGGTGCAAGGTCGCGGTATCCAAAGGGTTAAGCAAAATATAAGGTCAAAGTCCAGGCAAGAGTTCAATGGCAGGCAGATCAGGATCAAATAACAAGAGTCCAGGCAAGGGATCAAAACCAAGGCAGGAGCAGGAATCAGGATAACAGGATAACAGAAACCCAGGTTCAGGGTAGCAGAACCTATTCTTGGGCGCCCTTCTGGCGTCCTGGGCGTCCTTTTATAGTTGAATTTGGCGCCATAGTGACGTCACTGGCGTGCTTGCGCCGGCGTGGTTGCGCATGGCGTCCCAGCGTCCACGTGGGCCGACTGGGCGCCGCCATTTTGGATCCTTCGCCGCCGAGAGCCGACGCGTCTCTCCATGCTCCCGGCGGCCTTGACACTGAGAAAGAGTTGGGTACCACGTGAAATGCGTAGAGGAATTAATTAAAGTCCTGCAAGGCGGACATGTTTGGTGGGAGCTGCAATCAAACACTTACGGGCAGATTTATCAAAGGTCGAAGTGAAAATTGAAATTTAAAAAATTCGAATTTCGACCCTTGATAAATCTGCCCCTTATACATTAAATACAGCGCCGATTGGACTTTTTTTGCTTTTATTCTTGTTATGTTTGGCCCTTTTGTAAATTTTAAGTTACCTTTTTTTTGACACAGCAGTTCTTACAAAAATATAGTTTTTGTACAAGAATGTGTTTTGACTTCCACCATCATTTGCACCATCATAAAAGCCTTAACTTATTGAGCATGGTATTTAATAGTGATGGGCGAATCTCGTTTTTGACGCCGGCGCCCATTTTTTTGACGCCGGCGCCATTTTCGCGGGTGTTTCGCGAATTTGTTCACTGGCGGCGAATCGCGCAAATTCGCTGCGAATTCGCGCCTGGCACTAGTATTTAAGGCTATGGCTGATGAGGAGATTTGCCACCAACTATAAAAATGCACCACTACAGACAGAAAATCTCCGAAACAATTCTCTCAAACCAATGCATCACTTTGTTCTTCCAAAGTCGTCAAAAGTTGGTTTGGGAGGAAACTTTGGGCAACTTCAAAATGTCTAGGTTTTCCCACCGCGATTTTAGTTATTGCCACTGGAGAGGCATATTCAGCAGATTTGTCACCTGCAGTTATGCATCTCCCCATTGGCCATCAACGCTAGTGATCAGTAATAGGCTGTAATAGTGGTGATCAGTACATGGACCCTGGTTTAGTGCTAACATGTTTTTTGACCCCTACTCGCACCACATAGAGGGTAGTGGAAAGGTTGTCAAGGACATGAAGTAACCATTCAAAACAAAGTCAAAGTCTACTCACTGGACAGAAGGAGGATTTACAATATATACAGATTCAGGTATATTTTAAAATAAAGCTCAATCCTTCTCACATGGGCTAAAATATTGGTGCGTGATAGTTTCACTATTTTGTTACCAATCAGACTATTTTCAATTCTTTTAAAAAAGGTAATTTCTGGTTCATTACTACAATGATTGCACTTACATAGATTTATATTCAATTACACGTTTTTACAATTATTTCAAGTGCAACTGTACTTTCAATACATTGATGCAATACCATGCAAGAATGAATAAAAGAAGATTAAAAGAACATCCTGGTTAAAACGGAGCTACACTGTTTATAGATGTGTGATTGTATTTCATTCAATCTTGAATTGAAGCTAGCATATAAATTAGATAACAATCCTTATTTTGTTTAAATGAGAGGGCAATTCTTTGGTAGCTTAATGCACAAAATGTCTTAGGGGGTTATTTATTAAAGTCTGAATGCTAAAAACTCGAAAAAGTTAATATACCCCGAGGATGGAAAAAATCTGAAAATCCGGCATCTCAGACCTGAGAGGTTGTATATAAGTCAATGGGAAAGGTCCCTATCATATTTGGAATTTCTGTGGTCTGAGCTGGAATTAGCCTGGAAATCTGACTATTTTGGGTTTTTCGGGCAAAAATAGGAAAAATTCTGGCTTTTCTAGATAAAGCTCTGAAAACTCGGGCAATCCAGGAAAAACTCACAAGATTGCGGTTTTCGCTCGATTTTAGGGGGAGTTTTCCCCTGATCCGATTAAATCAAGCTTTTTAATAATAAATAAGGTCAAATCTTGGATTCTAGTTTGGTCAGACTTTTTTTTAATTTAAATAAATTGACCCCTTTTTTATTTTTAAAATGTTATAGCTGTATGTTTCACATGATTATGTTAACACAGGGGTGCTCAAAATGTAGACCAGGATCTACCAGTAGACCTTTAGCTGGTGATCAGTAGATCTCAAGATGATGTCAACAAATAGCTTGTCTAACTCCCCCTGTTTCATGCTTTTCATACAGATATTTGTGTTAGTTTGTACATAAGAAATAGTTGTTAAATATATATGTTCTCATAAATCAATATTTAAGTAATATTTTCAATGCTTTTATGGATGTACACTAGGGGGCAGAGGTATTAATGGTTGAATAGTAAATTTTTTTTTGGTGTCAAAATTCACACTTTGGGGGAAGATTTATCAAGGTCGAGGTGAATTTTCGAAGTAAAAAAATTCAAATTTAGAGCTATTTTTTGTGTACTTCGACTAGGGAATAGTTTGATTAGAATTTGATAAAAATTCTAAAATTTGAATATCGAAATTTATCATGTACTGTCTCTTTAAAAATTAAACTTCGACCATTCGCCATCTAATACCTGCTGAATTGCTGTTTTAACCTATGGGGGACCTCCTAGAACCTATTTGGAGTCAATTGGTAATATTTTATAAAATAAAATAAATTTTGGTTGTTTTTTTTTTTTATTCGAATTTCAAAGTTATCTGCCCCTAGAATTTGAGAATGTGAGATTTATCACACCTCAACCATGGAAACAGCTCTAAAAACTGCCGAATTCATTTACAAGTCAATGGCAGCGGTCCATTTTCCCATTTGAATATGTTAATAACTTTCCTAACATTCGAGTTTTTGTAAGAGGAAAATTCAATTCGAGTTTCGTTCTTATTCGATTCGAATACGAAAAACATTTTTAGATCGTTCCCATTAGATCGAAATTTAGACATTCTAATTTTTTCATAAAAACCTCCCATTCGATTTGTGAGTACATTCAAATTTATTAGAGTAAAAAAAAAAAATCACATAAATTCGAAAGGCGGAGGTACGTACAAGGATTTGGAAATAAGTTTACAGCACCATGATCAAAGGTACCAGTCGAACCTATCTACAATTTAAATTTGAAATTTGACCTTTGATCAATAATCCTGTTAAAGTAGACCCCGCATTAGTAAAGTATGGGCACTCCTGTGTTAACATATTGACCATACAGACTCAGATCTTGATATATTCTCTACCAGATAATAATACATTTTCAAAAAAAAAAGGTTATCAAAAAGGAAGAAAGATAAACGCAATTAAGACACATAAGAATTGACCATAATATGTCATTAAACAGTTACCATTTATTTTGTATAAGAAATGTCAATGTGAGCCAGTTGTACAAGTCAAACACAAGCTAGAATGATATGAATTTTTAAAAAAAGTACAATAATGTATTATATGTCATTGCTAAATCATTTTCCTTGCCAAGGACAGAGTCATTTTATATTTAAAATATGGTGCACAATAGACGTATTGTGATATCAAATTATCATCTGGTTTTTTTTCACGCCTTACGAACAAACCTATCATTTCTGATTAAGAAAATAAAAGTTCTCTATGGTATTTTCATCACACGAAGAAAAAAAAAACAGGTTTATTATGACTTTCACCAAATATTCCAGGTTGCTTGATTGCTAAAAAAGACCCAACATTTAAAAAGTGTATTTACAGAAGGACTAGGCTGAAACACACATTACTTAGATAATTTTGCATACAGGGGCAGATTTACAAATGGTCGAATATCGACGGTTAATTAACCCTCGATATTTGACTGCCGAATGTAAGTCCTTTTAACGCAAATAGTTCGATCGAACGATTTGCAGGATTTTAATCCATCGATCAAACGATTTTTCTTCGACCGAAAAATTGTTAAAAAACCTATGGGGACCTTCCCCATAGGCTAACATTGCACCTCGGTAGGTTTTAGGTGGCGAAGTAGGGGGTCGATTTTTTTTTTCAAGAGACAGTACTTCGACTATCGAATGGTCGAATATTCGAATGATTTTTAGTTCGAATCGTTTGATTCGAAGTCGTAGTCGAAGGTCGAAGTAGCCAATTCGATGGTCGAATTAGCCAAAAAAAACATTCGAAATTCAACGTTTTTTTTATTCTATTACTTCACTCGAACTAAGTCAATGTGCCCCACAGTGTTAACCAAGTTGAAAATAGTTAGCGGGTTATTTACTAAACTCCGAATGCAAAAATCAGGAAAAATTTGTGATTTTTTTTTTTAAAAAAATCTGATTTTTAAAAATCTCAAATTTTTTGGAATTTATTAAATCTCAAGGATGGAAAAATCAGAATCTGAAAATCAGGCATCTCAAACCTGTCGAGGTTGCATAGAAGTCAAAGGAGAAGTCCCAATGATATCTTGATGTGCTCTGGGTTTCGTGCAATACCCCGAAGTTTTCGGGTGAAAAATCTAAAAAATCGGAGAAAATCCCAAAAATTTGTGGAAATCGGATAAAATATCCGATAAAATCGTGGAAATCTGATTTTTTCCTGCAAAGCAAATTTTTGGGAAAATGTAATAATAAATAAGTGGAAAAAAACAGAACGGGTTTGATCGGAGTTTGTAGCAGAAAATATTGAGATAAATTCGGACTTTGATAAATAACCCCCTAAGTGTTTGACAATGCATTATTTCATGGATAGGACCTAAATTAAACACTGAGTTGCCATGGTTTACAGGAAAAGCTGTTGAATGTCTTGTGCAAAAGAAATACAACTGGTGCCGTGTATATATAATATATTTGTATAGAGGGC
The DNA here is from genome assembly GCF_017654675.1 of Xenopus laevis. NCBI lineage: Eukaryota > Metazoa > Chordata > Amphibia > Anura > Pipidae > Xenopus > Xenopus laevis. The sequence goes on along the minus strand of NC_054374.1, from coordinate 149,279,106 downwards.
TTCTATCAGGCCAGACGCTGCTTCAATTGCCACTGCCATATTGGACTGGCCATTGTGCCACCTAAAGCTCTGTTAGTCATCTGCCCTCTGCAATAGAGACCAGGAGGCACATTAATAAAGATAAGAAACAATTTAGAGCAGAATTACAGTTTTTCATTGCTAGCTGGGTTTTGCCGATTTTTCAAGACAGTGTAAAATAAAAGTGGAAAACAAGCATTGTTCCACCGTTTGCACTTTTCTAAGGGGCAGATTTATCAAGGGTCGAATTGAAAAATCGCATTTTTAAATTCGAATTTCAAGTTAATTTTAGGGGCACATTTACTAAGCTCCAGTGAAGGATTGGAAGTAAAAAATTCGAATTTCGAAGGTTTTTTTTGGGTACTTCGACCATCTAATAGGCTACTTCGACTACGACTTCGAATCAAACGATTCAAAGTAAAAACCGTTCAACTATTCAACCATTCGATAGTCGAAGTACTGTCTCTTTAAAAAAAACTTTGACTACCTACTTCGGCACTTTAAACCTACTGAGCTACAATGTTAGCCTATGGGGACCTTCCCCATAAGCTTTCTACGCTTTTTTTGATTGAAGGAAAATCGTTCGATCGATGGATTAAAATCCTTTGAATCGCTCATAGTATTTGCGGATTTTACTTCGATGGTCGAATATCGAGGGTTAATTAACCCTCGATATTCGACCCTTAGTAAATGTGCCCCTCAGTGTACTTCAACTAAAGAATAGTCCAAATTCGATTGGAATTTGAGAAAAATTGGAAAATTATGATATCAAAATTTATCATGTACCGTCTCTTTAAAAATTTGACTTGAACTATTCGCCATCTAAAACCAAATTGCCGTTTTAGCCTATAGGGGACCTCCTAGAACCTATTTGGAGTCATTTGGTGGACTTTAAAGAATCAAAGTTTTTTTTTAAATACTTCAACACAAATTCGATTGAATACGATCCGAATTCGATTCAAAAGATCGAATACACTCGAAGTTAAAAAATCCAATTTTTAAAATAAATTTTGGTTGGTCTTGTTTTATTTCGCATTTCAAGTTGATGGGAGTTTAAAAAAAACTCCCATCACCTCGAAATTTGACCCTTGATAAATCTGCCCCTAAGTGTACTGTATATATTCACATGCAAGCGAAACACAGCATTTTGTAGTACATTAGTGTATTAAACAATGATTTATAAGAAGATAAACTGATTACTAATGAGGATTGACAAAATTTGCAAAACATATTGAAGGCGACAAAAATTTTGTATTGGAAAACTATACCCGCCAAACAATATTGGTGACTATAAAAAGATATTGCATAAAACAGTTCATATGTAAAACCCTGATTTGTGTAAATAAACCATTTTCATAATAAAATACTTTTTTAGTAATATGTGCCATTGGGTAATCATAAATAGAAAATTGCCACTTTAAAAAATAAGGGCCGCCCCCTGGGATCCTAGAATTCACAGTGCACACAAACAAACCACACACGTTAGGTCACATGAGCCAATTAACAGACAGAGTTCTGTCATTTGCTTCCACACTTCTTCCTGTTACAGTTAGAGCTGCAGAATTTCTGGTCAGGTGATCTCTGAGGCAGCACACAGACCATCACCATCAGTATCATGCGCAACTTTTTTTTCTCACTCCAAATGCATTAAAGCCAATGGACATTTTTCATACGTCATTCATTTTTCGTCTCAACGAAAATTTTGTCTTGGCGACTTGTCGCAGCTAATTTTTTCAGCTAGTTTTTGCAGCAGTTCTGCAAACAAATTTGCAGATAGCGAAATGCAGAATTTCGCCTTGAATCCATGCCAGGCAAAAAAATTCACTCATCACTATTGATTACCACTAGGGATGAGCAAATATTTTGGCTGCTACAGTTTCATGGTGAAATTCTCACTTTTGTGAACATTTTCATGAATCTGCACTAAAATTTTGCCATGCCTTATGGTTTGTCAAAAAACCAAACCAAAAAAAGTCAATTGTATTTGGTGTGGTAAAATGTCCTTTGACTCCAATGCATTCTGTGAAATTTTAGTAAAATGTTGCCTTTTTGAGAATTTTTCACGAAGCAAAACAAGGTTTATCACAAATTACCACCTACCTTAATACCTATGTTTACTTTTTTACAGCATTAATTGACAAGAAAAGGTGTATTCACTCAGATCACCCCCCCTGCAGTATATCCAAGTCCCCCAGGCACCCAGAATGCTGCCACTTAACATTTTCCATGGATTCCTAGGGGCAGATTTATCAAGAAATTTGAATTTCCAAGTTTATTTTAGTCAAATCAGACTAGGGAATAGTTAAAATTCGATTTGAGTTTTTCAAAAAATTAGAATTTGAATTTTGAAATTTATCATAGGCTGTCCCTTTAAGAATTCGACTATTTGCCAGCTTAAACCTGCGAATTGCTGTTTTAGCCTATGGGGGACATCTTGGGATCAAGTTGGAGTTGTTTGCAGCCTTCCTGAAAAATGTTGTTTTTTTCGGAGAAAAAACTCAAATCGAATTCGATTCGTATTCGATTAGAGTTTGTGGGTGGATCCCTTTTAACCGAGTTTGAAAATTTTGATTGGTCATTTTTTATTTTGAATTTTGAGTTCATGGGAGTTTGTGGCAGTTTTTACAAATTCCCATGAACTTTAAATTCGACCCTTGATTAATCTGCCCCCTAGTGTTGATAATAAAACTGGAATGTTTTACCCTACTGAGCAAGACTAAACCCAAGAGAATATTCTTTGGAACCTTGAATAGTTGGTATTTATTTAGAAAAACCTGTGAAAAGTTGGCAGGAAAAAACTATTAATCTAAAAAATATGTAAAAAGGCTTCTTAGGCTAATGGTGCACTAGGATTTTTCCTGCATGCATAGAAACCCATATGGAGTAGACATCAATCTGCTGTCTTCATTTGGCAATTCTCAGAGTGGTGGGGATAAAGGTGCACGTGTCCAATTATACAATGCTGGTACGGGAGAAGTCCGGACCAAGGAGGAAGCACTTGGCCAAAAGTCCAGATCGCTGTATCCAAAGGGTTAAACAGGAGACGTGGTTGGAATGCAGGCAAAGGTTCACAAGGCAGGCAGAAAAGGTACAAAGTCCAGATCAAAACAGAAGTCAATAGTCCAGGAATCAATCAGATAACAGATATAGCTCATCCAGGTACACTAGGAATTAGGACCTATAATCCGGCATTGAACCGGCGTCCTGGGCGTCATTTTATTTTGAATTTGGCCACTGCTACCGACGTGGTAGCTATGGGAGCCACTATCTTGGTTTCTGTGCCAAAGGAAGAGGACGCGTCGGGCGCTCCTGACAGTATGAGCTCTTGGGCATCCCCTCTGCTACCTGTGCCCTCTCCTTAAAGGGGAATTCAGCCTCCCAACTAACAAAAACCCCTACCCCCTACCCTCAATAGTCCCCCCTCCCTGCTCCCTCCCGCACAGGTGTTAACACCTATAAATGCCCATAAGCCTGTAATTACCCCTGGTTGCAGAGTCAGGGCAGCGAAGCTCATGGGCGCCACCTTCCAGCAGTTCGGTAATCTCCGGTAAGCAAGCGCCGTATCGGTGCATGCACAGTTGGAGCAGTCTTCAGATTTGTGATAACTGCGCATGGGCCGAAAGTGATGAAAATTACCAAAGCACCGGAAGAAGACCCAAAGAAGACCGTAGCACCGGAAAATGACGCCCGTGAGCTCTACTGCACTGACTCTGCAATAAGAGGTAATTACAGGCTTCAGGACATTTACAGGTTTTGACACCTGTGCTGGGGGGGCAGGGAGGGGGGACTATGGAGGGTAGGGGTTTTTATTAGTTGAGTAAGTGCCCCAGTAGGTACGAAACGCGTTAGGAGGTTATCTGTATGTCCTAATAAATGTTTTGAACTTTTAATTATAATTTCTGGCCTTTACTTTTGGAGAAAACTCACATCTTTTTGCTGCTTCAGGTTGAATTCTCCTTTAAGCCATCCCTAAGGTGCAATGCCATGGCGTCGTTAAATAAAATAGTCAAGAAACCCAAAGGAAGAAACATCTTAAGCATGGAGAAGATTTTTATCTTTTTTTCCCCCATGATTTAACTTCCTACAATGTTATAAATGGGATGAAATTGAATTTCCCAATGAATGTTATTGAAGACGTTTAAATTAAAAACTCAAATAATGACTCAATAAATTCATACTGAGAGAATCTAAAAACTATATTTTGCCCTGATGGGTTGACAGCTGTGCGTCGACTTCCTATAGAGACTAATGTGAATAATCTGTAAACATCTGTTGATGTTGCAAAGTGACTCTCCACGTTAGCCTTTGCTAAGCATATCTCTCAGGCTTTTCAATGGACTTGCTAATTACTAGTATTTACTAGAACATCCGAACTTCAGACGGTAGTCTATGTAAATGCAGCCTGTTGCAGGACGACTTAGTCATTTTCGGAGCCTCTCTGACTTTTTTTTACTGAACAGTGCCTAATTTTCTTTTAAATCGGAAACTATTCATGAGCAGCAGTAATGTCTTCACATAGACAAAGGTTCTAAAATGAAGTATTCACCATAATTGCAATTGTGGAATATATATGAATACATCATTGTACCAGTCGGCCGAGTTGTCTGAGAGTTTTGGCAACATTTTAAAAAGGGCTAATCCAGCTGCATGTTCTGACTGCTGTTTATTATACAATGTCTGCCTTAAATAAACCGTCTGCCTGCAAATATTTAATTGCATGATACCTGCCGTGGACACTCTTATTATTTGCTTTTAACAGCTTGACTGCCAGGGATATCTCAAAGTCATTGTGTAATCTGGGGAAAATATTTAGGGGCAATCATGGGCCTTTAAACTAACTGGGGCCTGTAATGTGCTGTGAACAAAATCACCAATAGAATTGATTTGCCTCTAGTAAGGATTATTAAGCTAGTGTTTTATTATTACAGAAATTGTTTTTTAAAAATTTTAATTATTTGATTAGAATGGAGTCTATGGGGCAGATTTACTAAAGGGCAAAGTGGCTAACTTTGGCGAAAGAGACTGGTGCAAGAAGTCATTTGCACTCTATCACCAGTTGACTTTTCGCTCTGGCGAACAGTCGTTACTCTGGATTTTACTGAACGTTACCTCTTGCGCCAGAGTTGACTTCCCCACCTCAGACCAGGCGAAGTGCATTAAAATAACTAGATCGCCCTCAATCTTCTGTCACTTAGGGGCTGATTCACTAAGGGTCGAATATCGAGGGTTAATTAACCCTCGATATTCGACTGGGAATTGAAATTCTTCGACTTCGAATATCGAAGTCGAAGGATTTAGCGCAAATAGTGCGATCGTACGTTCAAAGGATTATTCCTTCGATGGAACGATTAAATCCTTGAATCGAACGATTCGAAGGATTTAAATCCAATGATCGAAGGAATATCCTTCGATCAAAAAAAGTTAGCCAAGCCTATGGGGACCTTCCCCATAGGCTAACATTGACTTCGGTAGCTTTTAGATGGCGAACTAGGGGGTCGAAGTTTTTTTTAAAGAGACAGTACTTCGACTATCGAATGGTCGAATAGTCGAACGATTTTTAGTTCGAATCCTTCGATTCTAAGTCATAGTCGTAGTTGAAGGTCGAAGTAGCCCATTCGATGGTTGAAGTAGCCCAAAAAAAACTTCAAAATTCGAAGTTTTTTTACTTAGGTTTCAACTTGAAGACCCTTTCTCCAACACTTCTGCGAGGGCTCAGGTAAGGGGGCCCATTTACTTAGTTTGAGTGAAGGAATAGAATAAAAAAACTATGAATTTCGAACGTTTTTTTTGGCTACTTCGCCTTCGAATTGGCTACTTCGACCTTCGACTACGACTTCGAATCGAACGATTCGAACTAAAAATTGTTCCACTATTCGACCATTCGATAGTCCAAGTACTGTCTCTTTAAAAAAATTCGACCCCCTACTTCGCCACCTAAAACCTACCAAAGTCAACGTTAGCCTATGGGGAAGGTCCCCATAGGCTTTGGAACAATTTTTAGGCCGAAGAAAAATCATTCGATCGATGGATTAAAACCCTTCGAATCGAACGATTCAAAGGATTTAATCGTTCGATCAAAGTATTTGTAAATCCTTCGACTTCGATATTCTAAGGATTTCAATTCGGCAGTTGAATATCGAGGGTTAATTAACCCTCAGTATTCGACCATAAGTAAATTTGCCCCAAGGAGCAACAATTTAAAGGTGTTCTATAGTGATGGGCAAATCTATCCCTTTTTGCTTCGCTGAAAAATTCACAAAACTCCGGAAAAATTTGTGAAACAGTGAAAAACTCACAAACGCATTGAAGTCAATGGGCGGCAAAATTATTTTGAAGCGCAACAATTTTTACACGAGCAACAATTTTTACACGAACAACAATTATTTCATATGCGACTTTTTTGTCCAAATGCATTAAAGTCAATGGGCGTCAAAATTATTTTGACGCAAGGCAATTTTTACGTGAGTGACTTTGTTGTCGCAGCAAATTTTTTTCACCGGCCGAATTTTTACAGCAGTTTCGTAAAACAATTTGCAGGCGGCGAAATGCAGAAATTCGCCGCAAATCCATGCCGTGCGAATAAATTCGCCCATCACTAGTGTACTACCATGGGGAACAGCTGGATTTTAATATTATAACTAAAAAGGGTTAGTACTACAGGTCAGAGGATAAAATATTTCAAGTATTAAGAGACCTATATTCCTGACACAGAAACTGGCATTGCTATACCACTAAGCTGACTACTTATAATGAGGCAAGAAAATAGATGTCACAAATAGTAATGACAAATCTATGGCACTTTGCTTCGCCAAAAAAATCACCAATTTAAAGAAAAATTTGCGAAATGCATTGAAGTCAATGGTCGTCAAAATAATTTTTACGCATGACAATTTTGACTATTTTACGCAACTATTTTGTCCAAATGCATCAAAGTCAATGGGCATCCGAATAATTTTACTCGTCAATTTTATGCACGCAACTATTCTTACGCACAAAATTGTTTTTGACGCAGCAAATTTTTTACAGGCAAATTTTTGCCACAGATTCATGAATGTATTCGTTGGTGGCGAAATGCGGAAATTCGCCACAAATTCGTGCTTATCAAATTAATTCGCCCATTACTAGTCACTACTTTTAGAATTGTATAAAAGTAGAAATGACATAATATCACAAACAGGTGAAGAGGAAGGTAAGTGATTAATACACATGAAAGATAAAATAAAGCCAATGGACTGTGACCCCGGTTAAATCAAACACTTCCCTGAATTATAGTGCAGCCGTTAATTTCATCTCTCTATTGATGCTACTGAGATCTGCTTTAAGGCTATCGGTTTATCTTCATATGTTTCACATTTCAAAAAAATGATTTGCAAATCTGAAATTCCACATTGGTTTCACTTCCATAGGATACATTTTCTTCACTATTAATTAAAGATGCTCCAGAACCAGTAGTTGACAGCGTTATTTACTGTATGGCTGCATGGATATCTTCTTTCAGCCGTGCACATCAGGATCGCATCTATGCCTACCATTATTCAGTCGGGATGAGTACGGTTTGTTGACAGACATTTTCAAGCCCCGACACAAATTTCCTTTTAAATTCAAGTTTGATATTTGACTACTCTTCGGCTTCTTATTCATGCTCGTCCTGGTTAGTTCCTCTTGCAAGGTTTGATTTAGTTATTATGGCAGTTGAATTACCTATGCAATTTATTCCCACAGCTATCTAGTTTCTAAAATAATCTTTGTATGTTTGACAGAAATAGATTTATTGGAAAAGAAATTGTTTCTCCCCAATGACTCAGTGGCGCTTAGCTTTCTCTTCTACCCCACACAGGCTGAACATGGGAGGTCAGTAACTAGAAGTGCAGCTGGATATTTTCTGCATGGTTATCAATCTATTGGTCTATGTATTCAAAAAAGTGGGGTGTCTTTGTCAGGTCTTGCTAAAACATTTTGTTGTGACCACTCCTTAGTACACTTTTTTATGCCCCCCTACCAAAACATTGTAAGTAACAGTATATCAGTACAGGTATGGGACCTTTTATCCAGATTCCAGAATGTTCGGGACCTGAGGTGTTCCCAATAATGGGTCTTTCCTAGTGATAGGCAAATTAATTTGCCAGACGCGAATTCGCTGCGCAGTTTTATTGACACCGGCGACAATTGAACGGACGCCCATTGACTTTAATGCGCAGCAATTGTGGATGGCGTTGGAATTGTCGCCGGCATCAAAATTCGTGTTTCACGGATTTTGCAGTGAATCGAAACGGGACAAATTCGCCCATCACTAGTCTTTCCGCAACTTGGATCTTAATGATCATTGGATCATTAAATATATCCAATAGACTGGGTTTGCTTCCGATAAGGATTAATTATATCTTAGTTGGGATCAAGTACAATCTACTGTTTTATTATTACAATGAAACATGCTTTAAAGGGATACTGTCATGGAAAAAAAACATTTTTTCAAAACGCATCAGTTAATAGTGCTTCTTCACAGAATTCTGCACTGAAATCCATTTCTCAAAAGAGCAAACAGATTTTTTTACATTCAATTTTGAAATCTCACATGGGGCTAGACATTTTGTCAATTTCCCAGCTGCCCCTGGTCATGTGACTTGTGCCTGCACTTTAGGAGAGAAATGCTTTCTGGCAGGCTGCTGTTTTCCCTTCTCAATGTAACTGAATGTGTCTCAGTGAGACATGGGTTTTTACTATTGAGTGTTGTTCTTAGATCTACCAGGCAGCTGTTATCTTGTGTTAGGGAGCTGTTATCTGGTTACCTTCCCATTGTTCTTTTGTTTGGCTGCTGGGGGGGGGGAAGGGAGGGGTTGATATCACTCCAACTTGCAGTACAGCAGTAAAGAGTCATTGAAGTTTATCAGAGCACAAGTCACATGACTTGGGGCAGCTGGGAAATTGACAAAATGTCTAGCCCCATGTCAGATTTCAAAATTGAATGTAAAAAAATCTGTTTGCTCTTTTGAGAAACGGATTTCAGTGCACAATTCTGCTGGAGCAGAATTTTTCATTTAGAAAATTTTTTTTTCCTCATGACAGTATCCCTTTAAGGAGAAGAAAACCCTGAAAAAAAGGCATTAAAGCACTCATTCATATCGGTGACCCCACTGTCATTGTTCTATTTAATTGGAAATAGCCTCAGTTGAGTGACGTCAGCAAAACTGTCGAATGCGTCCATCTACTGGGTATGGGTAAATCGGAAAGATATTGATTAGACAGGTTTGAAAATCCTTTGATGACCTCTGTTATGATCCAATTGATGACCCAGGGCCAAAATATCAGATCATCCTCATTTGAACCACCATGTTGGTGGCCAAGTTATATAAAGATTGGTAAATAGTGATGGGCAAATCGGACCCATTTCGCTTCTCCAAAAACTCACAAAACTGCAAAAATTTGCCAAAAAGCATTGAAGTCTATGGGCGTCAATTTGTTTTTGTCATGTGATGCAGCGCTTTTATTTTTTTCACCCATTGGATTCTGTGGCCGTCGAAACTCTGTGAAAAATGTCACTGTAGTAAATATCTGTTTGAGCAGATCTGATCACTTATGGCCAGCATAAGTTTGGCATTTGTGGTGGGCAGAAGTTTCTTAAGGGATCATGTTCAAGATTATGTTTTGGAGAATGTCATTATTAGAAATCAGCATCGCTTTATGAAGGATAGATAAGCCAGACAAACTGAAATCCTCAGCACTGTACAGTAGAACAATAAATAAATAGAAAAGACAGGGGTCTTTAGAATAATAAATACAAATAAATACAAGATACAGTTACAATAAAGATTAAGAGCTTAGCATCAAAGAGACAGAAGGATGGGGGTCCCTGTCCCATAGAGCTTACAATCTAGATGGAAGGATGACTTACTGACACAAATAGGAGGATATTAAGTGCTACAGGTTACAGTGGTTGACACTACAATATAAGTATCAGTTCAGGTGTTATGTGAATGCTTCATTTGAAAATAGATAGGAAGGTTGGTTGTCTATGATGCACTCTCTGCTTGTAAAGGTCTTAGTGGGGTAACCCAGGGTTCTGTACTGGACCACTTTTATTTAATTTGTTCATGAATTTGTTCTGTAATGACTTTGGTGGATCTGTAAGTAATGTATGTGTTTGCCGATCACACAAAACTATTTAGGCCATGGGATGTGGCATCCTTGGAACAGTGAAACTTGCGTAGCTAAGTGGCAGATGGGATTATACATTTCAGAATAAAATTATACACTTACACCCCTAAAGGAAAGGTTAAATCACTGGGGTGCCAAATGTTAGCCATTCAGCAGTGATTATAATCACTTATCTGATACCCTGGTCCCATTCTCCTGTTAGCAGAAAACTGCACCTGCCAGGGTACTTCTAAGCGAGCATTATGGAGTGTCCTGTTTCTGTTTCTTCCTTCTTTACCCACATGCGCAGAAGAGTGGAAAGCCGAACTTTTAAGAAAAAACTGGCCTTTTTTCTGGCATGATTTATGGGAATGTGTGATCCAAATGGAGGATTTTGTGGTTGATTCTGCACGATGTAAGCAGAAAAGAGGTAAGATTCAGTCACAGAACAAGAGAATCTCACAAGGCCCCATCATTGATCGATGTTTTACCTGCTAGGCCGGTAAACTACTGGCCAGGTGACAACCCTATATAACTATTTGCATTTTTTAATTCAAGTTTATAGTATATCACCAAAGTTTAGATTTCTACACTTTTACAACAATTAAGACAACTGTAATAATGTATGCCTGTTATTAAAAAAATATACTCTTTTTCCATATACTATAAATACCGTAATAGTATTTTGTGAATGACAAATATTAATGCAGAGTGAATTAACAGCAGAATTTGTGAAACTTGAGGGGGAGCAGCCTTTCCAGGTCAACACATTTCTTTGTCCTTCCAATACAATCATAAACAGAGGTTCTATTTGCTTTCAATTTGGTTCTACTGCTTCATTTCCATATAAATGCCTAGTACTATCTTTACTTAATTTCTGAAATTTGCTTTTGCAGTGCGGAGAGGAAGCAGAGAAAGGAACAGAGAAACTGGATCAATTCTGCCCTCTTGTGTCTCCGTGTTTCAAAATGAAAACTGAAGAGACTCAGCAGAATACAGGAGCAAACACACCAACCCCAATCTCTGGCATACTTCTTCTCCAAACATTACTGCTGAAATGATTCTAATCTGTCTGTAAACTCAGACATTACAAAAGTGAAACAGTATGAATTCTTGTTATAGACATTACAAATAAATGAAATGTGCCTCTGGTACAGACATTGTAAAAGGGAAATACATTGTACAGGTAGTGTCAAATAGATTTCCAAGGGCGGAACTACATTTCAAGTCCAACTTGGAAACCTCCAGGTGATAATGAAAGACAAACATTCACTACCCACCCACCATCAATAAACCAACAGTCTGAGGTTCACACAAAGGCACTCGAAACATTGTTGTGGTGTAACACAGGCCCAAACTGTGCTCTAGAACGTAACCTTTAAAATTCAAGAAACAAACGTTTAAGCACTTCATTTAAGTAATCCTTCTTATTCCATGGTCAGCTAGAGACTTTTCTCCTACATCAAATGCCCTGCTTGTCTGGTTTGGACTAAACCTGCTTTTACTCTTACTGCATCAATGTGGCCCAATAAAAGTTGCAGAGTTAGCAGCTCATTGGCAGCCGTCGAAGGCCTTCCCAATCAATATATGACCAAGAAGTTTAGAAAATCCAATCAGGCAAGGACCACATAAGCATGTTGCTGTAGTCTTCTCCCAATGGGTCTGCATAGGCCTCCATTATGATCAAGTAGTTAAATTATGGCCAAACAATCCCATGAGAACAAGTTGGCCTAGTGAGCTAAGCCTCCAAATCAGGAAAAGATCCCATTAATTGGACATGTCTCTGATAGCTTTAGTCCCAGGTTTAGTGCAGGTTTCACGTGCCTCCAGGTCTCAAATAATTTGAAAAAACAAAAACTTTAATGTCACTGCTGGTACAGTTGAACCGGCAATGGATTTTTTATTAGCTCATGAAGTAGTGGTCTATACATGGCCCTTTATCAAGCCTTTAATGGCTTTAGTGACCTCAGCAGATGGGAAGGAGTTTTTCACTCCCTGCTTAAAGTGATACTGACACTGTTTTTTTCCGATAGACTTGTACGTTTTGTAAGTATTTGTTCCTTGACGTTGCTAAACCTGACTGTTTTGCCAACCTGACTGTCCCATCTTAACCTGTCAGTTAGAATTTCTAATGCTAACAGACTATTGCTGCACAAATATGGCAGCCCCCTTATAGGGGAACATGGGGATAAAATAGGTCATGTAAAAGCATCAGACAAATACTTTTATGGCCAAATTATAAACAGCATGCAAAGACAATGTTATTATAGATGTAAGAAAAGATTGTGTTTCTGGTGTCTGTATCTCTTTAAGCAACATTTTAGATGTAGCATCTTCCCAAACTGCTCCATAACTTCATTGCCATTGATACTCAAACGATGAGTATCCATAGGATGACCCTACCCCAGTGGGCAGTGTTGCAATTGCTTCATTTAATTAATAATTAGTCAGTTGCTATCAAGTAGAATATGGAAGCGTGGCAATAAAATCAATTTAGACAAGTTCTCTGACATACCACATAACAGAGAACATTTCATTCCTCAGCGACCGTTTGTCTGCTAAATCCTACATTCTTTTACTGTATTTTTTTTCTATTTTAGTTTGTTCTTTCACACTGTTTTATAAACTGTATGTCCCTTCTTTCTTGTGCAGCAGCAACAGGGCTATTTCTGTCATTCAGTGACAGCCAATGTAACTTAATGCATTTAAAACTGTATATCTTATTTGTGTCTGTAAGTTACCCACACATTTCGATTGTAAATTCTACAGTGCAGGCATCTCCTTCCACTTGTCTCTTAAATTAGTACTTAATCTTTAAAGGGCATGTAAAAGCAAAAAAATAAAATCCCATTTTTACTTTCTTTAATGAAAAAGAAACCTATCTCCAAAATACTTTAATTAAAAAATGTGTACTGTTTTTATAAGAAGCCTGACTGTATGCAGTGAAATTCTCCCTTCACTTACTGCTGTGGATAGGAATTGTCAGACGGTCCCTAACTGCTGAGCAGGGAAACAATCATACTTATGAACAGCAGGGGGAGCCCCCGCCTTACTTCCCAGCCATGCAGAACTCAAGCAGCTTTGTTTATGACGATCCCTAAGCAGCCCAGACCACACTGAGCATGTGCACAGTCTTAGTCTTGCAAAGCTGTTTAACAAAGTTACAAGATGGTGACCCCCTGTAGCCAACTTTGAAAGCATAAATTATTTGTTTGATTAGGCTTGTGGTGCAGTAAGTTCATGTTTATATTTAGTATACAAAATACAGCATTTCTAGCCTTATTCTATTTTAGACTTTACATGCCCTTTAATGCTGTGCATTATAATTATTTGTATTTATTATTATATTATATTTATTTATTTTTCTTTTGTACAGCGTTGTGTATACAAGTAACGCTATATAAGTAAACTAGACATTACATACATTTATTCTCATTCTTATGTCATACTGTACTACTATCATACTACTATCTGTGTGTAACATCTATTTATTCAAAACCATTTGCCTTTATCAATACCTACTGAGTAAAGGGGCCAATTTATTAACATCAAACTTCTTGGCATTTAAACTATTGCATGTAAAGAATGATTTTAAAAATGTCAAACCTCTAAACCTACACTAATTTGAATTTTGAAAAAAAATGCCTCTGAGTATCATCTATCTATCTCCTTATCTATCTATCTATTTATCTATGTCACGATCGGCACCCAGAATCCAGAACCAATGCTAGGCTCCCTGGTCTCGGCTCTTGTTTCTGCCTTTAACAGCCGTCTTTCACCTCGGGAGGAGCCCTCGTTTAATTGGATGCCGCCAGGTCTTAAAAAGAGAGGAGCCAAGCTAAGGGTTCTGGACGAGCAGAGGGGCACAATCGTTAGCAAAGTCTTTGGGCAGAAGGTCATGGTTTAAGGAGTAGGCAGAAAGCGTAGTCAAAACCAGGCCGGGTTACAATCGGAGTCAGACAGGCAAGGGTTAAAACCAGGGCATCAATCAAGAAGAGTCAGACAGGCACGGGTCAGAGTACAGATTTTTGAATAGTCGATTACCAGGCAGGAGTCAGGATCTCAGAAGACAGAATAATCAGGCAGGCAGGGGTCACAATAAGGATCAGATACAAATAAGATTCAAAATAGCACCCAGAAAACTCACAGGAGAATAACCTATAACGGGCAACAAAAATAATACAAAAGCCCCTTTAAATATTTTTTATTTCGTGCAATTGCGTGCTGGCGTTGTCACGCCAGCGCGAATGTGCCCATAAATACAGAGGATGCATCCCCGCCGATAGTGCGGCTCCCGTCCCCGCCGAACCGATAGACCACCAGGGTGAGTAGCTATTACAATATATCATCTATCTATTATCTATCTCTCTATCTATCATCTATCTATCTATCATCTATCTATCTATCTATCATCTATCTATCTATCTATCTATCTATCTATCTATCAGTCTGTCATATATCTACCTTTCTATTTGACTGTCTACCCAACAATTATATTTAAACATCTATGCTTATGCCTTATTATCTACCGTAGCAGCCGTTTTATCCATCTTTATGACTACAATATGCCCAAGTGTTTGTCTATCTATAAACCTATCATCTAGTTAGCTATGATCAATTTATGCTTCCTATTGTCTGTCTATGTATATTGTTCATTGAATATTCCTGTTTATCAAAAATATCTGCCAATCTCTCAGTCCACCTATATGTCTGCTTGCCTATATGACTCAGCATCTCACTCTCTGTCTTTCCCTCTAGCAATTCAGTCATCTAAATTTACAGTATCTACTGTATCTATCAGTCTCTCTATCTATAGTTCTATACATTTAAGTTTTTATTTGTCTGTCTACCTTACTCTCTCCTTATAGCTAAACATTAGTGATGGGCTAATTTGGCCCTTTTTGCTTTGCCAAAAATTCTCAAAACTGCAAAAATTCTACAAAATGCATTGAAGTCAAAGGGCATCTGATGCAGGGAGGTGGCCCAGTGGAAATGGCAGAGGGGGAGTCAGGGCCCAGGGTGTGTGTGTGTAGGCCCTTATTGTGGCAACCCCAGTCCAACACTGTATCTGTCTATCAACTAGATATAAAGAATTATCAATGCATGGCATGTATACAGCCTATACATCTCACTGTCTAACCCTTTTGTGATTCAGTTGTCTGTCTATCTAGCTATTATCTATCCATCTATCATCTATTTATATCTATCCATCTATCTATTATCTATCTATCTATCTATCCATCTATCATCTATTTATATCTATCCATCTATCTATTGTCTATCTATTTATCATCTATCCATCCATCTATTTATTTATTTATGTATCTATCATTTATATCTATCTATCTATCTATTATCTATCTATCTATCTATCTATTATCTATCTATCCATCTATCATCTATTTATATCTATCCATCTATCTATTATCTATCTATCTATCTATCTATCTATCTATCTATCATCTATCCATCCATCTATTTATTTATGTATCTATCATTTATATATCATCTATCCATCCTTCCATTTGTTCCTCTGTCTATTTATCTATCTTTCCATATATCATCTATCATCTATCTATTATCTATCTGTATTTCTTTCTGTATATTTATCTATATATTTGTCCACCATCTGACTAATTATTCACCCTTTCATCTATACTTTTTTGTGTTCCACAGAATGTAGCTCTAATGTTGTTGTGTTATTTATGAGGTCTTAGCAGATCCCTGGAGAATTAAAGTGCACAGCTTTAATTAACTTTAAGAATGTCATATTAAAGGTTGGTTTAATTTAAAAGACCTGCTGCAATTATAGCAAATCAAAGTGATGGCTTTGACCTGTGTGGATAATCTGCTACCGAAGCCCCCAGTGTTCCGATGGTAGCTCCAGTAACACTTCTGTGCAGTGGGGATGTTTCCCTGGATTTATATGATTAGAAACTCAGGACCTGATCCGTCAGGATCTAACATTTGGAATTGTTTGACTTGTAGACTTATCCCTATCTTTATCTGCTTTATGTTTTAAACACTTCATAATGTCAGTCCATTTGGGCTCAATGCGATAATAATAATTGAGAAATGGATAGAAGCCGCTTGAGATGTTCTTTCAGCTTATTGGCTTAATGGAAGTCTTTGATACACTTACACATTCCTTATGTCTAGCAAAGTCTTGGAGTAATAAGAGTTAAGAGTACAAGCCTGTTAGAGGATATTATATTTAAAAACTAGAAAAATGAATAGAGTGTTAAGGAAATGTTACAAAATACAGTTTTTAAGGCCACAATTTAACCACATTACCACATATTGCTACTGACATTGAGTTGTTTAAGGAAGTGTGTTAGGACCATATAGTCACAGCTGGATTTAAATGACCGCACACTATTCTCCCCTATAAAATGTCAGGTTTAGGAGACTTTCATGATGTCAGAAATAGTAGAATTGCTATAAATGTGATGTATGGAGATGTGCTCTCAAAGATGGTGAAAAGTGTATATTAAATTTAGTAAAAATGCTGCCTCTAAACGATTTTAGTTGTAAGATGCATCAAGTGCGGGCGCACTTTAACACGAATCTCATCTCATCTATTTTGACCCATGAGTTTACTTTTAAATTGAGCTTAAAGGAATTGTTCAGTATAAAAATAAAAACTGGGTAAAATAGCAAAATAAAAATGTTTTCAATATAGTTAGTTAGCCAAAAATGTAATGTATAAAGACTGGAGTGACTGGATGTCTAACATAATAACGAGAACACTACTTCCTGCTTTGCAGATCTCTTGGTTTCCACAGATTGGTTACCAGGCAGTAACCAATCAGTGACTTAAGGGGGGGCCACATGGATCATACCTGTTGCTTTTGAATCTGAGCTGAATGCTGAGGATCAATTGTAAACTCACTGAACAAATATGTCCAATCTATGGCCATAGATGTAAAGATTTTTAAAAGATCTTTTCGTTATCGTTAGACAAAGCTTATCTTGAAACGATCGTTTAAATGTATGATTTGTCCATCAACTAAAAAGACCATTTCAAGTGATGTTGTCTAGTTGAAGCCAGGAAAACTGAGGGTAGCTGCCTGCTTGGCCCTGCAAACAATTGGACAATAGATAGATTTCACTGTGACCGATGAAAATTTTCTGTCCTGGCTGATCAATTTTCTGATCGATGTCGGACGAAAAGTCGTTAGATGCACGATCGTTTGATTCCCACTAACCTCACGATAATTTGATGGATTGGTTGGATTCCACTTAAATCGGTCGTTCATCAAAGAAAAATCTTTGTGTCTATGGGGACCTTAACTCAGAGTTAGAGAGCTGAAAAGCAGGAAGTAGTGTTCTGGCTATTATGTGAGACATCCAGTCACTCCAGTCTTTATACATTACATTTTTGGCTAATTAACTATATTAGAAACATTTTTTATTTGGCACAGCCTATCTATTTACCCAGTTTATATTTTTACACTGAACTGTTCCTTTAAAGGGTGACCTGTTATGCAGACATAGAAAGCTGTATATATAAAGTGTCTCAGCTGTCAATCAAATATTGCCTGTCCCTCCTCTATCTCTTAGGCATAGAGGCAGGGCAGGCAATTACTTTCCATTCTGCACTTCCCAGATGCCACTGCCCTTCCCACATCCCCCCTCCCTTTTCACCATCCAATTGTGTAGGCAGTGCGTAGCCAAGGGCATCAGGTCCCCCATTCTGGCACATAAAGATTTTGGTGTGATGCAAAGCTTGCCTTAATAACAGTGTCCACAAAATGGTACCTGCCTGCTTGGTTTGATTGTAAGGTCCAAAACTAAAAGAAACAAGATTTACATCATTTATATAGTGCAAATGAAGTTTATTTTACTTGACCAGCATCACAAAATAGGATTTGGAATTATTTCTTGGGATGACAGGTCCCCTCTAAATAACAGGAAATAGGAAGAGCAGTTTGGACTTCTGTAAATGGCGTGAAATGAACATCCAGGTAGGTCATGCTAATATGATCTTAATAATGCAGTCGATGAACAGGTTTAACAACCCTTCAGCTGGGGAACAGTCATAAATCACCAAAATTAAAAAAAAACACATGCTGTTATTTACACTGTATTGTGCTTCTCACTCTTAAAGGGGAACTGTCACCCAGATATAAAAAGCTT
Source organism: Xenopus laevis (assembly GCF_017654675.1). Classification (NCBI taxonomy): domain Eukaryota; kingdom Metazoa; phylum Chordata; class Amphibia; order Anura; family Pipidae; genus Xenopus; species Xenopus laevis. Next base: position 149,260,818 of record NC_054374.1, on the reverse strand, counting down.
AAAGGGCATGTAAAGGCAAAAAAATAAAATCCCATTTTTACTTTCTTTAATGAAAAAGAAACGTATCTCCAATATACTTTAATTAAAAAATGTGTACTGTTTTTATAAGAAACCTGACTGTATGCAGTGAAATTCTCTCTTCGTTTACTGCTGTGGATAGGAATTGTCAGACGGTCCCTAACTGCTGAGCAGGGAAACAATTATACTTATGAACAGCAGGGGGAGCCCCCGCCTTACTTCCCAGCCATGCAGAACTCAAGCAGCTTTGTTTATAACGATCCCTAAGCAGCCCAGACCCCACTGAGCATGTGCACAGTCTTAGTCTTGCAAAGATGTTTAACAAAGTTACAAGATGGTGACCCCCTGTAGCCAACTTTGAAAGCATAAATTATTTGTTTGATTAGGCTTGTGGTGCAGTAAGTTCATGTTTATATTTAGTATACAAAATACAGCATTTCTAGCCTTATTCTATCTTAGACTTTACATGCCCTTTAATAATAATAAAAGTCATTTTCAAATCAAACATTAAACCCAAATTCCTTTCTTTAATTAAAACATTCAGACCTGTTATAAACTCATTTAAATATCTCAGCTGTCAATTATATCAGCAGGCAATTACTTTCACTTTCTATACTTTCTATTCTGCACTTCCTAGATATCCCTGCACTCCTCACATTCCCCTCCCTCCTTACCATTTAATTGTGTAGCAGTGCAGGGGCATCAGGCCCCCCATTCTGGAACATAAATTTTGTTTTTGGGATAATACAAAGATTTCCTGAGTAACACATACCTCCCAACTGTCCCTTTTTCAGAGGGACAGTCCCTCTTTTGACAGCTCAACCCGCAGTCCCTCATTTGTACTGGAAAGTTTCTCACTTAATTGGCTTTTAGCAAAGAGCCCAGAACAGCTAACAGGTGCAAATAAGATACTTTGTAACAATTTTGAGACACAAATACACAGTTTAGATAAGGAGAAATATTTTCAAACTTTCATAACCTGCCAAATTTTGTAAAACAAACATGGTAATTAGGGGGTGTGACCATAGAAAGGGGTGTGGCCAAAAAATTGCTGCGCTACATGCGGGAAAAATTTTTTGTCCCTCTTTTTACTTCCAAAATGTTGGGAGGTATGGTAACAGTGTTCACAAAATGGTTGCTGCCTGTTTGCTGTGATTTTCAATTTCCAGGCTGAAGGGAACATGTTTTAAATAATTTATATAGTGTAAGCAAAGTTTATTTCACTTGATTAAGATGACAAAATAGAAATTACAATTACCGTATTTCTTAGGGCGACAGGTCCCCTTTAACTCTAATGAAGATCCCAAGAGGATTAAACCTCAGAATTATATTGGTGATATTCCCCCACTCTACTGACAACGAACTGCTTTTGTTCAGTTGGAATTTTTAGAAATATATAGGGTGAAACTTTCACTTTGTTATAACTCTTCCTTACTCTAAAAGTAACATAACCTTAAACGAACATCTTTGGCCAAGAGGACTTTCGTCTGGGTTTTCAACCTTGATCTCCTCATTACTGTAATCATATTATGGGCAATAGTGATGGGCGAATTTATTCGGCAGGCACGAATTCGCGAACTTGCCCGCGAAAATTCGTCCAAAAAAAATGGCGCCGGCGTCAAAAACGGGCACTGGCATAAAAAACGAGACGCCGGCGCCATTTCGCGAATTTTTCGCCATTATGAGAAGCAAATACGCCGCAAATTCACCCATCACTAATGGGCTAGATTCAATTCAATGACAAATTGTTATTTTAGGCCTTATATGAAAACATATGGGTGCTATTCTAATTTGGTTAGAATTTTTTCCCAATAGACCCATATAGACTTATCTTAAATTGTTACAAATGTATCAAAGCGCAGCTACACAGTGCTCTAGGCTCTCTGCCAAAAAGCCTCTTATTTTCAAAAATGTTGTATCTTTTTCTTGCGTCAGCGCAGGAGATCAAACAGAAAATTGGGACATTTCAGTAAGAAACCTGGGTCTGAGCTGTCAAAATCGGGACTGTCCCACAGAAAATGGGAAAGTTTAGAGGTATGATTAAGCTATATGCAAAATGTCTGCCCTCCCCTTATGTTATTGTCATATAGAGTCCCTAGTCAGAGACCCTGCCTTTATTGTATATGAATGTTCCTATAGCAGGATACATGCACAGCTGAATAATACAGTATACTCTGCCTACCAATGTGAAAAATCAGTTGGCCTTTTGTGATTCAAAGATCATGGAGCACCAGCCTTAATATGGGATAAATGAGGTCATAACTGACTTGTGTTTGCTTTAGTAATTCCTTCCTTCAGATATTAACACCTACAACAGTTGAAAGGTGCAACTATATTAAACCAGATTTATAGCAGAACAAGCCAGTTCAGTTCCAACACAGCAATATAGACTTTAATAGAGCACAGGTAGTGGGTCACCTGTTTCACAAAGTATTTTACCCAAGCTTACTGTAAGTTATACTGTACTGGTTTAATTTTATACTTTCTACTTTTGCAATGACTTAAATCTCCAGATGCCAAATTATAGTAGCTCCCAACCGGGTGCCATGTTTTTGTACTATATGCTATAACATTTAATGATTAAGTAATATCTATATTATATCGTTTATGTAGTTATATCGTTTTTTAAATGTTGAAGGCAAGAAAACAAATCTAAATCCTGCAACATGACAATTGACTTTGGTAGGACCTTTTCACATTTACACAGCAGTTTAGTAGAAAGAAACAAACTGAGTACCTCCTTTAGTCCCTGAGGAAGAGCACTGTTTGTGCTCGAAATGTTGGACTTTTGTAATAAAACTTTTTTCGTTGTATAAAGACCCAGTGAGTGCAGTACTCTGTTTCTTTATTTACTTTATTTGACCAGCACCCGGCAGTATTTTTGCAGGGTTTTGCTCCTTTCTGCACCTCGCTTTTATTCTTCGCTCTGGCCTTTTGGCCAGCGAGAACATTTTTATATTTGGCTGCCGGCTGGAGCCTTATGGCAGTTTTAAGCACTTATTTATTGGCACTTATTTTTTAGCACATATATTTTTATGGTTTTTATATATGGGTCTTTTACATATATCTTTTCTTGCAGGGGAGCATTAGTCCTTTTGGGCTGGGGGAAGCTTCGGCGGAACCCGGGGTTAAAGGGACTCTCCATTGTCTTGAGGCGAAGGAGAGTCTGAAGACCCTTGCCTGTGGCTTTTGTGCCGGGGGGTCAGGGATGATGGGGCTCAGTTTAGCTTCGGCAAAGATGGCCCACAGTCTCTTGGTGCCTTTAGCCTGGGGCGCAGGAGTATTTTGGAGACCATACCTTCAGGTAGGACTCAGGACATACTGCACTTTATACTTTGCACTCTAGGGTGTTTGAAGAAAGCACGACCTTGGACTTTCATAAAAGAAAGCAAAAAAAACAGCAGTTCTGGATACATAGGGGCAAATTCACTAAACACCGAAGCGCCAAACGCTAGCGTCAATTCGCTAGCGTTGGGCATTTTCGTTACTTCGCAAATTCACTAACGAACGCTGGCGTAGATTTGCTAGTGTTACTTCGCACCCTTACGCCTGGTGAATTTTCGCTATGGACGTAACTACGCAAATTCACTACGCGCGCAGTATACTGAACGCTACCTTTTACGCTAGACTTCCTTCGCCACCTCAGACCAGGCGAAGCGCAATAGAGTAGATAGGGATTGCTTCAAAAAAAGTTCAAATTTTTTCTAAGTCCCAAAAAACGCTGGCGTGTTTTCTATATTATGGGTGATAGGCTGAAAAAGATCGAAAAATTTTTTGGGGCTCCCCTCCTTCCCCCCTACATTTCCTGACTCATGGCAACTTACCTATACAGTGGGCACATGTGTAAGGCAAAAAAAAAAATTATTTGATGTTTTGAAGGTTTCCCAGGCATTTGTAGTGATTCTACGTATTCCTCCATTGAAATTTGAATTTGGCGCTGTATGCAAATTAACCTTCGCTAGCGTAACTTCGCTTCACTTAGCGAATCAACGCTAGCGCAACTTCGCAACCTTACGCTACCCCTGTGCGCAACTTCAGATTTTAGTGAATTTGCGGAGCGCTGGCAAAACTACGCCTGGCGAAGTGCGACAAAGCGCGGCGAAGTTGCTCCTGGCGCAACTACGAATCTTAGTGAATTTGCCCCATAGGGGCAATTCAGAGAGTGACGTCATTTCGTTACTTCACCGATTTACTAACGGGTGCTGGCGTAAATTCTCTAGCGAAGTGGACCTACTCTAGCGCTATTTCGCACCCTTACGCCAGGCGAAGTTGCGCTATGGCGAAGGGACGTAACTAGGCTAATTCACTAACTTGCGCATTTTACTGAACTTTTACTTCTTGCGCCAGACTTGCCTTCACCACCTCAGACCAGGCGAAGTGCAATAGAGTAGATAAGGATTGCTTCAAAAAAAGTTTTTTCTAAGTCCCAAAAAACGCTGGCGTCTTTTCCTTTTTTAAGGGTGATAGGCTGAAAAAGATCATACATTTTTTGGGGTACCCTCCTTCCCCCCTACATTTCCTAACATATGGCACCTAAACTATACAGTGGCCACATGTGTAGGGCAATATAACAACTCTATTTTATTTTATGAAGGTTTCCCAGGCTTGTGTAGTGTAATGTATTTGCTGCTAAACATACGTCCATTGTACTTTAACTTGGTGCCGTATGTAAATTAGGCATCGCTAGCGTAACTGCGCTTTCCTTGACGAATTAACGCTAGCGCAACTTCGCTACCTTTTGCCTCCCTGAGCGCAACTTTGGATTTTAGTGAATTAGCGGCGCCCTGGCAAAGTGCGGCGAAGTGTGGCGAAGTGTGGTGAAGCCTGCGCTAGCGCAACTCCGCAGTCTAGTGAATTTGCCCCATAGTTGGCCACAATGACATAAAGGAGTGATTTGCATGTCTCTGTCCATAATGCCTTATGTGAGAATCAAGCACAAGGCACGTAAATACCTTCTGTTTTCAGAAAGCTTTGCGCTGCATATCTATACTATGGTAAGACTTTTAGCTCTTCTATATGGTTCCATATTTGGGAATACTCATATTTTCCCTAGAAAAATGGATCAATTCCATTTAAAAAAGAATTATTTGAACATGAGAGGTGACAGGGCACATCAGCAGTATCAACACTTACTTTAATAGGATCGGATATATACAGCTGCAATTCTAATTAAAAAGAACTGGGAAACAAATCTGAGTAGAAAGGTTTCAAGAGAAAACATTTGGATTCCTTTTGAATTAATGTCAGGGAGTCTGTAACGAGAGATTCTTTGAAGTCGGAAGCTGTTGAAACTAAATTACCGTTAAAGGAAATTGTCATAAATCAAACTGTCTGTTTAGGAAACAATCATTTTGCGCCGCCATACTTCTAAGACTGGATGAGGTCATTGCAAGATAGCAAACTCTAATTTACATGGTCTTTAATTTGGACATAAAAGTCTTAGAAGGGCATTTTTATAAAGTACTGAAGATTTAATTTGATGTTATTATACATACCTTTACTTAAAGGGATGTTCATGAGTACATTAGCAATAGCAGGATGGACCTCTCATACAGTGTGGAATATAATAGAACTTGCATTGATGCATCGATGAGTACAATTATTGTATTTGTAGAAGATTTAGAAGGAGGAACCGAGAATATCTCTAAATTAAACACACAGTGACACTTTTCATAAAGGAGCCAGCTGCAATACAGTCTACAGGTGTTTGAGGCAGCACCCCTTTAAATGGATCACTATCTTGCAATGGCTGGGGAGCTCATGAGTCTCTTTGACCCAGAGAGCTATGTTGGTTGGAGCTTATTCTTCTGGTAAGGCCAGTCAAGACTAAAAGTGACCTACTGGTCCTCCAGATTTGGGGGTTAAGGTTAGGGCTATCAAAACACAAGCTAGCCCCCCATATGTAATATAAAAGGCATAAAGGCTGCCCAGGTGTAGTAGCCAATAGCAACCAATCAGATGTTTACTTTTAAACAGGTGACCAGTAAATACTTTATGCTAGTTGGTTGCTAAGAATGATTTAATCTGTGCCAAATTTGCACCATTTATAGCATAAGTCCCTCTATATTTAACAACTCATGGTGATTTTCAATTGCCCTCTTCAGTTTGCTGTTATGAAACTAAAAAAACGACCCCAAGCCTGGACCAGGACATCAATGGACAAGACTGATAAGAGGAAAGTGAAATGGATGCTAATGCCATTGCAGTGGACACTACTTTTGGGGCACAGGAATCCTAGGAAACATTAATGCCTTCAAATTTAACACTTACAACTTGGATCTTGTTTTGAAGCTGAGCCCTGCAATAGTAAAATTAGATAATTAACCCTAACCCTATTCAATAGCCAAATCCATTGTACTGTATTTAATTTCACTCATCTAAAGAATGAAAGAAGAGAATGTTCTCTCTATAGCTCAAGGAAGCAACTAAAGAGCAATACTAGGCATACTATGTCGTCTGGGGTCCCAGGTAATGCCATGACTATCTGAATCTGGAAATTCGAGTGCCAATTTATAATAAAATTATGGTTTAACACAATCGATGTTGCAGTGAAATTGCGCTATTTACAGGGTGTTCCTGCTATGAGCCTCAGGCGGCAGCTAGCAGCCAGTTACAAGGGGTGGCAAAAAGCTGCCTCTTGTAACTTTAAGAGCCAAACTCCGCTAGTGTATGGGCTGCTATTGTGCTCATTGCACTAGCGATGCGCCCCCATTTGACCTGCTCTCCGAAGTTGATGTTTTAATCGTAGAGTGGAGGAGGGGCGGCATCGAGCTGCTGCCTCGGGTGGCCAAAGCCTGTGATTGACCCAGGCTATTTACAAAGAGATGAAAATGAAAGCAAAACAGTAAATTACACCACCTAAAACCTGTATGGATACCATAGACAACAGTGGGAAGTATATCTGCAGCATTCAAGCAAGGTGAAGCTTATTGTTTTTTTCACAATGCATGGAAAATTGAAATTCAAAACTTTTCCCATGAATTTACACATTTGTGATTTCCAAAATATTGTGGGAAAAAATGAGAATCATGGAAAAAGTCATAAAACAATATTTTAATAACGTGCCCCTGCGTGTCGATGGACAGTGTATACAACAGTGCTGGGGTATTCCTCTGTTAAAGTCACCATCCATGGTGTTCGCGCACATGAGTTTTGAGGCCAGCGCACACGGATGAAAACTTTCTTATTTGGAAATTGAGATGGAAAATTGAAGAGGCAAACAACAGGATAATAAAAGCAAAGGACCAAAAGAAGGGTGTTTTGGGAATTGTTTTTAGCAGTGCAGCGTCATATAAAGGGACAAAGAGCACCAAAGATAGTTACAAGTTAAACCTATAGGTGAATGTAGAGGCAATTAAGAATGTAATAGAGAAAGAGAGTATTTCATCTAGAAAACAAGTAATTGATGGAGAAAGTACAATTTATTCCTACAAAATTCCTTTATAATAATAAAAGGATAAATATTTGTTTCCCCTCTTTACCCTATAAAAGCGCAAATTCACCTAGACTTTGCTAGAATTGTATAATAGTCATTTTCAACTGAATCGGCATAGAAGTGCATTCATTCCTCTATGTGTTATTGTCTCTGTTTGTTGAATCCTAGAGACGGCAACTAAACAATTGCTGCTTTTAACAGTCATTATTCAGGCCAAACCACCCAGTGGTGCAGAAGTGCTTTGTTACATTCACTTTAAGTGATATCAGTTCTGCTAAAGCACAATATATGCATCCTGAATGCAGAGCCAAAAATGTTTCTTTTTTTTTTTTTTTTTTTTTGCTTTACATTTTAAAATTGCATGATAAAGTTGACAACTGGGACTTGATTTGTTTTGGCCATCCATATGTTTCTGGGTTGTAACTATGGCGACTTGGGAAACTGCAGCAAAGTTTGTTGTCCAGGTTTCTGAACATCCAAACTCAATCCCTCATTCCTCCAAATACTTAACTCTGTTTCTTTACGTTTACAAATAAAAGAATCATCTGGTCCCGATAATGGCAAGAGGGTAAAATATTAACATAATGCAATTTAGAATGGTGACTCATAGGGTGTTGGCAGGAATGTGTTCTTCAGTCTTTTAAAACCTGTTTTTGGCATAGTTAGTCTGTGTATTGAGATCTACATTGTTTGCGGGTATAGTTTTCCTTTAAATAGTCTTAATATAAGTGGGCAGAATGCATCTGCACTGATCTAACTTGGATCCTACTGCAGGCTACCCATGACACTCCAATTTAAGTCCATAGGACTCATTTGAGAATACAGACGCAGTAGGTGAAGTGCAAAAAAAGTTTGCAATTGGCCATTTGTTTGCGTTTTGAATTGTCAGGAGGTGCAGTTTACCTCGTCCTGGGGGGGGGGCCCAAGTGCTCATTTGAGGGGGTACACTCTTGTGCTCTAGTTACCGGTCACAGATCTCTTGGGAAACTAGTATCACCGCTACTGGAACAGACAGGACTAGTGGCGAGGCACAAAGGCCCAGGCCTAGGGCGGCAAGACTGTGGGGGCAGCATGCTTTCCAGCTGCATTCTAATAAGCGCTAATCACCGGCGCATGCAAGTGCAAGCTCCTGTGGGGAGCAAGGGGTTGCGCCAAAGTTGGTGGGTGCTAGGATCCTACTATATATGCAGGCCCGGATTTGTGGCTAGGCCACATAGGCCCAGGCCTAGGGCGGCACATTTTTGGGGGCGGCATGCCGCCCAGCCGCTCTGTGGGGAGCCTGTGCTCCCCAGTGCTCCGGCGCTCACACGCTGGCACTTTTGCGCCAGCGTGTGGTAGTGCGGGTGGGCGCTAGGACCGCGCGGACGCGGTAGTGGATTTACATGCATGGTAGTGGTAGTGGATTTACATGCATGCAAACTGCTGGTGGGCCCTGGTGAACCCCTGCTAGTTCCACCACTGCCAACCCCACCAAACAATTAAAAAGTAGGAGGACAAGGATGTAGCCACACATGTAACCCCTTTATATACCCACTAGGTGTGTGTTACTTTGGGTAATAAAGGAAGACTGGGTTCCCCAAGTAATAAAAAATTAACTTAAATCAGGCTTATGCAATCTGTGACCCTCTGAATGGCAACTACCAGAACCCCCCCACCCCCAAAAAAAAATCATATTAAAGTTCAACAGTTTGAGAGCCACAGGCTGGACATTCCTCATGTAAACACTATAACTATCATTACAACACAATTGGTTAACATTACAACATTAACCAATATAACGCAATATACAAAGTTATCATCTTGTAGCAACCCCCCCTTCCATATCTCCACAGCTGACACTTTGATACAAGCCAGAATTGAATCACTTGGATTATCAGAGTATGTATTGTTTTCTATTGCATTTATTTATTTTTATAGCTCCACGGATGCATGTCATGTTTTACAAGGCATTAGTATTTATACATTAGACCGAGAGTTATAGTTATGCTTTTGGAGCAGGCAATCCATGAAGGCAAACCAGGCGATTAGTTGAAAGTAAAGTTTATTGTGTCCACAGCCTTACGCGTTTTGTGTCATAAACACTTAATTATAGCCTATGATTAAGTGTTTATGACACGAAACGCGTAAGGCTGTGGACACAATAAACTCTATTCACTTTAAACTATTTGCCTGTGGAAGTTTGCCTTCATTGAGTGCCTGCTCCAAAAGGTTTTTCGGTTTGTCCGTTCCCCGTGCTGAGGGCTCAGGGCAGTGCACCTGGGCCTCTTCCTTTTTTTGATGAGTTATCACTCTATATTTGAAGACCCTAATATTTCAGATTTATCAGAGAGTTATATGAGTTTCAATATAGAGTTGGAATGAGGTCCCTGTACCCAAGAGCTAACAATCTCTTACCAATGTACACTCAAGTAACAATGTAATGGGGTTTTGCATTTGCAAATAAAACAGGTTGACAAAAACTTATGGCTGTTACTAGCATTGACCTACTCTAAAGGTAGAATGAAGAAAAATCCTTTTTTTTCTCTTTCTCTCTTTGCTGCTCTAAACCATGTTTTATCAGTACAGATCAAGGCCAGAACTAGTGGTAGGCAGAAGAGGCATGTGCCTAGGGCGCAAAGCTGCGAGGGGGGGGCACTAGGCATGTACCTTCTTCCACCTACCCCCAGGCAGTGTCGGACTGGAGTAATGGGGGCCCACCGGGACTGCCACATGAAGGCCCATCCAGGCAGTCACCAGGGCCCCCTGCTGGCTTCCCTCTGCGCGCCTCTTGACTTCTCTCTGTGCAAACACTGGTGGGGCCCGCACAGAGCGCCTGTGTGGAGGTGCAGGAGCTAAAGTGTTTTTTAAAGGGGGCGACTGATCGGGGAACATGGCTGGGCCAGGGCCCACCTGGTGTCCCGCCTGCCCAGTCCGACACTGTCCCCAGGGCAGGATTTCCTGGGTGGGCGCCACTAACCTGCGCGGTCCTAGCACCCACCCGCCTGGACCTAGTACAGATATTTCAAATGTGAAATAAATTGAATTAAAAGGCATGTATTGTATAATGGAACCCAATAAGAAAAACCATGCATCCAATCATTAAGGTCAAGACTTGTGAAAACTGTCCTTAATTTTCCATTGCTGCATTTAAGCAAAAGGCTCGATACACAGTAACATCAGATTTTGTCAAGGCATATGTTTGCGTGAGTGTGCACATTGTGATGTATTTATTATGTGCAGATGTGTCATGCATTTGGGCTGCTGGCAAAGTCATGTGGCATTGATTTTTGCCACCCACGAGTGTTGGCTCAGACCAAACCACACACTGTCTATAAGTCCTTGCACTGCGCACAACAATGTAGTCTCTTACCTTTGCTGCTACAAATACTATATATATATCTTATGAATGCAAAGGCTACCATCTGATCAGAACAGCAGGACATGTTTATTTTTTATAAAGGTCTCATGGGAAACATATAAACCCAACACGTCAGACATTTTATGCTTCTGTCGGCACAGCTCCTCAGCCAACACCAAATATGCACAGTATACTGATAACTTTGCCTTTCTCTCATTCTTTGCTACAGTATATCTGGATCATCTTCCCATACTTTGCCTGACTCCTTCCCCTTTAGACAGCAACAAAAGCTAAAATATTGAATTGCGTTGCTTCTTGCCAATGCCTGTTTGTCACTGGTGATTAGTAAAGGTATACACACAGGTTACATCATGTCTGTAAAATTACCAGGGTAATATAAAGTGTCACAGAGCTTCTGTACGCGAGACAGCAGAATAGCTGGCGCTCAGGTTAGTTACTCTAAACTTGTGAAATTTGGATGGGTTTGATAAAGGCACAAGGAATTGTATTTAAAAGAAAAAGGGGGGAGCTGTTAAATGTCAAAATCACCCTTTTGATCTTGTTGGCTGATCTTTACATACAAACTACTTACCATGATTCAACCTAAGACATTCCAGAGTTCAATCCAAGTTTTACGGAATAAAAAAAAAAAAGATCTTAACTCTCTAAGTTAAGCTGTTTTCCATTTAGAAGGTTACTGTAGGTGTACCCAAGAGACAAATTTAGTTCTAAACACATAGCTATCTTTGTAGTGTGTCACCATTTATTGGGGATGGAGCTGAAACAGGGAATACTTAGTTTTGTTTTGTAGCTTCCATTTAAATACTCTACTTTCCCTTTGCTTTTTTTCAAATGTGTCAAAAAGTGTTAAACGAATAAGAAACAAATTATTGTTGATTGTTTTAGCTAAGGTTCTTTTTCTGGTTGCTATAAAGGCCTCTGTTGCTATTGTCTCTTTCTATTTGGCCATAATAGCAATCAGCAGCGCACAAAGAAGGGGCATCAAATTCCACAAATTCAAAATCAAAGTTAAAAATATAATATTTATTGTAGATTAATTAAAAAAAGAACCATATCTCCAATGGAGAACCAGGGGCCACTACAAACAACCAGAGGTCCCCTGGCCTTCTTTAGTTTTTAGTGAGGACCAAACAGGAGGCTCAGCTGTGAAATAGGCAGGACAGGTTTTTGACAAACAGTACAGTACTGAAGCCCAGGCAGGGTTTACAAGTTGTTATGAACGGAGTCCCAAACCCAGAAATAACATGATCCCGGTCGCAATTCACTCTTCCGCCTGTAACAGCCACCTTTGGCTTCGGGAGGAGCCCTCCGCAACTCAGGTGTCACATACCTCCCAACAATCCCGTTCTGAGCGGGACAGTCCCGCTTTTGACAGCAGTTGTACTGAAATGTTCAGACTTTCTCTTTGATCTGCTGCACTGAACAGCCAGAAAAAGATACAATGTTTCTAGCTTAATTGGCTTTTGGCAGAGAGCCCAGAATAGATACTTAAGATACTTTTGCGACAGCTTTAGATAAGGAGGTCTCTTGGGGAAGCTGATTTACAGCTTATAGGGAAATTCACCTTCATTCGCAAAGCTGTGACAACACATAACAGCCATAGAAATGTGTTCAAAGTTTAATAACCTGCCAAATTTTGTATAATGGACATGGTAATTAGGGGGTGTGACCACAAAAATGGGTGTGGTCAACACTTTTTTTTTTTTTTTGCCGTGCTTAGCGTAGCGAAGCAAAAGTTTTTGCCCCTCTTTCTGTTTCCAAAATGTTGGGAGGTATGGGTGCCACCAGGTCTTAGTGTGAGAGGACCAAAGAGAGAGTTCTGTGCAGGCATAGGAACAGAGAACAATAAGCGTGGTCTGGAACAGGCCAGGCCAACACCAATCAGGGGTAGCAGTACAGAATTGGAAGACGAGAGAGGAGTCAGGGTCACAGGCCGAGTCAATACACACCAAGTTTGCAGTACAAAACAGGATCCAAATAGAATAGTCAATACAGGAACAAAAGGTCTGGATAGGCAGCAGGCAAGAACAAGGTCAGGAACAGGCAGGGTCAATCAGATCAGGAACACTCAGAAACGCACCTATGAACTAAGAATTAGACTTTTACGTTGGGCAATGAACATTACACAGAGAGCCCTTTAAATTTTCAAATTTTTGCGCCAAGCGATGGCGTCACTTTCGGCCCGCTGGGTAAAGTCGAGGATATCCAAGTGGTGCAAACCCGGAAGTATCCCAGAAGAAATTCATGTACAATCCATTTCACCAAAATGTAAAGTTGTGTCTTGGCAGCCAAATGCTGGCAAAGTTTCGCTAGCATTAAGTTGTCAGCGCAAGCATTTCAAATTTACTAACGTTTCGTTAGTTCACTTACAATTAGGTCAATTTAAATGTATAAGGAAATAAAAACATTTTGAAAAAAAAAAAGATTATTCGGATAAAAAGGAGTCTATGGGAGATGGCCTTTCTGTAATTTGGAGCTTTCTGGATAACGGGTTTCCGAGTAATGGATCTCATTATCTGTAACTCTATTAAATCTATCCTGTGTAGTGGTGCAAAGTCCATGATCATGTAATAGTATAATTGTCTTTTAAAGTTCTTCCCCATGGGAAACGGTGGGGGGTATCTTGAAGATGACTTGTATTGTAAAGTTATCCATAGATGCAAAGATCTTTCGTTGGTGAACGATTGATTTCAGTGCAATCTGACCGATCCGTCAAATTATCGAGAGGTTAGTGGGAATCAAACGATCGTGCATCTTACGATTTCTCGTCCGACATCTGTCAGAAAATTGATTGGGCAGGTTAAAAAACGTTATCGGTCCCAGTGCAATCTATCTATGTTTGCAGGACCAAGCAGGCAGCTCCCCTTTAGTTTTCCTGCCAATATCTCCTGAAATGGTCTTTTTAGTTGATTGACAAATCGTACATTTACATTTCGAGATAATTGTGGTCTCACGATAACGACAAGATCTTTTAAAAATCTTTGCATCTATGGCCATCTTAAGTTAATCTTCAACATCCAGAGCTCCTGCTTGGCTTTATCTATAATAGTCATCAGTAAACCATGGAAAATGTTTACAATAGATTTTAAATTTATCTTTAAAAAATGTCATAGTTTTTAAAAAAAAAAATCTCATTTTGATACAAGGGATTTGATTTTTTCTAGACTGTTTAATAATATGCTGCTCTTCCCGCAAAGAATATAGTAACCACAACATATCACAAAATCAACAAAGCAGAAAAGTATGTATGTATGGCAGAAATTCGAGTCAATCAAGTAAGTGTGACGTTCTGAATGCTGTACGTGCAGTCATAACAAAGACAACTGCCGTGCCGATGTGACTTCTGCTTCGGGCTACTACTCTCAAAAAAATGAGACACAGAAGTATCTTTGGAGGGTTTCCAGGTTAGGGAACAAATTCTGTGGTCTAAGCCATTCCTGAAATAAACATCCAAAATTAAAGGGAATTCAAACTTAAAGTGTCTCCACAGCTGTTGTTGGATTTCTGGGATGTACAGTAGAAGTTGCATAGCCGATTTCCAAAACAAATGTTTGTGTGAACAATAAATTTAAAATGTACAGTACTACTTTCATAGGAAGGGCAGATGCAAACAAGCAGATTTATTAAGGGTCGAATTGAAAATTCGAATTCACATTTTTTTTTATAGTCAAAACTGTAAAATTGGACCAGGGAAATATCCAAACTCGATTAGAGTTTTTTTTAAAAATTCAAATTTGATTTTCGAGATTTATCAAACCCTGGCCCTTAAAGAATTCAAATTCGACTATTCGCCACCCAAAACCTGCCAAATTCATGTATAAGTCAATGGGAGAGGTGCAGTGACTAATTTGAAGATGTAATCTTCTGTAATCGAGTTTAGTCGAATTGAATTAGAATGTAGTTTTCAGGTCGGTAAAATTCGTCTGAGTTTTAGATATTCGATTTTTTCTTAAATAACGCCGGCGTCCGTTTTTTCGGAAAAATTTTTTTTTTGATCGTACGATTAGAATTCGGCCTAATACGGACCTCTTCGACCCAAAAAAAACTTTGACTTCACTTCGGTTGGTCTTTTTGAAATCGAATTTCGAAGTTTTTTCAATTCGAAACTCGACCCTTGATAAATATGCCCCTAAAAGTACAGATACTTTACTATGGGTTTCTGCTCTAAATAGTAATAATACAGTACCAATGATTGCTCAAGTTTTCATACTTCTAAAAGAGGGTCTAGACAATTTCTTATGACTAAACAGATTTCTACTGTAGGACATGTCAAGTAGCCTGAGGGCACTTACTAGACTTATGTTTGTTTGTTTATCTACTTAATCTACTTAATTACATCTATAAGAAATGTACTTTGTCTGTTTTCTTTTTGTGGTCTCAAAATGTATTTTAAAGAACGAGAAGCGTGTGAAGCATTGGGAAATTACGTCTACACAGTAGAGATGAACAGCTGTTCTGTACATGTGACCATCATTTCAAGTTGTTCTACTCAGTGTCTTGTGAAATAACAAGAAATTGATTGCAGATGGGTTTCTTTTTATCACTGATGCTCAATACTGATAATGAATATGACTTTGGATTCTGACCCAATATCTGAGATATTGTATATTAAAAAGTTAATTGTAGTTTCAACATTTTCCTATCCTATGTAAGATATTTGTGTGAAAAGGGCGCAATATTGCGTATATTTCACCAGTGTTAGACTGGTGAATATAAACTCCAGAGAAAATCGTGTGTTTCTGCAGAAAACATGGCTGTAGTTGAGTACCAGCTTAGGAAAAGCTGAATAATTGGTTCCTGGAGTGAATGGAAGAGAGCAGGGTGGGTTTCCATTGCTAGCTCCAGTAAGTGTTTTGCAGCTGCAAGGTAGTTAGCTAATTAAGTTGTAGTTAAAAGGAGTAGTGAAACTACTCCTCAGTGCTTGAGATCTCCTTGAATGGAGGAGGGTAAGTGGCCAATGGAAACCTCCATGATTCCCCACTGAGCAAAGTGTTGGAGAGAGCTCCAAAGGACTGAAGAGAGAGAGAGAAACCTCTCCCAGGAGACTGAGTGTCAAGAGTGAGTCCAGGAGAGGTTTCTGGGACTTGTGTAGGCTGAAGGCTGTAAATGCTGGAAAGCTGTATGCGTACACCAGTGTGGGCGTTAAAGCGGGACTGATAATGCTTATGTGAAGGAAGATTGTTGAAGATGTAATTTTGGTTAAAATAAAAGTCAGCCAAGCTGCATTTAAGTGTGAAAGGTGGTGTCAGTCTCCATTTCTGTGCTGAAAACTGTGCCGTGGCTATGGTCTTCCCTACCTGAAGGTCACACCATCTACTTTCCAGGTTAGCTCCCTTAACAACCATAAACCCTTAACCCCATTAACATTGTAGAGCACCAGATTAGACATGTTAATAAAGCTTTGTTGTTATTATGTTGACATCTTTTAATAAAGTGTACTGTTACCTGCTATATATCCTTCCTACAAGAGGATATCAGCGTGATAAGGCATGTTTTTTTAAGGAGGTGCTACAGCTTATGAACATGGGAAATTATGTCAGAGGCTGTTGATCTAGCCATTGCCAACACATATCATTTATGGTGTTTTTCATCTTTGACTATGAAGAAAATCAGCGAGCACTCCGGAAGCCTCTTGTGGTAAGTAAAATTCAGCTTTATTTCGAAAAACATTAAAACCATTACATCCTGACGGGTTTCGTATCTGGGCGATAAGTAGTCATAGGCATGCCATTCACTCCATCCTGACGGGTTTCGTATCTGGGCGATACGTAGTCATAGGCATGCCTATGACTACGTATCGCCCAGATACGAAACGCGTCAGGATGTAATGGTTTTAATGTTTTTCGAAATAAAGCTGAATTTTACTTACCACAAGAGGCTTCCGGAGTGCTCGATGATTTTCACTCTGATTGTTATACTGCTTACTCCTCATACACAACTTCAAGTTCTAGCAAGGGGTCACCAGTGTCCAAAAAAAATTGATGTGGCGAATTTTCGTGGCAAATTTGCAAATTTATTCGCAAGCAGCAAAGCGCGGAAATTCGCAGCGAATTCGCACCTATCGAATACATCACTAGATACTATTAGTTGACAAGGACATTGCTGTGATTGATAGCAGTCATTACTTTGGATGACATTTTTACCCCAGATGACTTTTTAAATCCTGCAAAGTAAACTGCAATGTATGCACTTTAAAGAATGATTATGACCTCTGTGCTGCATAAACACAAGCAGTGACTTAGAGTGCTGCCTTGAAGAGTCAGCCAAAAGCCTGTGGAATGACTTAAAAGCGACTAAGTTGTCCACATAATGGAACTGGCTACATTTCAGGTGACTTTCTTTGATATTAAACTATGAAGCCCCATATGGTACTTGGCTAAATGTTCTAACAGTACTAATTTTCTGTATGTAAATTGCATGCTTTAATCATCCCTAAACAATTCAGAAGTATGATGTGGAACAAAATTAGTCCACCTTCTGGGCGCTAGTGAATTACAAAGATTTCAAAGATTTTTATTATACTTTGTAAGGACACAGGTTGATTTAATTCTTTGCCTTCTAATTTGCCCAGCCCCATCTGCCATTTCTAGTGATAATAAATAATTACTGGAAACTCACATTCCCTCCAGTGACGGTAATTGGTATTTACATCAAAGAAATATTTTTCATTAAAAGATAAAAATACTTGATACGCAAGAAAATTAGAGTAGAGTGGCCTTGGCAGAAAACTTTTCTGTATTAGACATGATGTATAGTAAGAGTGGATCTGAGCCCATAGCAAGCTGACATTTGGTTCTTCTAGTGGCATAAGACCCAAACTTGCCCCTGAATTTACTCTCTATGTACATTGCCTTGAAGAAGCTGCCGATGGTGCATGAGCCATAAGAATAAGCAGTGAGCATTGCATGAGAATAGACTAATTACTGCTGTCATAATATACTGAATGAATACTCTAATAGTTGGTTCAAATATCGCATACTGTACATAAAAATAATCTTATAAAAGAAAATACTGACACCACCTCAAACATATAAAAAGGGAGTTAGGGAAATATTGTAGGTAAAATTAAGAAGCGCTTGCCAAAAAGTGCATTAACAACATATTTGTACCAGAAATTGCAGTTGCTAATGTGTCATCATAAGGATCCTGGCTTTTGGCAATACCGTATATACTCGAGTATAAGCCGAGTTTTTCAGCACCCAAAATGTGCTGAAAAAGTCTACCTCGGCTTATACTCGAGTCAGTATACGAGTGGCTGTGCACATTCCACCAAAGCTCCAACCAAGCTTTCCCCTCCTCTGTGGGAAGTTTCTTACCTGCCGGGAAACGCTGGGAAGGTTTCTCTTTGTGACTATAAATGGGACAGAACCCGGAGACTCGCAGCAGCACATTCAATCTCGCACCCCCCAAACAAACAGCGCAACGGTTGGAGCTTTGGCGGAATGTGCACTGCTGGGAGACAGGGGGCAGCATTTCTTCAGTTTGTGATGTGCAGCCAATGGGAATCATTTTTTATTTTACATTTTTGGAGGTAACAACTCGGTGGAAAAAAGGGTTGATTTTCATTAAATGATGGTGGTACCTGCTTGTCTAATAGTCTTTTTTGTGTCTAGGCTTATACTCGAATCAATAAGTTTCCCTAGTTTTTGTAAGTAAAGGTACCTAGGTTTATACTCGGGTCGGTTTATACTCAAGATTATACGGTAATCTCTTAATTTCCCATACAAGAGTTCATCTTGTCCTTGACATTTCTCAGGTCACACAAGAATCCCGGTCAATGTCCAACAAAGGAATAATTATTAAATTTTTTCATTCACAGCTGCTAGTGTCAACATTGCACTTTCTTTAGCTTTCCATCTTTGTTTAAAGCCAGCACCCCCCCCAAAAAAGCATCATTTACCAGATTTATTTTGTTTTCTTTACTAATCTTTGTGGCAGATTAAAGGATCACATTGTCTAAATAAAACAGAAGAATGAAATGCAATAGGGCACTGTGTGCATTGGTAAGGACAATGTGGGGAAACGCAAGGTAAGTCTGGAAATTGCTTTGGTAAAAACAAGTCTACATTGAGGCATTTTCTTAATAAACACAGGGTATGTTGGAATAGTTAGCTGGTAATTGAAGAGTCTTCCAAGTATAGCATTATTGTCACACACACAGTAGAAGGTTAGGGTCCACCCTGGTCATCACTGCTGCAAGAATAACACTTTTCAAGCACATTCTCATTGCCTAAATCCATGGATACTTAATCAGTATATGTATGCCATTTATTAGGTGTGATTTTAGTCCAATACTTTTACATAAAAGGGTCTACTCGGCAAACATTTTTTATTTAATGGAACTTTGTGGTTTAAACCTTGAGTGGGTGTGGACATGAGGGAAGTAAACAAGTACATAGGCCTACGAAGGTTGAAAAACGACGTCCATCAAACTCAAAGTTTTTATGTCTAAATGAAACCAGTTTAACTAATAGTTGATTATTTGGAAGCTACAAAAACAATCTGTAGCCTCTCCAATTTGTCTAGGGGGAGTGGCATTACCCAAGAGGAGGCAGACCCTGCGGCTGTGAGGACCCAGAGATTTGCTTTGTAGAGAGGCCTGCAGGTGACATGCAACGCATGCAAAATTGTGGGTCACCCTTGTTTTTCTTTCGTGTGTAATTTTTTTCCTGTTACGTTGGTTAACCACAATTTCCCCTGGACTGGAAAAATAAATGTGCGGTTGTCACCCCAAAGTTATGCCACTGCCTCAAAGAGGGAAAAAATGACTTCCATGATGTTTCTCTTTTTCTATATTATTAACAAAGCAAAGGCACTAATAGGTAAGCATGAAATTTGTATTGTGTAGATTTTTACAGTACGTGTTATGCATTTTTCAGCTACTCATAATCATAATCTCCAATTGCAAGTCATTATTCAAATAGTATTAGTGGCACTGGCGTAGGTATTGATGTCAATCCTACATCATAACAAGATTTCTGACTAGAAAAAATTAATTATGAGCAGCGTTGTAATAATCAAGGGCAATAACACTCTGACATTTAGTTGCATCACTGCAAACAAAAATATTCTAAAGTCTAAATCATAGGATCTAACACACATGTAATTCATCTGGGCATGACATAGAATTAGGTTTTTTTATAATGTAATTACATTGATGATTACTAATCATATATCAATACACAATATCAAAACATAATTAGCAATTTATACTGTAATATAAAACATCAGAGGGAAGCTGACGCAAATGCCTACGCAGAAACCACAATGTATTTTTTGATTCCAAAATCTTTATGAAATTTTATTTAAAATTGGGCAGTTTGAACAGGTTTAGACGTCAACAAATAATCAAGTTATGGCCATACAAGCAGCCAAAATGATATATTAATATATAAAGATGAATATTAACCTTACCAGGCAACACTGTGTAATGCAGTTCATTCATTTGTATCATAAGTAGGACCATTTACTGCGTGTCAAGTCCAAACAATCCCGTGTTACAGAGGTTACAGGCTTTTTATTCATAGGACTAATCACTTGTCTTCTAAATATGTTGAGTAGAGTATATATACAATATAAACTTTCATTTGAATTAAGTTGAGAAGCGTCTTCAGGTCGACTGTGGTTACCATGTCTAGTGATGGGCGAATTTGGGCTGTTTCGGTTCGCCGAAAAATTTGCGAATTTCCCACAAAATTTTCGAAAAATTCACGAAACGGTGCCGGCGTCTTGTTTTTGACACCGGTGTCCATTTTTTTGGACGCCGGCACACATTCGCCAATGGTCGTCGGCGAATTTTCACTCCGTTTTGTGAATTTATTCGCCGGTGGTGAATCACGGGAATTCGCCGAGAATTCGCACCTGGCGAATAAATTCGCCCCATGTTCCATAGAGGGTAAGTGTTTTTTCCACCTTTACTTTAAAGGGCATGTAAAGTCTAAAATAGAATAATGCTAGTCCAGAAAAAATGTATTTTAGTGGGAGCACTTACCGGACGCTGAATTCAAACGTGCTGCACTGCTAGCCGCCATCCCACGCGGTCAAAAAGAATTCCAGGAACAGAAAAAGGACGGAGCACCGTGAGAATTCAGTAAAATGTTAAAAAATAAAGATTTTTATTCAGTAGACATATAAAAACAGGTTACAGCAGCAGTGAACCCTTGGCTGCCCGCTTGATGCGTTTCGTGGCATCCTGCCACTTCATCCTGCCACTTCTGATGAAGTGCAGGATGCCACGAAACGCGTCAAGCGGGCAGCCAAGGGTTCACTGCTGCTGTAACCTGTTTTTATATGTCTACTGAATAAAAATCTTTATTTTTTAACATTTTACTGAATTCTCACGGTGCTCCGTCCTTTTTCTGTTCATAGAATAATGCTAGAAATGCTGTATTTTGTATACTAAATATAAACATGAACTTACTGCACCACAAGCCGAATCAAACAAATAAACTAAAAGTAGGAAAGAAATGTTGTACATTATGTTTTGGACTTCTGTACCAGCCCAAGGCAACTACAGCCCTTTAGTAGTAAAGATCTGTGTCTCCAAAGATGCCCCAGTAGCTCCCCATCTTCTTTTCTGCTGATGCTCTGTGCTGCTGTTGCTTACTGAGCTGAGGAACCCACTCACAATATATAGTATTTACAGAATAGAAATGTCACAATATGTGGTGTCAAAACATAAGACAATATAAGGTTGACTAGTAATTAATACAGATAATAACTACATGGCAACATAGAAATCAGTGCAACTAGTATCAGAATTTAATAATCTGCCTTGTAGCATCATCTTATATTACAGGCCAACTGAATATACTGCTTGATAATGTAACAACCTGCTTGGAGATGAACCAGGGACCTGGTGTTTTTGTGCTGTCTGCATTGCCTCTACTCTATGTAAGTAGACCACTAAAGCCCTGGCTCACTCCTATTGCTTTCCAGGTAATTGCAAGTAGGCTTGGCTTGTTTCACCTATTGTCAATCTGACCACAGGTGATCTGTGTAAGTCATTAAGCTGCCTATAAAACCCAATACACTGCACTGACTCATTGCCCAGAGTAGGTCTATTTCCTGGGTGTGATTCTTTTCTGATTTTCTGTTCCAGACCTTTGCCTGTTTTTGACCATGCTGTATCGCTTCTTGAACCGACCCTCGCCTGTTTGACCACTCTTCTGGATCCTGACTTTGTACTGTGTGACTAATTGGTTTTGACTCTGGCCTGTTTCTCCTGACTACTCTCCTGGTTCCTGATTATGTACTGCCCTGTTTGATTAGTACTGCCCCTGCCTGTTCCACGTCTTTACTCTCTGTTTCCCATCCTTCCCATATATGTTACAGTTCCCTTGCCTGCCTAGAACTTCAACCGTGGTCCTCTCACTTTTAGACCTGTGGGTATCTGTGAAGGGGAGGGCTCCTCCTGAAGCAAAAGGCAATAGCTAGAGGCAGAAGAGTGAGCCGAGATCAGGACCTTGGACAGGACATGACAGATAATTAGTGACGACCCCTAAGTTTAGCTTCTCAACAGCTGCTCAGAGCCCACTGAGCATGTGAGTGTCACAGACACTTTCCAAGATGGTGACCCCCTGTGACAAGTTTGAAGTCCTGGATCATTGCTGCTATTGACAAGCTGAAACGTTAGGCTGGTGCAATGAGTTCAGTATATAAAAGATGGCATTTTTAGCCACAGTCATTTTTAGTGTTTCATTCTCCTTTAAGTAGTGTCCATAAGGGCAACTCTACATGGTGATTCCCATTTTAAAGACAAGACACCCAAGCGGGTGGATAGGTGAACTTCAATGCACCAAAAATTATGGGCCCCTCCATAGCATGGTGTGACCCCTGATTTCATGTGCAGAGTTGCCCCCCACAGCCTCAGGGTCTGCTTCCTCTGTAGTTACATCACTGCATGGGTGCCTATATGGTAGATGTGGCCGCAGGATCAAACAGTACCTAGAGCAATTGTAGTTTGGGGACTTTTGTTTCTCGTTAGCAGCTCTTTGGAATCAGGACTTTCTCTGAGGCAGATTTCAGCAGGAAGATTTTACATATGAGCCAAACATTGTTCAATGTTCAATGAAAGGGCTAAAAATAACCAAAGCTAAATATAGAGTTAAATATTTATTTTGCTAAACATTTGTAAATTTAACTACAATTTTTTCCTAACAAAATAATTAATTGAAAATAACAGTGAGCTCTCACAATTTTATAAAAAAAAAAAAAAAAAGCAATAGAAATGTTTCAGCAGGTTTGGCTGAGATCTTTTGAAAGCTCTTGGAAGAAGCAATTTGACTGTGAAACCTTCATGCATTGCACATTTGTCAAGATTTGGTCAAGAAAACTGATAAATCAGCTCTGATTGATTGGCTGAAGGGAGCTGACTCGGCATGCTGCTCTGCTGTTGGTCTTCTTTAAAAAGGACATTTAAATGGATGTATCATAAAGTCAGCAGCTGGCCTCAATGTGCTGACCTCATGTGAATGTTCCAAAGCTACTGAACAATTCTTTAATACTATGAATAACTTTATATGTCTTACACTTTGTAAAGGAAATGGAACATTTTTTATTCTTGTTCAGGATGTATAAGTGGCCGACCTGTCTTAAATCCACAAGGAGAGGGGGAGGCTAACTTGCTTTCGATTCCTTCTGTATAAGTGTATTTTTATTTGGAAAATAAGGGTGCTAACATACAGATTATTTCTATCCTGTATATGTTTGATCTGCTGTGTTCAGCTGCCTTTTACTCTTGTCCAAACATGGCTTCCTTAGATAATGCACATTCACAAACTGCCCCAAAAGCTGTGCCAGAAAAGCTACAGAAAAACATATATAACCAAACATATATATATATATATAGACAAATACAAGAGTCCTCTGCACTCAACCCATTATCAATATATTTAAGACAGCGACATTTTGTGCATACTGCTACTGAAAAATGCCTTACCCTTTAAACAACACAGGGATTGTTTGTCCATATATTGCAATATATTTAAGCTGGCCAACTACGTCAAAGTCATCCCATATCTGGCCAGTCCTACGCTTAATTTTCATCTGATTCATTAAGAATTCTATTGCTTCATTATACATTTTACAAAGGGACTAAGTTTTACCTGCAACTTACTTGCTGCTTTCAAAGTAAAACTCCCAAACTTGGCTGCCCTTTTATTAGACCCTTTGTAAAATGTATAATTTGTATGATGTCCACCGGATCTCCGTACTCCTGCATTGTTTGTAGCTTAAGCTTAAAGTGCCATGCCTATATGAGTTCAGTGTAAGACACGACCGCTGTCAAAGCGATTGACACGGAGAACCGATTTGACAGCGGTCAGATGTTGTGTCACTTCCTGTTGATGGGCTCAATGGGATCATGGGTATATAAACTTGTTTGGGGGTTTGACATGGTTGCCCTTTGTGGACCGAAACGTCACGTCGGCTTTACATGTGATTTTTTCAATACACTTTTGATTATTCACGAAATATCTCGGTGTTGCTGCTCATTTTTATATTTTTTTTTGCACGAATGTGAACTCATTTCTAGACAATCAATGCAAGAGTAATGATGAGCAAATCTGTCCTGTTTTGTTTCACCAGAAAATTTGCAAAACTGCAACAAAAATTAGCAAAATGCATTGAAGGCAATTGGCAACAACATTTTGTTATGTGCAACAATATTTTACACATGCAACTTTTTTTCTCACTCCAAATGCATTAAAGTCAATTGCGTTTTTTGTCTCTGCAACTTTTTTGTCATTTCGCCAGAAATCCATGCCTGTCCAAAAAAATGCACTCATCACTAGAGTAAAAGCAAATCACTCTTCTAGCACAGTCACCACCCTTTTTATTTTCTTTAGCATTTCATTAGAAATGGTATAACGCCAACTCTTGCTATTTATGTAATAACGATTTTCATTTTAATGCATGTAAAACTGCATGTATAACTTCCCTAAATAACTAGATTGTTTGCTTCTCTGTATTGAAGTTGCTGAAATATCACAGAGACCTCAAGGTTTCAGCCTTACGAGGTTCCAATTCGTGTATCTACTTATCAAGTCTGGAAGGTGATCTCCCTCCTGTGGCCAAGGAGGCATTCACTTGTGTTACATATCCAACAAAAATGCAGTGAGAGGTCTAATTCATGACTGTTTGAGGCAGAATATAAAATATTAATATGGATAAATCATAAATATGTGAATGATCGAAATATACATACATTTCCTTTACACTTAGGGCCTTATTTTTCAAAATCCGCATTTTTTATGAAAAAAGTCCAACCAAGCTAGAATCCACAATTGGAGCTTATTTATTATTAAAAAAAAACACAATTTAATCGAATCGGGGACAAACCCGAGTTTTTTCCCAAATCATACGATTTTTCCAGAAAAGCTAGAATTTTTCGGATTTTTGTCCAAAAATCAGAAATAGTCGGATTTTCGGGCTAATTCCAGCACAGACCACAGAAACTTCCAAATAGGATAGTTACTTTCTCCCATTGACTAATATACAACCCCAGTAGGTCTGAGATGCCAGATTTTTGGATTCTAACTTTTTCCATCTTCGAGGTATAATAAATCTCGAAAAATGTTAGTTTTTTTCCCACTAAAAATTCTGATTTTATAGTAAAAAACCTAACATTTTTGACGTTTTTGGCATTCTGACTTTAATAAATAACCCCCTTAGATATATGTACAGGCATGGGTCCTGTTATCCAGAATGCACTTGACCTGGGGTATTCTGGATACGGTATTATTCCGTAATTTGGATCACCATACGTTAATTCTACTTAAAAATCATTAAGACGTTAAAGAAACCCGATAGGATTGTTCTGCTTCCAATAAGGATTAATTATATCTTAGTTTGTATCAAGTACAAGCTACTGTTTTATTATTACAGAGAAAAAGGAAATATGTTTTAAAATTTAAAATTATAATATTACAAAAACCTTCCCATAATTTGGAGCCTTCTGGATAATGGTTTTCTGGATAACCTGTATTTAGAAATTTAAATGTAGGAAATGTGTTAATGTCATCACCATTTATTGTCTCATTTTGGATGGACTTCCATTAGTAAAGAGCCAAAGTGCAACAAATTGGAACAAATCACCCCCCCCAAAAAAAGCAGCTTTTGCTCCTTGAATTCCAGTAACTGCACTTCTTGCACTATTCAAATACATTGGTTTATAGTCGTAAGCTATTTTGTGATGTATGGACTCCATTTTTGTGTATTTTACTGTATCCTACAACAGACACTTTGGCTTGCACATCCCTTTGAACATTATCCCTTATATAATACGGATAATATCCATAATATGATCCTGAATCACTGCGTGACAGGGTGAGAGGTGCATCCTACTTAAAAGGACAGTAACACCAAAATATTTAATTGTTTAAAAGTAATGGCAATATAATATACTGTTGCCAGCACTGATAAAGCAGGAGTGTTTGCTTCACAAACTCTATAATAGTTTACTGTATATAAACAAGCTGCTGTGTAGACATGGGGGCAGCCATTCAAAGCTGAAAGGAGAAAAGGTACAGGATACACAATAGATAATACAGATAAGCTCTGTATTATACAATGAGATTCTTCAGAGCTTCTCTGTTATCAACTGTGTATCTTGTGCTTGAATGGCTGCCCCCATGGCTACACAGCAGCTTTTTTTTTTTTAAATAAAAACTATTGTTGTGTTTCTGAGGCATTTTTTTTGGTGTTACTGTTCCTTTAATGAATAAACAGCTGGAAACATGTTATTTAGAAAGCTCCTAATTATGGGAAGGTTGTCTCCCATAGTGTCCGTTTTTTCCAAATAATCAAAATTTTTCCCTTTTTCTCTGTAATAATAAAACAGTATCTTGTACTTGATCCAAACTAAGATATAATTAATCCTTATGAAGGCAAAATCAGCCTAATTCGTTTCTTTAATTTTTAAATGATTTTCTAGTAGACTTAAGATATGAAGACCCAAATTACAGAAAGATCCGTTATCCGTAAACCCCAGGTTCTGAGCATTCTGGATAAAGAACCCATACCTGTACAATTGTGATAGAACCTTTTTATCCTTTATAATTACGTGATAAAATATGATTCAAAGTAGGAATCACTACTACTTATATGACGTTTTTATAAATGGAGCCCATAACTCCATATCCCTGAAAAAATCTGCAAATAAGAAAAATAAATAATTTTGCCTGAAGAAGTAGGAACATTTCCACCGTATAAGTTCAGGAGACGTTGCTGCAGAAATAAAGTCTGTAAAATGTAAAACCTACACAAGGACATATCCATGCATGAACTATACCTTGATCATCAAAACACAACATTGCAGCTCTTTATATTTTTTTTTTTTCAAAATAATAATGTAAAATGAATACGGCCCTTTATGGTTAGTTCAAAGGTGAGCAAACCCAACACACAATATGCACACTGGGATATAACACTTTTTTCACATATTTCCAAAAAAAAAGACTAAATTGTATTTTTACTGGAATAAAGACTTTTTAAGAATACTTATCATGTTCCATTACAATGTCCAGCAGGAACATTCAAAATATTCATTTTCAGCCTGCATTCAACATAACGGAATAGCTGAGAGTGAGCATCACTGAAAAATAGTGATGGGCGAATTTATTCGCCAGGCGCGAATTCACGGCAAATTTGCGTGATTCGCCGCAAGCGAATAAATTCACGAAACACCCGTGAAAATTCGCGTCAAAAATTCACCGGCGCCGTTTTGTGAATTTTTGGGCGTTTCGCGAAATTCGCACATTTTTAGGCGAAGCGAAACGGTGCAAATTCGCCTATCACTACTGAAAAATGATTAAAGTCATTAACTGGGGCTGAGCACTGAATGTTGTACAGATACTTGCCATGATATTCTGTGAAGTATTTGGATCCAGGCTCATTTCTCTCCAGATTAATCAGGGATACTTTATGATGTTACTTCTTTTATGAAGATGTTTCACTTTGAATCAAAAACAAAATGACAGGGTTTGGCAACAAACTGGAATTCTGTGCCAAGGTAAACTCTTATAATTTTATGGTCTTGCATTCTTTCTCAATAAGAAATGAATTGAGCCGTGACCTTCCTATTTATCCTCTACACACAATCCGAAGTGCCGAATAAGTAGAGAATTTACAGGGATTCTGTTAAGTGTTGTCTTTGTTGAGATAGAGTTGGTCAGTTGAGATAGATTTATTTGGTCTTCTGTTGCCTAATATTAATTTTTAAGTCAAAATTTCAAAAAAGAAAAATGTGAGTGTCCCCCAAAAAAATGAAATTTTTTTTTAATTGATTGATTCATTATTTTGGGGGACACTCACATTTTTCTCTTTTGAAATGTTGACTTGGACTTACACCCTAGGACTGGGGTGAATTGTGAGTATGTTCCCCATGATTAACTTTAATAATATTTGATTATGAATTACTAATTAATTTTGTAGTAGTACCTTTATAGACTTTTTGGCACCAACACAAATATTATTATTATTAATATAAATTTTTCCCAAACTTTTGGTTTGAAAACTCTGGGAGGGTCTGAACCGCAAGGGTGAAAATCTGTTTACTCTCCTTAAAGGGATTCTGTCATGATTTTTATGATGTAGTTATTATTTCTAAATAACACTGTTGACACTGAAAATAATTCACTCTACCATATATAATGTATTTCCTGAACCAGCAAGTGTATTTTTTTAGTTGTAATATTGGTGTGTAGGTGCATCTCAGGTCATTTTGCCTGGTCATGTGCTTTCAGAAAGATCCAGCACTTTAGGCTGGAAATGCTTTCTGGCAGGCTGTTGTTTTTTCTTACTCAATGTAACTGAATGTGTCAAAGTGGGAACTGGATTTTACTATTGAGTGCTGTTCTTAGATCTACCAGGCAGCTGTTATCTTGTGTTATCTGGTTTCCTTCACATTGTTCTGTTGTTAGGCTGCTGGGGGGAAAGGGAGAGGGTCGATATCACTCCTACTTGCAGTACAGCAGTAAAGAGTGACTGCACAAGTCACATGACTCGGGGAAGCTGGAAAAAAACAGTTTTATCTTTTGAGAAACGGATTTCGGTGCAGAATTCTGCTGGAGCACGCTATTAACT
The DNA here is from genome assembly GCF_017654675.1 of Xenopus laevis. NCBI lineage: Eukaryota > Metazoa > Chordata > Amphibia > Anura > Pipidae > Xenopus > Xenopus laevis. The sequence goes on along the minus strand of NC_054374.1, from coordinate 149,231,923 downwards.
GATGTGTTTTTTTTTTAAAAAAAAACATGTTTTCCCACGACAGTATTCCTTTAATATAATATAACAAAATCTAACAAAATAACTGCCTTTTGCACAAATTCTGCATGTAGAGAGACAGAATTTCTGGCAATTTTAATAGAGCTCTAATACATCTTCTAGGCAAAAGGAGCCCTCCATTAGATATATTGGATCATTCAAATGACACATAACTCCTGAAAGAAGGAGAAACAGATTCTGAGAAATAGTGAAGATGGACTTGATTATTTCAGAAACGGTACCAAATTTTCAATTGATTGTATTTAGAAAGTTTATGATTTCAGTATGCTGAAGCTAATATTACATTTTCATTTTTGCGATAGTTCCCCTTTAAGGATCCTCAAAACATTCAGTGGCTGACCTCTCAATGATGCCAGAGCTACAGGCAAGTGACTTTCCTTATAGTACAATTGAAGAAATCTCTGCAAGTTTCACAGCTGTATCTCCTGTCCATATAATTGAGTAAGGCAAAAAAAACTTCCTGCTTCCAAGATACTTGTAGGGCTAATATCACCATATTACAGCAATGGAAAAAGAAAGGCAGAGGGAGTAAAAAAGTAAAAAAAAATCCACCTATAGGATGTTTCCCAATAACAGCAGATTAAATGTTAGTTACCTAATTCCCTTGATTTCTTTGCCAGATAAAAACTTGTAGGTACAAGCGAAATTGTCGCTGGTGTTCTTTACTTTCAGTAACGACACATCTTGTGAGATCGATTTCCGAATAACTGAAGAATCAAATTACTGTAATTATTTTCTCATTCAGCTGTCAAAAGAGGAAGCAGAAGTATTCTCCTCGATAACAAAGTGAAATCCCCACTTTTTAAGTTGTCACGACCCAGCTGAATCCCCTATAATGAGTAGTTGTACATTTTTATTTTTTTTTTTTTTTTGCAGTTCCGTGATTAAAGAGCTAACCCACAACTTTAAAGATGATAAAATATGAGCTCCTGCCAGTAATTTCCCAGTGAATCCATTGAACAGAAATAAAAGATTAGTTAATGCGGTTAAAGTACAGTGTGTGTTATCCTTGATAATGCCTCTTGTGTCATTCATTTTTTAGAAATTTAATTTAAAGGATAATCTTTCTGAGACTGTAAATTTGACTCCCAGGTTCTCCCAGTCTCCTATGAGCTAGTCATACCTCAAGCAGCTTTTGTGTTTGATTGTCAACCCAGTTCAACTGACTTGTGAAAATGTATTTCTTTACTGGCATAAGTTGGTCAAGTTTGGGTTGTTTACTGGACAAAGGCCACTTAAAGGAGAAAGAAAGGCAATTTACACATGGGGGTACCACCCTGGGCCAGTGCTCCTATTAGGAGAAAACTGCACCGGCTCGGGGTTCTTCCATCGAGCACCACGGAACAATCCTCTTCCAGCTTCTTCTTTTTTCTCTTTCTGCGCAAGCAAGTAAGGAGCCAAACTTTAAAGGGCATGTAAAGTCTAAAATAGAATAAGGTTAGAAATTCTGTATTTTGTATACTAAATATAAACATGAACTTACTGCACCACAAGCCTAATCAAACAAATACTTTATGCTTTCAAAGTTGGCTACAGGGAGTCACCATCTTGTAACTTTGTTAAACATCTTTGCAAGACTAAGACTGTGCACATGCTCAGTGTGGTCTGGGCTGCTTAGGGATCGTCATAAACAAAGCTGCTTGAGTTCTGCATGGCTGGAAATAAGGTGGGGGCTCCCCTGCTGTTCATAAGTATGATTGTTTCCCTGCTCAGCAGTTAGGGACCGTCTGACAATTCCTATCCACAGCAGTAAATGAAGGGGGAATTTCACTGCATACATTCAGGTTTCTTATAAAAACGGTACACATTTTTTAATTAAAGTATATTGGAGATAGGTTTCTTTTTCATTAAAGAAAGTAAAAATGGGATTTTATTTTTTTGCCTTTACATGCCCTTTAATTAGATTAGAAGAAAAGAGGTTCTGTTTTAAGGGTTAACTACAATGAGAGCTGTGAAATTGTGGAATTCTCTCCATGAATCAATTGCACTGGCTGATACATTAGATAGCTTTAATAGAGTGTTGGATGGCTTTTTAGCAATAATAAATACTTTCACCGGCTTTCAAATGGGGTTCACTTGACCCATCTAAAAAACAAATGCTCTGTAAGGCTACAAATGTATTGTTATTACTACTTTTTATTACTCATCTTTCTATTCAGACCTCTCTCCTATTCATATTCCAGTCTCTTATTCAAATCAGTGCATGGTTGCTAGGGGAATTTGGATCCTTGCTGAAATTACAAACTGGAGAGCTGCTGAATAAAAAGCCAAATATCTCAAAAGCCACAAATAATGAAACAATTAAAACCAATTGCAAGTTGTTTGTGAAGATTCTCATTCATCCAGGTCATTGTATATCTGTAGAAATAAATCACATGGACTTGCTGTGGCTTTTTTTGAAGATGTTTCACCAGTCATCCAATTGGCTTTCTCAATTTGGCCATTCCAAATTGAAACGTCTTCAAGAAAAAAACACAGCAAGTCCTGTTAATTTGACTTATTTCTACAGATATAATTGCAAGTTGACTGAGAATATCACTCTCTAAATTATACTATAAGTTAACTGAAAGAACATCCCCTATAATATTTTCATATATATATTTATAGGGTCTTCATAAATCTTTAAATAATATCATTACTTATTTTGAAAGAGTCACGGGTCCAATCCATTTTTTCCTATACAGATATGGGATCCATTATCAGGAAAACCTTTATCCTGAAAGCTCTGACTTGCGGAAAGGTCATCTCGCATCGACTCCACTTTAAGCAAATAATGCAGAATTTTTAAACATATTTCCTTTTTCTCTGTATTAATTAAACAAAAGCCTGTAGTGGTTCACAACTAAAATATAATTAATCCTCATTGGAGGTAAAACCAGCCTATTGTGTTTATTATATGTTTAAAAGTTCTTTAAGAAGACTTGAAGGACAAGCAAAGTTAATCTAAAGAAGTAGCTAGAAATGTTGTACATTATGTTTTGTGCTTCTGTACCAGCCCAAGGCAACCATAGCCCTTTAGCAGTAAAGATCTGTGTCTCCAAAGATGCCCCAGTAGCTCCCCATCTTCTTTTCTGCTGATTCACTGCACATGCTCTGTGCTGCTGTCACTTACTGAGCTTAGGGACCCACTCACAATATACAGTACACATAGAATAGAAATGTCACAATATAAGGCTGATTAGTAATTAATACAGATAATTACTACATGGCAGCACAGAAACCAGTGCAATTAGCATCAGAATTTAATAATCAGACCTGTAGACAAACCTCATTTTCTGCTTGATAATTAGTGACGAGCCCTAAGCTTAGCTTCTCAACAGCTGCTCAGAGCCCACTGAGCATGTGAGTGTCACAGACACTTTCCAAGATGGTGACCCCCTGTGACAAGTTTGAAGTCCTGGATCATTGCTGCTATTGACAAGCTGAAACTTTAGGATGGTGCAATAAGTTCAGTATATAAAATATGGCATTTTTAGGTCTATTCATTTTTAGGGTTTATTTCGCCTTTAAGGTATGGAGATCCAAATAACAGAAAGACCCCTTATATGGAAATTCTCAGAGCATTCTGCATGACAGGTCTCATATATTTTATGATTAGCCTGCCAACTCTTCTTTATTATACAATGCACTCCTTTATTCCAATTTATTATTAAATATATTATATTATTATGACAATATTATATTGTTATTTCTAATGGAGTAAAAGAAGGGTGTGATGCAGGGCAGAGATGGAGTAAAATGAAGAATTTCAAAGTATTGACAAAAGCAGCATGGAAAAGAGATTGTAGCCAGCCTGAGCAATTTCAGAGCCATAAGTAATAATTGTGGAATGTGTCGTGATCTCGCAGTCCTGTTTCTGCTCCAGTGGATTTAATTGCAAACTGTTGGCCAGCTCTAACAAACTGTGCTATGTCTCCTCATTCACTGCAAAGAGCTGCTTCCTCTAGTGTTAAATCAGGGAAGCAAAATAATTGTAACTAAGGTAACTATAGGGGGGTTGTGGATGCACACCTGAGGCCAATTTCAAAAAGTTTAAAGCCCTGTCTAAGTTAGGGCTCTTACACACGGCCGTTCCGACCTGCGCTCCCCTGCGTTCCGTTTGTTGGCGTTCAGCCGCAGGGGAGCGCAGGAATAGACGCAAGTAATGATTTGAAATGGGGCTGTACTCACTCAGGCGCGTGTAGGCGCCGAACGCAGGAAAAATGCAGCATGTTGCGTCTGAACCTGCGTTCGGCGCCTACACGCGCCTGAGTGAGTACAGCCCCATTTCAAATCATTACTTGCGTCTATTCCTGCGCTCCCCTGCAGCTGAACGCCAACAAACGGAACGCAGGGGAGCGCAGGTCGGAACGGCCGTGTGTAAGAGCCCTAATTCAAGTAAATATGCAAGTGCATGTAATTTTGAAACAGGGTTTTTTTATCACAAAGTTATGATCATAATATTGATAAGCCACCATACCACGTCAAGGTAAAACCCCACATGGTGGTCCCTAACTTATTTATCTTTAGTCATAGTAAAAAAGGAATATTACCTCTCTGTGTAGTAACAATTCTTTATGTAAACATCTCCTGTGCTTTGGTTTCAAACTCTGTGCTAAATCCTCCCCCGCCAACTGCTAAGCGGCTTTTAAGAGGGAGAGACTGCCTTAACCAACGCCCATTTTAGAAAAGTAGAAGTCAGGTGTTGTAATTAAAAACAAAGTAGAGTGATATGTGCAGTTGCACAATAGTGTGTATACATGTGTAAGTGAAATGTGAAGGTGTGTATGGTAGTGATAAGGGAAAGTGTATGTGTATTTGGGAGTATGTATGTAAGTTAGCATAGAATGAAAAGAGTTTGTAACTAAGGGACAGATTTATCAAAGGTAAAAAAAAAAAACCTTTATTTGTCCATTTTATCACCAGCGAAAAAGAGCTGTGAGCAGATTTTCCCATTTGTATGTTTTGATAAAAGAGTCAGATCAGTAAGATCTTCAGAAAAGTTGTTGAGAATATCTGGAATACCTTTCAAAAATATGAAAAAATGTGACATGAGGAATACATGTTACATTTTATCTGGAAGGGCAATTTGACCTTTGATATATTTGCCCCCCCCCCCTCCAAGTTTTGGTAGTCCATAATAAAACCTATTTAAAAATAATTCATCTTCTCTTCTGTGTATACTCAACATTATTCATTTTTCATATATACAGGTATGGGACCTGTTACCCAGAATACTCAGGACCTGGGGATTTCTGTATAAAGGGTCTTTCTGTAATTTGGATCTTCATATCTTAAGTCTATTAAAAACATGTTATAAACCCAATAGGCTGGTTTTGCTTCAAATAAGGATTAACCCCTTCACCCACCATGAGTCCCCTCCCAATCCGATTTTTAGAATTGCCCTTTCCAAGTCCCTATCAGATGACCTGCCTAACCAATAAACTAAAATGTGCCTGATGCGCGTTTCACCACCAGTTGTGGGCTTTGTCAAAGGCAAGGGATCTATTTCTCTCCGGTTGGATGTGCCTGAGGCACACTCCACTCCACCGAATGTGCGTTGTTTAACTAAGGGCTCTTACACACGGCCGTTCCGACCTGCGCTCCCCTGCGTTCCGTTTGTTGGCGTTCAGCCGCAGGGGAGCGCAGGAATAGACGCAAGTAATGATTTGAAATGGGGCTGTACTCACTCAGGCGCGTGTAGGCGCCGAACGCAGGAAAAATGCAGCATGTTGCGTCTGAACCTGCGTTCGGCGCCTACACGCGCCTGAGTGAGTACAGCCCCATTTCAAATTATTACTTGCGTCTATTCCTGCGCTCCCCTGCGGCTGAACGCCAACAAACGGAACGCAGGGGAGCGCAGGTCGGAACGGCCGTGTGTAAGAGCCCTAAGGCTCTGGGTCATTGATACCTATGGGTTTAAATGTGTTCAACCTCACACTATATGGGAGGGATCTCGAAGTGGGTGAAGGGGTTGGCACTGTGAAGGACAATCTTTGGGGGACCCCACCAGTGTTCACATTTACTATGGTGGTAATTTGAATGTGCTACTTAATTATCAATGGTTAGCAGTTGCTTCCTATATATATAAGTACAAGAGCACATTGTCTCCTTAACCCACCAATTACCTGGTCAGTCATTTTCAGTCATTTTCCTGCAGTTAACCTCTTATTTTAATGTTGCATACTAGACATTGTTTTAATGATATAATAAAGGTTAAGTTTTAATTTTGAGCTTCGGAGCTTATGGCTGGGAGGGTGCAGTTTGATGGGTCAGCTCTTTCTCATTTCTTTTTGCCATTATATAGATCCTAAGAAATGCTACCATGCAGGGAGGTGCCGGCTTTTGAATATTATGACCAGAGTTAAATAATTGTGGACCGACATATGGGGGTTAGCTTGACGTGGTATGGTGGCTTTATGATCATAATTATGTAACTAAAAACCCCTATTTTTGTAAATACATGCACTTTTATGTATAGTATAGTATAGTATAGATAGAATACTTATGAAACGGGACCAGAGAATGTGCATTGATCAATCCCCCTTCTCTTTCACTATGATTGTAGTTAATTTGGCCAGATCAGTAGCACTTCCATTGTACTTGCATTGTATATTTTTAATTAGCCTTGGAGTGCTCCCACAACCCCCCCTTTTTTGCATTTTGTATGGAAACCCCGTTATCTAGAAAGCTCTAAATTACAGAAAGGCTGTCTCCCATAGACCCCATTATAATCAAATAATCCAATTTTTTTTAAAACAGTTTCCTTTTTCTCTGTAATAATAAAACAGTACCTTGTACTTAATCCAAACTAAGATATAATTAATCCTTATGGGAAGTAGAACCAGCCTATTGGGTTTATTTAATGTTTACATGATTTTCTAGTAGACTTAAGGTATGAAAATGCAGAAAAAAGATCTGTTATCGGGAAAACCCTAGGTCCCGAGCATTCTGGAAAACAGGTCCCATGCTTGTACAAGCAGCCACATATCACATATAATTTTATTATATATATATATATATATATATATATATATATATATATATATATATATATATATTATATATAGATATATATATATATATATATATATATATATATATATATATACATATAGATAGATAGATAGATAGATAGATAGATAGATAGATATCCCTTCAGTATTATTTATATTTTCTACAATTAAAGGGAAACTGTAACTATTTGACTACAGAGTGACCACATTATTGGACTATTGTCCAAAAAAACAGGGCAAAAAGTATTTGCCAGTCTTATCTGTATGGGCCGCGACGTCTGTTTTTTGCATACTGCATTATATAATACTTTGAATGAAAATATATTTCAGTGCTCTACTGTTATGCCAAATCCTCAGTTCAGCCTTGCACAAAATACCCTAAGCCTCAGGAAACAGATGTGAAAGTGCCAGCACTTTAGGATGGAACTGCTTTCTGACAGGCTGTTGTTTCTCCTACTCAATGTAACTGAATGTGACGCAGTGGGACCTGGATTTTACTATTGAGTGATGTTCTTAGATCTACCAGGCAGCTGTTATCTTGTGTTAGGGAGCTGCTATCTGGTTACCTTCCCATTGTTCTGTTGTTAGGCTGCTGGGGGGGGAAGGGAGGGGGGAGATATCACTCCAACTTGCGGTACAGCAGTATAGAGTGACTGATGAGCACAAGTGACTGAGCACAAGTAACATGACTGGAGGCAGCTGGGAAACTGACAATATGTCTAGCCCCATGTCAGATTACAAAATTAAATGTAAAAAATCTATTAGCTCTTTTGAGAAAAGGATTTCAGTGCAGAAGTCTTCTGGAGCAGCACTATTAACTGATGTGTTTTGAAAAAAGCATTTTTTACCATGACAGTATCCCTCTAATATGTGGCATTCAGGGTCGGACTGGGCCGGTGGGACACCAGCAAAAAAACAGGTGGGCCCTGACGATTGGAATATCTTGTGCCGTGTCCATAGCACCTGAGCATGCATGCGGCATGCCATTGTTACGCATGGGGGTTTGAAAGTCAGGAGGGGGCCCCTGGTGACTGCAAGGAGGGACCTTCGTGTTTCAGACCCGGTGGGCCCCCAATGCTCTGGTCCGACCAGTTGAGTATAGGGATTACCGTATAGGCTTTGTTTATTACTGAAGGGATTTTATGACCCACTTTTTTATGCATTCTTCCTCTATACAGTATGTGTCTGTTAGAAATATTACGACAATGTTTCTATGAAACCCAGCCTTGATATTTTATGTTCTTCATGTTTTAATCACCAAAAAATTCTACTGCTTTTGATATTTCTTGAACTAAACAGACAAACTGAAGCTACTCCATGTTAGTTCTTGCAAATTTAGTTCATGTCATTCCTAGAATACAAGCTCCTCTCTTTTGTCTTTCTTGTAACTATTTTGTCTTACAGATAAACAGATGAGCAGAGGGATTATCTGCAAACTGGGATTCGAATGTGCTGCCTCACAAGGGACAAACATGGAGCATCTTAATTTTCCCTGTTTGTCCTTTTTATATTAAAGGACAAGGAAAGTTAAACTACAGAAGTAGCTAGAAATGTTGTACATTATGTTTTGGGCTTCTGTACAAGTCCAAGGCAACCACAGCCCTTTAGCAGTAAAGGGCTTTTACAGTGTAAGGACATTTAGAAGTCACCTTGGGGCTCCATCCCCTGTATAAAAGTGTTGTAGATGCAACATGGAAGGCCTCATTGACCACTAATATCCTTAGATTTTACAAATGTGGGTACATTTATTCCGTATATCAAATACTGTATATTGAATAATATTCTGTCATCACATATATTCTCTAATTTTTTTTTTAGCTGACTAATAGTAAATTGTTTTGAAATACCCACAAAGTATATAGGAACCCTGCTACATCCACATAATGATCCAATAGCTTCCAATCTGAATTTGCACTGCTGCCCAGGGTTTACATATGATGGAACCTGCCTGACATCTAGTGACAGTAAAAGAGAACTGCTTTGATACCAATGTGGTTTCTGTTTAATAGAAAGGTGATGTTCCTTTTTTCTTTTTACCAATCACCTTGCATTCTATTTGATCCTTGAATGTTCTATTTGACATATTCTTGCAGGGGCAATCCTGGCCCCTTTGCCACTCCTTTTTGGCATTAAAGGAGGTCCAGGGGGGGCAGGACACCAGCGTAAAGTAGCACTCCCAGCACTAGAAGAGCCAAATTTCCAGGTTCAGTCTCTCTGCTGAGGGGCCCGGTGCACTCTGATCCCCATCCTCCTGCCCCACTCCCCATCTTAACTCCGCCCACTCTCTGCCCGACTTGCATCCCCAGGGCCGCCATCAGGGGGGACAGGGGGTACAGGTGTCCCGGGCCCGGCAGTGCTGCACTTTCCAAAGAGCCAGGCCCCCCTTGACTCCTGAAGCGGCGAAAAGACCTGAAGTCATGAAAACAGCCAAGATTGAAGTCCTGAAGCGACGAAAAAAACCAAAGTCACGAAAGGAGGCGAAGTTGAAGTCCTGAAGCCACGAGTTCAATTCTACTGAATTCCAATTTATTATTTTAATACTCTAAAGGCCCCTGCCACGCATTTTGTGACTATAACGGTCACTTCATCAGAAGCCAAAATCGCCCCCTGCTAACAACATATTTATACACACAATTTTTTTGACTTGTTAGGGGGGCCCTGGCGCCAATGTTTTTTTTTAAATTATAGGGGGGCCCTGGTCACCAATTATTTTTTTTAACTTGTAGGGGGGGTCTGACCACCAATTTTTAAAGGGGGGCCCTGGCACCACAGTTATAAGGGGGCCCTGACCATCATTTTATAACTTGTTTGTGTGGGGGGGTTTCCTTTTTTAGCACTGATGTCTGTGTGGTCTTTTAACTGTTGTGTGGAGTGGGTGGGATCTGGGGTGGGGCTGGGCTTGGGCTTGGGCTGGGGGCCCCAATAATTTTGTTGTACGGGGCCCCGTGATACCTAATGGCGACCCTGTGCTTCTCCCTTCCTCGCTGCAGGTAAGAGAGTGGCTGGGGAGGAGGGCTTTTTTTTTTATCAGCTATAGAGGAAGCAGACCCCACAGTCCAGGCTCCCTGCCATATCTCCCAACTGTCCAGTTTTTAGAAGGACAGTCCCTCTTTTGACAACTCAACCCGCAGTCCCTCGTTTGTTCTGGAAAGTCCAGATTTTCTCTCTGCACAGTCAGAAAAAATAAACAATGTTTCTAACTTAATTGGCTTTTGGCAGAGAGCCCAGACCAGCCACAGGTGCAGATAAGATACTTTTGTAACAATTTTGAGATAAGCAAATAAGAAAACAGGTCTCTTGAGAAGACTCACAGCTTAAAGGGCAATTCACCTTCATTAGCAAAACTGTAATAACTGGTAGAAAAAAAACACAGAAATATGTTCAAACTTTCATAACCTGCAAAATTTTGCAAAATGAACATGGTAATTAGGGGGTGTGGCCACAAAAATGGGCGTGGTCACTGTGCATGGCAACTTTTTTGTTCCTCTTTTTATTTCTAAAATGTTGGGAGGTATGCTGCGACTGCTCCCACTGTTCCCCTGTTTGTGTAGGTTTCCTCACACACACGCACTCAAAAAAAACTTACAGGCAGGTTAATTGGCTCCACTGGGACAGGGGCTGATGGGAATGTGCCATGCTATATAAATACTGGGAGCTACAACATGAAACTGGCCACTGCTCCTTAAAGGGCATGTAAAGGCAAAAAAATAAAATCCCATTTTTACTTTCTTTAATGAAAAAGAAACATATCTCCAATATACTTTAATTAAAAAATGTGTACCGTTTTTATAAGAAACCTGACTGTATGCAGTGAAATTTTCCCTTTATTTACTGCAGACGGATCCTAACTGCTGAGCAGGGAAACAATCATACTTATGAACAGCAGGGGGAGCCCCCGCCTTACTTTCCAGCCATGCAGAACTCAAGCAGCTTTGTTTATGACGATCCCTAAGCAGCCCAGACCACACTGAGCATGTGCACAGTCTTAGTCTTGCAAAGATGTTTAACAAAGTTACAAGATGGTGACCCCCTGTAGCCAACTTTGAAAGCATAAATTATTTGTTTGATTAGGCTTGTGGTGCAGTAAGTTCATGTTTATATTTAGTATACAAAATACAGCATTTCTTGCCTTATTCTGTTTTAGACTTTACATGTCCTTTAAAGGCAGAGTTAGTACATATTATGAAAAAAATGTCTCCCCAAAAACTTGTAACTTGACTCAATACATCCGGGTGCTCTTCTACGCTTGAAATTGCTCCAGTGTGCCGGTTGCTCATTGAACTGGAGAGGTTCACCCCCCCAAGACCTTTTAAGGTGACCATACACGCTAGATTTACGATCATCTTTCCCATGACCATTAGTCCTATGAACAATGTTTTGTCCACTCTAATAACGTTAAGATATGCAGGTAAAAACAAAAATAACTGTTTAGCTCTATCTGATGATTCAGCATTAACGTTATGATGTTGGGGCACCTTCAAAGGTGCCCGATCAAAATTTTCAGTCCTGCCTGATTGACGAGACGTCTGATAGCTAAGGCTTATTACCGATATCGGTTGCCTAGTCTCCCACCACACATGCACCTTTGTACGATATTATCAGTGTTAGTGATGAGCAAATAAATTCGGCAGACACAAATTCGTGGTGAATTTCCACGTTTTGCCGCAAGCGAAATAATTCACGAACCTGCAGTAACAATTTGCCGGCTAAAAATCCCCTGAATCAAAAAAATTGACGCACGTCAAAATTATTTTGATGCCCATTTTTCGGTGTTTTGTGAATTTCACGATAAATTCGCTAATTTTTCGGTGAAGTGAAACTACACAGTTTCGCCCATCACTAATCTCTGTCTTTGGCCACCTTTATACTTGTTATGCGAGCATCCAGTAATACTTCAGGACACCCAGGACCCTGAACTAGGGATAGGCAAACAAAAGAGATGTTTGCCTAGCGCCCCCCACTATTGCACCCAAGACGTATCGTTTCTATTTACCCCCTAGTTCTGACCCAACTGGGCTGAATATGAATTATGGAGTCACATTGCCATTGCACCCCAACTTAAAAAAGATATGGAAAATATGGGGTTCTTGAAATTCAAGTCTCAGTCCCCTTTGCTCCTGTTCTGTGAGAAACTTCATAAAGGCCTATAATGCATCTCAGAAAAAAAGAGAGGGTGGGACTGAAAAAGGAAAAATAATCTTCATCTAGTCCTTCTTCTCCTCTCCAAATTTCCCGTCACTCACCCTTTTTTACGTCCAAAGACTGTACATGTTACGCGACTGCACATTAAAAACTAATAGTTTTAAACTGCATCCAGATGCATATACAGGCAGCGATACATACAGCATTTGCCCCCCCCCCAAATTTGAATTGCAGTAGTGATAGTTCTGCTCCACCAGGGGGCAGTGCTGCTGTTATAATGGACTACGTTTGCTGCTGCGCTGTTATAAATGGCAAAAAAGTGAATATTCCGAATGAATTATAAATATGTATGTTAATCACATTCCTGCCAGCCACTAGGGATCTTTACATTTTTGTACTTTGATCTCAGTATTTCTGGTTTGTTTTTTTTCTAAACATCAAGGATTAAGTGAAGACACTGTAGATATTTGGGAGCTGTCTATAATAAACTGCCTGTAAATGGAGGAAACTGGATGTCTCAGCTTCCTCTAAAGAAATGATCTTTTGTGCCTTTTAACCAAAAATATTTAAACCTTTTTTTCAAATAATGCACCAGTTCAGAGAGTTGCTGAACCCAATAATGTTATGGTGTTAACTAGCGTTGAGTAAGTTTTTTCACCAGGCACCAGGCATGGATTTGCAGCAAAATTCTGTGTTTTGCAATCGCCACATTGAGTAAACTGACACAATAAAAAAAATGACTTCAGAGCAATATGAGTGAAAAAAAACACTAGAGTAGAGTACAACTGCCCAATAACTTGAATTTATTTTGGATGAAAAAAAGAACCAATGACAAACAAAATTATTTTGTGAATTTTTTTGCTGTTGACCGCATTGATTCTTCTTTTATAATCTTACCTGTTATCCAATGGCACTGTGGGATTTGTAGTTTTATAGGGAAGATTAGCTCTCCGAATTATAAGATAGCAAGGTAAAATTGAGACTACAGTCCCCAGTGACCTACTTTCTCCTCCGTGTGGGGTCCCAGACTTAGAAAAATACAGGCAGCTAGAACTTGGGACTTCTCCACCTCTAACAATTTTCCTATTCCTCCTTTCTCTTTCAATGCTGGTCTCCTTTGAATAATTTTATGCAAACGTTTTTTAACACCCTATAACTTTAACGGGGGTGTATGGATTAATTATTACTCACCAATTTTTATGCAGTCTTCAAAGATTACCTTAATTGATTTGCAGCAATTTTAATGAATTTAGTAAAGTTTACTTTTTAACAGTTAATCAGTTATTTACAATCTTCTATAATGAATGGATTTGAATGTGTGATATATAATAATGAATTAACTTTAATCTCACCTGGGTCAATTTAATCCTGGTTATTTAAGTTAACTTCTTAATTTCATTTGAAGCACTAGCACTTTATAGCACAATATTAATTAATCCTGTTACATGATTTTTAATTGCTAATGAATTATTAGCACCTAGAACATAGCACTTTATTGGGTAACCCAGCAATGGCTGCCCAATAATTGAAGCAACACTGGGTTAGTAACCGTTAACGAAACTGTTAATAAACTCTGACACTGCTGCACTAATATTTGAATTTTCTTTAATTGGTGGTCAATTGAATAGAGAGGGGTTTTACTTCTTTTCATTTCTATAACACATTATTTTGGTAATCACACCTCTTTCGTTCGGAAAACGTATTGCTTTTTTAGGAAGGTACACTGAACAATTCTTTCTTTATAAAGTTAAAAATACACCGTCAACAAAAACAAAAGTGCAGAAAGGTGTAATACAGTATATCTCAATTTATATATAGTAAGCTGCACAGCGGTAACTGATAATACCAATAAAGCAAAGGATTTACACATTAAATAAGGCAAAGTTGCTACTGTTACAAATAGCAGAAATGAATAAAAGAATAAAAAAATATTTCTAAAAGGTGAGAGCTTCAGCAATGCTGCCTGTTACAGCACTCTATACACATGCATGGGAATTGCACATGGAACACCTGCTGGTTACAGACAGACAGCTAGAATGCCATTAAAGGGAATGTAAAATAAGGCTAGAAATGCTGTATTTTGTATACTAAATATAAACATGAACTTACTGCACCACAAGCCTAATCAAACAAATAATTTATGCTTTCAAAGTTGGCTACAGGGGGTCACCATTGTGTAACTTTGTTATACATCTTTGCAAGACTAAGACTGTGCACATGCTCAGTGTGGTCTGGGCTGCTTAGGGATCATCATAAACAAAGCTGCTTTAGTTCTGCATGGCTGGAAAGTAAGGTGGGGGCTCTCCCTGCTGTTCATAAGTATGATTGTTTCCCTGCTCAGTAGTTAGGGACCGTCTGACAATTCTTATCCAGAGCAGTAAATGAAGGGAGAATCTCACTGCATACAGTCAGGTTTCTTATAAAAACGGTACACATTTTTTAATTGAAGTATATTGGAGATAGGTTTCTTTTTCATTAAAGAAAGTAAAAATGGGATTTTATTTTTTTGCCTTTACATGCCCTTTAAAAAGTGTCCTTTGCAATTCTCTGGCATCAACTACCGATGCGGTAATGGCGGAGCTCACCCAGAGTTGTGTATCGTCCTGCTTGATCGCAGCTCTTGCGATACGCCGGTCACTCCTTGCCGGCTCCTGCACCAAACTCTCAAACCGCTGTGGAGCGCTGATCAAGAATAAATCAGGAGTCTGACACTGTTAACATCAATCTTCGGCTTTATTCAGACGCATGTGAGGATTACATCGGAGGGTGTACAATTCTAGCGCGCTTCATGCCATAAAACTGGGCACTTCAGAGTAATACAATTCTCTGCACTGCTGGTCCTCACTGTAAGGGCTGAACTATATGAATGTTTTCTGTCGGTTCGTGTCGGAATGACAAAACGTTGGAGACAAATCGGATGTAGTGGTACGTGCGACATATCAGATGTAGTGGGACTGAACGAAAAATCTCAGGTATAAACTACACACGATAAGACTGTCGACACTCGTGATGTATTGGATGGAATGTAGTTTATACCTGCGATTTTTCCTTCTGTCCCATTATATTTTGACGTGTGCCACTACATCCAATTTTTCGCCTTCGTTTTGCCGCTCCGACACAATCCGATGGAAACATTTGTATAGTTGAGCCCTAAGGGTCATTTGCAAAGCAGCAAGTGTTGCCTTAAAATGTGTCTGCGTATTGATGCTATTCTTGAAATGTACTTGTTTCGAAACGCCTGTTCCAGAAAAAGCCTCATTTGTAGAATAGGCCATTTTGCATTTTGCACGCTGGGTTCAGTTCTGTGCAAATTGCCGCAGGCCTCTGCACTACGTTTCAGAACACAGATATCTGCAGCACAGCTTTTGGCTCCACTGCTGACTGCGTTAGTCCACACAGGATCCAAGGGAGATGGGCAGACAGTGCTGGGCCAGGCACCCTATCTGATACCCTGGGATCCTAAATGGCTGTATAGATTTGCCATCATGCATCATAATCAACATTATTAATTAACTGAACATGTGTGTGCAATAAGTCATTGACTGATTGATTGGGGGGAAGCGAGTGATCCTTATATGAGTACTTTCCCACTAGCAACTGTGCCGCCTGGCCAAATTCATAAACACGAAGCACCAGCAGCACTAAAATCATCGCTTTATTGAAAAATATTTAAAAACATGGACCGCAGAAAGTTACATGCTTGACGCGTTTTGTGGTCAAAGCCACATCCTCAAAAGCATTTGTGCCCCTGGGTTTGTAAATCTATAAACTTAGGGCCAAGTTGAGTTTGTTTTGACGCATCAGGTGCAATTACGGAAAGAACAGCCTAGCGCACAGCTGCAATTTGATTGGGGAAAATACTGAATTGTAGTCAAATACTGCATTGTGGGGAAATTGAACCCAAAAGCTGCACATTGCATCTGATAAATAAATGCCTCTTTATATGTACAGCCAAAACAACGTTGTTATCTCTTCTCCAAAGTCTTTTGATTCATCTTCTTTGCTTATCTGTTAAAAATATTTATTTTAAATGGTTAGAAAAAGGACAAGGTGCTCCAGAAACAGGGGCCCATTTACTTAGCTCGAGTGAAGGAATAGAAGAAAAAAAACTTCAAATTTTGAATGATTTTTTTGGCTACTTTGACCATCGAATTGGCTACTTCAACCTTCAACTATGACTTAGAATCTAACAATTTGGACTAAAATCATTCGACTATTCTACCATTCTGTAGTCGAAGTACTGTCTCTTTTAAAAAAACTTCGACCCCCTACTTTGCCACCGAAAACCTACCGAGGTGCCATGATCGAACCATTTTGCGGTACAAATACAGTCGAATATCAAAGGTTAATTAACCCTCGATATTCGACCCTATATAAATCTGCCCCTTAGATATATAATCACTCACTAAATAGTAAAAGTGGTCCCCAGCTTTAGGGAGCGGTACAACAGAACATTGGAAAGCGGAGCTGACCGGCACTCAAACGGATCCATAGGACCAGAGGTATTCAGTTAAAAAAATATTTTATTGGTAGAAAAATTAAAAATATAGCTGTATCTCCATCAGGGTGCTTAATCATGGGCTCAAATGACAATAGCAGGATATGAGCATTTATACACATTACAACCAATCAGAAAATTGAGAGAGAAAAAACAGAACAAAAAACCATTAAAGAGACAGTACCTCTATATTTCTTCCAGAGGTTAAATAATAGAGCAAAGTGTTAAAAATCATTTTGGCTGAAGTAAAGTTATATAGAAAATAGTTATGGTTAGAAAAAATAGTAGAAAAATAAATAAATTATATATATATATATTTCTCTCCTGTTTGAATGATTATTAGGCTAAATGGAGACTTCATAGACAGATTCTCATGAGTAGTAACAAGTTACATCAAAATCTGAATTCATACCAAAGGGTATTCTAGTTTTTAAATAAAAGATCCAGTATACTTCTCTTCTAGACAGAATTTTGGATAAATCTCTTCCCCGACAGTTAAGATGTACCTTTTCTGTACCCTGGATACTGAAGAAATTCAGATCTCTGGAATTGCATGAATGAAAATGTTTAGAGACATTGGTTTCTTTTTTAGTTCTAATATCAGACATGTGTTCTCTAATTCTCTCTTTAAGTTTGCGTGAAGTTTTTCCTACGTATTGACTTTGACATTTCGAACATGTAATCAAATAAATTTCTTGTGTTACAATTAATATACTGTTTGATTTCATCAGAGAAGGTATCACTTTTTTTCATGTATGGGCATACTGCACACCTCTTTTCTCCACATATGAAATTGCCATTTATCATTAACCGAAGGGGATGTGATTCTTTTTCAGTATTTATCATACTTGGAGATCGCATATTACTTAAAGTGAGGTTTTTTCTGGTTATGAACTTACAGCCAGAATTTAGAATGTTATTAAGCTTCTCATCTGTCTTCAAAATGGGGATCTTTTTTTCAATTATGCGTTTTATCATAGGGTATTGTGGGCTATACGTAAATATACATAAAGGTTTGTCCAAATTCAAAGGTGTTTTTGAGTTCTTTCGAAATCTGAATGTTTCTTTGTGAAAGAGAGAATTTCTTGTCATGAGTGCTTTTTTGAAGGCTTCTATCAGCAGACTAAGATGGTACCCCCTTTGTAATAGTCTGTCTCTTAGTTGACATGCTTCCTTCACAAAAGTGTCAGAATTGGAGCATAGTCTTCTAAGACGCAGGAATTGGTCTATTGGTATATTTCTTATTAGATGTTTAGGGTGTGAGGACGTAGCTCGTAACAAAGTGTTGGCTGCGCATTCTTTTCGATATAAAGAAGTTGTGGCTTTATTTCTTTCACTTGCCAGGCTTATATCTAAAAAAAAGTAATCTTAGTGTCTTGGTATTCATATGTAAAGCTTAGATATAAGTCATTGGAATTGATGTACTCAATTAATTCTTTAAAGGTTGTTATATCACTTTTCCATATGATGAGCAAATCGTCTATATAGCGTCCGTAAAACTGAATAGATTTATTCCCACCATCCCATGTATAAATTAGCATAGGATGGGGCAAATTTTGCTCCCATCTTCGTGCCTTGTTTCTGTAAGTAGTATTGCTTATCAAAAAGAAAAAAATTATGACTTAATAGAAATTCAATTGCTTCCAGTCTAAAATCTTTTAAAGATGTTCCATAATTGATATATTGATCTAAATGAAAGGACATAGCTTTTAGTCCTTGAGTGTGTGGGATGCAGGAATATAAGGAGAATACATCAGTTGTTGCCCATTTGAAGTGTTGCCCATTTCATAGTGGAAAGTACTTGTCCACTATCTTTTATGTAGCCTGGCAAGTGAAGTACACGCGGTTGAAGATAATGATCAATGAGTTCAGAAAGGGGTTCACCTAAAGATCCTATTCCGGCTACCATTGGTCTACCTTTAGGGGGTCTTTCGGGAATTTTAGGGAGGTGATGAAAGATTGGATTGGATTCTCAACTTTAAGAAATTCTATAGTATTTGTATTTATAACACCTAGACCATGGTATTTATCAACTAATTCAAAAAGTGCAGATTGGTATGTTTTAACTTTATTGGAATTTAGAGCTATGTAAGTGTCAGAGTCTGTTAACTGTCTGATTGACTCTGACACATACATAGCCTGAGCCATCACTACAATTGAGCTCCCTTTATCAGCTCGTCTGATAACTATAGAGATATCTTCTTTTAAATCTTTAAGTGCCTTTGTCTCAGCAGATGTAAGATTATGGCCGTAGGAGGGAGCAGTATTGTTTTTGAAATAGATTAATGGTGGGAGTTCTAAGATAAGTGGGGTAGAAGTTGGACTTGTTACGGAAGTTACAACCCTCGTTATCAGTTTCGACCCCTACCTTAGTTTCTATCATATTATTTTCATGTTGTAAATCTTCCAAAGTTAGTATGGAACATACATCTTTAAAATCTAATGCCTTATTGTCAATTGTGGAAAATCTTTCTTTTGGGGGGGGGCTTATATCTGTTGTCTGAGGGAGTTGGTCCGGCTTGTTATCTTTGTAAAAATGTTTCTTAATGAGAATATTACGAACAAATCTATTAACATCAACTATCGTGTCAAACAAATCAAACCTCTTGATGGGGCAAAATGATAGTCCCTTTTCCAATAAGTCCAGTTCCGTTCTATTCAAAGTCCTTGTAGATAAATTCGTTTGTTTTTCACATTCCGTACTTGGCACTTTTGTGTGTCTCATTCTTTGTCGACTTCCTCTTCTGGTGGTCTCTCTTCTGGAGTTCGTCTTGGCGGTTGAAAAGCCCATCTGTTGTTTTTCAGGTGTTTTGAAGTTTTTAGACGATTGATGGTAAGTATTACCGCCTTCAGGTCCACGAGAAAAGACTTCCATAGCTCTGGATTCACTCGTATTCTGTGAAGAAAGAGGAGAAGACGGCAAGCCAGCAGCAAAACCAAAGTCATCGGTGGAGTCATAGTCTCCACTTGAGAAACTCACATGTTTGGATTTATTTTTATTTTTTAAAATAGAACGGTTGGGTGTACTCGACTTATACATGGAATTTGTGTAGCCTTGAAAATCTGGATACATTATATACTCTGTCTGTTTCATAGTCTTTTTTGTCTCAATTAAATTTTCTCACTTTACTGTCCATGATGTCTGACTCCAATTTTTTTACTTTGTTAGATAAGGACTTATGGAATTGCTCAAAATCTGACTGAATAAAAATCTCAAGAATATTTTTGTGGAGGTTAAGTCTTCTTTAATGGCTCAATATATAAGACGTTTTTCAACTATCAGTTCCATTAGTTTTAACGAGCAGTCAGTCAGGGTTTGATTCCATCGTGTCATAATAGAGCTATTATCATTCAAAGAGGTGGAGAATTTTTTAATGCGTAAACCCCTAGGGATCATTTTGATGTTAATATATTTCGCAAAGCTTGATAGTTCCCACCATGTACGTAGTTCTTTAAGGGGCACACTTACTATGGGTCGAATATCGAGGGTTAATTAACCCTCGATATTCGACCATCGAAGTTAAATCCTTCGACTTTGAATATCGAAGTCGAAGGATTTACCGCAATTAAATATGGTTCATTAGGAAGATGTTATAATATTAAATGTTTAAATATATAAATATTTAAAGAGTGTGGCAAAGTTAATTTAAACAAAAAAATCAATTGTGAAAATGAATTGGAGTGAATAAATACTTATAATGAATTAAATAGGTAAAATAAATAATATTAATGAAATGTCTATCTATAAGTAATTGATTAGCTAAGTGAAATTAATTAGAGTGAATAGACAAGTGTAATTAATTGAATAGGCATAAACAGTTCAATTAATAAGGTCAAATGTCTATACGGAATTAATTAATTAATTACGTGAATTAAATTAATTGAATTATTATAATCTAATAATAATTAATTGAATTATTGTGATCAAGTGAAAGTTTAATTCATGTGTGAGTTAATCAAGGGTTAATTAATAGGTATCCCGTGGGTGGTAGAAGAAGGAAGAAGAAAAAAAAATGAATAA
This sequence comes from Xenopus laevis, assembly GCF_017654675.1. Classification (NCBI taxonomy): domain Eukaryota; kingdom Metazoa; phylum Chordata; class Amphibia; order Anura; family Pipidae; genus Xenopus; species Xenopus laevis. Next base: position 149,211,210 of record NC_054374.1, on the reverse strand, counting down.
TAAATAAATAAAAATACATTTCTATTGAAGGAAACTGACCCCAATAGTTTAGGACCTGGGTACTGAGTCCCAGGTCGTTCGTTTTTTTCCCTTTCTGAACTTATCGATCATTATCTTCAACCGCGTGTACTTCACTTGCCAGGCTACATAAAAGATAGTGGACAAGTACTTTCCACTATGAGTGAAATAACCTGGTGTTAAGACTTCAAATGGGCAACAACTGATGTATTCTCCTTATATTCCTGCATCCCACACACTCAAGGACTAAAAGCTATGTCCTTTCATTTAGATCAATATATCAATTATGAAACATCTTTAAAAGATTTTAGACTGGAAGCAATTGGATTTCTATTAACTCATAATTTTTTTCTTTTTGATAAGCAATACTACTTACAGAAACAAGGCCCCGCGATGGGAGCAAAATTTGCCCCATCCTATGCTAATTTATACATGGGATGGTGGGAATATATGTGTATATATGGTGACTACAATCCATTCAAAAAAATCTATTCAGTTTTATGGACGCTATATTGACGATTTGCTCATCAATTCCAATGACTTAAATCTAAGCTTTACACATGAATAGCAAGACACTAAGGGGCCCATTCATTAAGTTTGAGTGAAGGAATAGAAGAAAAAATGCTTCGAATTTCGAAGCGTTTTTTTGGCTACTTCGACCATCGAATGGGCTACTTCGACCTAACACTACGACTTCGAATCGAACGATTCGAACTAAAAATCGTTCGACTATTCTACCATTCGATAGTCGAAGTACGGTCTCTTTAAGAAAAAACTTTGATCCCCTAGTTCGCCACCTAAAAGCTACCGAAGTCAATGTTAGCCTATGGGTAAGGTCCCCATAGGCTTGGCTAACTTTTTTTGGTCGAAGGATAATCCTTCGATCGTTGGATTAAAATTCTTTGAATCGTTTGATTCGAAGGATCATATTTGCGCAAAATCCTTCGACTTCGATATTCAAAGTCGAAGGATTTTCATTCCCCAGTCGAATATCGAGGGTTAATTAACCCTCGATATTCAACCCTTGGTGCATTTGCCCCTAAGATTACTTTTTTTTAGATATAAGCCTGCCTTATATCAGACTATAAAAAAGGGGGTACCATCTTAGTCTGCTGATAGAAGCCTTCAAAAAAGCACTCATGACTCCAAGAAATTTTCTCTTTCACAAAGAAACATTCAGATTTCAAAAAGAACTCAAAAACACCTTTGAATTTGGACAAACATTTATGTATATTTACGTATAGCCGACAATACCCTATAATAAAACGCATAATTGAAAAAAACATCCCCATTTTGAAGACAGATGAGAAGCTTAATAACATTCTAAATTCTGGCTGTAAGTTCATAACCAGAAAAAAACTCACTTTAAGTAATATGCGATCTCCAAGTATGATAAATACTGAAAAAGAATCACATCCCCTTTGGTTAATGATAAATGGCAATTTCATATGTGGAGAAAAGAGGTGTGTAGTATGCCCATACATGAAACAAGTGATACCTTCTCTGATGAAATCAAACAGTATATTAATTGTAACACAAGAAATGTGATTTATTTGATTACATGTTCGAAATGTCAAAGTCAATACGTAGGAAAAACTTCACGCAAACTTAAAGTGGACCTGTCACCCAGACACAAAAATCTGTATAATAAAAGTCCTTTTCAAATTAAACATGAAATCCAATTTCTATTTTTTATTTAAGCATTCATAGCTGTCGTAAACTCATTTAAAAATCTCAGCTGTCAATCAAATAGTCTGCCCCTCCTCTATGCCTGTGGCATAGAGGCGGGGCAGACAATTACTTTCACTTTCAATTCAGCACTTCTTAGATGTCACTGCTCCCCACACATTCCCTCAGTTCTCTTTACCATTTAATTGTATAACCAGTACATGGGGATGGACACCGGGTCCCCCATTCTGGTGCACAAACAAGATTCTGAGATGATACAAGGCTTGTCTTAATAACAGTGTCCACAAAATGGCTCCTGCCTGCTTGCTATAATTTTGAAATCCCAGACGGAAGGAAACAAGATTAAAATAATTTATATAGTATAATTAAAGTTCATTTTCCTTGACTAATCTGATAAAATAGGATTTTTAATATTTTTTTTGGTGACGGGTCCCCTTTAAAGAGAGAATTAGAGAACACATGTCTGATATTAGAACTAAAAAAGAAACCAATGTCTCTAAACATTTTCATTCATGCAATTCCGGAGATCTGAATTTCTTCAGTATCAAAGGTATAGAAAAGGTACATCTTAACTGGCGGGGAAGAGATTTATCCAAAATTCTGTCTAGAAGAGAAGTATACTGGATCTTTTATTTAAAAACTAGAATACCCTTTGGTATGAATTCTGAATTTGATGTAACTTGTTACTACTCATGAGAAACTGTCTATGAAGTCTCCATTTAGCCTAATAATCATTCAATCAACAGGAGAGAAATATATATATATATATATGTGTGTATGTATATGTATGTGTATATATATATATATATATGTATATGTGTGTGTGTGTGTATATATGTATATACATATCTCCCTGTCTGGCAAAGCCTTTGAGAATTTAATGGATGTCAATATACTTTTTCATTTTTATACTTTTCTATTATTTTTTATATATATATAAATATATATATATATATATTTTTCTACTATTTTTTCTAACCATAACTATTTTCTATATAAACTTTACTTCAACCAAAAATGATTTTAAACACTTTGCTCTATTACTTAACCTCTGGAAGAAATATAGAGGTCTCTTTAATGTTTTCTTGTTCTGTTTTTTTTCTCTCAATTTTCTGATTGGTTGTAATGTGTGTAAATGCTCATATCCTGCTATTGTCATTTGAGCCCATGACTAAGCACCCTGAGGGGTGCGAAACGCATAGGGTGGATAGAGATACAGATATATTTTTAATTTTTCTACCAATAAAATAATTTTTTAACTGAATACCTCTGGTCCTGTGGATCCCTTTGAGTGCCAATCAGCTCCGCTTTCCAGTGTTCTGCCTATATTTATATACAGTATATAAGTACATATATAAGAACTTGAATATATTCAGATCTACAATTACTCACCTTAAAGGTTTATCATTCTCCAAATTGAGTTTGTTCCCTATATGAATATGTGGAAACGCAAATATAGGTATGGGACCTGTTATCGAGAATGCTCGGGACCTGGGGTTTTCCGGCTAACGGATCTTTCCGTAATTTGGGTCTTCATGCCTTATGTCTACTAGAAATTCATTTAAACATTAAATAAACCCAATAGGCTGGTTTTGCTTCCAATAAGGATTAATTATATCTTAGTTGGGATCAAGTACAAGCTACTGTTTTATTATTACAGAGAAATCATTTTTAAGAATTTGCATAAAATGGATTCTATGGGAGACAGCCATTCCGTAATTCGGAGCTTTCTTGATATCGGATTTCCAGATAAGGGATCCTATACCTGTAATAGAATTACTTGTCAGAAAGCGATGTTTTGTTAACCTTTTCAGTTCTCTGCTGTAATATGGATGGAGCTGGAAAGTAAGGAACTTTTGCATTTTGCCCTTTAAGACAAACACAAACAGGGAATATATTCAAATCAATTTATACCTGAATAATCTTATCAGCGCTGAGTTTCACAATTTACCCACACAGTTTGGGGCAGATTTATTATTTTATAAATTCTTCTCTTTCAAGCAAGTAATTGTGTTTGTTTTAGTTTTTTATTATGTGTAATGCATTATAATGTAATTCTGTATAATATGTGTGTTTTTGTGTGATTGTATGTTAAATAAGTAAACGCTAGCATAATAATTTCCATCGGAATTAATAAAGTTTTATTTATCTATCTATTAAGGGTCGAATTGTAAATTCAAATTTGAATTTTCGAGTTGGATTTTTGGTCAAAACTAACAAATTCAATTTGGGAATAATCCAAACTCGAATTCGAGATTTATTATACCTTGACCCTGGGAGCCACTTGAATTCAAATTAGTACACCAGCTAAAGAGTTCATGTAGAAGTCAATGGCAGAGGTCCAGTGACCCCTTTTGAAGATGTTAATAACCTTCCTGACATTCAAGTTTTTTTCTGAGAAAAAAATTTGATTAAAGTTGAATGTGATTCAAATTCGATTTGAGTTTTCAGGTTGGTAATGTTAATTTGTGTTTTAGACATTCCCCACTATCTGTCTATAATGCCCTCTCATGTACATGTAAAGAGTAATCATGTCCCCTGATATGCACATTTTCTCCAGAGAAAACAACCCCAACCATGACAGTCTTTCTTCATAGTTTAATTCTTGTATCACCTTTATAAGTTTAGCTGCACTTAGTCTCTGCACTCTCTGCAGCTCATTTATATCCCTCTTAAAGGGCATGTAAAGGCAAAAAAATAAAATCCCATTTTTACTTTCTTTAATGAAAAAGAAACCTATCTCCAATATACTTTAATTAAAAAATGTGTACCATTTTTATAAGAAACCTGGCTGTATGCAGTGAAATTTTCCCTTCATTTACTGCTGTGGATAGGAATTGTCAGACGGTCCCTAACTGCTGAGCAGAGAAACAGTCATACTTATGAACAGCAGGGGGAGCCCCTGCCTTACTTCCCAGCCATGCAGAACTCAAGCAGCTTTGTTTATGACAATCCCTAAGCAGCCCAGACCACACTGAGCATGTGCACAGTCTTAGTCTTGCAAAGATGTTTAACAAAGTTACAAGATGGTGACCCCCTGTAGCCAACTTTGAAAGCATAAATTATTTGTTTGATTAGGCTTGTGGTGCAGTAAGTGCAGTGAAGTAGCTACAGTATAATCCATACTTATCAAGCAGAAGGGTCGCACTTAGTGTTCCGTTCATCTTTTAAATGAATGTTGCAATTAATCAATTTTCTTTTGTCTTGGTCTTCGGCAACATCATTCTCTAAAAAAATGTATCAACCTGGTACAGGCACCACAGACACCACTTGCAATTCTGCTAATTCAAATGAAATTGCTGCAAACAAGCATTTGCAATTTAGTTGGTAACCAGCCAAAACCAAAACAAATCTTCTCCATAATTCAGAAAACATTTGAAATTCATCCAGACGTTCTTTCCTGTTCACGGCAATCCACTTAGTTAACTTTTTAAAGGAACAGTTCGGTGTAAAAATAAAAACTGGGTAAATAGATAGGCTGTGCAAAATAAAAAATGTTTCTAATATAGTTAGTTAGCCAAAAATGTAATGTATAAAGGCTGGAGTGACTGGATGTCTAACATAATAGCCAGAACACTACTTCCTGCTTTTCAGCTCTCTGAGTTAGTCAGCGACTATAAGGGGGACCACAAGGGACATACTGTAACTATTCAGTGAGTTTGCAATTGATCCTCAGCATTCAGCTCAGATTCAAAAGCAACAGTTATGACCCATATAGCCCCCCTTCAAGTCACTGATTGGTTACTGCCTGGTAACCAATCAGTCAAGAGAGCTGAAAAGACATCCAGTCTCTTCAGCCTTTGTACATTACATTTTTGGCTAACTAACTATATTAGAAACAAAAGTCCAATGGCTCTAACCCAGGTTTTAGCCTGGACCAAGGTGGAAGCAGAAGTATAGACAGGCTGGAATAGTCCAATATGTGGTACTCAAATGGTTAAGAAACTTAAGGGCTCTTACTGACGAGCGGTTGAAGCTGCGCTCCCCTGCGTTCCGTTTTTCTGCATTCAGCCACAGGGGAGCGCAGGAATAGACGCATTTAGCTTTTTTCAATTGGGCTGTACTCACACAGGCGCGTGTAGGCGCTGAACGCAGGTTGAGACGCAACATGCTGCATTTTTCCTGCGTTCGGCGCCTACACGCGCCTGTGTGAGTACAGACCCATTGAAAAAAGCTAAATGCGTCTATTCCTGCGCTCCCCTGCGGCTGAATGCAGAAAAACGGAACGCAGGGGAGCGCAGCTTCAACCGCTCGTCAGTAAGAGCCCTAAAGCTAATATCCAGGACATGATTTAGGGGTCAATCCTAGTGTTTTTACCATGAGGCCTTTGTAAAGTATCAATTATCCTCTGAGTGTAACCACATTATATACAAACTTGATAGCGCCCTGCTCTGGCAGAAGACTGGATAATACAATGTACCCATATTAATAGCCAGTGGTGGATTAATTAGATATGAGGCCATTTGGCTTTTCTCACTCCCAAAAGTTCAGAAATATACAAGAATTAATCAGGGTCACTGGTGCACCTAAAAACACAAGGGGCCCATGATCTACTTTTTTTCAATTATTATTTCTTTTATATATATTTTGATCTGCACTGCTGGGCTGGTACCTGCTGGGGGAAGAACAGACAGCCGGAAAAGGCGAGCTGTATGCCTGGTGTGTGCCTACATTTTCAAAGACATGTTAGAGAGCTCAAGCGTACAATGTGCACACACAGGCCTTGTCTGGCTGCCTAATCTTCCCCCAGCAGGTACCATGAACCCGTCCCAATCGGACCCAGGTCCAGCAGCTCAGATAAAAATATATATAAATGAAATAAAAATAATAATTGAAAAGCTAGGCACGTCCCTAATCACTCTGGGCCCCTAGGCCATAGCCTATGGTAGTCTATTCATTAATCTGACCCTGTTAATGTCCCAAAGAGAACGTCCCTGGTAACGTAGTGGGCTGATTTTTTGTTGTAACAAGGGTTGGTTTATATTAAAATAGTTTACAAAGCAGTCTGTGGAGCCCTTGAGCAGAATGGGGGCATAAAAAAACAGTTTGAGGGCCACGTAGAACCATAAGCAGTCAAGCAACGTAGGCCAGAATTATTACATTTGATGTAACATTTGGTGTAAGTGCTTTATGAACCTTTGTTGCTCCGTACAATAGAGTGCTTCATTAAATCACATGTTTTGACTGTTTTGTGCTTTGAAGTAAACAAAACCCATTCTAAATATTATTTTAAATATTATTTTAATACAAGTGCCCTTTGGCCGCCTGCCATTAAATTGCTGAAAATGAATATGTAAAGAGTTCCAGAGCTATTTATTCCTTTCTTATACTTACTGTGATTTGAGGAACTTTTCGGAAGAACCACATGAAGTGCTTTTCAGATAAACCATGGCAACAGAAAGTTCGGAAAAATCACAACAGCGGCGCACAATTTACATATGTTTGCAAGGTCTGCTTTGATCTGTATTCTGTTTGCTTTATACATTTTTTGTTACTGTGTATGAGCATTTCTACTGCCTCTTATCCATTAAAAGTCAGCTATAATTTAGTGGAAATGGCAACAGTAAAAGTTATGTTTTCCCTTAGAGGTAGACACAGCTTGGAATTTAACTAATTTAATATGGCAAAGGCTTATAGATTCTAGAACCCCCTAGCAAACACTAACTCAAGGTTTGATGGTCCCACTGAAGGTTTGATGGATCAGCTGCAGAATGATCCCCCAGAGACAGAGCCGTGCCAAGGTAGTTTGGTACCCTAGGCAAGGACTTCAATCAGTGCCCCCTCGTTCTGTAGGACCATTTCCCACCTAATCACTTACAGTTTTTTTTAATAAAGAAACCTTACAACACATTAATTAAAATTTTCCTTTTTATAAATATGTAATGTTAAAAAACAAAAATAAAGTACACTCTACTTTACTGTACCTGCCAGCCAGCAGCACCCAAAATATTGCCCCCAAGCTGTACCTGTGCCATCCAGCAGCACCCACAATATTGCCCCCAATGTGTACCTGTGCCAGCCAGCAGCACCTACAATATTGCCCCCAATCTGTACTTGTGCCAGCCAGCATCACCCAAAATATTGACCCCAATCTGTGCCTGTGCCAGCTAGCAGCACCCAAAATATTGCCCCCAATGTGTACCTGTGCCAGCCAGCAGCACCAAAATATTGCCCTCCTGAAGTCTGTACCACCCGCACGACGCGCCAGGCCAGGTCACCTAACCTGGTCACCATGACCACACAGGCGCACTGTCGCGCACAACCGCGCCCGCCGGCGCTCCTCTTGCCGCAGACTGCAGGCGTATGACTGGATGCGCAATTGCGCATTACGTGCGCTGCTGCCTCTGTAGAAGAATCCTAAAATGCACCTTGTCCCCTGCTATTTACACCAACTGCTGTTATTGTCAAATCTTTGTACCTTCAGAATGTGACATGGAGAATAACTGACTCCAGGTTGTTTCCTTTAGTGGAATGGCTGCCCATCACTGCAAACAACCACCCTTCCTCACGTACTCCACTTTGTTCATTTATTTTTATTCACTTTTTCCCCATCATTTTCTATTTTTTACTTTGTACTAACCTATCTTTTTATCTCACACTCCTTTATTCAAAGGTTTCTGTCCCACTTTATTCCGTAAGGCTCCCATACACGGGCCGATAAAAGCTGTCAAAAGACCGGGTCAGCAGCTTATTAGCCCGTGTGTGGGGCCATCCAACGGGCCTCCCCAATCGTTATCTGGCCAAAAGTCAGGCAGATGACGATCGGGCAGGTTAAAAAATCCTGTTGGATTGTGGCCGCATCTATGCGTCTATGCGATCCGACCGTCCGTATTGGATCCATTATGATCCTATCGTTGGTGCCCCAGCATCTTCTACACAATCTTGGGTAAGTGCATTGATGAAGTAGAAATTCCTTGCCGATTTCTGTATTGCACATGTGAACCAGTACAGTACAGGTTGGTGGGGCCACAATCCATTGTATTATGGAATGTATATATATATATATATGTATTTTGTGGTCACAGCCTCATTGCACCCCCGCCTAATGGTTTTAAAAAATAGTGGTGAGCACAACTTTCCCTTGTTTGTTATAGTTATACAGGAGCAGTGACCAGCTCCATGTTGTAGCTCCCACCCTTCCCAGCTATAGTCAGGTGATCCCACTGGTGTCTAATAAAAGGGCAGCCAAGTTTGGGAGTTTTACTTTGAAAGCAGCTAGTAAGTTGCAGGTAAAACTTAGTCCCTTTGTAAAATGTATAATGAAGCAATTGAATTCTTAATGAATCAGATGAAAATTAAGCGTAGGACTGGCCAGATATGGGATGACTTTGACGTAGTTGGCCAGCTTAAATATATTGCAATATATGGACAAACAATCCCTGTGTTGTTTAAAGGGTAAGGCATTTTTTAGTAGCAGTATGCACAAAATGTCTCTGTCTTAAATATATTGATAATGGGTTGAGTGCAGAGGACCTCTTGTAGTTGACTATATATATATATATATATATATATATATATATATATATATATATATATATATATATATATATAAAAACCGCAGTATTTGCAGAAAAAACAACTTGAGGATAAAAATAAAAAAGTTTATTGATCCAACGTTTCGGTCCCACACAAGGACCTTTCTCCCTTGGTCTCCTTGAGAGTGCCATCACCTCCTACCTGTTATGTATTTACTTGCATGAGCACCCAGGTATTATCTCTGATCAGGGTGTGCGGCCCATATTTGCTGCTTTTTATATATATATATATATTATATATATATATATATATATATATATATATATATATATATATATATATATATATATATATATATACCTGGAAATGTATGGGATCCATTATCTGAAAACCCGTTACCCAGAAAGCTCCAAATTACAGGAAGACTGTCTTCCATAGACTCCATTGTAATCAAATAATTCACATTTTTAAAATTGATTTTCTTCTTCTCTGCAATAATAAAACAGCACCTTGTACTTGATCCAAACTAAGCTATAAGTAATCCTTATTAGAAAACACTCCTATTAGGTTTATTAAATGTAAATTAACTTAAAGTATATATTATATATGGTGATCCCGATTACGGAAAGATTCCTTATTGGTGAACCCCAAGTTCTGAGCATTCTGGATAATATTTACAGAACCTGTATTATTATCTGTTCCCAAAACCAATTTTTTAGATTTCCCAGAAAGAAATCATGTTATCAATTTGAACTCTATTTCTGCGGAAATAAACAGCTTTCCGCCAAGGCTGCCTTCACCATTAAAAAATAATTACAACAAAAGCTGTTTGAAAGCAGCTTAAGTGGAAGTGTATTTTTCCATGGGTTGGAGATAATGGGATTCAGCTAATTAAATACTTTGTTGCTGCTTCAGTAACTCCATTTACAGGGCTTTGTGTTTATAGTATTCTGCTGAAAATTAATTTGCATATTGCTAATAGCATTATAAGGGATTTCATTTTTAGAATGGGGACACTTTTGTTTCCTTTACATTCCAGTGCAATGTAAATGCAATAATTTCCATGGGAAACATCGATCTAGGTTGGATGCACGGAACATGTGAAATACCAATGACGGAACAGATTTTTCTGTAGAGACAACAAATTCTCCTTTTTCTTTTCTACATCTTTCTTTTCTTGCACAGGAGAATGATGGCAGGGCCATAGGCAGACAGTGATTTTGTGTTTGGGGGGGTTAATTAAAGACATTTCCTGCACAGATACCTTTATAGTATCCCATGGCCAATTCCACCTATAATATTCAAGATGTGCCTGAGAAAGGACTTACCGCACATTTCTGCAAGTTATATTTGTTGCTGCACTTGTGTATTTTATTACAGGTATGGGACCTGTTATCCAGAAAGGACGTGGAGCTTTCCGGGTTAACGGGTGTTTCCGTAATTTGGATCTTTATACCTTAAGTCTACTAGAAAATCATGTAAACATTAAATAAACCCAATAGGCTGGTTTTGCCTCCAATAAGGATTAATTATATCTTAGTTGGGATCAAGTACAAGCTACTGTTTTATTATTATTACAGAGAAAAAGGAAATAATTTTTTAAAATTTGGGTTATTTGATTATAATGGAGTCTATGGGAGACGGCCTTTCCGTAATTCTGAACTTTCTGGATAATGGGTTTCTGGATAACGGATCCCATACCTGTATAACTGTTTCCTAGTGGGGCCACCGTAGATGCATTCCCTGATCCAACTACAGCAGGTGGAGGCACTGCATCTTTTCAGAGAAATTCCCAGTATTTTTCACATACCACTGTATAGATACTGTCTGTATCTATTACATATTTCTGTTCTATTCTAGTCTCTGCTCTGTTGGTTCTGACTGTTTTTACTTGAAATGATATTTACAAATAAAATAAGTATAAAAATACAAACACTTATGATAGTGCAGAGACTCAAAAGTACAAGATACTAGGACACATTCTCTTGTCATGACACAGTGAGCAAAGTGTAATTTTTAAAGGAGAAGGAAAGGCTAAAATTAAGTAAGCTTTATCAGAAAGGTCTATATAAATACACCAGTAAACCTCAACCTCAAAGTAATTCTGCTCTGAATTCTCTGTCAAAAGAAACACAGCATTTCTTTCCCTCTATTGTGTACTCATGGGCTTCTGTATCAGACTTCCTGTTTTCAGTATAAACTTCCAGGGCTAGGGCTTGAGCATTCTCAGTTTGCTCCTCTCCCCCTCCCTCCTCCCATCCCTGCTGTAATCTGAGCTCAGAGCTGTAAGTGAGCAGGGAGAGACTCAGGCAGGAAGTGATGTCACACCAAGCTTATATGGCAGCTTCTATCCTAAACAAACAGAGACAGAGTCTAGAGCTGTTTACTCAGGTATGGTAAAGTGTTCTAGCTTGCACTATTGTAGCTTTCCTTCTCCTTTAACACATTTTTTTTTTCCCAGAATTCTAGGGACATTGGGGGCACAACAGGATGATCCGCTCGGTGCAAGTGTGCTGGGCTGCACTGAGTACAACTATATGGAAACTGAAGGAGTGCACTTTGACACAAGAACTTTTTTATGTGGTTTTATACACAAGTTGCTCACTGTGTTTGCTGACGTAAATGAGCCCTACTGTCTAAAAACTACATAGAGAAAACAAACCTGTAATCAATGAAGAGGTCTAGAGAGGTAGTGCCAATTTTTGAATTGTTGAATTTATCTGACATTTCTTGATTACTAACTTGGCTGTATTATTATAGTTGTTGTATTATGAGGCATGAAAATAATGTATAAGTAGTATGCTTTTGGGATGTAGAAGGTGTTTTCTCCTCCTATGAGTAGGAGGTCATAGTAAAAGAGGATAAAAAGCTACAGCACTTTAGGTTTGACAGTGCTAAATGCCATCTTAAATTATATACCGTGACTCCGGAACTTGGACATAATAAGACAATGCCGGCACTTGGCCAGGTTTTCCAGACAAGTGATATTTCTGTTATTTAGATCTCCAGGCTTTGTCTACAAAACAATCATTTAAACATGAAATAAACCCAATAGGATTGTTTTGCTTCCAATAAGGATTAATTATGTCTTAGGGGCAAATTCACTAAGCGCCGAAGCGCCGAACGCTAGCGTTAATTCGCTAGCGTTTGGCATTTTCGTTACTGCGCAAATTCACTAACGAACGTTGGCGTAGTTTCGCTAGTGTTACTTCGCACCCTTACGTCAGGCGAATTTTCGCTAGCGATGTAATTATGCAAATTCACTAACTTGCGCAGTGTACTGAACGCTACCTTTTACGCTAGACTTCCTTCGCCACCTCAGACCTGGCGAAGCGCAATAGAGTAGATAGGGATTGTTTCAAAAAAAGTCAAATTTTTTTCTAAGTCCCACAAAACGCTGGCGTGTTTTCTACATGATGGCTGATAGGCTGAAAAAGATCGAAAAATTTTTTGGGGCTCCCCTCCTTCCCCCCTACATTTCCTGACTCATGGCAACTTACCTATACAGTGGGCACATGTGTAGGGCAAAATAAAATTTTTATTTGATGATTTGAAGGTTTTCTTGGAATTTGTAGTGCTGAAACGTATTCCTCCATTGAAATTTGAATTTGGCGCTGAATGCAAATTAGCCTTCGCTAGCGTAACTTCGCTTTACATAGCGAATCAATGCTAGCGCAACTTCGCAACCTTACGCTACCCCTGAGCGCAACTTCGGATTTTAGTGAATTTGCGGAGCGCTGGTGAAACTACGCCTGGCGAAGTGCGGCGAAGTGCGGCGAAGTGCGGCGAAGTTGCGCCTGGCGCAACTTCGAATCTTAGTGAATTTGCCCCTTAGTTGGGATTAAGTACAAGGTACTGTTTTATTATTACAAAGAAAAGGGGAAATCATTTTTTAAATTTTGAATTATTTTATTAAAATGGAGTGTATGGGGGATTAGTCTCCTGAAATTCAGAACTCTCTGGATATTGGGTTTCTGAATAACAGTGAGAATTGTATATTGTACTCGGTCCATTCATTGTAGCTTAATTAGCATCTTTGTGATAAATACCCCCCTATGCAATGCTTAACACCAACTATCTGCAAGAGTAAGGTATTTAAGTTCAGTAATTGAGATATTTAAATTGGCACTCTATGAAGTATTTTAAACACCCATTGCCCTCTTTGATTGTGTGTCCCCTTGGGCGTATTTGTTAATCCCTCCGCTGTAATTATATTTGTGCCCAAGGAGAATGATTGATGTTCAGCCTTCCGAGAGGAAATGTCTGGAGATACAGCAGCGAGCTTAACTTCTATATTCTGTGCATCTCAAAGGAATGGAAATGTTTAGTGAGACAAATCTGACAGGCGATAGAGTGCCAACTGCAATTACATGGCGGAGAGATTAGCTAGGCGTTCATATTTTTATACACTGGCAATTTTATGTTCCCAAAGAAGCACATTCTGTGAAATATTTTCATTTTGCCATTGGCATTTTGATTGAAACGGAATTACAAAAGTAATGACAACAATAATGATAGAAAATGTTTGTGTGCCTTTGGTTCTATCATGGCTGGGTGTTGTATATTATAATAATGCGTAGCATTCCTAACTCACTTCTACCTTTAGAATAACTCCATATCAGACTGCTTCTTCCATGCCTTTGTCCCGTCGCATTTATTTGCTCCTGTAACAGCCTCACAAAGTCTTTTTTTTTTTTTTTTTAATATAACGGCAATTGCAAGCCCTTAAAAGTCATAAATTATGAATTACTTTCATTTAAGTACTTGCACCATACACACTTCTTGCACTTGAACCGTCTGATCAGTTGTGCAGAAGGGAACGCATTGATGATAGGGCCCTTGTCTCCCCCCACAAGGAGGAATTAAAAGGAACGCTGTGCACTAAGGGGTGGGGTTCACGATTGGAGTCCAAATGCTCCTCCTCTTACCTGCATGCTTCTCCTTGCTAACCCCTTTAACGTGGGCAGCGCTCTTTTCAAGGGGGCAGCTGCGGGTCTCTGTGCACTCTGGGGCAAATTCACTAAACGACGAAGCACCTAACGCTAGCATGAATGCACTAGCGTTGCGCATTTTCGTTAATTCGCCGATTCACTAACGGACGCTGGCGTAAATTCGCTAGTGTTACTTCGCACCCTTACGCCTGGCGAAATTGTGTAACAGACATAACTACGCAAATTCACTGATGCGCAAATTATTCTGAACGCTACCTTTTACGCCAGACTTCCTTCGCCACCTCAGACCAGGCGAAGCGCAATAGAGTAGATAGGGATTGCTTCAAAAAAAGTTAAAAAATTTTCTAAGTCCTAAAAAACGCTGGTGTTTTTTCTTTTTTTATGGGTGATAGGCTGAAAAAGATCGAAAACCCTCCTTCCCCCCTACATTTCCTAACTCATGTCAACTTAACTATACAGTGGGCACATGTGTAGGGCAAAATAAAAATTTTATTTGCTGTTTTGAAGGTTTCCCAGGCTTGTGTAGTGCTGCTACATATACCTCCATTGTAACTTCAATTTGGCGCCGTATGCAAATTAACCATCGCTAGCGTAACTTTGCTTTGCTTGGCGAATTAACGCTAGCGCAACTTCACAGCCTTACGCTTCCCCTGAGCGCAAAATCGGATTTTAGTGAATTTGCATAGCGCTGGCAAAAATATGCCTGGCGAAGTGCTGCAAAGAGGCCGCTGGCGCAACTACGAATCTTAGTGAATTTCCCACTTTGTGTCTTCTGAGTGTAAAGGCCTGTGGACAGGCCTGGATTTCTAGAAAGGCCACAAAGGCCCGAGGCTAGGGTGGCAGAATTTGGGAGCATGCACAAGAGATATGATGTTGTTTTTAAAATTTCCTGTGCATCAATCCCCAGTGCTCTGGATCCGATGATGAAAATTTGAGCATCTGCTTGAATGAAGTGGAGGTGACTGGGAAGACGAACAGCATCGGGCCTAGGGGTGCCCCCTATGTAAATCCAGCCCTGCCTGTGGAAATTCACGCAATGCAGAAAACAGTGTGCAATGGGCAAGAAAAGTCTGACTGTGGCTTTTTTTAACACTGCGCATACCTCCCAACTGTCCCGTTTTCAGTGGGACAGTCCCTCTTTTGACAGCTAGACATACAGTATAAATTGTGAATAAAAGCTGCTCTGTCCCGAACTCCCTTACTCAAACAGGCTGCTACTTAATCAATCAAATTTATTGTAGTTATTGAGCCTCAAAAATGAAAGTGCTTACCCTGTAATTGCTGTGACCTGGGTGTGTATACCCCAGGTCCGACACTTTAGTATAAAACAACTCTTTGACAAGCTGAAACTTTGAAGGGAAAAGCACTCACCCAACGTATCGAGTGGCCCGCGTGCGTCGCCCTGAACCTGTAGCAAGAGGTGTCTGTGCAAATTGTGAAGAAGAATCTGCAAGCACTCCGAACGTCACTCATGAGGTAAAAGACAACTTTATTTCAGCAGATTAAAAACATCTAATCCTGACGCATTTCATATCCAAAGATACGTAGTCATAGGCATAATTCACACAAACTTCTAACGGCTTTTTAAATCACAAGTCGGGAAGTGACATCATTAATTGTTTCAATTAACTCAACCCGCAGTCCCTCGTTTTTACTGGAAAGTCTCGTTTTTCTCTGCACTGAACAGCCAGAAAACTTAATTGGCTTTTGGCAGAGAGACCAGAACAGCCACAGCTGCAGATAAGATACTTTTGTAACAATTTCAAGATAAGCAAATAAGTAATTGTAACAATATAAGATAACAGGTCCCTTGAGAAATGTTAGACTCACAGTTTAAAGGGCAATTCACCTTCATTAGCAAAACTGTAATGACTGGAAAATAAAAACACAGAAATATGTTAAAACTTTCATAATTTGTCAATTTTTGTAAAATGAACATGGTAATTAGGGGGTTTGGCCACAAAAATGGACGTGGTCAAAGAAAATTTTGACGCACTACGTGCACCAACTTTTTTGTCCGTTTTTTTATTTCCAAAATGTTGGGAGGTATGCATCCTTATTTGTGTAAATCCCCTTGTATCTAGTGCAGTTATTACCCTGTGCCAACGATTCAGCAGGAGTAATTAAATGTTTAGCATTTGGTGTTGTTTAGTTGGGGACAATTTGCAGTTGGTTTTCTTTGTTTATTTTTCTTTCTATTCAGCAGCTCTCCAGTTTGGTATTTCAGCAGCTTTCTGGTCGCTAGGGTCTAGTTAACCCATTGAACCAGGCAGAGCCAGAACTAGGGGTAGGCAAAAGAGGCACGTGCCTAGGGCGCAACAAAGTCGGGCACCAATCACATACCTCTTCTTTTGTTACCCCTGGTTTTGAACCCTTGGTTCCCCTGCCACAACTCACCTTTAACTTGCTTCTGAGCTGGCCCCCCTATCTGCACATTGTCACAGTGTGTACACCTTCAAGGTGCGCACCAGGAATGGGGTGAGATGGCTGCCTAGGGCAACGGTTGAGTTGGAATGAGAAGAAAGACGTAAAAAAAGATGGACACATATAACAGTGTACCAAAAGTACCTCCAAGTGTTTATTTGCGGAGTGCAAAGTTTCAAGGGCTTCCCATCCTTTTCATCAATGGTTTAGTACACAATTAAGTCCCCAATCAATTTACATACAAATAACTAAAATCCACCACCTGCCCAAGTGTGTCCTTTGCATCTGACGTCATACGTGAACATGTGCATGATGTCAGAAATTAGGCGACATTTGCCAATCAACAGACATGGCACAGGGCTATCTTGCCAACCAGGGAAAGGCGGCAGTTCTCTCCATTGGTCAGGATAGTAGTCCACTCCCCAGGGGAGACGTGCCAATGGGGTAAGTTGAAAAAAATGCAGATACAATAACCTTAAAGGCAGAGACACGGGGAGATTAGTCGCCCGGCGACAAATCTCCTCTTCTTCAGGGTGACTAATCTCCCCAAACTGCCTTCCCCCCCGGCTAGAATTTAAATTGCCGACGGGATGGTACTCGGAGCGTTTCGTTTTCCAGTTTTTAGAACAAAGTAAAACACAATTTAAGTTCTGATACTCAGCAAACTGGAGAACCCCATAGAAAAGTTAAGGGAAAATTAGAAAAATAACTCCTAAGTGGAGTTGGATCCCCTCCCGGCACATTTAACACCTTTATTAGCACATGTGAATGCAGCACCAAGGTAATCCCAAGACAGTACTAATTTTTTTAAACATAAGTGAGTACTTCAATTAACTTTGGGCTGTTTTCGTGCAGACCCAAGGACATTTACGAGAGCCTAAAGCTATGAAGTGGTATGATTGATCAGGCGGCTAATAAAACTAAATAGAAGCAGATTTAGCTGTTGTTCCCATAAGCAAAGGTCACATTGATGAAATTGTTATAGTGGGATTGTTGGAGGAATGTTTGTCTTTTTGACCAAAAAAAATGTATCCATTCAATGTCATCGTCTTCAAGACGAAATGAAAGTTTATTGGAAAAAAAAAAGTTCTCCTTTTTTTATTACTGGGCAGACAGCCATGGGAATAAATAGTAGCTTCTCTCCTTGTGTACCACAAATTAATTGGAAATGACATATTAATTAACAAAAGACAAGTATTTTCACAAAAATAAAAAAAATTAATGCTTTTTAATAGTGATGGGCGAATTTATTCGCCAGGCGCGAATTTGCGGTGAATTTGCGCGATTCGCCGCCAGTGAATAAATTCGTGAAACGCCCGCGAAAATTTGCGTCAAAAACGGGCGCCGCCGTCAAAAATTGTTTCGCGAATTTCGCGCGAAATACGCGAATTTTCCGGCGAAGCGAAACGGCGCAAATTCGCCCAGCACTACTTTTTAATTAACCCATAGGATCAGATGCTAGGAAACAATTAGCCTTTAAAGAGTAGTGCATGGTTTTGATGCAACACAATAAGACATTTCCGGGGGAGCCTGGTGATAACTAATGACAATGGCAAACAAACCTATACATATAGGCAATAACATGCTATGTGCATACAGCAATTATTATAGTTCTTAGGGTAGGGACACACTGGGCGATTTGGGGAGATTTAGTCGCCTGGCAACTAATCGCCGCGACTTTCCACGACCAATCTTCCCCGAATGCCTCCCCTCGCTCTGCGCCTGGCTAAAATGAACAATCGCCTGCACTAATCACACGCGGCGATTCGTTTTCCGAAGTCGCCCGAAGTTTCCTCGTGAGGCAACTTCGGGCGATTTCGGAAAACGAATCGCCACGTGTGATTAGCGCAGGAGATTTTTCATTTTAGCCAGGCGCAGAGCGAGGGGAGGCATTCGGGGAGAAAAGTCGCGGCGATTAGTCGCCAGGCGACTAAATCTCCCCAAATCGCCCAGTGTGTCCCAGCCCTTAGGGTTAGGCCACACTGGGCGTTTTGGCGAGATTTGGTAATTTTCCGAAGTCGCCCGAAGTTTCCTCGTGAGGCAACTTCGGGCGACTTCGGAAAACGAATCGCTGCATGTGATTAGCGCTAGAGTTTTTTTAATTTTAGCCGGCACAGAGTCAGGGAAGGCGTTTGGGGAGATTGGTCGCCACAAAGATGAGGCGATTAGTCACCAGCCGACCAAATCTCTCCAAAACGCACAGTGTGGCCTTACCCTAAAAGGGGTTGTTCACCTTCAAATTAACTTTTTAGGGCTCTTACTGACGAGCGTTTTTACCTGCACTCCCCTGCGTTCCATTTTTCTGCATTCAGACAAAGTGTTTTCAAAAAAAACATTTTTTCAAACTCCACTTATTGACTCAAAATAGGTTCTAGGAGGTCCCCCATAGGCTAAAACAGCAATTCGGCAGGTTTTAGATGGCGAACAGTCGAAGACGAAGTTTTAAAGAGACATTACATGATAAATATCGATATTCAATTTTTTTCAAATCTATTCCCTAGTCAAAATACCCAAAAAATAGCTTGAAATTTGGATTTTTTTGCTTCGAATTTTCACTTCGACCCTTGATAAATCTGCCCTTAATAGTTAACTTAAAGGTGAACCACCCTTTTAATAAAGTCAGGGTGCAAGGGCTATTGTATGTGAGGATGTGTGGTGGTAGTCGCATTTTACATGCAGACACTGGGGTTGGGTGTATCTACTCTTTTGTTCTACCATAAACTTTCCAACAATCATGGTGCTTTCAATACAGGTGCATATTCTCATTTTTGGTGATTTTTTTCTGATGTTATTTATGTTCTGGCTGTCGTGCCTGCATAACTACACTGAGCTCAAACCTACTCCTGACATCATTCCTGCCTTGGTAATACTAACATTTTTTTTAGAATAAAAGTGAAGCTTTAGATACGTAGACCATAGTAGGTCTCATCAGCAAGAACAACGAGTCAGCATATAGACAAGAGGAGATATGACTAACGGACTGGTGCAAAGACAACATCTGTCTATGAATCCAAACAAAACAAAGGAAATACAGTAGTTGTTGACTTCAGGAGAACACGTGGGGATCATTCTCCACTGTACATTCACGGATCTCCGGTGGAAATTGTCAAGAGCACCAAATTCCTTGGGGTACATCTGGCGGAGAACCTCTCCTTGGGGCAAATTTACTAAAGCGCGACGAAGCGCCTAACGTTAGCGCAAATTCGCCAGCGTCATGTCATTTTGTTAATTCGCCGATTAATGGGCGCTGTCGTAAATTCGCTAGCAAAGTGGACCTACTCTAGCGCTACATCGCACCTTTACGCCAGGCGAAGTTGCGCATTGGCGAAGGGTCAATGTAACTACGCTAATTCACTAACTTGCGCATTTTACTGAACGTTACCTCTTGCGCCAGACTTGCCTTCGCCACCTCAGACCAGGTGAAGTGCAATAGAGTCCCAAAGTCCCAAAAAAACGCTGGCTTTTTTCCTTTTTTAAGGGTGATAAGCTGAAAAAGATCGTAATTTTTTTTGGGGTACCCTCCTTCCCGCCTAAATTTCCTAACATATGGCACCTAAACTATACAGTGGGCACATGTATAGGGCAAAATAACAACTCTATTTTATTTTATGAAGGTTTCCCAGGCTTGTGTAATGTAATGTATTTGCTGCTACATATAAGTCCATTCAAGTTTAAATTGGCGCCGTATGCAAATTAGGCATCGCTAGCGTAACCTCGCTTTGCTTGACGAATAAACGATTGCGCAAATTTGCTACCGTTCGCCTCCCTGAGCGCAACTTCGGATTTTAGTGAATTAGCACTTTCGCTGCTTAGTGAATTTGCTCCCTGGTCCCTTAAAGGGGAAGGAAACCTAGTCGGCGCAAACCCCCCACCCCCCCTCCCGTTTGTTGCCCACCCTCCATCCTCCCCCCACGCGGTCTTCTTCCTGCTGTGAATGGCGTTTTGGCGCATGCGCAGTAGGATCATTTCGCCGGTACGGATCTACTGCGCATGCACCAAAAGTCACACGCATGCGCAGTAGATCGTACCAGCAACATGATCCTACTGCGCATGCGCCGGTCAAAGCAGGAAGAAGATCGCTTGGAAGAAGATGTTGTCGGTGAACTCCCTGGACTGGACCTGCGCAGAAGGGTAAGTAACAAGTTAGGGGCATTTGCCCAGCGGGACGGGTAGGCCAGGGGGGAGGGTGGGCAACAAACGGGAGGGGGGGTGGGGGGTTTGCGCCAACTACAGTAGGTTTCCTTCCCCTTTAACACCAGCTCTATAGTGAAGAAAGCACAGCAGCGTCTCTACTTTCTGCGAAAGCCCACCTTCCACCACTTCTCACTATCTTCTACAGAGGGTCTATTGAAAGCATTTTATGCAGCTGCATCACTACCTGGTATGGAATCTGCTCTGTATCAGATCCTGCAGCGGGTGATGAGGACAGCGGAAAAGATCATTGGGGTCTCGCTTCCTGCCATTATGGATAATGCGAAACAGTCTATTTCCACAAGCCATCAGGCATCTCAACTCCCAAGGACTGAACTGAATATATTCATAAGGAACTGAAATGTCCACTTTGCCCAGCATGACCGTGTACTAGAGTTGTTGTATAGCACTACTATGTACTGTATTTACTATATATGGCTGAAATGACAATAAAATCCACTTGACTTGACTAAAGGGGAATGTAATTAAAATAGCAGGCGGTTTTGTGAATGTTTAGCGCTGCTCGCAATGTAAAATCATTTGATGGCGAATATTACATTGCTCATTATCGCAAAGCAATTTTTGCTAAGTTTCGTTAAATATTTAGTAGCAGAAAAAAAAACACTTTGCGAACGTGAAATTTTATTATCTACACTGCACGTTTGCAAAAGCTGTTTGTCTACAAACTTCGAGAGGAAGTCGTTGAGGTCTCAAATTGGTCATAAAGGATGGCAACAGTGAAAATCTTGGTCACTAATTTTGGCAAAGGTGTTTTTGAGAACATTTTTTGTGCTAACGAAACATATTCCATTCCCCAATAAGTGCTCCCTTGTGGGGTATACAAGTGGGATGATGATTGGAATATGTAATTTCTTTCTTTCTGCAGTCTTTTGTGCATTATTCTTATTTTAGAGCAGGGGTTTTAGACAAATTCCAAGAGTCAGAGCCACTGTCCCACAAGGCAACGCATGCCCTTCTACAGTGGAAATTTCTCCAGATTTGTGCACTGTGCGCTTTGCCAACATTATTAAAGGGGAAGTAAAGTCTAAAACAGAATAAGGCTAGAAATGCTGTATTTTGTATACTAAACATAAACATGAACTGCACCACAAGCCTAATCAAACTAATGATTTATGCTTTCAAAGTTTGCCACAGGGGGTCACCATCTTGTAACTTTATCTATTTGCAAGACCAAGACTGTGCACATGCTCAGTGTGGTCTCGGCTGCTTAGGGATCGTCATAAATTATCAAAACAGCACAAGTCAAATAATATCTGCCAGAGGCCGATACAGCAAGACTGATTAATAATCAGAATATGCAGACTGCACTGAGTCCTGTGTTGTCATGTAATCTAATGTGGGTTTTATAGTTTTTGTATTGTTTAATACAAACTTTTTCCATCCCTGCAGAACCAGTGGCTGCAGCAAAATAATCCTCCAAATAGAATTCCAGTTTATCTGTTTAAATCTGGCTCTATGATCTATGTCCCTGCAGCTGGAGTTGGAAACAGTAACAGTCGCCGACTGCTCTACAGGGAAATAAACAAAGCTGCTTGAGTTCTGCATGGCTGGGAAGTAAGGCGGGGGCTCCCCCTGCTGTTCATAAGTATGATTGTTTCCCTGCTCAGCAGTTAGGGACCGTCTGACAATTCCTATCCACAGCAGTAAATGAAGGGAGGATTTCACTGCATACAGTCAGGTTTCTCATAAAAAACAGAACACATTTTTTAATTAAAGTATATTGGAGATGGGTTTATTTTTCATTAGGCCCATGCCTTTGTGGCCCCACCACAAATCCAGGCGCATTCATACCAAAGTAACATTACACATTTAGCCAACTCATGCCAAGATAAACTCAATGCACTTAGTTAAAATACCTAGTGCCTAGTGCAGGAAATGAGTAGCATTTATGTTCCATTTATTATCCCTTACAAGAAGGCAACATATTCCAAGTTCAGATGGGGTATATACAGCAATCATTACATACAAAATGGCACAACTTCTTTTTTTCCAAGGGCCATTGCATTAACACTAAGACAATTCATCTTCATGGCAAAGATGTCACTCAGTACAAAGCAATGCCAACCTGCAAGAATATTCAGTGATGTTTATTTCAGAGGAAATACAAGGAAAATCGACTTTATTATTTGTAAACTGCTTATCTTTTCCCTTTAAGCTGTGATATTTCAGAGACAAAGAGACCAGAATAAACAGCCGCTAACATTCTGAACTGATTGCTGAATTGTATCTGGATAACCTTGAAACCAACACGTCTTGTTGCTGCCGCGTTCCCTGTATTAATCCTGCGTTATCACAGAAAGCTCTGAAACTGTTTATCTCACTTGTCGTATTTTATTTTACAAACTAACATTACTTGGGGTAAAATTTGCATAACCAAAACAGTCTCTGAATGCTTATTGGGAAAAACTGAGATTTTGTTCTCACATTAATTGACATTTCTGTGTCATCTCCAGCACTACATTTCTGTA
The DNA here is from genome assembly GCF_017654675.1 of Xenopus laevis. NCBI lineage: Eukaryota > Metazoa > Chordata > Amphibia > Anura > Pipidae > Xenopus > Xenopus laevis. The sequence continues at coordinate 149,187,971 of NC_054374.1, read as the reverse complement.
TGGGAGGATTTAGGCTCAATAACCACTAAACTTGCAGGCCATGTTCACTTTATGTGTGTGTATTGTATAAGTGGCCACTAGAGTGACTTCTAGTGGGTTTAAACAAGAATTAAATCTTAACAAAGGAGTAGGGAAGAAATGTTTTACATTATGTCTTAGGCTTCTGTACCAGCCCAAGGCAACCACAGCCCTTTAGCAGTAAAGATCTGTGTCTCCAAAGATGCCCCAGTAGCTCCCCATCTTCTTTTCTGCTGATTCGCTGCACATGCTCTGTGCTGCTGTCACTTACTGAGCTTAGGGACCCACTCACAATTTAGGCAGGTTCAGGCCAACTTATGCACAAGATTGTCGGGTCCCAGGCAGGTTCAGATTGAGCCCTTCCTTCCACTCTCCTCGCTTGTTACCTTACTGTGCCGGCTTCCACCTCTATTTACAGGCGCACACCTACCCTGCCTCCTTTCGTAACATCAGAGATGGATGGGTCCAGTGCAGGTCTATAAATAGAGTGGCCGTGCCAGGATTGGGTTTGGGCTGGGAGGGCTTAGGTTAGAGGGTGCTGGTTCTTTTTTCCTGACCCACACATCACTACTTTACTGAAACCAGTGTAATTTGCCTCAGAATTAAAATTCAGCCCTGTAGCATCACCTTATATGGCACATGAACCTCATTTTGTGCTTCCTAAGCTTAGTTTCTCAACCAATGCACAGAGCACATTGAACATGTACACTCTCCAGCATGAACAACCCCCAACTTGGCCAGTCTTTCCTCGTAGCTGAGGAAAGATAGCTAAATAAATAAAAGTGGACCCATTACCAAGCTCTGAGGGAAACCACTTACTCCAAGTAGAGAATGTACCATTAAGAACCACCCTCTGTACCTGATCCTGTAGCCAGTTTCCCACCCATACCGACTTCATTAAGGGCAGAGACACACGTTGCTATTTTGGGAGATAAGTCGCCCAGAGAAGTCATCCGAAGTTGCCTCACAAGGAAACTTTGGGCAACTTCGTAAAGCCGAAGTGATCTGAGTGCCATCCTGCAGTCGATTTACATTCTAGCCAGCGGGAAGGCAGTTTGGGGAGATTAGTCGCCTGAAGAAGAAGAGATTTGTCACTGGGCGACTAATCTCCCAAAATAGCAGCGTGTCTCTGCCCTAAGACCAACAGCCCTTAATTTAGAAAGCAGTTGTTTGTGGGGCACTGTATCAAACACTTTGGAAAAATCCAAATAAATCTACTGTTCCCCCTCTGTCCAGCATTTTACTTATCTCATCATAAAAAGCAATTAAATCTTCTGGTTATCGACACCAGTGTCGGACCAGCCCACAGGGATACCAGGAAAACTTCCAGTGGGCCAAGGTGTCAGTGGACCCTCATGCTGCTAAACATTTGGCCTATTTCATGGCCATTCCCTATTTCTATGAGAACAAAGAAAAATAGATTATAGTATGTAAAAAATAGATTATAGTATGTAAAGAAAGGAAAATAGATGAGTGAGGAGAGGAAGAAAAATAGTACTAAGAGTGGGCCCCTGGTCTAAGATTAATTGGTGGGCCTCTGGTCAAAGGTTTTTGGGTGGGCCCCTGGTGTCCCAGTCCAACACTGATCGACATGCAGATTAAATAATAGACTATAATGCTTGAAATTAAGGGATTCGATTGTTTGGGATGAACAAATTAAATACAAGGTGGGCTGAACGGAGAATATACCTCTTTTTTATTTATTTGAAGTCATAGACTAGTGCTGTACAGTACACGGTTGGTCACGGTATCGTCAATGTGTTGTTGAAATTGATTTTCCCCTGTATACTAATCATTTCCATCTTTTTTTAAGGTTTCCATTATCTCTGAATTTTAGTGCTTTGAAATTGGTCTGCATTGACAAAGCTGCAAAGATCTACCCCCCACACAACTGGATGCATGGACTCATATGAATGGATTGTATATGTGGAACTAGACCTGTGGACTTCTAACAAATAAATAGACGTGTGATATGAGGGCTTCTTTGTTTTTTAATTCTTCTCAGTAGATATTTGTGGTGTCTCTGTATTGCCCTCTCTCTGTTCCACCTGTATAGGATATTTCTTAACTGCTACTTATTTGTAACCAGGTAGACATGAATAAACACTGCAGAGAATGTGAAATGATGACTTATAACCATTAATAAAGGCACTTTATTCACCTTCCAAGTGAGTTGCTGCAGTTTACTTGTGTGTTGGTTATACTAAGGCTCACTACTCTATGTGCAACAAAAAGTAGTGTTATCAGGACCAAAAGGCTGTTCTGCATTTAGTGTGCGCTTGTTAGGAAGGTGTTAGCTTGCTCTGAAAGGTTTCTCCATCCATACGTAAGGCTAAGAGCAAGGTTAAAGTTGGGGAGGACAACCACTCCAGTCCAGCGACAGTTAGACTAACAGGATTTCTAATTGGATATCAGGCTGAAGAGACTAGAGATGTTGTAAAGCTCATGAAGCAATACAAAGAGAGAGTGAATCACATCAGCCAGAAATAAAGTAGCTGCTGCTGTTCACTCTTCATATAATAGTTACCCTGTTTCCAAACTGTGGGGCTGCTTAATGACAAATACAGGTTGCAGAGTAGCATATTGTTCATTAACTGAAGTTGAGTTCCTATTTGTTACCATCTATATCTTTTGACAATATCCCTACCTTTGTTGAGAATTAAGAGGGTGGGAGAAGTGCAAATGTTGTACAGGTATAGAATCCGTTATCGGAAAACACGCTATCCAAAAAGCTCCAAATTACGGAAAAGCCGTCTGCCATAGACTCCATTTTATTCAAATAATCCAAATATTTCAAAATAATTTCCTTTTTCTCTGTAATAATAAAACAGTAGCTTGTACTTGATCCAAACTAAAATATAATCAATCCATATTGGAAGCAAAACCAGTCTATTGGGGTTATTTAATGTTTAAACGATTTTCGAGTAACCTTAAGGTATGAAGATCCGAATTACAGAAAGATCCGTTATCCAGAGAACCCTAAATCCCGAACATTCTTGATAACAGGTCCCATACCTGTACCATGAAGGGAAGTTTGATTTGGGCTAAATGTGAATCTTTTACTGAGGACAGAAACAAAGATTCAGTGCTCCTGTCTAGTGATTGGCGAATAAATTCGGCAGACACAAATTCGCAGTGAATTTCCGTCTTTCGCAATAAGCAAATAAATTCTCCGGCAAAAAATCCGCCATGTCAAAGAAATTGACGCTTGTCAAAGTTGGCGCATGCATAAAAATTGTCGCGCATCAAAATCATTCGGACGCCCATTGACTTTAATGCATTTGGACCAAATAGTCGAGTGTATCAAAATTGTTACTTACATCAAAATAATTTTTCGCCGTTTTGCGAATTCCGTGATAAATTTGTAAATTTTTCTGCGAAACTGCACAGATACGCCCATCACTACTCCTGTCATCTTTTCAATAGCCTAAACCCAATATTGCCTATAGGTTCTAGACAATACACTGAAAAGATTAATGTTTAATCTTCTTCATCCAAAATGTTCATACATGGTGGAATCATGATTAGAAGCGATGTTGTAAAACAAGGCTTTTAATCTTCAGTTTATATTACTGGATGGAAATAAATTGAATCAATGGTACTGCCAAATATATTTGCTGGTTTTGCAAAGCATTCCAGTTCCAGACCAATTCAGACCTTCCAGTGCACAACATTCACGTATATATTTTACTCCCCCAGGTATACAAAGTTCAGCAGTCATAGAATGCAGCTTCTGTGCAAAGTCATCTATCTCATACATCGTCTTTGAGTCTATAAACATTACACAGCGGCAGAGAACATTCCCGGCTTGTGTTCTGTGATCCTCAGTACAAAAAGTCCTTATCACTGACAACTACACCCTCATGCAGGCTGTGTAATGTCCCTGAAATCATTAATCAAAACTAAGTAGCTGCTGTTTCCAAAGGGTTTAGTGGAATTATTCAAAAAAATGACATTGGGAATACTAATAGAAAAGCAAAGCCAAAAACCAAAAAAGTTGAAAATCTGCAGATGAAATGAAGAGGAAAGAAAAGGTAGGCAGTCGATTATTAATCAGGGGAAAAAGGACATTTTAGGAAAAGTTTGAAGGGGCCTTTATGAAACATGTCTCATCCCAAAAGTGTATCCAAAATGAATGTATTCGTTGGCCATGGCATTCCTGTACCCCTTTAACCTTTGGGATATGTTGAAAAATATGGAGTTATCTATAGAGCAAAGAGAAATATTTTGGTCTTGACTATAAAAACTGAGCAATCTCGGGTGGGAAAAGAGTTAATTCAGCCATTTAAAATTACAACCGTTAACGTTAAAAAATTATTTATATACATTTTAACTGCTAAAGTTTCCTAACAACTAAAAGTTCTACCACAGGTGGAAAAAACTTCAGCCAGAGTTCAGAAGTCTCACCATACCCTACCGTCAGTACTGCATTTAGGTCAAATATCCTAGGCACCGGAACTAAGAGAGGCCCCCCCAGCACCGGAACTAAGGGAGGCCTCCCCAGCTCACGAACAGGACATGTGCATTTCACTTCTACCCCCAATGCACTACAACAGGCTAGGTACCCTTTCCACCCCAAGCTACATCACTTGATTTAAACAGCAATGTCTAATTAATTGAGCACAAGTTAATTCCAGTTATTAACACATTGTGTCAAAGGTACAGAGGCTCCAGGCTGGTGGTAATTCCAGGGTTACTTTATGCTGATGAAAACCCTTGTGCTTGTACTCTATTCGTTTCACCTTGCCCTGTCCCATCCAATGACATAAGTGATGGGTAGTGATGAGTGAATCTGTCCTGGCGCAACAAATTTTTACACAAGCAACAATTTTATCCTACTCCAAATGCATTAAAGTCAATGGGCATTTTTCTTGTATTGATTTTTTTTGTTTCAGGGACTTTTTTGTCCAAATGCATTAAAGTCAATAGGTGTTATTCTTATGGCAACTTTTTTGGCTCTGTGACAATTATGTCTTGGCAACTTTCTTGTAGGTGTGAACATTTTTGCAGCGGATTTTTGCCGCAGTTTTGCAAAAAAAAAAAATTGCAGATGGAGAAATGCAGTTATCCTCCATGAACCCATGCCTTTAGTGATGGACAGGCTAAGCACAGGTATGATGGTGATGACAGCATGGCTGGTCAGATTTTATAGTCATTTATGGGTTTCGTCTGGGCGGGTTGACTGGGATGCCTGGTGATTCCCAGAAAACCTTAGACCAGAGGCCCACTCTCCAACCTACCACTTTCCAACCTACTTTTAATCCTCTTCTCACTTGCCTTCTTTTTTTTTTTCTTTTGGCACTTGCCTTCTTTATGCTCCTGGTCTCTTTTCTTTACATACTTTAATGTATCTTTCTATCTATTTTGCCTCTTTATTTTGATACGGAACCTGGAATATCCAGGAATAAACCAAATAGTTAGGAGCAGGAGGGCCCACCGACACCTTGGCCTACTTGGAGTTTTCACGGTATCCCGGTGGGTCAGTCCAACACTGGCAAGCAAGGTAAGTATTGTGGCTTTCCCTGCAAATACCTGCAAGAGCAAGGAGCACGTTAGGGTATGAGCGGGCCCGGATTTGTGGAGAGGCCACCAAGGTCCGGGCCTAGGGCAGCAGGATTTTAAGGGGCGGCATGCTGCCCAACCACACCCACATTGGTTCAGAAACACTGAGGATGCTCATGAGATAGTTTTTTAAATTTCCTGTGCACCAATCACCATTGCTCTGATGAAAAAAATGAATGATGATTGAGCAAATAAAAGGGAGGGGACGGGGGGCGATGAACAACAGCGGGCCTAGGGGTGCCTGCTTTGTAAATCTGACCCTGGGTGTGAGTACCTTTTATGGCACACTTTAGTGCGTTACAATTGCATGTGCATTCATTATGAGCCCTTTTATGTCAGGTCCCTACTCTCTCTGCAATAATTCAAATGTGTGTACAGTACAGTGTAGGGATGGGCGAATATATGGCGTCGTGCGTTAAAAAAAAAATTATTTGATGCCCATAGACTTTAATGGGCATCAGCGACATTTCGAATTTTTCGAACCTTAGACCCTCCAAAATGCCCAGTTATTGACAACTTGTTGGCAAACTCAGTTTTTCCTTAGCTGAATGAACAATATGAAAGATAATCAGATTTCTGCACTTTAGGTGCACCTACCCCTGTTTTACATGAGTCAGTTAAATTAAAGGTGTCAGTTAAATTAAAGGAATGATTACACAAAACCTTTTCCCAACATCATATTAATAGAATTGGGATTACAAAATACATCTCACAGTCACAATACAAGATCTGCATACTCCAATTTATTCTATTTCGGGCCCGCATATTTTTGAATATATGTTTTGAGAAACAGTAAGTCACACTTTCATTAGAATATGTTTATTTCTAGGCAACAGATCCTCTGGGTATTTATGCACATGCTAAACAGTAATGCTAAATATTCATGCGCAGTTTTCAAAAGTTTTCAACTCTATAGAGCTTCCCCTTCTAAAGGCAATTAGAAGATTTCCATACGTCAATTATTCGGGCCCTGTTCATACAAAGAGCAGATACGGAGAGTTTGAGTAAAGAGAAGTGACAGAGTACATTATATATTCCAGTGTTTGATTATGGGTGAGCCTAACAGCTCTTAATTGCAACTCTGAGCTTTTGTAATTTTTCTTCTTCATTGAAATTTGTATCCGATGAGATGCAGAAAGGGAACACATTTGTTTGTAGAACTGATATACCACGGCAGACACACTCAAATATTCTGTATTACTCAAATACAAATGACCAAAATATGTTCACTATTAAAATATATTTTTCACTCATATATTTATATATATACAGTATATACAGTATATTTTGAACTTGCTATCCCATTAGACTTTAGACAGAGTTGCCACATGGCTGTTATGATGCCTCAGTGATGTCACTGCCCTTTCTCTGTGATGTCACAGGCCATCACCATCCACTACAGGCCAGTAAGTTTTATTAATAAAGGTGTCGACCTCAACTCTAGTTAAAACACTAGGGGGCAGATTTATCAAGGGTCGAAGTGAAATCAAGGGAATTTTCTAAGTTAAAAAAATTCGAAGTAAGTTTTTGATACTTCGACCATCGAATAGGCTACTACGACTTCGACTTCGACCTTCGGTTCGAAGTAAAATCGTTCGACTATTTGACCATTTGATAATCTAAGTACTGTCTCTTTAAAAAAACTTCGACTTCAATACTTCGCCAACTTAAACCCGCCGAAGTGCTATATAAGTGCTATGGGGACCTTCCAGAGCAAGTTTTTTGTATCCAAAGGAAAATCATACGACCGTACAATAAAATCGTTTGAATCGTACGATTCGAAGTACGCTCAGAGTACGATCGTACTACGATCAGAATACAATCGTACGATGCAAAAAATCCTACGAATTCGACTTCGATTTTCGTAGTATTCAATTCCATTCATCGCATCCCTAGGGGCAGATTTATCAAGGGTCGAATTTCGAAGTGTAAATACTTCGAAATTCGACCCTTGATAAATCTGCCCCTAGGGATGCGTTGAATCCTACATTACGTTTAGAATACAGATGAATCTGAGCCATTTGCAGGGTATAACTTCAGACGAATCTGAGTGCCTGGTCAAACTGAATTATCTTTATTTTTTTTTCCTATTGTTTTTGGTTCATTTTCATAATAAACAACAATTTATCTGAGTGAACAAAGGATTATAAATATGTTGGAATAATATTAAATTATTACTATAACATTAAATTGCATATTGTATGCCGGAATAACAAATGTATTATTAAAAACATGAAGGAAAAATATCAGTGGTAGAAAAGCCATTTGTAATTAAAAAAACAAACAAACAACTAAAACCAGTAAATCAGTTTGTTCATTTTCATTCTCTTTGCTCGTGAGATCAAACAAGAAGATAAATGAAATGGAATGTGAATAAACTAAATATAAATGTATTTCTCTAATGACCATTTGCTTTGCCCATAAATTTGCGAATTGTTGCTTTTTACAAATCAGAAATAGTGATGGGCGAATCTCTCCCATTTCGCTTCTTCAAAAAATTTGCGAATTTCCTGCGAAATTCGTGAATCGGCGAAAAATTAGCGAAAATTTGTGAAATCAGAAAGTTCCCGAAAAAAACATGAAATTCTACCGTTTTCACAAAAAAATAGAGCAATTCGAATGTTTTCACAAAAAATTGAGCACTTCAAACGTTTTCACGGAAAAAATCGAGCAATCCGAACCTTTTCACAAAAAAATCGAGCAAATTGAACGTTTCCAAGAAAAAACGAATTTTCACTGGCGAATATTCGCAAAATTTTTTTCCGCCGGCGAAACGTGGGAATTTACCGCAAATTCATGCTAGGCGAATTTATTTGCCCATCACTAATCAGAAACAGAATCTAAATAATAAAACCAATTTTACAAAAATGTCTGATATTTTTACTTCCATATCTGTATTTGATTGACTCTTATAAACAAAGATATCTCAGTTGTGACAACATGCCATCTAATGAGGGAACTTTATCTTTAATCCATTGTAAATAAAGAGTTTTATGGGTGGCAGCCATTACTAAATGAAGAGAATATCCATAAGCTCTGGGAACTTTTTTTTAATAAATTCCTTATTTCCTATTTTGGAGAAAAATCTTAAAATTGCACATTTTGAGGGTTATTTATCAACGGTAATGTGTGTGAATTTTTTTAATAAATTCGATCTTATTCACAATTTGACTGGTATGTTTTTCATGAAAAACTTTCAACGACTAAAATTCGATCAAATAGTCTCGACTCGAAAATTTGAATTGAATTAGAATTGAGTTTTCCTCTGAAAAAAACCTCAAGTTTTATGTCAAATTTTTTTTGACGCGCAACATTTTTTTTATATATTGGAGTCTATGGGGCATCATTTTCAAAGCGAAACTTGCCAAAAACTTGGCTCATCGCTACTAACATCTTCAAATAGTTCAAGCTCTGCCATTTATTTGTACATGAACTCGGCAGGTTTTAGGTGGAGAATATTTTTATCAGAACTGTATCCAGGGTCGAGGTGTGATAAATCTCACATTCGAATTCAAGTTCGAGTTGGTGGTTTTAAATTCAAATCTGTGAGTTTTGAGTTTTGTCCAAAAAAAAATTTGAATTCGAATTTAGCATTCAAACCTTAGTAAATCTGCCCCATGGGGTTTAATGTTACTTTTTTTTTAATAAAATAATTCAAGATTCACCTGCACAGCTTATACTTTTGGACAAGACCATGAGTAATGAAAGATATCAATATTATGTTGAGAGCATTTAGGACAAATTGTTACTGTTTTCGCTTGTAGAAATTTCTCTTAAATTTGACCATAATGTAAGATTCTGAAATGTTGGTCCCTCCAGTTTTCAGGAAAAAAAATACTCTATAACCTGAGAGATGTTTTTATAAAGATGATGTTTATTAATAGCTAAGCATTATTTTTCCTGGAATAAATGTAACCAAAAAGATAAATAAAGATAAATGTGCTTTTTACTCACTATCAGATAATCAAACTGAATTATAAATCAGCTTTTTTGACTATTATGTTTTTTAACTATAAGGGGCAGATTTATCAAAGGTCGAGGAGAATTTTCGAATTTCAAGCTATTTATTGTGTATTTGACTAGGGAATAGTCCAAATTTGATTAGAATTTGAAAAAAATATGAAAATTCGAATATTGAAATTTATCTTGTACTGTCTCTTTAAAATTCCGACATTGACCATTCGCCATCTGAAACCTGCCAAATTGCTGTTTTAGCCTATGGGGGACCTCCTAGAACCTATTTGGAGTCAATTGGTGGACTTTGAAAAATCAAAGGTTTTTTTGGGAAAAACTTTGAATCAAATTCGATCGAATGAGCTATTCCTTCGATTCTAATTCGGCCGAATACGGACCTATTCCATCGAAAACTGACCTTTTCGACCAAAAAAAACTTCAACTTAATTTGGGTTGGTCTTTTTTAATTTGAATTTTGAAGTTTTTTCAATTCAAAATTCGACCATTGATAAATATGCCCGTAAAACTGCAAGAACGATGTCACTACGGGGACATATTTATTAAATTAAAGAGATAAAAAGCCATCTCAAATTATATAAAATGTATTTAAATGAATGGTTTTCAAACTCGAATTTCTGAAATTTATCAAAGGAAAAACATCTTGAAATTTTAATTTCTATGAAAAAATAATTAATTGCCACTAACTCCTGTTGAGATTCTACAGAAATCAATACCGTGTATTTTTTAACCTTCCAACTAGTTACATTTTTGAGATTTTTAAAACATTTACCTTACATTTATCTTACCTACTGACTCACTGAAAGATTATCATTAGTGATTAAGTTTTTTCCATGACTTAACGCAATCAGTCATTTCTGATTCAATCCACATCATAAATATTTCAGCGATCACGGAAAAAAAAGAATTAATTTAGTTTAAAGGGATACGTGTCATGGGAAATTTTTTTTTTCAAAATGAATCAGTTAATAGTGCTGCTCCAGCAGAATTCTGCACTGAAATCCATTTCTCAAAAGAGCAAACAGATTTTTTTATATTCAATTTTGAAATCTGACATGGGGCTAGACATATTGTCAATTTCCCAGCTGACCCAAGTCATGTGATACTCATTATCTGTGGCAGATTTTCCAAAGTGCATATTAATATGCACAATAATGGGGGCTATCACTTATAAACCATCTAAGCTGAAATTCAAGTTTGGGCTTCATGAAATGGCTCTAAGAATATTCATTTGTACCTATGGAATACACAGCACAAAATGTCATACAGCACTTAATTCAAGAGCAAAATAATTGCAGGCTTTTTCATTTTAAAAAAATGCCTTATACATGTATTTTAAATTTATATGTATAATAAATCATTGTTTCTGTAGAATATATCAAGGTGTATTATGAGCTAGATATTTAGATCTTGTTTACATCAATATTCCTCTTGGGTCCAAATCTGCGCAATATAAAGACAAAAGAGACCGATTTCAAATCAAAATTCTGTTTTCCTTGAATCTGTTTTCCTATAGGATTTCGTTTTCTATAGGTGTACTCAAAAATGGAAGTTTTCACTGGTGCCTTACGAAATATCAGTTCCACTGAACCATGGGGTCCTGCGGAATCTACTAAGATGTCTCAAATTTGTTGGAATGGGTGGAATTTGTTATAAAATGATCTGATACATTTTTTTCCTGCCATAGCTTCTAGGCAGGACATAATGGAGGTCAAACCTTCCTGTTTTGCCAACTAGCAACAGGAGACCAAGGAAACCCTCAGTGTAAACAAGACCTTCAATTATTTTTCCTCTAACCTCACTTTTAGCCCCAGTGAACAGATGGCAGCAGATAAATAACTTTGGGAAAGAGAACAGAAATGAAAATAATCAGGAGGAGGGAAAATAAAGCAAAATAATTGTCATTATTTTGATCATCTTTCGGCTGGCTTTTTTAAGAGCTGCAATGTTGGGACAAGCAAAACGTGATACGTTGACACTTCAGTGTCAAGGCATTTTTGGAGTAACAAACATAATCAGTCCAAACTGACATGGTTCATCCTTGAAGTTCTGTGTAAACCCCAGAGAGGTGGGGACTTTAAGAAATTGCTTCTGCAAAGGGAGGGAATGCGGATAAAGAAGCTGAGCAGCTTGGTTCCAATGGGGTTAAATGAGTACTGGAGCTTTGTACCTTTTTTGTGAACCTTTTTTGAATTTTGTGACGGATATTGATCCCCTTCTTTACAGATAAAGTGAAACAGAACAAATCCGCTGTCCTTTTGTACTATGAGTGGTGAGATTAAAGTTAAAATTAAAATCAATTATGGGCAGTTATAAATTGATTTTATACACTGATGCATAAATTGTGCTTGTTGATGGATTATCCTGCAATTGGCTTTTTTTGGTAGGCTTTTTTAGCAGTACCTGGGACAAACGGACTAATGGAATTATGAACTGGAACTTATGAATTTGGAACCTATGAACTTTTTACTGTGATTACTATTTGACCTTCACATAATTTGGTATGTTATGTGTTTAACCATGGGCGAGGCTAATTAAGTATACTCCCTACAGCAGTGGCTCATTCCAATCATTGCACATGGTGGGTGTGACTATGTCTATTTAATTGTAAGGTGGGATACTCTGTCTCTGTGGATAACACTTGAAACAGTAACATAACATAACTCCGTACGCTATTTTCTGTGAGTGTGCAGTGGCGCGCGAGCTGCCGGGGGGCCCTGATGGGGTACGGGCCCTGACCATTCGCACCCCCTGCTCCCCCGGTCGTTACGCCACTGACTTGAAAAAGGGCTTTGTCCGAAAAATATTGTGTCAATAAGGGTAGGACTACATGGAAGTTTTCGGCGAGATCCTACATGCTGCGACAAAATGCTGTGTCTGCACGCTGCGTCTGCATCCGACACTCGTGTCACGTTGGATCAACGCTGCGACTTCATCCGACATTTCTGTCTCTTACCTTATTTCTGTCGCATGCGTTTTGTCACAGCGCGTTGGATTGCGACGAAAACGTCGATGTAGTCCTACCCTAAATGTTTTGCAGTTAATCCAATGCTAGTGCCTGGCTCTACTACTTTCTACTTTGATGCTTCAGCCCTTTATGGACAAAAGCAGAGCCTTAGGTGCAAATAAGGTATACTTAGAACCAGTGCTTTCTACAAAAAAACAAACATTAAATTATGGGATCCGTTATCTGGAAACCCATTATCCAGAAAGTTACGAATTACGGAAAGGCCGTCTCCCATAGACTCCATTATAATCAAATAATCCACATTTTTAAAAATTATTTCCTTTTTCTCTGTAATAATAAAACAGGACCTTGTTCTTGAACCAACCTAGGATATAATGAATCCTTATTGTAAGCAAAACCAGCCTATTGGGTTTATTTAATGTTTACATGATATTCTAGTAGACTTAAGGTATTCTGGATAATGGTCCCATCCCTGTATATATATATATATATATATATATATATATATATATATATATATATATATATATATATATATATATATATATATATATATAAAAATACTCCCTATTATTCACAACTAAGAGGAGCACCCGGGACTTAACTTGGTATATGGTAAGTGCCGGTATAACCTGAGACTATACCCTGAGTATAATACGGATGGAGCAAACAATAATCAGAGGGCTCATCAAATTCCAACTATGTCACTCCATTTATATAGAACATGATCACAGCTTTCTGTATTGAAATAAAGGTTTTGACAGCTTATGCTGATGTGTTTGTGCCTTTCAAGTTAAAAAAACAAAAAGAGTGCTCCATCTGTAGACAGTTGGGAAATACTGATATTAAGGGGCAGATTTATTAAGGTTTGAGTGGTAAATTTGAATTTGAGATTGATCCTACCTCGACCCTGGATTCCTTTCGAATCCAATTTAAAGAGGTTAGAGATTTCAGAAACCCTAAACAGCCCTGTTACAAAGCTTGCAAGTGAGTACAATGGCGGCAGAAAAACATTGTTCTTCTTGCTGGTGAGCCATGCAGGTCTTTAACGTAACATGCACAGTAATTATTATAAGTAATGCTTACACCCATGACATCTCCAGAATCTAATATCCTGGGGATGACACTTATCACAGCCACCTAAAATTCAAGGCCTGAATAATTAGTTGCTGCAACTTTGTTTAGGAAGGAAAGCAGGAATCGTACTTCCTGGAAGGCCTGGAAGTTTGGTCACCTTGTCAACCAAGAATTTTTATTAAAACATTTAGTTAAAAAAGTGTCATCCCCAGGATATTGAGTCCCTAGGATAATAAAGTTACACTTTTTGAAATACTATCAGTATCCTTTTAATACGATCCAAAAGCAGAACAATGGCAGTACTATTACCAATATGATGCACGTGGAACCAATTCCCCAGCCTCACATATATTAAACTTGCACTGGACTGAAGAGTCCCAATCATTTTGCAACCAGTATGAACTTACGATCTTACTTTTGTGGTTGTGCAGGTGGGTGGTGGGGGGCAGATGACCTGGGGAGAAGATGATGTCAGGGGTGGGGTGTGTGATGTTTCAGGGGTGTGACTATGATGTCAGGGGATGGGATTATGATGCTGAGTCCTTCCAAAAATCGAGCTGAAGGGGGAAAAACAGACCAGTGACAACTAGTGATGGGAAAATTTGTGAATTTCCCGCGAAAAATTCGCAAAACGGCATCTCGTTTTTTATTCAACGCAATTCAACGCAAATTTGCCCATTACTAGTGACAACCCTAGTGGCGATCCTGGCTGTGCTTTAAAACCCGATGCAAGAGCTTCACCCTAAAGGGTATTCCATGAAGATGGAAAACTCAGAAGACAAGCTTGGATTCCTTCTTCCTGCAGTTCTTTAAATATTCTAACAGATGTTATTATCTTCCCCATATGGCACATAATGCAACTCAATTTCTTGATGATACAAACATAAGTTTAGCTTTTAGTTCATATTCTTGCTAATAACTGTGCAGTTTTGGTCATTATTGCCGTTGCTATATAAAAGAAAATGAGCCAAAATACAAATTATTACTTCTATACTAACTTACATATGGGTGTTTGCTGAATACTATTGTTATCCTTTATTTTATAAGTGAAGGCAGCAGATAGATTCATGCTGGTGTCTATTTTCTGTTATACTGAAATAATCTTGTACAGAGTTTCTTATATAGAAAATTACTGATTAAAGGGCTAGTTACTATGCCAGCCTGGGCTCCAGTTTATTATACAGACAGACCAAGTTTTATTGGCATATCCAGCTCAGTAAGGCTCAATGTGACTCCCTTTTCCATGGAGTTCTACATATCGAACTGAGTGAGTTATACTGCACCACTAGCATCTGATTCATGTGCAACAGGGAAGTCTGTCTTATATCATAAGCCATTATTAGTTCCACTTTAAGGAAACAGGAGACTGTGCTTATTACTAATAACACACTGGAGATATACACATACATGTATCCAGCACTAGACTATGGGTTCCCTTGCTAATCCCATATCCGTAACGCCTGCTCCCGGTATCTTATCATTGCCTTTGTAATCCCACTCACCATTCATATTCTGTGGCCCGGGTGCATCACGCCCCGGACCTAACACTTCCACTTTGGAGCGGTTAAATCTCCCCTCAGTATATACTGTAAAGATCTTACCCAGTCGACGTTGTGACCCAGGTGCTGCCACCCTGAGTCCGTCACTAAGAGGAACGTATTCACCACACACACCAATCGTTGTGGCGGCACACTCCGGGACCCTTTCGGAAAAATCGCTTGCTCTCAAATTGTATGTAAAAAAAATTCTTTATTAACACATCTTGATACACTCATAGACCTCAGACGCTGTTTTATCAGAGTATCAAGATGTGTTAATAAAGAATTTTTTTTACATACAATTTGAGAGCAATCGATTCTTCTGAAAGGGTCCCGGAGTGCGCTGCCACAACGATTGGTGTGTGTACTTATTACTAATATTAGTGGCATTTAGCTGAGCTTTTTCTATCTGAAAGGGATCGAGGAGATGTGCTAGCAGGTGAATGAAAATGCCCAGAGTGAACAAATTGCTTAAATTCCCAAAGTGTTAAATACCACCCCAGTCTGGAAAAGATCATATAAATAAACTTTCCTCTCTTCTCTACTGGAAAAATAATTAATGTAGATCTCAAAAATGAGTTAATAGAGATACAGGTATTTTGATTTATTAATCTATCCATCCATTTATCTATTCATCTATCTATTATCTATCCATCATCGATTTATCATCTATCTATCTATCTATCTATCATCTATCATTTATCTATCTACCTATCATCTATCGATAAATCAAGATATTAGAGTCTGTCTTCATCTATCAATGAAGATATTACGGTCTATCTATCTATCTATCTATCTATCTATCTATCTATCTATCTATCTATCTATCATCTATCTATCTATCTATCTATCATCTATCTATCTATCATCTACCTATCTATCTATCATCTATCTATCTATCTATCTATCTATCTATCTATTATATATATATATATCTCTCTTGCTAGCTGCCTGTCTGTCTATTATATATATATATATATATATATATATATATATATATATATATATATATATATATATATATATATATATATATATATATATATATATATATATATATATATATATATTGTTGATTTGATGATGCTATCTATCTATCTATCTAATATTACAATTAGTTACTGGGGGTAAAAAAAGGGTTGGCTCCCCTTAAATACAACATTTCCTTCAGTTCAATATACCCCCCTGGCTGTGCCCACTCATATTTAGTCATAGGAATAGCAACAATCTGAATTCCAGAAGCTTACATTTTTAATATACAGTGGTTACATAATATACAAGTCTTAAGATTTACAAGTATAAAGAAATGTTAAAGGTAAAGTTCACCCCAAACATATAAAGTGGACAAACCATGTAAGGTATATAAAACAAGGATTCAGTAGGCCATCTATAGCGACTATAATATATGTCTGTCTGATTCGAGAACATGAACACAGTACAGATAATCTGAAGGTAAATGAAGGACCAGAACCAGACGTTATTTCCCCGGGTACTAGGCCTTGCCAGGAAAAAGCTAATGGACATGTACACTGAAGTGCTGGAGATGCATAGGGTTTGCTTTTGATTGACTAATAATGAACTTACAGTACCACATACAGTAAAAGTGTGGGATACCCTTTTTAAAGGGAAACTTTCACTGCTATCAAAGAGACATGCATTAAACAGTAGTCAGTGTTTAATAAATTGCTTATATAATGTATATTATTTATTATAATTAACTAATAAATTAAATATATTACTTTCACTTGTTGCATGTATAGTCAATCTAACATTTTTTGCATCTGCACACAACCCCCTGCTGCTGAGAGTCTCTGATACATTGTAGCTGCTTTAACTGACTGATTCCAACATGAGCAATGCAGCAGGGCACTACTGACAGACAGCCTGGTTGAAACCAACTCAGACACTGGGAGCTCATGCACACTCATTGCAGACAGTGCACATACCAGAATCAAATGCAGGACCCCAGTGCTGCGAGGCAGATATGCTACTCACCCAACCACTGTGTAATGTGGTAGCCCCTGATCTTTTGGGATACTAGGCCAAGTAGGACACCACAATCACAGTTTAGAGAACTTGTGATACTCACTTTAGATGTAAATTAACTGGGCGTTAGCCTTGCACTAGGCCTATTTCACCCAGTCCCTCTTCCACTGGGTCCCAAACTGGGGTAAGGTATCGCCAGGGCACTGGTTCAAGTTGGAGCCTCAAATGCTCAACTATCTTGCCTTCTGCTGACTCTCACCACCTACTGTGAGCTCCAACATATCTCCCCTACTTCTATCTAACCTAACTAATCCGTACTAAGCACACTTGAGATTTATGGGACTGCAATATTTTGATGGACATTAAACAGAAGCCAAAATGATAACGCTATACAATAAGAATATATTTTTTTCTCCACTAATGAACTGATATTCTGTAGATTTCCCCTCCCCTTCCCCTCAATCTTACCTTCCTTTCATCTCCCTCCCTTAATGGGAACACATTTTAGGCACTCACAAGGGGTGGTGTACTTTGCCAATTTTTGTATTGTCTATTTGCAGCCAATAAATCACTTTTTGAGCACTTTTACAACTTCTCCATTGTGCTGCAGTGACCATGATTATTGAGTCTGAAATAGGGAATGACCATGAAATAGATACAAACGATTAGAAGCAGGAGGGCTCACTGATATCTGTGCCCACTGGGAGTTTTCTTGGCATCGCTATGGGACAATCCAACACTGTGCGTGTAGCTCCTACAGTAGCATCCCAGGTCGAGGCAGTTTTGTGCACTAATCTCTTCCAATATGTGCCAAATCTTCTGTAATGTGGATTAAAGTCTATTTTATTTTTACTGTCGAGGCAGGGCTTTCTTGCAGTTCAAAGAAAATTTGTGTTCGTTCATACGCAAGTCTTCACTTTCAGTGTTTTCACCAGCTTGAAACAGAGAATATGCTCCAACAGATTGAAAGTTGATGAAGCAGTAAGCCATAAGATATATTTACCACTGACATCTGCCATACACCATTGACAGGCCAGATTGATAATTAAGGGCACAGCATATGGAGCAATTTGTACTGGTTCATTATTCTACTCTGTATACTGATAAGAATACACTCTGTATACTGATAAGAATAGGGTTACTGAAGCAGAGCCAAGTTCAGGGAATTGTGTGTCTTTTTTTGTTTTATGCTGGCAGATATAATTCCAATTTAGCAATATTTGCAGCAATAACACAGTATTTAAAAATTGATTGGGTAATAATTTTGGAATAATGCATGGAACATGTGTTTTGCTCTAACAAGGCTAATGCCTTTACTGGGCTGGCAAAGGCAATCATCTTTCCTTTGTGCCATAATTATTGTGCCTATGTGATGTATTCATGCATGAATAAGTGTTAAACAGATATAGTAGATAGAGACCAGTTCCAAGCTCACTAGGAAACAATAAGATTAAACTGCAGTGAAGGCATAACAACGGTGCTTGATGGAATAAACACATTTATGTTTCATTTTCCTAAGCCAACAATTTTCAGAAAAGGGAATCGGCCAAAAAAGAGCTATTTTTAGCAGGATTCAGCCAAATCCAAGAGTCTGGTAGAAACGAATGTGAACCCTACACAACTAATTTTTCGGTGCAGAAGAAGTGTTCAGATTTGTATAGGATTCAGCCGAATCAGAGCAATTTTTTAGCAGGGTTTGGCCGAATCCAAGAGCCTGGAGGAACCAAATGTGAACCCTATACAACTGATTTTCTGGTGCAGAAGAAGGGTTCCGATTTGTTTAGGATTCGGCCGAATCAGAGTTCTTTTTTAGCAGGGTTTGGCCGAATCCAAGAGCCTGAAGGAACCGAATCTGAATCATATATAGCTGATTTCCCTGAAAAGAAGGGTTTGTTGCTTCCCTAATTTTTACATAGCAGTCAGTTAAATCACTGGACTGAGATCCATCATGTGATGATTCCTGGGTCAGGGCAACTAACTGAATCATGAACCAAACTAAGATTGCAAGCTCTCTGGGCTAGAGACTCTTGGTATTCACCAAGAACTTTCTGGCTGCATATAATAAGCAAAGATAATATTAGAAATAATGCTCATGGTAGAGTTGTGCTGCAATATGAAAGTTATATGTGTGCATCCTCCACCAAAGATTATATGGAATACGTTACAGAACTCATTTGTATTATTGTGTGTGTAGCGCTATAGTAAACTGCTTTATGAGAGGGCAGTTTATGCTACTTTCCTTTGTGGGCTGAGACCACAGATGAGCTCGCTTTCTCAGGGGTAAGCCCTTGCAGTGGGGTGGAGGCAGGGTGTAGTTTAACTGTAACTGTGTGCGATGCACAAGAGATTGGGCACCAGTAGTTTTATTTGCTTAAACAATGAACGGAGTTTATTAACCAAAACTAGAGTTCACCATGGAGCATGGAACATAGAGTAACATAGAGAATAATCAAGGTAACAAGGCATACTCACTGTATTAATATAGAACAATTCTCTGAAGAGTAAAGAGTACATGTAGAAAACAATGCAGCTTGTTGGTAGGTATTTCCCCTATCTTCAGGAATACCTTAAGTGGAACTCAGAAACTCATACTTCCCTGAGCTTAACACTTAGGCCCTACTATGGGGTCAGTAATACCCGGGATCTTAATCCCTCTAATATCCTCGTTGGAGCTTTGAGCTGCTCAACTACATACCCTATCACTCCTAGAGTGATCTATTAAAGGGTATAACTATCACTTCACTATACTCAGGCTGAGTTCCACCACCCCTAACCTCTGTGGCCTAACAGAGGAAAGGTTCAAGCAGCAATGGCCCCTACCGCATGGCTTTCAAGCCCTTTTATATTATACCACAGTGCCATCTAGCATCCACTGTGAGAACTGCAGGGATGACATGAGCACAAGGTCCCCATAAGGACCCACTGAGGTGTCCATATTACTAGGGGTGTGCCTGTCTGTAATGTGTAAGGATGTCTAAGGTTTTCACATCCCTACATGTGTATTGTGTGGAATCCAGCATTTGGGATTTATGGGTAAAGTAAAACAAACTCCTAATCTCTCCTTGTATGATGTCATTTCCTCCGATTCCCACTTGACTGATGTTACATTTATCCAATGGGAATGACTTCTGTCATAATTGAGTTCCTTCGTGACCGGTCAGGTTGCCTAGGGCGCCCGACCAGTCTGGCCCGGCACTGCAAGAAGGTTCTTGAACAAAACAAATAGCAACAGTCTTTATTCAGGGCTATCACAATTCTTAATCCTCTCCTATTCATATTCCAGTCTCTTATTCAAATCAGTGCATGGTTGCTAGGCTAATTGGGACCCTAGCTACCAGATTGCTTAAAATTCAAATCGAAGATCTGCTGAATAAAAAGCTAAATAACTCAAAAACCTTAAATTTCCATAAAATGAAAACCAATCGCAAATTATCTCAGAATATCACTCTCTACGTGCGTGACCCCCAACAAGTAGCTTGTGAGCAACATGTTACTCTCCAACCCCTTGGATGTTGCTCCCAGTGGCCTCAAAGCAGGTGATTATTTTTGAATTCCAGGCTTGGAGGCAAGTTTTGGTTTCATAAAAACCAGATGTACTGCCAAACAGAGCCTCCTGTAGGCTGCCACTCCACATAGGGGCTACCACATAGCCAAACACAGCCTTTATTAGGCACCCCAGGAATATTTTTCCTGCTTGTGTTGCTCCACAACTCTTTTTACATCTGAATGTTGCTCACGGGTGAAAAAGGTTGCAGACCCCTGCTCTACATCATACTAAAAGTTATCTCAAAGGTAAGGGATGGGGTGAAATGAACGTAAAATTTGTGAAATTGTAAAATCCAGGAAAAACATGAACATTGCATACAACCTCAAATAACTTGGGAAACTGTACATTTGGGGGGACATAAAATAAGGGTTGTACTGTCAATGGTTTTATTGTTATTTGTACAGGTAATTGCCATATTTGTCTAAGAGAAACCGGGAAAATACCCGGTGGGCCCCGGCCCTCATGGCCCCCCCCCTCTGGCCCAGACCTGCTCCCTCTGCCCTGAGTGTGCCATTAAAGTGATACTGACACAAAAAAATTTCTTTTGAAAATGTTGATCTACAGTTGTCAATATTTTCAGCTACAAACTCCGATCAAATCCGCTCGGGTTTTTTATGCTTATTTATTATTACATTTTCCCGAAAATTTCCATTGCGGGAAAAAAATCAGATTTTCACAATTTTTGCGGATATATCCATCCGATTTTCAAGATTTTTCGGAAATTTTCACCCAAAAACTTCAGGGTATTGCAGGAAACCCAGCGCACATCAAAAAATAATTGGGACTTCTCCCATTGACTTACATGCAACCTCGACAGGTCTGAGATGCCGGATTTTCAGATTCGGACTTTTCCAATTGTAGAAAAAAAAATTCATGATTTTTGCTTTCGAAGTTTAGTAAACAACCCCCCTAAAAGTTACCTATAGGTCATGTTGATCGTTTTTCGCTGACAGTTCTGCTTTTGTAAGTAATTATTATATGAAGTTCCTAAACCTGACTGTTTTGCCAACCTTAACCTGTTAGAGTTTCTAATGCTAACAAACTACTGCTGCACAAATATGGCAGCCCCCTTATAGAGGCTCCAGGCCGACCCTGATCTCAACAAATATAAAACTGTAACATAGGTTTTCCCCAAGGGCCGGGGTTCAGAATGTTCCCCCCCCCTTCTTAATATTTATATGGGATGGACGCAAGTAAAGTTTTCAGTATGGCGAGAACCACCACCCACCTTCCTCCAGAAAAATTATCTTGTCAGCAAGCAGCAGCACTTAAATCCTTGGTTTTTCACATAAGAATCAACAGATCTTTACAAAAAAACCCACAGGAAATCTTTTTTAGTGATTGAGTGATGGAGGAAAAGACATACAGTATATTGAACCCCTTTGCTAAACAGAAAAGGCTAGATTAGTAACAAAATGAATGCATTTAAAAGAATAAAAACAGGATAAATCAAATTATATAACATTTTGAAAGGTGAAAAGGGAAAATGACTTCAAATCTCTTGTAAACAAGATAATACAAAAAGCGTTTTGTGAATAAAGTGAATGTTCCCTTGGTGAGAATAATAGCGCACCCAAAATATAAATGTTCTTGCTCTGCGCAGTGCCGGCACTTCTAGCCGGATCAGATTATGAATAACAAAGGTTCTGCTATCAGAGCTGAAGGGATGTTTGTAAAGAAAACAAATTATTGGAGCTCCGTTTTAGAACCAGCGATTGATGGTTTTACAGGTTATTTGATTTGCATTAGGCTGTGATTACATTTAATGGAGCAACATGAATCCTTTATTGTAAAAATGACAAAGCGAAAAGCTTTTCAGACATCTCTCTCAATGCCTGTCCTTCAATGATTAAAAACACAACAAAAGACTGGGTTTTTCTGTTTGCGGAACTAAAAGTAGTTGTTACTGGAGACTACCGCACATCATCCCACTTCTTAATTTTCCACTTCTAATAAATTCAGTCCATTAACAGGTATCCGTAAACTATGAATAAGATGTAGGACCAAGGAAGTGCCACTTCACTAAGCAACGAAAATGCGCTAGCGACGCCCTCGCCGCACTTCGCCAGGCAAAGTTTTGCCAGGGCGCCACTAATTCAATAAAATCCAGAGTTGCGCTCAGGGAGACGAAAGGTAGTGAAGTTGCGCTAGCGTTAATTTGTCAAGCAAAGTGAAGTTACACTAGCGATGCCTAATTTGCATACGTCGCCAAGTTAAAGTACAATGGGCATATATGTAGCAGCAAATACATTACACTACACAAGCCTGGGAAAGCTTCATAAAATAAAATAGAGTTGTTATATTGCCCTATACATGTGCCCACTGTATAGTTTATGTGCCATATGTTAGGAAATGTAGGGGGGAAGGAGGGTACCCCAAAAAAAGTCACCCTTAAAAAAGTAAAAGACGCTAGCGTTTTCTGGGACTTAGAAAAAATTTCAACTTTTTTTGAAGCAATCCCTATCTACTCTATTACACTTCACCTGGTCTGAGGTGACGAAGGCAAGTCTGGTGCAAGAGGTAACGTTCAGTAAAATGCGCAAGTTAGTGAATTAGCGTAATTACGTCTCTTCGCCATAGCACAAATTCACCTGACGTAAGGGTGCTAAGTAGCGCTAGAGTAGGTCCACTTCGCTAGAGAATTTACGCCAGCGCCCGTTAGCAAATTGGCAAAGTAATGAAATGACGTCACGCTGGCGAATTTTTGTTACCGTTAGCCACTTCGCCCTTTAGTAAATTTGCCCCTAAGTTCATAGTTGGAAACTTGGATGTCAAAAATCCTGTTTGTGCAGAAGAGGGATGTAGTTCAACAATGGCACCCTTCCTCCGCATATTGATTACCAGTTAAGTTGAAAGCTAGTTCTGGTACAGGAAAATGGTCACATTTTGGCGCCCTACTTGGGGCTAAAAGGTAAAAACGGATAAAAAAAAAAGGTAAAAAAGAATATAGTTCTTTTACTTTTTCTGAAAGGCACTAGAGTGCTGCGCCAAGAAAGAAAAAAGGACTTTCCAATGTTCATGTCTCAAATGAAAAGGATTCGGATTCTGTGGTTCTGAGGGTGGAAGGCAGCGGATAGCCATATGGGACACAAGCTGTCTGGATACGTAGGGAGGAAATGAATAAACAAAGAGGTGGTGATAAAAAGAGAATACTTTTACAAAAAGAGGCCCTATGGATAAAAAAGTTATGTGCTTTGGAACCACTAGGTTTAATTGACCAATGGAGTGCGGCTAGTTTTCTGTAGAATCAGATACTAATGTTGTTTCTTTCTTTAACATGATAGCGCTGCCATTGAACTTTGAAACCGTCAGTAGGGTAAGATACATTTAGCAACATAATTTGTTATATATATTGTTGGCAGGAAAGCGATAGTCTCTGTAACTATTTTGCCTTTAATGCAACATAATGAATTAAGTGTTGCTTTTTTGCCTATTTGATAAATATGGTATAACAGTTTCAGCTAAATTTGGCTCAAGCAGGCCCAAGGAGGGCAGTGCAGGGGTTAAAGTGTTTAATGGACGTGTTACTGACTTGTATAGCTCAGACATTTGGAACCCAGGGATCTTGGGATAATGAATCACTACATCATTGCACATATGGAATGAAGATATTGGACTTTGTCTTTTTCACATGGACTTATAATTGTGTAGCATATCTACACACTGCCTCGTACTCTTGAAGAATGGAGGTAGGTCACTGTTCTCTGTTTTGGAACAAAGAGACCTGCAACTTGCCCCGTGAGTACAGCACTGCCAGTGTTTTTTAGCCAGGCAGGGACAGGCATGTAGGCAATGCCCCACTTTTAAAGGAGAACTAAAGCTTAACTAAAGAAGTAGCTAGAAATGTTGTACATTATGTTTTGGACTTCTGTACCAGCCCAAGGCAACCGCAGCCCTTTAGCAGGGAATATCTGTGTCTCCAAAGATGCCCCAGTAGCTCCCCATCTTCTTTTCTGCTCATTCACCGCACATGCTCTGTGCTGCTGTCACTTACTGAGCTTAGGGACCCACTCACAATATACAGTACACATAGAATAGAAATGTCACAGTATAAGGCTGATTAGTAATTAATACAGATAATTACTACATGGCAGCACAGAAACCAGTGCAATTAGCATCAGAATTTAATAATCAGCCCTGCAGCATCAGTTTATATTACAGACCAACCTCATTTTCTGCTGGATAATTAGTGACGACCCCTAAGCTTAGTGTAACACTATTTTGGACTATACAGGCCAAACAGGTTTAATGTCCAGCTAGTGCTTAGAGCATGGGTTACATGTGACTTTAACACTTAAGGCAAGGCCTTCGCTAAGTGGAAGAATAAAGGCGTGGTGTAGTGTAACTACAACTCCCACTGGTTACTGTGCAATAAAAATAGAAAAGAATGGACACCAAGAGGTTCTTGCAGTGAAAACAAAAGAGTAACAGTTTATTTGTCCAAGATAAATGACCCACTGGGTTACTTACAATAATGAGGCATATGCAGAATATAATATCAGCAGACTAGGGCAGGTGGATGAGACAGCTGAGAATGTGGCTCCACTGAGGATGAAGTCAAGTAATAGGGCAGACCTCCAGATGTACCTTGAAATGGTTCAGATCCCACCCAGTGGAGTGGTCAGGGACAAACTTACTAAAGGGCGAAGTGGCTAACGCTGGCGAAAATTCGAATCATTTTGGCACTTCGATAGCGAAGGAGATAGACTCGCAACTTCGCACTCGCCAGATGAATTTTTCGCTCTGGCAAAAGAGCGTTACTATGCAAATTCACTACGTTTTTCATTGTACTGACCGTTACCTCTATCGCCAGACTTGCCTTCGCCACCTCAGACCAGGCGAAGTGCAATAGAGTAGATAGGACTTGGTCCAAAAAAAGTTGAAATTTTTTCTTAGTCCCAAAAAACGCTGGCAACTTTTAATTTTAACAGGGTGATTGGCCGAAAAATATCATAAATTATTTTTTGGGTACCCACCTTCCCCCCTACATTTCCTAACATATGGCACCTAAACTATACACTGGGCTCATGTGTAGGGCAATATAACAACTCTTTTATTAAGGTTTCCTGGGCTTGTGTAGTGTAATGTATTTGCTGCAACATATGAGGAAGGGCAGGGATTTAAAGCCATAGGGGCACATTAAAACTATGGGTCCCTACATTAGCTTCTCAACAGCTGCTCAGAGCCCACTGAGCATGTGAGTGTCACAGACACTTTCCAAGATGGTGACCCCCTGTGACAAGTTTGAAGTCCTGGATCATTGCTGCTATTGACAAGCTGAAACTTTAAGTTCAGTATGTAAAATACAACATACTGTATTTAACCATATTCTTTAGTTCTCCTTTAAGTGGGAGCAGCAAGGAAGGTTTAACTAAAGAATGTATTTTTATTCCAGCTAGAGGAGCAGAACACAGGATTTCCTGGGACACAAACAATGATCTGGTTGGTTACTATGGGTTACTAGACCCACTGCACTCTTTAGGAGTTTGAACACTCTATTACCCACCCCAGTTGATACAAATAATGAAAAGATGAAAATGGAAAAGAAATAGAATTTTCAGCCATTTTAACATGCTTCTAGCTGAAATACCCTTCCACTTCTTGCAAGTTTTTCTGCCTGCCTGGCTGTCTCGTTGTTGGGATAAATCAGATGTTTCCCATCAGGTGCCCAACATTTATTGTTCTTTTTATAATGCTGAAGTACAGTTGTAAGCAAATAAAGGATGCAGCGCTGGCCAAGTTAATATTAAAGGGACGCTGTAAAGAAGTACTTACTTGTGCTTAGGTCAGAAAAGTCATAATATTTAAAGTTTTAAAATATGAGATTATGAGCACAGGGCAATAAAATATTATGAGCTAATGGGCACTAGGGCTGCCAACATTTGGCCAAAACATTATAGAAGAGGGCGGGTCCATGAGTTGAGTGAGGAGCTTGGAGAAGGTATTGGGGTAGATTGAGTGGGTATTTGAGGCAGATCAGAGGCATGCCTAGGATGGAGATTTAGGGCAGGACTCGATGATGCGTCTTGACCCGGCACGTCGCAATGCGACTAAACGCATGCAATGTTTCTGGTCAAAACGCATCATCGAGTCCTGCCCTTAGGGATAACAAATTTACCAGCAAGTTCATTGGTATTACATTTGCAATACCGGTCCCAGCCTTGTTTAGGCAGGTGGCACCACTAATTTAACACATAACATTCACCCACATGCACTCCCCTTAAGGAGGTGTTTCTCTTTTAAGTTAACTTTTAGTATGTTATAGAATATCCTATTCCAAGCAACTTTGTAATAGGTCTTCATTATTTATTCTTTGTAGTCTTTAACTTATTTGCCTTCCTCCTCTACCTCTTTCAACCTTTTAAATGGGGGGGGGGTCACTGACCCGAGCAGACAAATAAAACTTTTGTTCTGAGATGCTATAATTTAGTAGTTACTATTATTATTATACTATTTTTATTTCTTATCTTCCTATTCTGTCCCTGTCCTATACCTATTCCAGTCTCTCTCGCAAATCACTGCCTGATTGCTAGGAAAAATCAAAGCCTAGCAACTCAACTGCTGCTAAAAATACCAATTTGGAGAGCTGCTAAACAAAAATCTAAATAACCGGAAAAGAAACCCATAAAAAATAGAGAGTGAAGATCAATTGTCTCAGAATATCTCTGTCTACAACATACTATAAGTTCATCGAATGGTGAAATGTCCCTTTAAATGATTAAATAACCGGTGATGCAAAAGTGGAGGCAAGGTGCATTATGGGGGGAAATTAAAACATGGTGATTTAAACCAGTTTTTACTCTTTGAGCAGTCACCCCCCTCATACGTGAGCCCTATTGTTTCTTGAAACCAAAAAAAAATGAAATACAGTAGCATCATGCATTATAGAAGGGATTCTATATAAATGTATATTCAGGAATACAGTTGGTGTCTCACAAGACAAGGTATTTATATATTATTTATAGTATATATATTTAAGTATTTTATACTTTTCTTTACATCTGTGTTATTTGTAGATGAAGTTTGTGCAGAGTTATCTTTTCTGAGCCATTTACTTTAATATAGGCTTTAGCTTTTTTCTTTTAACATATGAATATTTCATTGCAAGAAAAATAGTATTAGTAAACTCTACATCTTTGCCCAAATCTTAAACTGGTACAACCGCACCTGCAGATCTGGATAAAATGAAGCGATTGACTTAATACTCCACTGGAGGTAGGTTACAATATAGGAAGTAATCCATAGGATCCAATCAAAAATAATTTGGTTAATATTTAATGGTCTTCTTCCATTCGAATGACGACAACCAGTATCTGATCCTTTCTCCTGTGATTCCTGCAACATTGTCGATGCATGGCTTGGCACAACACCCACTTCTAATCCACAGTTACCAAGATAGTTCTGGTATTCTTGTCCAGCCAGTTTTTATTATTTGTAGTTTTTGAGTTATTTAGCTTTTTATTCAGCAGCTCTCCCGTTTGCAAATTCAGAAATCTGGTTGCTAGGGTCCAAATTACCCTAGCAACCGTGCATTGATTTGAATAAGGGAATAAAATATGAATAGGAGAGGGCCTGAATAGAAAGATGAGTAATAAAAAGTATCAATAACAATATGTTTGTAGCCTAAAGGTGGCCATTCACGGGCCGATAAAAGCTGATGACCGAGTCGGCATCTTATTGGCCCCTGTATGGGGCCCCCCGATGGGCTTCCCCGATCGAGATCTGGCCGAAAGTCGGCCAGATCTCGATCGGATGGGACTAAAAATCCCGTCGGATCGCGGCCGCATCTGTTCGTTGATGCGGTTCCATTCGTTAGGATCCGATCATTGTGCCCTAGCGCCCACGATCGGATAAGCCCGACATCGCCAAACAAGCTGATCTCTTTCGTGCATGGCCACCTTTAGAGCATTTGTTTTTTAGATGGGATCAGTGACCCCCATTGAAAGCTGAGAAGAGCCAGAAAAAAAATGAAGACCAATTGAAAAGTTGCTTAGAATAAGCCATTCTATAACATACTAAAAGTAAACTAAAGGGGCTGTTCACCGTTGAGATAACTTTAACTATGAAGTAGAGATATTCTGAGACAATTTGCAATTTGTTTCCATTATTTATAATTTATGGTTTTTGATTTAGCTTTTTATTCATCTGATCTCCAGTTTGCCTCTCAAGCTGTAACGAGGGTCCAAATTCCCCTAAAAGCCATGCATTGATTTGAATAAGAGACTCGAATATGAATAGGAGAGGCCTGAATAGAAGGATCAGTAATAAAAAGTAACAATACATTTGAAGTCTTACATTGAAATTGTTTTTTTTAGAAGGGAGTCAGCGACGCCCATTTGAAAGCTGCAAAGTGCCAGAAGAAAAATGCAAATAACTATAAAAAAAATGAAAACCAATTGCAAAGTTGCTTAGAATTGTCCATTCTATAACATAATAAAAAGTTATCTTAAAGGTGAACCACCCCATTAACCAGAAAATATTAGAGCAACTTCCTACACAGATGGAACATTTACATCCCATAATTTATAGGGCACACACATAAATCTATGGCACAACGTTCATTTCAATGAAAAAGACGTGAAAATGAGTAAACTGAGCCACAGAGCTACATAAAGTTTGCTCCATCCGTAGGCTCGTGCGGTAGTCTGGGAGTGACTGGGCTATTTACATTGGATCTGTAACTGGGTTACCTGATGCTGTTTAATTGTTCTCTGCCAGCAGACTTGGGGTCGTTGACCCTCCTACAATCAAACATTGCCTGTTGTCTTACACCCAGGGGCGCTGTGCCAATGAGGGAGTTGAGAACCTCGCCTTACGCAGCAGCATCCTACTAGTTATCAGGGGTGGCAAAAATAACGCTACTGGTAACTCTAAGAGCCGAATTTCTGGTTTTCAGAGGCAGGTACTGGCAATAGAGATGTGGGCATTTCAATCATATGGAAAATGCTGGCCCTGAATTTAAGGCTCACACCTTGTGATGGGCGAATCTGTCCCATTTCACAGAAAAATTCGCAAAACGACAAAAAAATTTGCGAAGCACATTAAAGTCAATGGGCGTCAAAACTATTTCGACGCGTGACAATTTTTACACGAGTGACAATTTTTATACACGTGACTATTTTGGCCAAATGCATTAAAGTCAAGGGGCGTCCGAATCATTTTGATGTTCGCCAATTTTTATGCGCGCGCCAACGTTGACTCGTGAAAGTTTTTCACTGGCTAATTTTTTTTACCACCTCAAATAATCAGAGTAACTGTGCATTTGGGGGACATAAAATCAAGGTTGTACTTAGCGGTGTAACTACCGGGTGAGCAGCGCCAGGGCCCGCCCCCCTCGGGCCCGCCCCCCTCTAGTTACGTCACTGGTTGTACTGTCAATGGTTTTATAGTTATTTGTACAGGTAATTGCCATATTAGTCTAAGAGATCTACATGGCTCTAGTTTGGCAAACTCTTGCTCATACAAAATTTCGCCCATCACTACCTCCTGCTGTTGAATTGAATCCATGTATCAGAAGTCAGTTCTCCTCTATGTCCGTTAATCCGCTGGCTTTAGCCAAAAAGTTTTCAGGATCAGCAGGAGTCAGAACCAGCAGTGCAGGGACTAACCAGCCAGGCAGCTACTGCTTTCAATGCCAATATAAGAAGCTTCTAAAACCTTTGGAAATATGTAATGAATGTGTAGAATTTCGACAATATTTCATTATGGGGAAAACACTGTATTTGTGGTGTAGAGGAGACCCCCAATTAAAGAAATAGCCAATTAAACACAAGAGCTGCTAAGGGAGCTGTTCCGGAGTCCTGAGACAGACTGTTGTAACCCGGTGCCGCAGGGGTCTCAGACTCAGTCGTTCCTTGCGGGGCTTCTGCCAATATAAAGAAGCGCGATTCCCGGGAGCGGCCAATACCCCGGGCAGGAGGGAGTCACGTGAGCAGAGGGGCAGATCCCGGGGCGGGGGAGACACAGGTGAGCGGCGCTTGAGCTGCGGGAGGACAGGTCGGGGCTGCGCTGGGGAGGTGAGAGAGAGGCAGTCGCCTGTGCGTGCGCCGTGTGTCAATGAAGCCTGGTCAGTGCGCACCGGACTCTCCTCTCAGCTGCTTTTAGCCCCTGTCCCTCTCGGGCTTTGATGCATCTGGTCGCAGCGCTGAGACTGTGTCTGACACATGGAGCGACAGCCTGACCCGGAGAGGGAAAAGTTGCCTGAATGAGGGCGATTCGATCCCGGGATCTGCGTTCCGCTGGGAATGAATTTACAGCCCGACTCTATTGCTGTAGCCGGATCCGGACACTGGGTGAGTCCACAGACACATGGACTGAGGTTATACTGGGGGCCCCTGGGACTGAGGTTATACTCGGGGCCCCTGGGAGTGAGGTTATACTGGGGGCCCCTGGGAGTGAGGTTATACTGGGGGGCCCTGGGAGTGAGGGTTTACTGGGGACCCCTGGGACTGAGGTTATACTGGGGGCCCCTGGGAGTGAGGTTATACTGGGGGCCCCCTGCCCTGGGAGTGAGGTTATACTGGGGGACCCCTGGGACTGAGGTTATACTGGGGGGCCCCTGGGACTGAGGTTATTCTGGGGCCCATGGGACTGAGTTTATATTGGGGGCCACATGGAGTGAGGTTATACTGGGGCCCCTGGGAGTGAGGTTATACTGGGGGCCCCTGGGAATGAGGTTATACTGGGGGCCACACGGAGTGCGGTTATACTGGGGGCCCATGGGACTGAGGTTATATTGGGTGCCCCTGGGAGTGAGGTTATATTGGGGGCCCCTGGGAGTGAGGTTATATTGGGGGGGCCCTGGGAGTGGAGTTATACTGGGGCCCCTGGGACTGAGGTTATATTGGGGGCCACATGGAGTGAGGTTATACTGGGGGCCCCTGGGAGTGAGGTTATACTGGGGGCCCCTGGGAGTGAGGTTATACTGGGGGCCAAATGGATTGAAGTTATACTGGGGGCCAAATGGAGTGAGGTTATACTGGCCCCCTGGGAGTGAGATTATATTGGGGGCCACATGGAGTGAGGTTATATTGAGAGGGGATCATTGCTGCCCCAACTTTGTATGTAGAGCTGTTATAATGAATCCTGTACTGATTTCATCAGAAAGTAACTTCACTATAGAGCAGAGGTCTCCAACCCTTTTCACCCACGAGCAACATGCAGATTGTATAAAAAGTTGGGGAGCAACACAAGCTTTAAAAATGTTCCTGGATGTGCCAAATAAGGGCTGTGATTGGCTATTTGGTAGCCCCTATATAGACTGGCAGCCTCCAGGAGTCTCTGTTTGGCAGTACACCTGGTTTTTATACAACCAAAACTTGCCTCCAAGCCTGGAATTCAAAATAAGCTCCTGCTTTGAGGCCACTGGGAGCAACATCCAAGGGGTTGGTGAGTAACATGTTACTCACGAGCTACTGGTTGGGGATCACTGCTATAGAGATAGACCCATAGATCTGAGCCCCCTCATTCATACAGTCAGAAATGCCAACCTGTCACCCCCACATTTATATAGTGCATGTGCCAAGCTGTCACTCTCCCCTTCCCACCAGTGTGAACTACAACCCTCTGCATCTTCTGCCAATATTTGTCTGCTGTTGTTCCTGGGCGTTGCAGTTCAGCCACAGGTAACAGAACACAAATCGGTGTTTCTCTCATAGGGAACGTTTCCTACTGCCGTTCTCTGTCTCCTGCTGAAATCACTGCTCTCGGATAGAGACTCTTCTTCCAGACGATACTAAAAAAAAAAAAAAAAAACTGAGATTTTGTCAATTATCTTTTTAGTTCTTTAGCTGGTTGTGCTACTATTTGGAATTCTGTCTCTTTATCTAGTCCCTAGGGTCCCCACAATTAGAACCTGTCTCAGAATAATTAATAATGAGGCAAACTTTCCCTTTAAGTGTCAGCCATGAGCGGAGCCTCAAGCATTTCTAGCCAGCGTCTTTTTCCCTATTAAAAAAACAAGACCTAAAACCTGCACAATTTGGCACTGGAGTGTTATAACCACAGACTCAACAGTCTACGGCAATTAAAGCTTTAATGTTTGCTCATTGGCTCTCAGTATTCCCTTCCCTGAACATTCCATATCCAGTACTGTGCTCTTGGGGGTTCCCTATGACTTTTCTCCCCAGCTTTCTGCTGCTCCACCAGTAATAACCCCTGAGTGACTGATACTCTCCTTATGAGGAGTACAGGTATGGGATTCGTTATCCGAAAACCCCTTATCCAGAAAGCTCTGAACTTTGGAATGGCTGTCTCCTATAAACTACGTTTTATGCAAATAATCCAAATTTTTAAAAATCATTTCCCTTTTTCTCTGTAGTAATAAATCAGTAGCTTGAACTTGAACCCAACTAAGATTTAATTAATCCTTATTGGAGGCAAAAGAATCCTATTGGGGGTTGTTAATGTTTTAAAGGAGATATATAGGATAAATGAAAAAACCCTAATTTTGTAGGCAATTATAAGTAATATATGGTGTTGCTTTTACATTAAAATTAATATCTTTAAAAATCGCCCCTATATTGGAGCTCCCTATAGATGTTCTTTGGTCCCTGTCTGTGTTTGAAATGAGGATGGGCGTGTCCTAACGGTCCCTGCCAGAAGCACATTAGGAGGGGGACAGCCAATCACAGCCCTGCAGTCACACAAGCAAAGACAGGCTTCAGTTCCCTATCAGGTCCTGCTGGCTGCTGATTGGTTCCTGTCCTACAGTGCAGTGAGCTGAGAGCTGCCGGCACCCCTGCACAGCCTGGGAATTCAGGGAGCAGGAAGTGGAAGGGAAGGGAGGGATTATTAGGGTTTTTGAGAAATATTCAATAAATCAGCCTGAAACACTACGTTTTAAAGCACAATTTTCTATATTTAATATATAATGCACTGGTAGATTCTTATTTTTTACACAATATGTCTCCTTTAATGATTTTTCTAGTAGAATTTAGGTATAAAGATCTAAATTACAGACAGATCCATTATCCGGAAAACCCCAGATCCTGAGCATTCTGGATAAAAGGTCCAATACCTGTATTATTTAATTATAGGGAAGATGGAGCTAGATTGTTCCTGCACACAACTCAATTCAGCAATGATCTTACTTCAAAGAACTGCATTTAATAGCAGAGCACAATGTGACTCTATAAGCAGGGTTATCTAACGTATGGTGCCCCAGCCTGTAATTGAACTACATCTCCCAGCATCCCTGGCTTGTTAGGAGTTGGAGAATGCTCTGACATAGTTTTATGGTATTTAAAAATAAATTTAAAAATAAAATTAATGTTACTGGTCCTTTAACCGTTTAAAAACAAACAAAGATGTCTGCAAAAAAAAAATAGTGCTACTGTACATCCAGATAATGGGTCTTTCTGTAATGTGGATGCCTGTTCCTAACATATACTAAAAAAACTTTTGTACATTAAAAAGAAATCCCAAAAGAAAATAGATTCATGCAACATTGTTGCCATCGAGTGTAAGATGCTGGTTTATTAGATCAGTGGTTTAACTATCAAGGAAGCAGACACCATGGGGGGACCCAAGTAACAAGGGGGCCAGCGTCGTCTGTAGTGTTCAAATCCCCCTCCCCTCTAATTGACCCGTGTGACAAGGAGGGGGTTTGTCAATGGTGGGAGAGGTTATCAGAATACAGGATGTTTGAAACTGGATCTCTATACCTTAAGAATAATTATAACATGAATTAAACCCAATTGGTTTGTTTTGCCTCAAGCAAGAATTAATTATATCTTAGCTGGGATCAAGTACAAGGTACTGTTTTATAAATTACAGAGAAAAAAAGAAACCATTTTTAACATTTTGAATTATTTGGTTAAAATGAAGTCTATGGGAGACAGCCTTCCTGTAATTCAGAGCTTTCTGGATAATGGGTTTCCGGATAATGGATCCCATTCCTGAAAATTTCAGAGTTCCCACAGTGGATTGCATCAGTAGACACTGGTATCCTGCAGGTTTAAAAGTCCTTTTGGATACAGTACCTCATCTGTTTGTTGATGCGGTCCTCGATCTGACTACCGTATTCTCCTCGTTGTGATCCGATCATTGGACCCTACGGATCAGCTGATAACGCCCACCTCAAGGTGGGTATATCGAGGAGAGATACGCTCGTTTGGCGAGACAAATGAGAGGATCTCTGTATGAATGGCTGCCTTAGTTATGCTTAGTTATACCAGGAAGCTCCGTTGTATTTCGGAAATATATCTGAATCGGTC
The DNA here is from genome assembly GCF_017654675.1 of Xenopus laevis. Lineage (NCBI taxonomy): Eukaryota > Metazoa > Chordata > Amphibia > Anura > Pipidae > Xenopus > Xenopus laevis. Next base: position 149,153,087 of record NC_054374.1, on the reverse strand, counting down.
CCATTTTGCTTCACTGAAAACAGAAAAAACAGCTGTCCAGCTTCAGTAATGATGCGAGTGGTCTGTACGCAGGCCCAGACTGGCAATCTGTGAGTTCTGGCAAATGCCAGAGGGGCTGCTGTTAGATGCCATAGAAAGTCACTGTGGATTGGGCTGGTGGGGGACTGGTTGGGCCTCTGTGTACTTGAGATACCAGGGCCTGTTTTCACTCCCAGTCCAGACCTGCTGCATGCGAAGTTTCTTATGCAAGGTGGTGGCAGAGATTCGGAGGAAAGAAAATTAATAAGTCAGCGCAAAATTTTGGAAGGGATTTTGGGGAATGGGGTGGTGCCCCATCATAGACTATAATATGATGAGTAAGCTTTTCTTACTCTTTAAATATCCTTAAAGGAGAAGGAAAGCTACTGAGACAGTTTATTGCCAATGGATTAGCCACAATAGCGCAAGCTAGAATGTTCTGCAAAATGCTTTACCGTACCTGAGTAAAAAGCTCTAGAAGTTCTCTTTGTTTAGGATAGCAGCTTCCATATTAGCTTGGTATGACATTGTTTCCTGCCTGAGTCTCTTCCTGTTCACTCATAGCTCTGGGCTCAGATTACAGCAGGGAGGGGAGGAGGGAGAAGGGAGCAAACTGAGCATGCTCAAACCTGTGCATTGGAGGTTAAAGCTGAAATAAGGGAGTCTGATACAGAAGCCCGTGTACATAATAGAAGGAAGCATCATTGCTTTGAGGGTTTACTGGTGTATTTATATAGACCTTTCTGATACAGCTTACTTAGTTTTAACCTTTCCTTCTCCTCTAGAAACAACTATTTATTGCATAATAAGTATATACAATTTTCACCAAACCTTGTTAGATATGGTATATAAAGTGATTAATATTTATCGCTTGGTGTTTGCTGCGGTCACACAGGTGGAGCTTCTATTCTTGGCTGAAAAGCTGTGACTGACACTGAGCAGTTCAAGGCAGAGCCAAGCGCACGAGGCTGCACACAGAGATCTGACTTGTTATGCAGACGGCAGCGAATGTATATTATTGCGGCTTTCCTTCCCTTGGCCAGCAACTATTGCCAACTGCATCATACGTGGCTTGGAAGGTGACATTAGCAAGATGCAGTCATTTTATTTTAATGTTTTGTTAAGTACCCCTCGTCCATTTCTCTGATTATTTACTCTGATATGTATGCAGGAGATGTTCCCAGGCACTCGGAGCCACCGTGGAGAACAGAGCTTTTATCATTCTATAGGATTTACAGCTACACAACTGTTTCTTATTGGCAGCCAGCAGTCAAGGAACTGTTTCTCTTTAATTACTTCAAGGAGTTCACTGGCAGATTACAGATACATACTAGAAACCATCCATTGAATAATATAATCCAACCAATCAGAGCATGAGATTGTTTCATGTTCACATACAGGTATGGGATCCAACCCATTCTCCAGAAAGCTCTGGGTTACAGGAAAGCCATCTACCATCGAATCCATTTTTATCAAATAATTCAACATTTTAAAAATAATTAGCTTTTTTCTGTGTAATAATAAAACAGTATCTTGTACTTTATCCCAATATAATGAATCCTTATTGGAGCCAAAACAATCATATTGGGTTGAATTAATGTTTGAGTGATTTTCTTTTAGTAGACTTGAGCTATGCAGATCCAAATAAAGAAAGACCCCTTATCTGGAAAACCCCAGGTTTCTGAGCATTCTGGATAACAGACCCTATACCTCTACATATAGTCATGGCCGCCATCAGGGAGGTACAGTTGTCCCGGGCCCTGTGGGTTGGGAAAAGCCTGACCAACACATCACTACGCCTGTTAATGTTAATCAAGTAAGTAAAGTATGGGGGAACCCTGGCAACCATTATTTTTTTGTTTTTAATATTTAAGACGGGGATCACTGGCCACCAATTTTTTTTGTAGCTTGTAGGGTTGGGGCCTGACCACCAATGATTTATTTGTAACTTAGGAAGGAGAGCTGGCCACCAATTATTATTTTACTTAGTGTTGGGTGCCCTGGCCACTAGTGGATTTTTTTTGACCAATTGATTAAACCAAATGACTCTTATTTGTACATTAGAAATGCGGGCAAATTCTAAAATGAAATGCAATTTAGGTTGGAGTAGGTACCTGCTTAACGAGTCTACCTTGATATGGTGGCTGGCTTTATAATCCTTTTGCCAAAAGTGTTTTTACTGTTTTAGCTCTTGTGTGGCCTTTTTACTGTGGGGTGGGAGGGTTCTGGGGTGGAGCCTTGGGCTGACCTGGGGTGGGTGGAGCCAAGTGGCTGGCCTGGAGTGGGTGGAGCCCAGGGGGCCCAAAAAATTGTTGTTCGAGGCCCAGACATTTCTGATGGCAGCACTGCAGATAGTATGGAGTGCTGTATATACTGTTTATACTCCTAAATGACAATGGGAGTTAGGGAAGAAGATGGTTTATAGTAGAATACGGTTCAAAATTACTTTCATTTGCACTTATTGTGGCCAGAACTAGTGATGGACAATTTTTTTTGCCAGCCATCGTTTCTCAGCGAAATTCTGCATTTTGCCCTCTGCAAACCTTTCAGTGAAACTGCGGCAGAAATTTGCAGCGTAAAATTATCTGCGACAAAAAAAGCCACTCGACAAAAAAAAACACCTATTGACTTTAATGCATTTGGACAAAAAAGTCGCCTTAAGTAAAAAAAAAAACCCATTGACTTTAATGCACTTGGAGTGAAACAAATTGTTGTGTGGATTTTTTTTTTGACACTCATTGACTTTAATGGATTAAGCTAATCTTTCACCGTTTTGTGACTATGTTCGGCGACAAATTCGATCATCGCTAGCCAGTACCCTTCAGTACCACCTCAATTATAGATAATGTATGTAAGGATACAATGTATGTCATATACATCAGCATATTATAGTAAAAATATTTCAGTGGGACTCAAGGTGCTTCCATTGGGATGTGAGTACCCAGTCTAATTGTACTTTATTGCTTTTGCTCGTAATGCAGGGAGTAGGGCTAGGCCAGCCTGTGTAGTTAAACCCCACTAAGATGGTAACAGAGTCGGTTGTCAATGAGGAACATCACCAAAATGTGTGAAGACACCTTCATGTGAAACCCCACTTATCTAGACTTCTTCATGTGTGGCTGTGCATTCAACAAAATTCAGCTGCACTCTTTAAAATTGGCCCTGAAAGGTATCTCTTGAATGTGCCTTTAACATTTCTGAAAATTACATTTTTTAATGAAGTATATGAAGTCAAGCATGCTGGTTAATCATAGTAACCCTCGTTGGAGACAAGAGACTGGGATCTCGCAGGCTTCAGTTACTGTACTGCTGTGCAGGGCCATGTCAGTCATTAAAGGAGAAGGAAAGTAGGTATTTACTTGGGGGTGCCAAAAGTTAGGCACCTCCAAGTGATTGTATTTACTTACGTGACACACCCTGGTCCAGTGCTCCTATCAGCAGAAACCTGCACCAGTCCGGGGGTTCTTCCAGCGAGCACCGCAGAGTGATTGGCTACCTTCTTCTTCATGTATCATGTAAAGCCAGAAAGTGGATCGCTCTGTGGTGATCACTGGAAGAATACTGGTCCGGTCAGTGTCGGACTGGCCCGGCGGGACACCGGGAAAATACCCGGTGGGCCCCGACCCTTAATGGGCCCGGGCCAGACACCTCTCCAGATATCTTTAAAAAAGTTTCCCTCCCGCAGCGCCGATCAGCGCAGCGCCTTCTGCGCATGCGCCAGGTGCCTTCACGCTGGTGCGCCAAGCGGCGCCTATGTGTGCGCGCGCTCAGCGCGTCGCAGTAGGGGTTGGGGGGCGGGTCGGAAGGGGCCCTGGACAGTAGTCCCGGTGGGCCCCGGGCCCCCCAGTCCGACCCTGGGTCCGGTACAGTTTTCTTCTGATATCAGCACTGGCCCAGGGTGTCCTGTAAGTATATATAAACAAACAAGAGAAAGTCGTGCTCACCACTAATTTTTAAAAACATTAAGTGGGGGTGCAATGAGGCACTCAACCCATTATCAATATATTTAGGGCATTAAAACATTTTGTGCTTTAAGCTACTAAAAATACCTCACCCTTTAAACAAAACAGGAATTGTTTGTCCATATATTGCAATATATTATCTGGCCAGTCCTATGCTCAATTTTCATCAGATTAATTAAGGATTCTATTGCTTTTTATACATTTTATAAAGGGACTAAGTTTTACCTACAACTTAATTGCTGCTTTTAAAGTTAAACTCCCAAGCTTGGTTGCCCTTTTATTAGCCACCAGTGGGATCACCTGACTATAGCTGGGAAGGGTGGGGGCTACAACACGGAGCTGGCCACTGCTCCTGTATAAACAGTGGCGTAACTACTGGGGGAGCAGGGGGTAAAATTGCACCAGGGCCTGCTCCCCCCTTCTCCCCCTCGATGACCGCCGGAGATCGAATTGCAGCACCGGAGGTAATAAAAACACGCATCTAGAGGGGGAGGGGAACCCGGGTGCACATATTGTGCCCGTGCCTGGTAGCAAAATACAGACAAATACAAGAGATCCTCTGCACTCAACCAGGGCCGGATTTACATAGTGGGCTCCCCTAGGCCCACTGCCGTTCGTTGCCCCTGTCGCCTGCTCTTTATTCGTGCAAATTTTCATCATCTCGACTGGCGCAATGGGGATTGGTGCACAGGAAATGTAAAAAATTATTGTATCTCCAGCGCATCCCCAGTGTTATTGAACCAATGTGGGTGTGGTTGGGTAGCATGCCGCCTCCTAAAATCCTGCTGCCCTAGGCAGGTGGCCTTTCCACAAATCCGGGCCTGCGCTCAACCCATTATCAATATATTAAGGACATTGTCGTTCTGCTCAAGAGATGGGTTAACTGGTAGCTCAATCTCGCGTGAGCCTGCAGATTTCTTTTAGACAGAGGAGAAACTGCACACAGACACCATCTTTCTCTTGCTTCAAGAAGACAAAAAACGTTATTAACATTTCTGCATTAGCAGACAAAGATCATCTTACATGACACTGTGTCAGTACCATATTACTTTGGGATCTGTATGAGAGCACACAGATTAGTGCCTTAAACTACTAAAAATGCCTTACCATTACAGGGATTGTTTTGAACAGGTAAGTATATACAATCACTTGGGGGGTCTAACTTTTGGCACCCCCAAGTAAATATGCCTTTCCTTCTCCCTTTTTTTTTTTTTTTTTTTTTTTTAACAATCAAATAATTTATTGGTTTTATAAACTTAAGAAGTAAACTTACATAACCATGAAAGGGGCAAATTCACTAACCGCCGAAAATTCACCAGTGACTGCTTTGCTCACAGCCAGGTGTAGATTTGCCAGGACAATGCTAATTCACTAAAATCCGAAGTTGCGTCCAGGGCACCGAATCCTGGCGAAGTTGCGCTAGCGTTACTGCGCTAAGCGAAGCGAGGTTGCGATAGCGTTGGCTAATTTGCATACGGCAGGAAGTTAAACTTCAATGGAAGTATATGTTGCAGCAAATACATTACACTACACAAGCCCAGGGAACCTTAATAAAAGAAAATAAAGTTGTTATAATGCCCTACACGTGAGCCCAGTGTATAGTTTCTGTGCCATATTTTAGGAAATGTATGAGCGCTGCTGCACCCACTGACACAGGGGAACCAGAAGATACCACCATCGCCATACTAGGCAGTTCATTCAGGGGTTTCCTCAGCACCCCTTTGCAAGCACAATTATGTCAGTATTCTGGGAAAACATGCTGCATTGTGGGGACAAAACTTTTAGTATGTTATGGAATGGCCAATTCTACAGCAACTTCTTAACTGGTCTTTGTTATTTGCTGTATTTTCTGTAATTTTTTTTTAATGATTTGCCTTCTTCTTATGACTCTTTCCATCTTTCAAAGGAGGGTCACTGACCCCATCTCTGTAAGGATACACATTTATTGCTGTTGCTAATGTTTATTACTCATCCTTTTATTCAGCCTCTCTCCTATTCAGCGACCAGATTGCAGAAATTGCAAACTGGGCAGCTACTGAATAAAAAGCTAAATAACTCAAAAACCACAAATAATAAAAAATTAAAACCAATTGCAAATCCCACATCATACTAAACGTTAATTTAAAGGTGAACACCTCCTTTAAGTCATAAGGTTGTTTTGGGGATAGTGGGACTATCTGGGTGCTGTTTTTGTATTTGCTCTAGGGCTTAGGGTTGCCATCTGTCCGGTTTTGACATGGACAGCCCGGGTTTCAGAATGGCTGCCCGGGTCAAGACAGTGACTGATCACCATGTCATAGCAATGCACCATAAAGTATCTAGACCCACCCTGTGATTTCCCTGACCCATCGCGTTACATCACTGACCCGCCCCGTTACATGACTGACCCGCCCCTGTGACATCACAGCCCCACCCCTTCCCCGGATCCTGAGCCTCAGAAAGGTGGCCACTGCACTGAGTTTCTGGCAGCAGCAGCTCTCCTAAGGTTTGATTTGTAGAACATTTGCCTTGATCTTCCCACTTACCTTCCTGGTCTTCTCCCTTCAGCTTGTCTCACGGCCCCTGTTCTAGTGACACTACCTCCATCAAATCCTTTAATATCTGTAAGAAGTAAGTCTGCATGAATAAGTCTGGGGATGTATTCTTAACGACCATGGCATACGTTTCTGAAGATGCCCTGGAGTAGGTTGTAGAACAAGAGTGTCCATACTTTATTAATGCAGGGTCTACTTTTATTGATGTTGTCCCATTATGATCTATATCCATGGAAAATATTACATTGCTTTAGTAGAGAATTTATATTTCTATATTTAGCAAACAACTATTTCTTGTGTAACCTTAACATAATAAATATTTGAAAGGTAAGAATGAAACAGGTGGGTGATTTAGACAAGCTGTTTGTTGGCAGTCTTGAAATCTACTGATCAACAGCTAAAGGTCTACTGGTAGATCCCAATCTACCTTTTGGGGGCCCCTGTAATGACCAAGTATTAGGAAACTCTAACCCCTCTATACAGATGAGTTCTTGGGTTCAGGACAAAGTTGTGTGTCTGAACCCAATGCCTTTATCATCTGATGTGTGTTCCGAACGACCTGTGTCCATATAACTGAAGGTTCTGCAGCAACAACTGAGCACAATTCAGATGGATCATTGCTTTTGCCAGATTTAATGATTGATACAGAATCCTGTATTATATACTGTACCTCAAGAAAAGTGAAATCAAACTGCTGCCTTAAACCGAGCTGTCTGTATAATGGTAGCTAGAATGTGCTAGGATATAGTACAACATATATACGGTGTATCAATCATGAGTCATGTAAGCCAAGGTTTTGTAGTTTATTCTGATAAATATTTTGTACAAATTTTCTGCTGTAGTTATCACTTCCAGCACTGGGGAGCAGCTCAGGACAAGAAAGGCTGTAATGATCCATTGCAATGTACTGTATATTCTCTTACTGACATTATCTGCAAAGATGAACTTCTACTGTTTCTTAAACCAGGGGCAGTCCAGATTGAGGCCTGGGGGCAAGATATGAAACCTGAGAGTTTTTGTTTTATTTCTTTAATGACATAATTTAATAGGATTTGGTTCATGGACTTGTTGGTTGGTATAACAGAGATATAGCAACAACACTATCTGCTTCTGTCATAAATCTCTGCTTATTAACTCTGGGCCCCTGGCTGTTCAATGTTACAATTTCCAGCATCTTGTAGCAATATAATAAAACATGCTGACTGATGTAGGTCAGGAACAGTTAAAGAGCCAAACATAAGAATCACTATTAGACAGATATTTGCAGGCAAGTATTTCAGAGCTGTTCCTCAGTTTTGCCTTCCATGTTGGAACAACTGAGCCATTGTGAATGTTAATTGTTGGCTGTAGCAGTGTAGTAAAAATGAAAAAAAAAAAGCAGGTACTAAAAGCCAATATGGGCACTTCAACAATAAATAGAGTTGCAATAAAGCAAAAATAAGTAAAAGGGGAGGATATACTCACAGTTCACCCCAATCCACAGGTGCATAGCCAGAAAAACCACATCAATTGTGAGTCCCTTCAAAAATCAGTCAAAGGTATTAAAAAGTACAAATTATTTATTAGGACATAGTAGACAGCGGCCTAACGCGTTTTGTGCCTTACTCATAGGCACTATAGCAGAATGGTGTCCTTTCGTTAGCTATCCGTGCCAGCATCATCATGTTCATCTGTGAACAAAAACAAGTTAAAGGGATCCTGTCATCGGGAAACATGTTTTTTTTCAAAACGCATCAGTTAATAGTGCTACTCCAGCAGAATTCTGCACTGAAATCCATTTCTCAAAAGAGCAAACAGATTTTTTTATATTCAATTTTGAAATCTGACATGGGGCTAGACATTTTGTCAATTTCCCAGCTGCCCCTGGTCATGTGACTTGTGCCTGCACTTTAGGAGAGAAATGCTTTCTGGCAGGCTGCTGTTTTTCCTTCTCAATGTAACTGAATGTGTCTCAGTGGGACATGGGTTTTTACTATTGAGTGTTGTTCTTAGATCTACCAGGCAGCTGTTATCTTGTGTTAGGGAGCTGCTATCTGGTTACCTTCCCATTGTTCTTTTGTTTGGCTGCTGGGGGGAAAAGGGAGGGGGTGATATCATTCCAACTTGCAGTACAGCAGTAAAGAGTGATTGAAGTTTATCAGAGCACAAGTCACATGACTTGGGGCAGCTGGGAAATTGACAATATGTCTAGCCCCATGTCAGATTTCAAAATTGAATATAAAAAAAATCTGTTTGCTCTTTTGAGAAATGGATTCAGTGCAGAATTCTGCTGGAGCAGCACTAATTCATTTTGAATTTTTTTTTTTTTCCCATGACAGTATCCCTTTAAGAAGTGTTTGTCGCTCTATCGCTGTTCCTACCAAATGACAACCAACACCAGCCATTGTGGAAGAAATATTGTGCTACGGCTCCTCTTTTCATTTCTGACTTTCTCAGAAACCTCATAAATCAAGCGAAAGTTAAGTCTGTGGGTGCAGGGAAACTTAAGATTCTGGAGGGGTTAGTATATGTTTTTTCTAAATGTTTCTTTTATAAAAAGGATTATAGTGTTGGGCACAGCTGCTATGAGTTACATTAGGAGGAGGAGCTGGCCTAGAGGTGAAGTGATCAGCCTTTGATATGGGATCTCATTCTAGAGATCCTGGTTCAACTCCATGTGACCCATGACAAGTCACTTAGGGGGCTATTAATTAAAGTCTGAATGCGTAAAATTCTGGGTTTTTTTACTATAAAATCAAATTTTTTAGTGAAAAAAACCTAGATTTTTTCATGATATATTATACACCAAGGATGAAAAAGTCTGAATCCAAAAATCCGACATCATCAGACCTGCCAAGGTTGTATAAAAGTCAATAGGAGAAGTTCCAAAAATATCCTGATCTGCGCTGGGTTTCGTGCAATAATCTCGGGCAAAAATCTGAAAAAATTTTACGACTTTTTTAGAGTTTTTCTCCACACTGTAAATTTTCGGGAAAATTTATTGATAAATAAGGGGAAATAACCTGTGCGAATTTGGTCGGAGTATATTTCAGAAATAAATGAGAGATTTTCGGATTTTGATAAATAACCCCCTTAATCTCTTGGTGTTCCAGCTACTTAGTACACCTATAATGGCTGCCTTGCTTGCTGTAAAAAGTCCCATGGGAGAAAAGCCTTATAGAAAAATGATTCCCCCTACTGTGTGGTTGCTTCAAATATACGTTGTATCTCTTAGATTCTCAGCTGCTAGTTGAATCTAGTTTGGTGTCCTAAAGGGGCACCATATTTGGGGTGTTATCTGTTCCCCTGAGTATTTGGTGTTTTGCACAGCATCTGCCAAAAGATGCCACACCAATGCCATACCAATACCATACCCCATTATTCTTTGACAATGCCTCTTGCTCCACCACCACCTGGGTATAAATATGGTTGACTCCTCAGAAGTTTCTTACAGCATCCCGATAAATGGGTGAGAGACACTTGTACATTTCAACACAACATTCATAGCTGCTTTTTCTTGCCCACCCAGCATATACTTGCACGAGAATTGACATTACTCACGTTCACACAAGCACTAAATAACATATGGTCATGGGAGACTAGGGGGCAAATTCACTAAGATTTGTAGTTGCGCCAGGCGTAACTTTGCCGCACTTCGCCACACTTCGCCAGGCGTAGTTTCGCCAGCGCTTCGCAAATTCACTAAAATCCGAAGTTGCGCTCAGGGGTAGCGTAAGGTTGCGAAGTTGCGCTAGCGTTGATTTGCTAAGTAAAGCGAAGTTACGCTAGCGAAGGCTAATTTGCATACGGTGCAAAATCCAAATTTCAATGGAGGAATACGTATCAGCACTACAAATGCCAAGAAAACCTTCAAATCATCAAATAAAATTTTTATTTTGCCCTACACATGTGCCCACTGTATAGGTAAGTTGCCATGAGTTAGGAAATGTAGGGGGGAAGGAGGGGAGCCCCAAAAATGTTTTCGATCTTTTTCAGCCTATCACCCATAATGTAGAAAACACGCCAGCGTTTTTTGGGACTAAAATTTTTGACTTTTTTTTAAACAATCCCTATCTACTCTATTGCGCTTCGCCAGGTCTGAGGCGGCGAAGGAAGTCTAGCGTAAAAGGTAGCGTTCAGTACACTGCGCGCGTTAGTGAATTTGCGTAGTTACGTCGCTAGCGAAACTTCGCCAGGCGTAAGGGTGCGAAGTAACACTAGCGAAACTACGCCAGCGTTCGTTAGTGAATTTGCGCAGTAACGAAAATGACAAACGCTAGCGAAGTAACGCTAGCGTTCGGCGCTTAGTGAATTTGCCCCTTGGGGAGCGAGTCCAAAAGCAGGTATTGTTCAGGAAAATCAGCGAGTTGACAAGTATGCTACTTTGTAGTCACAGTTTGTGGAAGGCTTTACCTGTATCAGCAGGATAATAATCCCATGCACAAAGTTCGGTCCATAGAAAATGGATTTGTAAATCTGAGATTCAAATTTGGTTTATTGGCGGAGCACTCAACGAATGTATTTTCCGAAGATTTACACTACACTCAATATTGGGTGGTGCAGGAGATCAACAAGATTTGAATTAAAACAATTAACAAAAAGTATCTCTCAATCTGCACACGGTAATGTTACTTCATATGAATAATTTAATTCATTTCATTTGAGATCATCCAGTTCATCAGTCAATTACTTAAACATGAATGAATACATCTGTACCAAAAATGTATCAATCAACTTAACATCCTTAATCAGCTGATCAATAAATAGATAATAAGTTATAAAGTGCAAATTGTCGCATTCTCATCACAGTGTATTAATTCATCTGTAGTGCAAATTTATGTTGAATTCATGTAGGGTTAAATTAGTAAAAAAAATCATGCAAGTTCATTAGCAATTCATTGGTTAAATCTGTCCGCTGTGTGACATCACAAGAGATAATAATATCAATCCCCTGGATTTGGAGATGTTGGACAGGCAGGTGCATACTTTTGGCCAGATAGTTTGCTAATAAATGCTTGAAGTCAGTCCAGGCAAATAAACAGAGCTTCCAGGGAATAATCAAGAACTTTTTGTGTTTTGAATTGAGTAGAGGGGAATGTATTTTTTAATACAAGGGCAATCAGGGAGAGTAAAAGACTATAATTCTATTATTTTCTGACTTTATGCTGGATATTTCTGGAGATCTGGAGAAACAATTTTTTAATACGTTTGCATCATGGTCTCCAAAATCTGGCACTTCAGAGTGATTATGTCTGCTGGATTTAACGTGCCCGTGCTGCTTATCAATATCCTGCAGTGTAAAGGAAAGGCAGAGCTTGGAAAGTCAAGGACTCGTGGGGAGCTGCTGAGAATATATGATTGGGAAGAGAATAGCTCGTAATTTTTAATTAAAACTCTTTACAAAAATGATGCTGAAATCTTTTCACTCAACTGTCATCCCACAGATGCTTAAAATGGCAATTATGCTAATGGAAAGTAATTTACAGTAAAAAATAGATTTTTTTTGGGACTAAAGGTGGAACTTCCTTTTTATCTAGGGGAAAACTAAACATTGAGGCAAGAATGAGCATCATACAGTCCATTATAACATTGTTTGGTTTGTTGTGCGAAGCAGATACTTTGCACTTGTTTATCACAAGAAGTGTTTTTTTTCCTGCGCTGTGTGAGATCACTAAATTGCAGGGAGAAATTGTTTACATGTGGCATAAAGGTTACACTGACAGCAGTGAATATGGAACAAAAGCAATTATAATTGCACACCATCTTCACAGTCAGGACAGTGAGGTTGTGGAATGCACTGCCGGGTGATGTTGTGATGCTGATTCAGTTAATGACTATAAGAATGGCTTGGATGATTTTTTGGACAGACATAATATCAAAGGCTATTGTGATACTAAACTCTATAGTTAGTATAGATATGGGTGTATATGGTTTGTGTGGAGGGGTGTGTGTGTGGATGCTGGGTTTTCATTTGGAGGGGTTGGACTTGAAGGACTTTGTCTTTTTTCAACCCGATTTAACTATGTAACTATGTAACTATTGTTGGACAACCAATGTGTATAAAAATGAGACTTCATTGTGGCTGGATTTAAAAGCTGTGTGGAAGATGAAATAGGAATCACACACTTTCTACCTGCTAAAGCGGAACCTACCCCATGTAGGTAATGCCAAAACCCATTGAAACATTGATTGTGCATTGGTGAAAATAAGTCGGGTAAGCTCCCCTGAAGCAGTAATAAAAGTTTGTAACCGTCTGGGCTGGGGAGATTGACGGCACCTCTCCTAAGTTTTTTCCTTCAAAGAAAAGTAGGCGCAGTTGCAAGATTCACAGATTTGAAAGCTGCCAATAATAGGGAGTCCACCTGCTCCATCCCATCCTATAGTTCTAAGGCCATTTTGTAAATCAATTTGAGATCCATGATTTAAAATGGAGAAGGAAATAGGGCAGTCTAGATGTAAAAAGGGACCACCCCCACTGTAAGGGTCAGGGGACACGGGCAGATTCAGGGAGTTTAGTCGCATGTAGACAAATCTCCTCTTCTTCGGGGCAACTAATCTCCCCAAACTGCCTCTCCTACCTTCCCGCCAGCTTAAATGTAAATCGCCTGCAGGATGGCACTTTGCGCAATTCGATTTCGGAAGTCGGCTGAAGTTGCCTGACAAAGAAACTTCAAGCGACTCTGGAAAACAAATTGCGCTGAGTGCCATCCCGCCGGCTATTTACATTTTAGCCGGCGAGAAGGCAGGGGAGGTAGTTGCCCCAAAGAAGAGGAGATTTGTCTCCAGGCAACTAATCTCCCTGAATCTGCCTGTGTGCCTTGACCTTAACAGGTGACCCTGTTCTCCAGATAAGAGGTAGATATTGGAAAGCTTTATGCACCACCAACAGTATATAAAACATGGGATTGGCTATATATTAGCCCCTATGCAAACTGTCAGTCTTCAGAATGATCTTTTTTGGCAGTGCATCAGGTTTTTATGCAACTTGCCTCAAACCAGAAATGAAAAAATAGGCATGTGCTTTGAGGCCACTGGGAACATCCAAGTGGTTGCTCCTTAGCCACCAGTTGGGGACCACTGGTTATCCTTTAATTATCTGCAGTTGTATTAAAGGGGATCTATCATGAAAATTTTATATACGTTCATCTAACCAAAATCAGTGTCAGGGGCTTATAGGCTCCTCGAGGAAAAGTCCAGACCAAGGAGGAAGCTTCAGGATAAAGTCCAAGTTTGCGGTAACCAAAAGGGATCAGGAGTAATCGTAGTCAATTTTCAGGCAATAGTTCAATAGGCAAGCAGAATAGGAGTAAAGTCACAGGTTCAGGCAAGGTCAAAAGTCCAGGAATAAGGTTAATATGAATTTAGGAACACCCAGGAATACTATAAGCAATTTCTATCATCGGGCATTAAACCCATGACCTGGAAGTCCGCGCTGGTGGCTGCCATCTTGGCTGTAGAGCGGAGGGCTCCTGACAATAAGAAACTTACTAAATATAATCAATTCAACATTCTGTACTGTTATGAAATAACCAAGTTACTCTTCACTGTCCCACACTCAGGAACCTGTTTCTCTTTCTTTTCTCTCCATGCAGTAGATGGAGTCAGATTTTGATTGACAATTAGGTCTAACACAACATTGAGGGGGTTGCACTCTTTGCCTAGAAGATGTATTATAACTCATTATTTTAAAAGAATTGGCTCTAATGGAAATCCCTGTTTTGCTGCATGCAGTTATTTTGTTAATGTTTGTTTGTGCTGGAGTTGGTTATTTGAGTGAGCTCTAAAACATCAGCCCCCCTAAAACACGTATTGGACCTACCTGTTGATCAAAATCTGACCCAGACCTAGCATGAAGAGAGCACTGAGAGTTTGTTGGCAGTGAGATATTGAAGAGTAAATTAATTATTTTATAAATGGTACGGATTTTTTATTGATTATACCAAGGGGGTTATTTATCAAAATCGGAAAAATTCTCACTATTTTCTGAAAACTACTCTGACCAAATCCGCACAGACTCCCCCCCCCCTCCCATTTATCAAGAGATTTTTCCGAAAATTTCTTGTGCAGGATAAAACTCCATAAAATTGTGAAAAAAAAATCAGAATCCTACAAATTTTTTTGGATTTGTTGCCGAACACTGCAACTTTTTCGAATTTGATGCCCGAAACCTCCGACATTTTTGGATTTGATGCCCGAAACCATGAAATCTTCAGTATTATTAAACAAAACCCAGCGCAGATCAGGATATCAACAGGCCATCTGCCGTTGACTTCTATATGAACTCAGCAGGCCTGAGATGGAGTACTTTTTTATTCTGACTTTTAACACCATCGGTGTTTAATAAATCTCGATAAATTCTAGTTTTTCTTTTTTCTACAAAAAAAATGGTGGTTTCCCCTTTAAAAGTCTGACCAGAAAAAATCCCTAGGTCCTCTTTAAAGGGGAAGGAAACCTAGTCGGCGCAAACCCCCACCCCCCCTCCCGTTTGTTGCCCACCCTCCCTCCTCCCCCCTGGCCTACCTGTCCCGCTGGGCGATCTTCTTCCTGCTGTGAACGGCGTTTTGGCACATGCGCAGTAGGATCATTTCGCCGGTACGGATCTACTGCGCATGCACCAAAAGTCACGCGCATGCGCAGTAGATCGTACCGGCGAAATGATCCTACTGCGCATGCGCCGTTCAAAGCAGGAAGAAGATCGCGTGGAAGAAGATGTCGTCTGTGAACTCCCTGGACTGGACCTGCGCAGAAGGGTAAGTAACAAGTTAGGGGCATTTGCCCAGCGGGACAGGTAGGCCAGGGGGGAGGAGGGAGGGTGGGCAACAAACGGGTGGGGGGTTTGCGCCGACTAGGTTTCCTTCCCCTTTAAGGTTCAACCACTGTATCTGCGTGGGGTTGAGGTCTGGATTCTTGTACATTCAAAATGGAAATGTTACTAATAGATCTGCTACTGCTTATTTTCTTATCACATAATCAATTTTTGGTCATTGTTTTCATACAGATAGCCTCTTACTTTTCTCTAGAATACTCAATACAGGTTAAGCTGTGAAGCTTTCAGGTCCTGTGGCTGCAAACAACCCCTAAACAACACCCTGACACCACACTTGATTATGAATGTTTTGTTTTTTGTAGTAATGTGATGTTTCAGTGTGTTTTGCCAGATATTCCATTGTGCTTTAGGGCCAACCAAGCATCTTTTGGGCATTATTCCCAGAGTTTTGTGGGTATTTCCTTGGAATATTGCAACAATATTTGTTCAGTCTTGAGTAGATGGGTTAGAACTTCCTGATAATTAGATAATAGCACTCACCTGATTACCAGCACCTGGCGTTAATTACCTTTCTAATTAATATGGAAGTGGTTTATTCTTCATGTTTGTCTTCTTCCCAATGCTGTTTTACTATAAGTGAGAAAGTATATTCTGTTATTTGTAACGTTAGATGACTTTGATCTTATTTTAGGAGGAGATGATTGTTTATTATATTCTGATATCTAGGACCACAGTTTCCAAAGCGTTCGCCCTTCAGTTAATCATATATCTTTATGCCTGGTGGTAACGAATGTTACCACCAGGAAAGGTGGAATGGAGTGACATAACAATGTGTTTAATGTTTTATGTTGAAATTATTTATGGACTCCAAAATTATTTATGGGCTCCAAAAGGGTATTAGAGCTTCATGGATTCCTGAATCAACCTCAGTCCAGTTTCATTTCATCTGAGCTGCATCCATAATCTTTTATGATTTAGGTTTGTAATTCCCTGGCATTAATGGATGGGGTGGCATTCAGCCATAGCAGTTGACTGACAGCCTGTGGCATGAGCGCCAATTGATCAGCCATCATTTTAAGGAGATTGTACAGCTCTGCAGGTTCCAGGTGAGTTGCAGCAGGAGGGAGAGCAAAGCTGCGTGTCATGAGCCTATAGATCAGCCATCCAGTCTTTATACGTTTGGGGGGGGGGGGTCATCTAACAGCTCTTCCAGTTCATATACACTTTGACAATGAGAATGCCGGAAAGGGGTACCTTTTAGTAATTAGAAATCTGTCTAAAAATGTAAAGGGGCTGTTCACCTTGAAATACATTTTTATTCGTATGTATGGAGAGAAACCCATTATAATTAGCTTTTATTTGAAATGTTTTGCTCTGATTGTACTGAGGGATTTGCACGTTTATCCTTTAAATGTTTCAGTGAAACAGAAGGTATCAGTTCTGTTATTTTAATAAGATCATACATGAGCTAGTGTTTGGGTCACCTGACTGACTGGCCCCAGGCTAAATTGAACATATGGCTGTCCCTTTATAGCCCAACACACACTATCTTGCTGATTGTTGGTTTTTTTTTTGGCATATTATGTACACTAGTTGCTTTGCACACCTGTTTAACCACTGCTCCCACCATATTTAATACTTGCGTATGGCAGTATTAAAGGGCATGTAAAGGTAAAAAAATAAAATCCCAGTTTTACTTTCTTTAATGAAAAAGAAACCTATCTCCAATATACTTTAATTAAAAAATGTGTACCGTTTTTATAAAAACCTGACTGTATGCGGTGAAATTCTCCCTTCATTTACTGCTGTGGATAGGAATTGTCAGATGGTCCCTAACTGCTGAGCAGGGAAACAATCATACTTATGAACAGCAGGGGGAGACCCCGCCTTACTTTCTAGCCCTGCAGAACTCAAGCAGCTTTGTTTATGACAATTTCCTAAGCAGCCCAGACCACACTGAGCATGTGCACAGTCTTAGTCTTGCAAAGATGTTTAACAAAGTTACAAGATGGTGAACCCCTGTAGCCAACTTTGAAAGCATAAATTATTTGTTTGATTGGGCTTGTGGTGCAGTAAGTTCATGTTTATATTTAGTATACAAAATACAACATTTCTAGCCTTATTCTATTTTAGATTTTACATGCCCTTTAATAGAACATGGAGATGAGTCTGAGTTATCTCTTCTGGACACTGCTCATTTTGGCTACACATTTAAAATAATCCAGCCAATAAAGGGACTTTTCAGGTTATTTTTAGCAGATCCTACAGAACCAGCTACAACTACTACATTCGCAGCCACATTTTATGTTGGTATGAAGATGCCATGTTCAATAAATGGTGTTCAGGGAAATTAGCCTGCTCCAAACCCATATTTGCATGGACAGTCAGTCTAATAAAATAATTTCTATGTCTATAAGCAATCCCGGATTAGCCACTAGGCACCCTAGGCAGTTGCCTAGGGCCCGCCTAGTTTTAGGGTCTTGCTCCTCCTGGCTCAACAGAAATGTATACACAGCCTTTGGACATGTTGCAAGGTAAAACATTTTTGGAGGAAGGTTAGTTTGACCACTTTGGGCCAGTTGAGCTGACTTCGTGGCAAAAGTCAGATTATAACAGGGTCACATGTTGACATGTCAGGAGAGGACCACATCAACTGACTAATGCAGAATAATTGTACCTCCCAGATGATATCTGGTCATTCCCAACTACTTGCCATCTATAATTCATAGAAGCTGCTGCACTGGCTGTCAAATTCTTGATTGACCAAAACCATAGATTGTACATTTCTGGGAGTGTCTTTGTTCTTTGGCAACTGTACATTGCCTAGTGATGAGTAGTTCCAGGATCCAAGACCCATGCCAAAAGTTACTCATGTCTGGGGTTGAAGACAGACTTTCTGTCTCTTTTTAACAACCATGTCCTGTTTATACAGCGCTTGGGTTATCTGAAAGTTAATATAATTCAACCTTGCTAAAGGAAAGCCAATATTAAAGCCCTCGATAGACTTTTAGCTAGCAACTACAACATTTTTTTAATATTGGACATTTCTTGTTGCAAGCACAAAGTCTGGAAGCCTGATAATAACTCGGTAGATCTGCCCAGCTTGTATGCATTTCTGTCAAACAAAACCAACTGCTCACAGCAAACAACGTGCTGCCATGTTCAAAAGCAACAAACCATTCCACAACCCAGACAACTATCTAGTATAGGTCAATCTAAAAACAACTGGACTTGCTGAGTAATCAATGAAGACGTTTCACTACTCATCCGAGCAGCTTCTTCAGTTCAACTGACTGGTGTGGGAAGTTCTTGGCATATAAACTCTTCCACTAATCCATTTACAATGGCACATTGTAACTCTTCAAAGAGGTGACATCTGAAGAAACTCACAGAGGTGCTGATTCTGTGTAGTTGTGATAGGATTATCCAATGTGTCATGCAACTCCTAGATACAGGTGTTAGTTGTGAGAGTTGCATGAATGGATGTGTGAAGTGTTCTGAATCCGCCGGGGTACAGATGTTAGAACAGCATTGTATGTAGCAGACAGGTGGTGTCGAAGGCCCCCACCTCTGTTCAGAGATGGTCTCTCCACCTTGACATGAATCGCCTCTTTCACGCCTCGTTCAAACCAGCGGTCTTCTTTATCCAAGATTTGGACCTTGCTGTCTTCAAAGGAGTGTCCCTTGTCTTTTAAGTGTAGAAAGACAGCTGAGTTTTGCCCTGTAGAGTTCTCCCTCCTGTGCTGAGCCATTCGCTTGGAGAGCAGTTGTTTTGTCTCCCCGATGTATAGATCTGTGCACTTCTCGCTACACTGGACTCCATATACCACATTGCTTTGTTTTTCTTTTGGTGTTTGATCCTTTGGGTGTACCAGTTTTTGTCTCAGTGTGTTGCCAGTCAGTTGAACTGAAGAAGCTGCTCGGATGAGTAGTGAAACGTCTTCATTGATTACTCAGCAAGTCCAGTTATTTTTTAGATTTACCTATACTAGATATACCATGACCTGGATGAATGAAAATCTTCATAGTCATAACCCAGACAACTGTTCTGCATGAGGGTCACCTCCAAAAAGGAGGGAGTCGGGTCTATGTAGGGTAGAGGGGTAGGGGTTTTTTAACTTTAGGGTTTAGTTCTCTTTTAAAGGACATGTAAAGTATAAATTAAATTCCACTTCATATGGGCAGAGTTCCTCCTGAACTGCATCATTTTCAGCTCATAAATCTATGAGGAAAGACTGGCTAAATTGGGGTTGTTGATGCTGGAGCAGAGGCGCTTAAGGGGTGTTATGATAACTATACATACATATATATATATATATATATATATATATATATATATATATATATATATATATATATATATATATATATATATATATATATATATAGGGATCATATAGTATGATCAAGGTCACCCATTCCAAATAGAAGAAAGGAGGTTCCGCCTAAATATTCGGAAGGGGTTTTTTACAGTGAGAGCTGTGAAGTTGTGGAATTCTCTCCCTGAATCAGTGGTACAGGCTGTTACATTAGATAGCTTTAAGAAGGGGTTGGATGGTGTTTAGCAAGTGAGGGAATAAAGGGTTATGGAAGATAGCTCATAGTAGAAGTTGAGCCAGGGACTAGTTCGACTACCATCTTGGAGTCAGAAAGGAATTTTTCCTGCTCTGAGGCAAATTGAAGAGACTTCAAATAGGGTTGTTTGTCTTCCTCTGGATCAACTAGCAGTTAGGCAGGTTATATATATATTTAAAAAATAACTTTATATACATGTGTCTTTTTTGAATCTAATTTAATATGTTACTATGTAAATCTCATCCCTTCGGCAGGGCATTTTGCCGCTACAACGTCCGCAGTGACTTCTCTGCAGAATAAGCATGTGCGCATTGCCCCTCCTGTCTGACCTATGAGTTTGTTGGAATATATGTTATTCAGTGTTGATTTGTCGCAGTATTAAATGAAGGTTTATCCGAGCAGTAATTGTTATGCTGCTCACTCTCTCACAGAAGTCAGGAGAATATGTTATTTTAGCGAGCAAACAGCTTCCGCACAGCGAGTTTCTATGCTAACCCTAATGCTATCTTATCATCGGTGGCTAAACTTGAGCAAGTGTGTTTAGCAAGGTAAAGCTTTGAAGTGCACGTGTACTCCTCGCAAAAGTAAAAGCAAATCCGAAGGGAGAGAGGGTTGAGTTCCTGAGCAACAGAGAGGGAATCACGGTGATTAAGGGTCTCCTGCAGCCTTACTAACCTTACTATCCCCGTGAGGCAACTTCAGGCGACTTTGGAAATTGAAGCGCCGTGAGTGCATTAGCGAAGGCGATTCTTCATTCAAGCAGGCGGAAGGCAGTTCCGGGAGATTGTCGCCCCACAGAAGAGGCGATTAGTTGCCAGGCGACTAAATCTCCTAGAATTTGCCCATCTGCCCCAACCCGTAAACCACTGGAGTTGGAGGTATTTGAAGATTTTAAAGAGGCTGTTTAAAGATTACATTTCTTGGTGGGGGGTTTACATGCCCTTTAAGGGCAGAGACACACGCGAAGATTCAGGGAGATTAGTCGCTTGGTGACAAATCCCCTCTTCTTCGAGCAACTAATCTCCTCAAACCCCCTTCCCACCAATGATTTACATTCTAGAGCCTCACGAGGAAACTTCAGGCTACTTCGGAAAACGAGGCGCTCTGAGTGCCATCCTGCCGGCGATTTCAATTCTAGCCGACGGGAAGGCTTTTACATATTCATATGGCACAGCCTTCTTTAGTAGTTATGTCATAAAGACTACATAAATGAGACTATTAATCAATAATAGACAGGAGCTTAACTGAGTGCCATCAATGACAGAATTCATGATTCTATTATTAATGCCCATTATTAGATATTCTTTGGATTTATGGGCCAGTCCCCTCTCTTATTCACAAATACCTACCTATGGTTTTTTCTTTCTTTAATAAACGTAGAATATTCAAGGTTCCAAAATTTTCTTAAATTGTCAAAAAATGCAAACTCGAATTTTGCTAGATTGGACCCTTTCTTTATGGAGTAAGACCCCTTTTTAATATGTAATTAAATTCACTGGCGAAAATTCGCCGGTGTTAAGAAAAATACGGACGCCAGCGTTCAAAAAACGGATGCCGGCATCCAAAAACAAGATGCAATTTTTTTGCAGGAAATTCGCTCATTTTTCTCGAAGCGAAACTGCGCAAATTCGCCCATCACTATGTGTAACTCAAAACTAAGCTTGAAGATACCGTTACTGTTTCACTTGTTTTTTCTCCATGATGAATGGCCTGCTTTAATATGGAATTCATGGGATTCAGAGATACAGTGAGGAACACATGTGAGCGGTTCAGGAAAGTCCGTCTGACTCTGATGCAAATGATTTGGAATAAGGGCAATTGTGCATCTTTCCGTGACATTAATTCGTGGCTAATAAAAATGGAATCCTAGCTCAGCTCTTGATTAAAATGTTCATGACAAATGATGGCTTGTATAATTGCTGGCATGTTGAATTGATGAATTATATTTGCCGTGACATTGCGGAGAAATGGAATTATTGTAGTGTGGCGCATATATAAATGCAGCCAGTGCTCACATTCTGTGTGAAACAATGGAGTAATAATTCATTAAAATTAAATATTCTTAGAGTTGAAAAAATTGTATAAATCCCTTACTGAGCATCTTTGAGTAACAAATGGGACTTTCTATGGTAATACGGTACAAGTTTATATCAGCTGGGGCAGTCTCAGGATTTATAGAGGGAACATTCCAATGTTCCAGTGGGGAGAATACAGAGTAACAGAAAACATGGTCATAAAAAATCTGTAGATGTTGATGCCATTTAGCAATGGAACCGTTTATGGATCAGATGACAGAAATCTAATTATTTCCACAATATTAATAGTATTCTTTCATGGGAAAACATTTTTTTTTGCAAAATACATCATCCAGCAAAATCCTGAGCGAAAGAACAATCAGAGTTATTTATATTTAATTTTGCAGTTTCACATGGGGCAAGACATGTTCTTAGTTTTTCAGGTGCCCTCAGCCATGTGCTCTGATAAACTTCACTCACTCTTTACTGCTGAGCTGCAAGTTGAAGTGATATCACCCCCTCGCTTGCCCTCCATAATCCTATCAACAGAACAACAAGAATAGCACCCAAGTCTGGCCATGACTCCTCCAATAAGATTGAGTAGGAGAAATGATAGCTTATCTAAAAGCAGTTGGATTGTGAAATTATAGCTCTTTTTGAAAGCACAGGATTAGGCACAAAGTTACAAAAAAATACATCTATTGGTTCAAGAATAAAAATTTAAATGATAGAATTAATTATTTGCAATGTACAGAGTATAATTTAGTAATAAAAACGATACCATCGAATCATGACAGAATCCGTTTAAGGTATATTTATCAATTCCTCTATGAAGAGTGAGAGTTTGGCCAGTAGGGGGTTGTTGGGGAATCTTATTTGGAGAGAGTATCCATTTAATCCAGGCCTGTAGACTTGGTAGTTCTCAATTCTTTATACAGGTATGGGATCCTTTATCCGTAAATCTGTTATCCAGAAAGATCCATAGACTCTATTTTATCAAAATAATCCAAATTTTTCGAAATTATTTCCTTTTTATCTGTAATAATAAAACCGTACCTTGTACTTGGTCCCAACTAAGATATAATTAATCCTTATTGGAAGCAAAGCCTATTGGGTTTATTTAATGTTTACAAGATTTTCTAGTAGACTCAAGGTATGAAGATCCAAATTACGGAAAAATCTGTTATATGGAAAAATCTGGGCATTCCGACTTTAATAAATAATCCCCAAATCGTTACTATTGGTATTGACAATCCACCTAACTGGTGGAGTAGAAAGTATGAAGATCCAAATTACAGAAAGATTAGTTATCCAGAAAGCCCCAGGTTCCGTTCATTCTGGATAACAGGTCCCATACCTGTACCAGTCTGCATCTAGGGGAGTCACTGGGAATTTCTCCATTGCTGTTTTTATAAAGAGGAAAAGTGGGAAACATCAGGTTAATGTACTTCCTTTATGCATTCCGCTCATCCCAAGCTCTCTGCATTTATATTTATTTTATTTATGCACCTGTTGTCCTTTCTCCAAATATACTGCATTTCATTGTATCTATTTATTGTGGTATATTATTTTAGAATCATTAAAATGTTCTCTATACGATCTCCCTTTGCCTTTTGTGTTACCGGTATGATTAATCAAGAGATTCCAGGCTGTGTTGGCTGGGAAATCTGCATGTGGCTATCTTAATATAGTTGTCTGGTATGTAGTGCAGTGTTGTTATACATTCCCAGGGACTGCACAATGTTCTGGTGATCCTTATAATTGGGAAAAATACTTATTTTTACCTATAGTTAAGTCAGGAGCTTTATAAAATAGATTATATCTGGTTCCATTATCATTAGATGTTTCATTGTTTGTGCCTATGCAGTTCCAGAAATGAATTGCTAAAAAGTTTTTCTGTGTGCTGTTATTGTACAGCCAGACAAATAGACTTGTACAGCATATTAGTATAATGTTGGGTAAATATGCTGTCCCACTTGCAGTTTTTTTAGGTCAATTATCAGAATATCTTTATTTGAATCATATGCATATATTATGCTTTCTATCTGTAATCTGGAGCAGTAGTCTGGGTCTATGAGTCCTACATTGATGCTCAGTTCTTCTTCATGCTCTACTGTCTTCTGTCCAGCACCATCCGCCCTAACCTTAATTCTACACTTTTGGGGTTAAGGTGTTTTGGTGCAATTCTTTATTTCAGGTTAAAGCACAGGGGAGCAGGGGCATTTTTATGCACCAGGAAGGGTGGTCAGTGCAGGGTCACTCTCGTAAAATAGAGTGAAGTTCTTAATGAACCCTAGCATCCAGCATCCTCCACCCTAACCCTAATTCTAAATCTAAGGTTACACTTTTTGGATTAGGATGTGTGGGTGCAACTCTGCATTTCAGGTTGAGGTACTTGGGAGTAGGGGCACTTTTATGTGTCAGGAAGGGTATTCAGTGTGGGGTCACGTTGTTGTAAAATAGGGGTGAAGTTCTCAAAGAACCCTAGAGATAAACTACAATGTATCACTTTATTTGAATGATATTCACATATTCTGCATCCTAGTAGGGGTGTAATGCTCTGACACTGCAGAGAGGTACTCAAGGTTTTAGGTATGGTGGGAAGCCTGGGGTACATCCGTAGTTTGAAGCCATGATAAACACAGTTTAATAAAGATTAAACTTACAGAATAGTGCACAAGAATACAGGCAGTGATGAGGGAAACAGTAACAGGAATTGAAGTCAGAAACAGGCCAAGGTCAGAACTGGGGAATCTGCAGCAGTACAAAATCAAGAGGCGATAGAATTGAGGTCACAGGCCGAGTTCAAACTCACCAGAATGCAGTACAAAAGCAGGATCCAAAGAATAGTCATTGCACAGGCAAAGGTTAATACCAGGAAATCAGCGAAGGTAGGGATCAGGACACAGGATCAGGACACAGGATCAGAACACAGGAATCAGGAACAAGGAACTAGGAACACGGGAGCTTGGAATACAGGAACCTTGAACGAGGACGGCAAGTCTTGCAGGAAAACGCAATGACCAAGCGCCGGGCAAGGGTCAGGGCTAGGAAATGGAAAACACATGAGGGTAACGAGATGGGAGGAGACATACTGGTAATAGGCAGAGTCAGGAACATAGATGAAGAGTTCAGAACCAGCCCCAAGTGCCTCCAGTGGCTCACAAGGTAAAGTGCAAGTGTCCCAGAACCGCACACACAAGAGTTTGAGTCCAGGCTGGTCCTGACAAGGGGCTCATGAGTCCTACAACACTGCTTAGGTCTTCTCCATGATTTATCATCCACCCTAACCATAATTGAACACTTTTGTGGTTTGGGTGCTATTCTGCATTTCAGGTTGAAGTTCAGGGGAGCAGGGTCACTTTTAAACATCAGGAAGGGTGGTCAGTGCAAGGTCATTATTGTAAGGGAGAATTACCTCCTGCCTCCACACCGACGCTGCTCTGTTGTCCAAGATGGCGGCGCCCAGTCCTTCCACGAGGTTCTTCGCAGGCGCGGCACTGTGACGCCAGCGCGTTTTCGCCAGCATCAGAATGGACGCCGGCACCTGGATGGACGCCGGCGTCAGAACGGATGCCGGCGCCTGGATGGACGCCAGCGTCAGAATGCCTGCGCAATTACGCCAGCGCAGTGACGTCATCACGTTTATCTTTTGGCGCCAATGGAGGCCTATTTAAGGAGCCTAGAGGTCTGCAAACATTGCCCAATTATAGGTTCTACTTCGTGTGTTCCTGGGTGTGCTAGTGTATATTGATTCCTCTTCCTGATCTTGACCCATTGCCTGTTTATTGTTATTGAACTCTTGCCGCCTGAACTGATCTATTTGCCTGGACTTTGACCATTCTTTTGCCTAATCCTATTGTACCACAAACTGTGCTGAACTTCAGCTTCCTCTTTGGTCCGCTACTCCAGTTTGAGCCTTCGGGCCCTTACAATTATTTTGTAAAATAGGGTGAAGTTCTCTAAGAACCCAAGCATCCAGCATCATCTAACATCCTATACCCTAATTCTAAGCCTAAAGTTAGACATTCGGGTTTAGGATGTGTGGGTGAAACTCTGCATTTAAGGTTGAGGTACAGGGGAACAGGGACACTTTTATGTGTCAGGAAGGGTGGCTTCTGTGGGGTCACTCTGTTGTAAAATAGGGCAAAGTTCTCAAAGAACCCTAGAAATAAACTACAGTTAACTACATTATTTGAACCACAGGCATATTCTACTTCCTAGTATAGGCTCATGCGTCCTACATTCATGTTCAGGTCTTCTTCATCCTCTGATCAGCATCATCTACCCTAACCCTAATTCTACACTTTTGTGGTTACGGTTTTTGGGTGCAATTCTGCATTTCAGATTGAGGTATAGGGGTGTCAGGTATTGCTGGGGTTCGAGCCGGGGACCTTTGGGTTTCTGGCTCGATGCCTTGACCATTTGGCCAGGTGAGCAGCCTGTAGGGTTGCTTGCTAGGTATAACCTGGCCTCTGCAGTCCCAGCCCAGCTTCCGCCTGATTGGCCTCTCCAGCCCCAGCTCAGCTGCAGCCTGTTTGACATCTACAGCCTCAACCCAGCTGCTACCTAGTTAATCAGCCAATCAGGGCTGACTCTTCCCTATTTAAGGGTAGCTCTTAGACCACTCCTTGCCAGAGCATTGTTTGGTTTCCTAGTACTGCGGCAGCGCCCCTAACTAGGTAGTTCTAGCTCTTGCCCCTTTTCCCTTGTTATTCCGCCTTGCCTTGTCTTTCTGCCTGTCCTTGTCTTGCTTTATCTCATCTTGTACCTTCCCAGCCTTGACCTTGATCCGACCCTGCCTTGTACCTTGTACCTATCTTGCTCCAGTCCCTCCCTTGCTATTCTGCTCCAGTCTCCCTCTCTTGCTATCCTGCTCCAGTCTCCCTCTCTTGCTATCCTGCTCCAGTCTCCCTCTCTTGCTATCCTGCTCCAGTCTCCCTCTCTTGCTATCTTGCTCCAGCCCTCTCTTGCTCCAGTCCTCTCTTGCTATCTTGCTCCAGTCTCCCTCTCTTGCTATCTTGCTCCAGCCCTCTCTTGCTCCAGTCCTCTCTTGCTATCTTGCTCCAGTCCTCTCTTGCTATCTTGCTCCAGTCCTCTCTTGCTCCAGTCCTCTCTTGCTATCCGCTCCAGTCTCCTTCTGATACTGTCTTGCTATCCGCTCCTGTCTCCCTCTGCACTCTATTCCCCAGTTTGATCTACGCCCGCACCGTCCTGTCCCATCCAAGCTGTTCCACTCCTGCCCCGTCCAGTCTGTTCCTGTTGAGTCGTCGCCCTCTTCTTCCTGCCTAGTCCACTCCTGATCTTCGCCCTCTCCGTCCTGTTCTGCACCTGATCCAGACTGACTCTTCGCCCTCATCAACCTGTTCCTGCTTTCCCTTCAAGTGTTCCCTAGGCACATACAGCTCCTGCCTCAAGGACTCGCCCTTTCCCTTCAGTCTCTACAGCGCCCCCTACCTAATCCTTGACAAGGGGGATCAGGGGCACTTTTATGCGTCAGGAAGGGTGGCCAGTTCAGGGTCACTCTGTTTTAAAATAGGGTGACATTCTCAAAGAACCCTAGTGATAAACTACGATTTACTACATTTACATGAAGAATGTTCCTTTTTTATTATTTTTAGAAGCCCACATTTACATTTTTACATTCCATATTTAGGCTTATTCTTAATTGCTTGTGGATTGTTTGATAACTTTTTCAATTAAGACAGGCGCAGCAGCTTGGCAGGAGCTAACATTTCTCAAGATGCAAATGCATTGGAATCTGAGTCTGTTGAAAAACTATAACTATGTATGTGTCCAGCTTCAAGTAACTTTATTGCCAATGTATATAAATATTCCCCAGAAATTAGTGATGGGCGAATCTCGTTTTTGACGACGGCGTCTGTTTTTTGGACGGACGCCGGCGTCCATTTTTATTGAAGCCGGCGAATTTTCGTTAATTTATTCGCCGACAGTGAATTGTGGGAATTCGCCACAAATTTGTGCCTGGCGAATAAATTCGCCCATCACTACCGGAAATCAGTGTACGTGTATTTTTTTTATGGTTTGGCCAATTAGTTAAATAAATAAAGGAACAAAAATAATTTTTTTATAACTAAGAGGCATTAGTGTTACTCCATGACTGGTTTTTATAATCAGTTGTGTCATGTCTGACAGGTCTTCAGCATAAGCCTATACTTTAGTGAGGAAGTGTACCTGCTTCTCCAGAATCTAGATTCTAGACCCCCTGCCGCTTAATTCTCTGCAAGACTTGCACAAACCTTAGCCTGTCACCCAGCAACTATACGCTGAAAATGATGATAGCTGGCACAGAAGCAGACTATCAAAGCATAAAAAAACGGAGTTATTCATGAGTATTGCAGATGTAGATGGTGGGGGAAAAGCTATGTTATGCACCTCAAAACACCAGAGATTGAAATGTAAAGGGAAACTGATTTTATACACGTTTCATACATTTGTTGGTCTTAAGCTGGCTATACACATCAAGATTTACTTGTTTGGACAAATCAAGGTGGATTTTTCCACCCATGTAGTAGATTAGTTTCGGCTGATCTGATTGTTGCTCATTTTTACTGGGCTTTTGCTCTCTGTTCGTTCATTATTTGCTTGTCTGATATCATAAACCAGCATTTATGGTTGGCAGTAGATCTATGCATACAACTTTGTTTTGTATTGGGCTATCTAAGGCACTGTTGTAGTTACCAAACTGTCTTGATAGTAAAATTCCCTTTCTGAGATGATGATGATGATAAAACCTTCAGTGTCAACAAATATCCTTGTGTTACCTTCATCCTATCCCTTTTTCCTTAAAGGTGAAGCAAGCCCTAAAGTTAAAAAACTCCTACCCCTACATAGACCCCCCTCCCTCCTCCCCTAACTTTTTACAAACTTTTTACTTACCCCTCAGTGCAGATTCAGGCATCGGCATCTTCAGACGACATCTTCAACCGCTTCAGTAATCTTCCGAATGAGACCGGCGCTTTGGCACTTGTGCAGTTGTCGTGAAGCAGAAAATTGCGTAGACCACTCTCCCTCCTCCCCCCCAGACTAACTATCCCCCCCCCGGGGAAATGCCCGATTCTAAATACATACCCCGCGTCGCAGATTCTTCCAGCGGAGTTCCACGCATCCATCTTCTGCGTCCTGTGTATGCTGACTGGGAGATCGGTATTTCTCCGCATGCGCAGTTGGGTATGGGTTTTTTTTGTTTTTTTTTTTTAACAAAAGGGTTTCCTTCTCCTTTAATGAAAAGGACACAAATTTATTACCTTAAAAGGAACCTGTCAACCTAAGAAATAATTCCAAATTCTTTTCTATCATGTTAGTTGAGAAAAATAAACTCTACTTACACTATATTTATTATTTACATTTTGTTTCCTTCAGTCTTTGAATTACACAATCATATCACACACACTGTTATTAAGATAAATTGTGTAGCACCCCAAAATCTTGTGTTTGCACCAGAATGGGGGACCTAATTGCCCTACACAATTCTAGAGCCTGAGGAGGAAATGGGCAAAGTAAGAACAGTGACATGTAGGAATTGCTGAATGGAAAGTGAAAGTAATTGACTGCCCCACCTCTATACCTCACCTCATAGAGGCGGGGCAGACGATATATGATTGACAGCTCAGATATTTAAACAACATTATAACATGTATGGATGTTTTAATGAGAAAAATGATTTGTGTTTCATGTTTAATTTGCAATGGGCTTTGATTATACAGGTTTTTATGTGTAGGTGACAGGTCCACTTTAACATGTTCACTAATGCTACCATGGCCTGAAAATAGTTGGTATTCCAAACGAAGTCCATCTAGCTGCTCAGGGGTCACACCAGGAGACCATAGATGATCTTCACTTCTTTTCGTTCAGACACCCCTTTTGTGGTCAAATATTTGCTCAAACTCTTGTTTAGTTCAAGTAATATTTAAGTATAGAAGCACTCTCCTCAAACTTTATTTTTATTGGCCTTCAGGCAGGATTTCCACAGGGTCTGAATATCCCTATTAGAGACACTTCCCACAGCTTGGGAACCTAGACCCACTTACCAAAATATTTTCTCCGTTTTCAACCCCATCTTCTTTCTAAACTCCTATCATCACATTTTTTCTTTTTCCTCTTGACTTTATTCTCCTCTACTCTACAACTGTTTCTTCTCCAATTTTTGTTTTATCTCCTTTCACTCCTTCAGTTGTCTTGTGTTCTTTCTCGTAGAGGAGTTTCCATGGTTTGAAATAGGGTCAAATTTTGTGTGCACAGAAAGGCCCGTTGGCAAAGGGAATAAAATGAGTTCAGCCATCCCAGTCCTTTACACTGGAAACTCTTCAGGGCTGGGACTTTGCTTATTTTCTAGTCTATTTTTTTCACCCACCCTATTGGAATACCATGTATTTATGCTGCTTTTGGTTCTCTTTACATCAATATATCATATACGTACATAGATGTTACAGGACAACCCTTTTGAAATAAAAAATAACAAAAGTGTTTTTGTACAAGTGTCAAACATATATTTTTGATTTCAAAAGGGTTGCCCTGTATACTGGCTAACACAGTACAACAACCTTACCTGCACATAGACAGAAACACTTTAGACTACTGTCCCCTCCATAGTCTGTGTGTAGACTGGAGGATTCTTCAAGTGAAACTCTTGAATATGTTGTTTATTCCGACACTCTTTGAATTTATAAACAACATGGATTATACATGATGTTACTTAAAGTACGTCATTTGACCAACCTTGCCACTGACTAATGCCTTTTCATCATACACTGTTACACCTTGTATTCAATGTTACAATTACCATAAAAGTAACCACATGGAAATGGATGATAAGAAAGACAATGCACCAACAAATAGAAACTGTGGTTCAGATATGTTGCTCAGTTTACTCTGGTTGTAGATAAACAGGGCAGTTGAGGCTGAAGAAGAAATCTGGTTATTAAGTTGTAAGAACCAATAATTAAGGAGCAGAAGGTATCCAGTAAGGTAGACTTGTCCAAATCCACCCTCAGATAATGGCAAATTAGGGGGGCAAGAGTTGCTGGAAAATCTATTGACCTTCCTTTGAGATTATGTTTGAAACAATGCAGGAAAAAAGGAAAGGTTTTTGGGGATGTACTGTAGTTATAGTTCTCTTATGGGCTAATCTGTAACTAATGTAGCTTGTTCAGCATTAGGGTTTTGCAAGAACTCCACTCAATGTTCCCTGTAATTCCTTCTGAGCTATTTGTGCAAAAACATTTTTTGTGTGCACATTTTAAACTTGTGTGCGTAATTTTTTAAAACTCTGCACTCAGGTCAAAATTGTGTTTTCACACAAAATTCTTTGTGCACACCAGAATTTGTTGTGTGTGCACTGGCCTTAAAAGTTGTGTGCATGAACAACCGCTCACCTTAGAGGGAACATTGACTCAACTCTGTATTCTCAGGATGCTCCTTTCTTGGCTCCTTGGATGCCAATTAATTACTCCTGATCAGCAAATAGTCAGGGCAGCGCTGTGATGCAGTGTAGTCTCCTGAATTCCTCCTTCCCATAGGCCAGCGGGGTGGACAACAGTATTAGGGCAGGGGAACTGTAGCAGTTGAGAGATTCGCTCTCAACTTCTTCTTCAGATAGGCCAGGTCAGCTGTTTTTGTAATCCTCCTTCGGGTCAGACCTCAGAACAGGCAACCAGCTGTATCAGGGCTCCTATAATCAGACCTCCTATGGTCACAACCTGGATTTAACCTCTTTCTTTCTTTCTTTCTTTCTTTCTTTCTTTCTTTCTTTCTTTCTTTCTTTCTTTCTTTCTTTCTTTCTTTCTTTCTTTCTTTCTTTCTTTCTTTCTTTCTTTCTTTCTTTCTTTCTTTCTTTCTTTCTTTCTTTCTTTCTTTCTTTCCATTGTCCAGGTATAGTTCACATATTTGTTACATTTATAATAATTACATTTATAAGAATTTGGTTCAACCCCATTTTATATGTACCCAGGGTCGGACTGGGGCTGCTTTCTCAGGGGCCCCCTGCTGCACCACGTGGTCGTGGCAGGAAGAAGAAACAAAATGTGCGGATCTGGGCCGGCGGGGCCAACAAGAGCCGGGGTCCCAACGGGTTTTTTCCCTGTGTCCTGCCAGCCCAGTTCGACCCTGCTTGTACCCCTTTTTCACCAGAACTAAACTAGACAGTGCTTTCCTTTAGTGGTCCATGATAACAACTAGGGATACGTCAAATCTTGGATTCAGCTTGGCATTTCAAGTGACTGAACTTAATCCAAACCCTTAAATCATGTGACTTAAAATCGCAGTTTACAAAAATTGCTGATTTTTGTGTGTGTGCAGATTTTTTTGCCCCTGAATTATTCCAATGCACATACAGTATGCAAAGCAGGATTCATTTTTGGTTCAGAATTCTGCTGAATCCTATATGGAAGATTCAGTATTTAACTGAATTGGGGCATCTTTAGTAATAACTCTGTGGCAATTGTACAATGTAGGTAACCCTTGACAAGTGTGCATGCATGTTGCAGGCAAATAATCTCATGTCATTGCCTTTAAGGTGAACAACCCCTTTAATTTACCTTGTATATAACAGAAGTGTAGCATTTGTGTCCCTGTAGCTGCTGACTGTATCACTGCACATCACACAAGAAATTTAAATCATATTCACAGGTGCAATCCCAGGGCTGCTGCCTTACGCCGCCCCCCCTCTTGCTCCGTGCTTAAAACATCAGCGTCGGAGCAGGTCAAAGGGGGGCCGCATTGCTAGTGCAACTAGAGCAATAGTGCTCTTAAATTACAAGAGGCGGCTTATAGGGGTATTTTGTTTGTGGATCATATATAGCTAGCCTGCTTGGTCTATAGAAGAGCTATGGCAGCTGCAGTGTGCATGGAATCATGTGATTACTACCTGCTGTATTGACTGTGGCCCTATGATAAATGGGCTCTCCAAATTCTAAATGCTCTAAAATACAAGTTCAATAGACAGATGGCACCTGAAATTAGCCTTTGAGACCCTCAGTCCTGGCAGAGGTAAAGCAGATTGAAGACAGATTATATTGGGGAGCGCCACCAGTGAGCTACTAATCATCATTATTTTTCATGGTGATTAACAGGCTGCAGACTCCACTCACAACATCTCATTATCATCTTGATGTGATGCCTCTCGTTCTGTTGCCTCTGTTAACATACCTCCCAACTGTCCCTTTTTCGGAGGGACAGTCCCTCTTTTGACAGCTCAACCTGCAGTCCCTCATTTGTACTGGAAAGTCCCTCTTTTCTCTGCACTGAACAGCCAGAAAAAGAAACAAAGTTTCTCACTTAATTGGCTTTTAGCAGAGACAACAGAACAGCTAACGGGTGCAAATAACATACTTTGTAACAATGGAGAACAAAGGAGAATTATTTTCAAACTTTCATAACCTGCCAAATTTTGTAAAATGAACATGGTAATTAGGGGTGTGGCCACAGAAAGGGGTGTGGTCAAAAAAATTGCAGCGCTACGTTTGTCCCTCTTTTTACTTCCAAAATGTCGGGAGGTATGTGTTAACTCTTCATGAGCCATCATTTTTTTATTCCAGCAGAAAATGTGCCCAGAAGTTTTCAAACAAATTTTTAAACAGTTTGTTTTCTCTCTCCTCCTTTTCTGCTCAGCATACAGAGAATATTTCCTCCCTCCTTAAATTCAGGAGCAGGCTACAATGCCAGAGAGTAAAATTAGCTGGGTGTGTGGTTTCAGAGGGATGGAATGCAAGAGGCAGCCAAACATATGAGTGCATTTTCCTTCTGTGATATTTGCCTGGGCCTAAAATATCTCTCACTACCCATCCGAGGAGTTGCGCTGAAGTGCAGGGCTGACAAACCCG
Organism: Xenopus laevis; assembly: GCF_017654675.1. Lineage (NCBI taxonomy): Eukaryota > Metazoa > Chordata > Amphibia > Anura > Pipidae > Xenopus > Xenopus laevis. The sequence continues at coordinate 149,119,397 of NC_054374.1, read as the reverse complement.
TGTGTCCGTAACCATCAGAATTTTTTCTTTTCTTTTTTTTTACTACACGAAAAGCAAAATCATCCCTGCTGGGAAACAGAGGTAAGATTTTCTTTGTGTTGGTTGTCATTGAGACTTTCAGAAAACTTTGTCATGCCCTTTTTTTTTTTTTTTTTGTTTAAAGTCTGTCTTTTCCTCGGGGGAATGAAATCTTTTCAGTTGTCGTTTCATTTCGAATTCTTTGACCTGGTGGAGTTTCTGGCAGTGAATTGTTGCACAGGGATTTTTTACTACAAGCTTCAATAAGTGATATAAGTGGGGTTAAATAATGTCATTTTGTCGACTGTTAAATAAAGCATAGTCTTACGTTAGTGTCAAAACTGCCCATGGGTACTTTAGGGAGGGGGGCAATTATGTTTCATGTATTGTGTAAAGCTTTAAATGTGTTCAAACCTAGTTCTATATTTTACACATGGGTGCATGAGTTGAATTATGGCTAAAGGTACAATTAATTGTTGCTCTAGTTTGTGACCTTCTGGTTCTCTAATTCATTTTCTGGGGATCCCCCATATGAGCTGTTGGGTCCCAGGACTATGCAAGCTCTTGAGGTTTCCATGTTTGAGTATCAAGCAGATTGTCTCCACATTGTGCTTATATTCGACTACGACCTTCAAATCGAACGATTCGAACTAAAAATCGTTCGACTATTCGACCATTCGATAGTCGAAGTACTGTCTCTTTCAAAAATTCTTCGACCCCCTAGTTCGCCACCTAAAACCTACCGAGGCCAATGTTAGCCTATGGGGAAGGTCCCCATAGGCTTCCTAACAATTTCCTGATCGAAGGAATATCCTTTGATCGATGGATTAAAATCCTTCGAATCTTAGATTCGCAAGATTTAATCGTTCCATAGAACAATTATTCCTTCGATCGTAGGAATATCTGTAAATGCTTTGACTTCGATATTCGAAGTCGAAGGATTTTACTTAGACGGTCCAATATCGAGGGTTAATTAACCCTCGATATTCGACCCTAGGTAAATGTGCCCCTTGGTGACAGCCTTTATTTAGTGGAGTGACAAGGTGAGCGATCTGAAGACATAGATGTCTAATTGATCTATACGTATGTGGTGTTTATACAAATGGCCAGTAGGTGTCACTGCGCACAAGAGTTAAGGTGGCCATACACGGGCCGATAAAAGCTGCCGACAGACCAAGTCGGCAGCTTATTGGCCCGTGTATGGGGGCCCCCGACGGGCTTCCCCGATCGAGATCTGGCCGAAAGTCGGCCAGATCTCGATCGGATGGGGTTAAAAATCCCGTCGGATCGCGGCCGCATCTGTTCGTTGATGCGGTCCCGCGATCCGACCGCCCGTTTGGCGAACGCTAGGATCCGATCGTTGGGCCCTAGGACCCACGATCGGATCAGCCCGATATTGCCCACCTCAAGGTGGGCATATCGGAGGGAGATCCGCTCGTTTGGCGACATCGCCAAACGAGCGGATCTATCCGTGTATGGCCACCTTTACACTGTGCATATACAGCACTTTCTATACTGCTTAAAGTGTTAGAGTTGAAGTTCCTATTGAAGCGTAATGTCTGCATGAACCTGCTAATAAAGCACTGTTATACCATCCCATCCTCTATAATATTGCTTTAAGATGCATACGGTTTCATTATTGCTGTTTATTTCAACTGCCCAAATGCTTTTCTACTGTAGGGGGAATATGTGGTGTTTATACGAATGGCCTATGACTGTGCATAGTACTTTTTATCCCTGTGCTTAAAGTGTTAGATTTGAAGTTCCTGTTGAAGTCTAATGGCTGCATGAACCTGCTAATAAAGCACTGCTAAACTATACTCCTTCTCGGCTACCAAAACATAACAATATATTTCCCATTTATTATGAAAGAATACCTTCTATTCAATCTTCTAGAAGTATAAGTGGCCTTGTCTATTTATCAACAAGCCCGGATTTGCCAGCTGGGCACCCCAAGGACAAGTCCCCCTTGAATCGTGCATCCACCCCTTAAAGAGAAATCTCCTATATTGTACAAAATGTAGAAGTGGCTTGGTAGCATGCTGCCTCGAGGCCTGGGCCTTTGTGGCATTCCCACAAATCTGAGACTGTTTATTTAAGAAAAGGACAAGCCAAAGGTCCACTTCTTTAGAAATCACACCATTTGCGTAGTTTAGGGCAGGGCATGCAGCTGCCATCTTCCTCATTGCTCCCAGTTTGGGCTTGGAGCATGCATCAAACAATCTCATCAGAAATACAGCACATGACTGAGCCTGTGTTAATCCTGACCTGCCTCGGAGGATTGTTGAAAGCAAAGAAGACGGCGGTCACCCTGCTAAAACTACCTAGGCCATTACAATTTTTAAAGAATCTAACAAATTGACTTTACCTTTCCTTGTCCTTTAATTTCGTAAACAACCAAGGCTACTTTGTTTTGAACAAAGACTATGAACATTTAGAGCTATGGCACCTCCTGAAATGTGGCATCAGAAGGCCAAAATCTGTGCTTTATTGAAGAAAAGGACAAACCAAATGTTTTCTTCTTTAGGGTAGTTTAGGTCAGGTCATACAGCTGCCATCTTCCTCATTGCTCCCAGTTTGGGCTTGGAGCATGCACCAAACGATCTCATCAAAACAACCAATGCTACGTTGTTTTTAACAAAGGCTATGAACATTTAGGGCTATGGCACAGTGACAGCCCTTCTGCAAGCAGTTTTCTGGTCATAGTAACATGGGAACTCCAAATATTATCACTTGACAAAGGTTTGCAGAAGGCCTTTCAGACAATTACAGTGTAAGTCAATGGGGGTCACTTTGGCACCACATTTTTACTTTAATACACTCTCAGTATCTTGTGCACCATTACCCTTACGATCCATATAAGAGACATTTCACAAAATAAACGTTGCCCAGAGTGTTTATTCCTAGGAGCTGTATGTGTTGCATCATTCTGTATTCATGCTGTATTCCCCATGCACCCGCTGTCTATGCAAATAATCGCTTTGCCTCTTAGATATGGCTTTGAAGTACTTTATGATTGTTTCTTTAGTTATTTCTCAGCACATAGTTAAATAAGATTTGGTGAAATACAAAACTGTAATAAATGTGTACTTCAACTGAAATGACTGCCGTCCTCTTTGATTTTTGGGCAATTGTAACGTATCATCATGAAAGATCCCGAGCAGATCCGTACAGTCAGTGCATAGAGAAGCAGAAATAAAGCAGCCGTGCAACTATCCAGAAATACAATACAATAAAACTACCAGGACCTATTTTTAATCTTAGGCAGTTATTGTGTATGAGGTTCCGTACATACTATGGACCCCTAGTCTTCACATCATTATATTCTGATGTACTGCCCGACATGGTGTATTGGCAGACGAAATTATCAGATCTACACAATCTTAAACCATTCCATGTCCATAGCACATGGAGATTAGTTGGGATTGACATTGGCACATGTATAGAGAGTTTTACTCCAGCCGCAGCCTTATTCTTCACCTTAAATCCATGTGGAGAGCAGCACAGTCCTATTGTTCTCAGACCTGATGTTTGGCAAATAATAGATCCCAATACCTATAGTAAAATCATTTTTCCTCCAAAAATGTAGCTCGTGAAAATGTTGACTTTTAAGTAAATGAGGTATGAGATCCATTATATGGAAACCCGTTATCTAGAAAGCTCTGAATTATTGGAAGGATGTCACCTATAGACTCCACTTTATCCAAATAATTCAAATGATTAAAAATGATTTCCTTTTTCTCTCTAATAATAAAACAGTACCTTGTACTTAATCCATAATGAAATATAATTAATCCTTATGGTATGAAGATCCAAATTACGGAAAGATCTGTTAGCCAGAAAAAATGTCAGATCCCGAGCATTCTGGCACCCATAACGATACAACCCTTTCTTTCGACTGTTGGTCTTTTCCTGAACCCTTCCCCCCAAGATGTATATGGTAGGAATTAGTCAGTCTTGTTAGAAACTCTCTTCTCCCCATCCCCTGCAAAAAAAATCCTTCTTTCCCAGTAGACAATAACATAATAATGAAATACCTCTCAATGTTTTGGAAATAAAAAGAGGGACAAAAAATTTGCGCGTGTACCGCAGCAAATTTTTTTTTGACCAATCCCATTTTTGTGGCCACACCCCCTAATTACCATGTTCATTTTACAAAAAACCCGGAAATTCGACTCTGAAAGTAACTAGAGGCTGCTGTTTGCCACCTCTTGTAACTGGCCGATAACTGGCACCTTAGGCAAAGTTCTCACCTTGCTCATGGCAGGAGCGGCCCTGGTCACTGAATGAGCGGAACGTTCACTAATATGCTCATGTAGGTCGTTGGGACTAGTGATAGGCGAATAAATTCGCCAGGCGCAAATCTCGGCGTTTTGCCGCCGGCGAATAAATTCACAAAACTGCAGCGAAAATTCACCGCGGTCAAAAAATTTTGGACGCGCGTCGGAAAAGTCGATTGCGTTAAAAGTGGCATGTGTCAACATTATTTGGACGCTGGTTGACTTTAATGCCAGCGTCAAAATTGATGCAGGCATCAAAATTCTTGAATTTTTCACCATTTTGCGAATTTCGCAGTAAACAAAATGGGACAAATTCGCCCATCACTAGTTGGGACGAGTATCGCATCAATGTGCAGATGTGGCCCTCAATCTAAAGGGAAAAATCAAACCTGTCCAAACAATATCTGGATGATATTTGGTCAGTTGTGCAGGCCTGTCCAGTGTTGGACTGGGTTGTGTGAGGCCCACATGGCTGTAACATAGTAAGTTAGGCTGAAAAAAGACACACGTCCATCAAGTTCAACCATTTCACTTTTTTTAACCTGCCTAACTGCCAGTTGAGCCAGAGGAAGGCAAAAAAACCCATCTGAAGCCTCTCCAATTTGCCTCAGAGGAGGAAAAAATTACTTCCTGACTCCAAAATGGCAATCGAACTAGTCCCTGGATCAACTTGTACTATGAGCTATCTCCCATAACCCTGTATTCCCTCACTTGCTAAACACCATCCAACCCCTTCTTAAAGCTATCTAATGTATCAGCCTGTACCACTGATTCAGGGAGACAATTCCACATCTTCAGAATATTTAGGCAGAACCTCTTTTCTTCTAATCGCAATGGGTGACCTTGTGTCAACTGGAAAGACCTACTGGTAAATAAAGCATTAGAGAGATTATTATATGATCCCCTTATATATTTATATATAACCCCTTCTAGGGCTCCTGTTGGCCATCTTATCAACCACCGCCAGCCCCTTCCCCCTCGTGCACCATCCTTATACTTACTTTTAATGAGATTGGGGAGGGCAGTACCAAGTCTGGATTAGGGGAGGGCAGCAGGGGAATGACAGGGGAGGGCAGGATCGGATCTGGGCCCACTGGGTTCTTCCCCCTGTGTCCCACCAGCCCAGTATGACCCTGATGTCTGGTACCATACACTAACCACGGTCAGAGTCAGGGCGTGGCTTTTTGGCATATACCTATGAAACTTGTGCAAAAATTTTATTTTTTTCTGTTATGTGGGGCACATGTACTGTACGATCAGTTTTATAGACACAGAAAGCAGTGTGATTGTGCTGCCAGTCACTTGCTAATGGAGGGAGAAGGTATTTGAGAATAACAATTATTCATGTTAGCTTTCCCTTTATAGAGGTTAAATTGTGTTGGGTCTAACAGGTCACTATATTAATAGTATAATAACATAGTTAATTACATTATTTAGATTTAGCAAAATGTCCTTCTGAATGGAAATACACAACTCCTCATGTGTAAAGTATGAAGAACTAGCAGTATGAGTTTTTCCAAATGTTCAAGCCTGTGAGAACCAATAATTATACTCTTAATATCCAAGTCGATTTAGAAATCTTTTTGAACTGGCTTCTGCGGAACATTGATGCTCTTGGTATTTCATGGGCATTGTCAGTCTCTGATCTTAATATAGAAACAGGAATACCACTGATTATGCAGGATGGACTTGCCGCGATTAACACTTTGATGGCCTTTGCACTTTTTACCATTTTGAAAGTTGGCATTAATGTTAGTCTGGATCTAGAGTGATCCTCAAGTGATTAAATGTGGGATATGATTTGGATGGAATATTTGCTGTTACACCTGTGATATTTGCTTGAATTATAGCTGTATCTTTGTACTGTGATTACTCTGTTATTAGCACCTACAATATAAATGATATGGTTATATGATATCTTAGAGTGAGCATCGTGCTTAGGTCCATAAGCACTAAGCAGGTCTGGACTGGGATTCAAAATAGGCCCTGGCATTCCAAGTAAACAGAGGTCCAATCAGCTCCCCACCAGCAGGGCCGGAACTAGGGGTAGGCAGAGTAGGCGACTGCCTAGGGCGCCTTCAGTGAGGGGCGCACTTTAAAAAAGATTTGTTTGGTTTTTTTTCCATTATTCTTTTCATTATTTAATTATTTATTTTATTTATGGTATTCACGGCACTCTGGCCACGGGCATAGCCGCCCCCTCACTTCCGCCCACCCTCTCCCTCTTGCCAGCAACTTGGCACTACAGCTTAAGAGCTGTCCGGATTCCGGTGGCGCAGCGCGTCTTGCGTGGTGTGCGCATGTCAATGACGTCACTGACGCCGATGCGATCATGCAGCAGATAGTTTTCTCGGTAAAACATGGGGAGAATATACATGGGGAGAATATGTCCTGCTTCTCCCAGTACAGGTACTGATCTACTTTATTCCTTGGAATGGTTGGAAGTGCTGCAACAGTGTCAAATTCAGTGTCAAATTCAGATTTACTCCACTGATACTATGGTTCTAATCTACCATGTTTTCCTTATATCATTCAGTGTTTTTTTAGGGCTTGTGGTTGGCTGCTGGCACAGGTACAGGGGGGGCAGTATGATGGTTGGCTGCTGGCACAGGGGGCAGTATGATGGATGGCTGCTGGAACAGGTACAGGGGGACAGTATGATGGATGGCTGCAGGTACAAGTACAGGGGGACAGTATGATGGATGGCTGCAGGTACAAGTACAGGGGGACAGTATGATGGATGGCTGCTAGCACAGGTACAGGGGGGGCAGTATGATGGGTGTGGCAGAGGGATTGGTTGAAAACTCTGCAGCTACATATTACGCTACCTCAAAAATAGGAGGGCATCACTGAGAAGGTTTTTATTTCATAGGATTTGTGTTAAAAGTAAAATGTTGTGGACATTCCAGTATTGGTGTTAAGTGAACCCTTCATTTGCACTTTGTTTAACAGGATCAAATTATCCTACTGTTTTGGCTTTCTGACATTTACCTTAATTTTGTTAACATTACATATTTATGTAAATGAAAAGTTTCATTCATTAATGTGTTGTACACTTTCTTGCTTTCTTTATTTAAACATTGTCATGGTAAGGTGGGAAATGGTAATGCTTGAGGGGGGGGGGGGGCTAATTGAAGCTCTTGCCTAGGGTGCCAAACTACCTTGGCCCGGCCCTGCCCACCAGCCCACTAAATAGTGACTTTCTATGGCATATTATGGCAGCCCCTCTGGCATTTGCCAGAACCCACAGATTGCCAGTCCGGGCCTGGCACTAAGCAATAATTCAAGAACAAAAAATGTACGTTAACTCATTTATTTGTGCAAATTTGCCAAAGTCATTACAAAATTGTGTTAAATAAATTCATTTGTTACATACCACATGGCAGCATCTCATCTTTGTCTCCATACCTCCTGCAAGCCACACCATCCTGATGCATTTCGCACTATTGGGTGCTTCATCAGAAGACTTTGGTGAATTTGCACAAATACAGTAAATGCCTGAAGTAAGTCAATGTGCATTTTTTGTTTTTGAGTTATTAGCACCTACTCATGTTTGCAATTTTATTTTCTATGTTTTCTATGTTCTATCTGCCTTCTGAAATTGGTCTTCAACCCCTGCTTCATTGCTTACCTCCTCTTCTTCTCCCATGGATATGGGTTTGCTAATATAGAGTGCTACACTTTAGTGGTGTAACTGTCAGAAACCTGCAGGAATTTGGGTTACTCACTGGTGGAAGTGTTTGGGGCAGCCAACAAACCACTTAAGGAGTTGGTCATGGGCAGGTTGATACATGCTTGTGGTAGGTGCACGTTGGAAAAGTAGAAATTGGGGAGTCAGACTGGCTGCCAGGGCACCGGGAGAAAACCTGGTGGGCCCTGCCAACCCAGATAGAATTTATTACAGAGGTCACTTGGAGTTATGAGTTAGGGAGGAGGGAGTGGTGCTGCTTGGAGGTGGGTGCAGTAGAGGGAGTCTCCTGTGTAGGAGGCCCTCATGGCTGGGGTAAAGGGCCTTTTAGGTGGTGGGCCTTGGACACCCCAGTCCACTACTGATAGGGCAGCACTGTGGTTCAGTCGGTAGCATTTCTTAATTCCAACTTTGGCATTATCTGCTATCATTGTGCCCCCCCCCCATATCTGTGTAATTTTCCTTATGCATAAGTTATAGCAAAAAGATATATGTCCCAAGGCTTTTTTGTAGTACAAATAAATTATGTATTAATAATCACATTAAAAAGTTTTTGGTACATACTGACCCCACATGGCCCATCTGACGCGTTTCGTACCATAGAGACTTATGACTAAGTGCCGAGGGTACGGAACGCGTAAGGTGGGCCATGTGGGGTCAGTATGTACCAAAAACTTTTTAAAGTGATTATTAATAAATAATTTATTTTTACTAGGGATGCACCGAATCCACTATTTTGGATTTGGCCGAACCCCCGAATCCTGAAAGATTCGGCCTAATACCGAACTGAATCTGAAGGGGAAAACATTTTTTACTTCCTTGTTTTCTGACAAAAAGTCACACGATTTCCCTCCCCACCCCTAATTTGCATATGCAAATTATGATTTCGTTTCGGCTGGGCAGAAGGATTCGGCTGAATCCGAATCCTGCTGAAAAAGGCTGAATCCTGGCCGAATCCCGAACTGAATCCTGGATTCGGTGCATCCCTAATTTTTACTACAAAAAAGCCTTGGGACATATAAATACGTAGTTGATATAACTTATGCATTGTGACTGCCTTTGGAACTGGGGCATGTCTCTCTGGCTTGGATAGTGATTGACAGAAATCAGCCAGGTGGACTCCCGACTAGTAAATAATGTGTGGTTTTCCTCCCACACTCCAAAAACATATAGTGCAGGTAACTCGCCCTGCAGTCAGCTGTTGCTACCTGTAAAAAAGGATGAAGCTACTTGTAGTGATATTGTATAAACCAAAGAAAGCTCATGTTCCAGAATAATCTTAAGGATCCCACCCCTTTTTCCTAGTTCAAAGGGCAAGTCAGTCCCAAAATAAAAATGTGCCTAATAAAAGAAAATATAATTCTAAGCAATCTGACAATATACATTTATTACAAATGTTCAGTGCTTGTAAAGTTATTTGTAAAAACAATTGCTATTGAAAGCAGCATTTGCTTAACTCCCAGTTGTTACTTTTTAAACAATGTTGTAAAAGCCTTGGTTCCCCAGCAAAGACAGGTCTGTTAATCTGCTGCCTTGTCTTACATTGTTTCAACAGTCTGAGCCACCAGGGCAGAGAATAGACAGGACAGACAGACACTGCTTTCAATAGCAATACATATACAAATACAGTAACTGAAAGGGCGTGTAAAGGCAAAAAAATTAATCAATTTTTTACTTTCTTTAATGAAAAAGAAACCGGTCTCCAATATACTTTAATTAAAAAATGTGTTCTGTTTTTATAAGAAACCTGACTGTATGCAGTGACATTCTCCCTTCATTTACTGCTGTGGATAGGAATTGTCAGACAGTCCCTAACTGCTCTGCAGGGAAACAATCATACTTATGAACAGAGGGAGCCCCCGCCTTTCTTCCCAGCCATGCAGAACTCAAGCAGCTTTGTTTGTTTCCCTGTAGAGCAGTCGGCGACTGTGTAGAGATTTGTATTGGATTTTATTTTTGCCTTTAAATCCCCTTTACTGTTTCCAACTCCAGCTGCAGGGGCAAAGATCATGGAGTCAGATTTAAACAGATAAACTGGGATTTTATTTAGAGGATTATTTTGCTGCAGTCACTGGTTCTGCAGTTTGTATTAAACAATACAAAAACTATAAAATCCACATTAGATTGCATGACAACACAGGACCCAGTGCAGTCTGCATATTCTGAGTATTATTCAGTCTTGTTGCGTCGGCAGATATTATTTGACTTGTGCTGTTTTGATAATTTATGACGATCCCTAATCAGCCCAGACCACACTGAGCATGTGCACAGTCTTGGTCTTGCAAAGATGTTTAACAAAGTTACAAGATGGTGACCCCCTGTAGCCAACTTTGAAAGCATAAATCATTTGTTTGATTAGGCTTGTGGTGCAGTAAGTTCATGTTTATTATACACTATACAGCATTTCTATCCTTATTCTATTTTAGACTTTACTTCCTCTTTAAAAGCCATAGAACAATTGTAATGATTGCATATTTCAAATTTGCTTAAACTATCAATTTTTTTGGGATGACATTCCCTTTAAGCGCAGAAGGGTTGGTGAATATGCCGAATCCGGTCTGTTTTCTCAGGCGGCTGGAGGACCAAAAAAACCTTTGGAAAGTATAAGGAACACGTTTTGCTTCGTACATAACCATATGTCATTGGCACACAATAGCCAGCCCCTAATCTATAATTTTAATATTCCGGAGAGAGCGCCAGAGAAAAGTTTGTTCTTAAAAGACGTCTGTTCTATCCTGAGAGTTCACCGAGTGCCGGGGCTCAGCAGGTAACCTGCCGCCTCAATAAATCTTTTTACTCACGCTCTGTGGGAGCAACACAAATTTCATGATTTCTTTTTACTCTGAGATGGAATTCACCCAATGTACCGGAGATTCTCTGCATATATCTCTATTTTACAAATGAATGGTTCCCACGTTACCTTGCTCAGTTTCACTGTATTTAATGGAACTGCTCTGATCTTCTCTTAAAAAATGCCCGTTCGTTTTAAAAGACAAGCCAATTACCTGCCGTGTTTTCCTTAGCGTTCAAATTACATGCATCTATTTATTTATTAAAAAAAAAACCTAAAATAAAATGTTCTTGCCGGCATTGTGTAATCAAACTGTAGCCAAGGGGAAAAAGTGCTGATAAAGAGAATTGCATCCCCTGTGTTGGTGGAACAGTGGGAGATTGTTATTAATGCGTTGTCACAGCAGAGGGGATATTGCATATAAGCCATATTTGATAAGACCCAGTAATTGTATTTACCACGGTGTAAGGAAAACCGTAGTTCCTTCCCAAAATGGCGTCCAAGATGGCAGCCCCCTGGATCCTGCTGGTCGCAGCACGATGACGTCAGCGTCTTCCAGGCCCCGGATAGGTCGCCGGCGTCGGAACGGACGCCGGCGTCAGAACGTGCGTCAACGTCAAGACGCTGGCGTCAGTGCGTCAGCGTCATGACGTCAGCGCGTCCAAATTTGGCGCCAAAACTGGCCTATTTAAGGCAACTCCGGGATTTCCTCAATGCCCGATTATAGGTTTAGTTTACTACTCCTGGGTGTGATTCATTGCTAACTTCTCGTCTATTGTGTACCGACCCTTGCCTGGAATTCTCGACCTTTGAACCTCTTCTGCCTGGACTGATCTTGTTGCCTGTTTCCGACCATTCTTCTGTCTCATCCTCAACTGTACTGCGAACTTGGACATTGTTATTTTCCTCCCTTGGTCCTCACTACTCCTGAGGCCTTTGGCCTTACATTATAATCGGGCCATGGACCCGTCGGAGGAGAATCCTGCGCCGCCTGATGTCGGTGGAGCGCTTCGTGGTCTGGCATCCCGGATGCAGTCCTATGAGGTACAGCAATCTCACTTTGGCCAGGCCTTAGAAACAATTCTTGCAAAGCTATCGGAGCTAACACCCGCTGACCCTATTCCTGCACCTGTACCTGTGGCTCCGCTTCACGTCTCCGAACCCCGCATTCCGGCTCCCCCACTCTATAGTGGTGATCCTACAGCCTGCCGTGGGTTTATCAACCAGTGCGAGGTCCACTTTGCACTCGCACCCAGCCAGTTCATTTCTGAACGAGCCAAGGTGGGCTTCATATTTTCCCGTCTGCAAGGGAAGGCATTGGAGTGGGCTTCGCCTCTCTGGGAGAAGGAGGATCCCATTATTGATAATGCCAGAGCCTTCGTCCGGGAACTTCGAGTGGTCTTTGATGCTCCGGGTCGTGCCACTGCTGCCTCCGCACGCCTGTTCCATCTTCAACAGGGAACTCGCTCAGTCTCGGAGTACGCCATTGAGTTCCGCACCCTGGTTGCAGAGACCTCGTGGAACAACGACGGGTATCACGCAGCCTTTTACAACGGCCTGGCGATACGTATAAAGACTGATCTGGTGTCCAGGGAAATTCCATCCCGTTGGGAAGATCTAGTCGCCCTGGCCGTAAAGGTGGATACTCGGCAGAGGGAGTTTCAAGCTGAACTCGACAGAGAGCGCTCCCCAACCAAAAGATTCCACAGGTTCCAACCTACTCTGGCTCCTCGTTTTCAAAGACCCTTCCTTCCCAATCCGGCTTCTACCCTGTCTTCTCCTAATCCTGCGGTTCCTGCTTCTTCTTCCCTGCCTTCGGAAGAACCAATGCAGATCGGACGGGCTCGTCTGACCGAACAGGAAAAGCTTCGGAGAAGGGCTGCTGGACTTTGCCTTTATTGTGGTGGAAAATCCCACTTTGCCTACGAGTGTCCAGTGAAGCCGGGAAACGCCAACACCTAGGTAAGACTGGGGAGACTTACCTGGGTGGAATTGGTCCCTCTCCCCATTCTTCTGCTCAACGCTTCCTCCTTCCTGTGCAGATTCGTTTTGGAACCCAGACGATTTCCTCTGAGGCTTTCCTTGACTCCGGTGCAGCTGGGAACTTCATCGATAAAGTCTTCGCTGAAAGCCATTCCATTCCCCTACGTTCCCTGGCTGTTCCTCTTCGTGCACTGGCGATTGACGATCGTCCACTATCCTCCGCTACAATTTCCCACTCCACCGATGAACTATCCGTTATTGTGGGATCCATGCACCTAGAAAGATTGTCCTTCCTTCTAATTGATTGTCCCTCTACTCCCATTGTACTTGGTCTGCCCTGGTTGAATATCCATAACCCAGTAATCGATTGGGCTTCTTCTCAGATCTCCCGCTGGAGTTCCTTCTGCCAACAGAACTGTTTACCCACCAAATCCATCATTAAAGTTTCATCTGTGTCTTCCAATTCTTCTTTGCCCCTTGTTTATCAAGCTTTCTCTGACGTCTTCAATAAAAAGTCTGCTGAAATCCTGCCTCCCCATCGTCCCTATGATTGCCCCATCGAACTTCTTCCTGGAACCATGCCTCCCAGGGGTCGCACCTATCCACTTTCTCCTTCTGAAACCTGTGCCATGAAGGAGTACATTCAAGAAAACCTGCAAAGAGGGTTTATTCGTCCTTCCTCTTCACCGGCTGGAGCTGGCTTCTTCTTTGTTGAGAAGAAAGATGGAGGTTTGCGGCCCTGCATTGATTATAGAGGTTTAAATAAAATCACAATTAAAAACCGTTATCCCCTTCCTCTCATCTCCGAACTATTCGACCAACTCAAAGGGGCTTGTCTTTTCACCAAGTTGGATCTTCGTGGGGCTTATAATTTAATCCGGGTCAGAGAAGGAGATGAATGGAAGACCGCTTTCAACACCCGGGATGGGCATTATGAGTACCTTGTCATGCCTTTTGGTCTCTGTAACGCCCCCGCGGTCTTCCAAGAGTTTGTGAATGACATTTTCAGGGATTTACTGGGCCAGTATGTGGTGGTGTACCTGGACGATATCCTTATTTTTTCCAAAAATCTTGTAGAGCATCGTCTTCAAGTTAAAGAAGTACTTTCTCGTCTTCGAAAGAACAACCTGTTTGCCAAATTGGAGAAATGTTCCTTTGAAGTATCATCCATCTCTTTCCTAGGATACATCATTTCCCAACAAGGCTTCAGGATGGATCCAGCCAAGGTTTCCGCAATTCAAGATTGGCCTCTCCCCACCAGTGTCAAGGCTGTTCAAAGATTCATCGGCTTTGCTAACTATTATAGACAGTTTATTAAAGGTTTTTCATCTAAAATTGCTCCAATTCTTGCTCTTATACAAAAAGGGGGTAAACCACAGCATTGGCCTCCTCTAGCCTTGGAAGCCTTCAAGACTCTTAAAGAATCCTTTTCATCTGCCCCAATCCTCAGACACCCTGAACCTCTCCAACCTTTCTTCATCGAAGTAGATGCCTCGGACATCGGAGCAGGAGCAATATTATCCCAAAGATCCTCTTCTGACGGTAAACTACATCCGTGTGCCTTCTTTTCCAAAAAGTTTTCCTCCTCCGAAAGGAATTATGACGTTGGGAACCGTGAGTTACTGGCCGTCAAGCTTGCTCTAGACGAATGGAGACACTTTCTTGAAGGGTCATTGGTCCCTGTGACCATCTTCACCGACCACAAAAACCTAGAATATATCCAGACCCTTAAGCGCCTCAATCCCCGACAGGCCAGATGGGCATTGTTCTTCTCACGTTTTAACTTCATCTTAACTTTTCGTCCTGGTTCAAGAAACAAGAAAGCAGATGCTCTTTCCAGAAGTTTTATCCCTGAAGATCCCATCTCCGAAGACCCAGAATCCATTGTGCCTCCTACAAAGATCATTGCTGCCCTGTTCCCCTTCCCTTGCCTCGCATCTTCTGTCCATTCAATCCTCTGCTCCTGTGGAAACTCCTGTAGGCGTAGCCTTTGTTCCTCCTGAGCTTCGTCAGTCCATTTTGATCCAGTCTCACAGCTCAAAGCAGGCCGGTCATCCGGGAATTAAAAAGACGACTGAACTGTTATCTCGTCTCGTCTGGTGGCCTTCCTTAAGAAAGGATGTTAAAGATTTGTTTCTTCCTGCTCCACTTGTGCTGTATCCAAATCAGGACATTCTCCCCCTAAAGGCCTACTTTTACCTTTGCCTGTTCCATCCCGCCCTTGGACCCATTTGGCAATGGATTTCATCGTGGATCTTCCTGCTTCCTCTGGCTACACCGTTATCTGGGTGGTGATTGACAGGTTTAGTAAGATGGCACACTTTATCCCTCTCCGGAAACTCCCTTCAGCTCCAGAACTTTCTTCATTATTTATTAAACATATTTTCCGTCTTCATGGTTTTCCTGCTGAGATTGTCTCTGACCGGGGGTCCCAATTTGTTTCAAAGTTTTGGAGGTCCCTTTGTAAGGCCCTGGACATTTCTCTCCAATTTTCTTCTTCTTATCATCCCCAGTCTAATGGAGCGGCAGAAAGAGTTAACCAGGCTCTTGAACAATTCCTTCGGTGTCATGTGTCCCTGTGTCAGGATGATTGGGCTGACCTCCTCCCTTGGGCCGAATTTGCACATAATAATGCCATACACTCTTCCTCTGAAAAGTCTCCTTTTTTTTGTGTTTATGGTCTTAACCCCCTGGCCTTTCCTCAAGATCTACTGCTCACGAATGTCCCTGCCGCCAACGATCAGGCTGCCCACATGCTGGCCATCTGGCAGGCTACCACTGTCAACCTGGAGAAGAGCTCACTTGCACAGAAGAAGTTCGCTGACAAGAGAAGAGTTTCTTCCCCTCTGTATGTTCCTGGTGACAAGGTCTGGTTGTCTACCCGCAATATCCGCCTCAAAGTTCCCTCACCTAAACTTGGTCCCAAGTTTATTGGTCCCTTTCCTATCACCGAGATCATCAACCCAGTGGCTGTACGCCTACAACTCCCTCCTGAGATGCGGATCCCCAATGCCTTCCATGTTTCTTTACTTAAACCTGCAGTTTCGTCTTCTTCTTCTCCTTCTTCCCCAGCTCCTGTCGTTGTGGATGGACATCAAGAGTTCGAGGTTAAGGAGATTTTGGATTCTCGAATTTCTAGAGGCACCCTGCAGTACCTTATTGAATGGAAGGGATTCGGTCCGGAAGAGTGCTCCTGGGTAAAAAGCTCCGATGTCCATGCTCCTCTCTTGGTCCAGAGATTCCATCGGAGATTCCCGTCCAGCCCAGGTGGTCCTGAGGCCCCCCCTGAGGAGGGGGGTACTGTAAGGAAAACCGTAGTTCCTTCCCAAAATGGCGTCCAAGATGGCAGCCCCCTGGATCCTGCTGGTCGCAGCACGATGACGTCAGCGTCTTCCAGGCCCCGGATTGGTCGCCGGCGTCGGAACGGACGCCGGCGTCAGAACGTGCGTCAACGTCAAGACGCTGGCGTCAGTGCGTCAGCGTCGGCGTCATGACGTCAGCGCGTCCAAATTTGGCGCCAAAACTGGCCTATTTAAGGCAACTCCGGGATTTCCTCAATGCCCGATTATAGGTTTAGTTTACTACTCCTGGGTGTGATTCATTGCTAACTTCTCGTCTATTGTGTACCGACCCTTGCCTGGAATTCTCGACCTTTGAACCTCTTCTGCCTGGACTGATCTTGTTGCCTGTTTCCGACCATTCTTCTGTCTCATCCTCAACTGTACTGCGAACTTGGACATTGTTATTTTCCTCCCTTGGTCCTCACTACTCCTGAGGCCTTTGGCCTTACACACGGGAGCCTAAAACCTTTTATTGTTTATGAGCATTTTCTGAGACTCTTGTCACTAGTAAAGCCCAATGCTGTTGATGAATTGCAAATAACTTTCCTGTGTATATTTTTACATTCGCATTGTCCTTTTTTTTTTTTTTTTACTGTCAAAAACTCCTATGGAAAAGAGAGAATGTGACAATACCTACATTTTAAGTTTTTTCATATTTAGGGGGTTATTTATCAGAATCTGATTTTTTTTCTGATTTGTTTAAATAAAAAAGCTAGAGCAAACTAGAATCCACAATGTGACCTTATTTATTATTAAAAAAGCATGGTTTCATCGGATCGGGGAGAAACTTGATAAATCATATGATTTTTTTTGATTTTTTTCAGTTTCGCCCAAAAATAGTCAGATTAATTAGATAATCAGATAGTCAGGCCAATTCCAGCGGAGATCACCGAAACTTCCAAATAGGATAGGGACCTCTCCCATTGACTTATATACAACCTTGGCAGGTCTGAAATGCAGAATTTTTGGATACTACAACTCTAACTGGAACAGGAACAAGTGTGGAATGAAAAGAAACAACTTTGTCCATTCATTGGGAACCTAACATGTAGGGGTTGATTGGTTTGTTTGTGTGTGCCGTTGTGTGCCCTTTTTTCTTAAAATGGAAATTTTGGATTTAGGATTACCCAATGGCACATACTACTAAAAAAAGCATATTATTTTGAAAATAGGTTATTTACATGAAGCATGCTTTTACATATGCAATATATCTTTATAGACACTACTACTTTGTTTTCCTTAAACAGCTGAGATTAGTACCGTATATACTCGAGTATAAGCCGACCCGAGTATAAGCCGAGGCACCTAATTTTACCAACGAAAACTGGGAAAACTTATTGACTCGAGTATAAGCCTAGCCACAACTACAGCCCTGTCTCCCAGCAGCGCACATTCAAAGCAACCCCCCCAGCGATCAACCAGACTTCTTTGCAAAGTTGATGGTGACAGAGAATTGCTAAACGGATTACTGTGTGCATTGTCCCACTGTCCCACTACCATGGGCAGAGGGTGCTGTGTGATATTGCCATCACTGTTAATCTTTCGTATAACCAACAGAGGGCGCTGTGTGATATTGCCATCACTGTTAATCCTTCATACAACCAACAGAGGGCGCTGTGTGATATTGCAGTCACTGTTATTCTTTCATATAACCAACAGAGGGCGCTGTGTGATATTGCAGTCACTGTTAATCTTTCAAATAACCAACAGAGGGCGCTGTGTGATATTGCCATCACTGTTAATCCTTCATATAACCAACAGAGGGCACTGTGTGATATTGCAGTCACTGTTATTCTTTCATATAACCAACAGAGGGCGCTGTGTGATATTGCTGTCACTGTTATTCTTTCATATAACCAACAGAGGGCGCTGTGTGATATTGCAGTCACTGTTAATCTTTCATATAACCAACAGAGGGCGCACTGTTCTTCTTTCATATAACCAACAGAGGGCGCTGTGTGATATTGCAGTCACTGTTATTCTTTCATATAACCAACAGAGGGCGCTGTGTGATATTGCCATCACTGTTAATCCTTCATATAACCAACAGAGGGCACTGTGTGATATTGCAGTCACTGTTATTCTTTCATATAAACAACAGAGGGCGCTGTGTGATATTGCTGTCACTGTTATTCTTTCATATAACCAACAGAGGGCGCTGTGTGATATTGCAGTCACTGTTATTCTTTCATATAACCAACAGAGGACGCACTGTTTTTCTTTCATATAACCAACAGAGGGCGCTGTGTGATATTGCAGTCACTGTTATTCTTTCATATAACCAACAGAGGGCACTGTTATTCTTTCATATAACCAACAAAGGGCGCTGTGTGATATTGCAGTCACTGTTATTCTTTCATATAACCAACAGAGGACGCACTGTTTTTCTTTCATATAACCAACAGAGGGCGCTGTGTGATATTGCAGTCTCTCCCCAAGTGAACTGTTGGTATAGGAATGATTAAAAGTGACTGCAATCTCAGCTACTGCCCGCTGACTCGAGTATAAGCTGAGGTAGACTTTTTCAGCACATTTTGGATGCTGAAAAACTCAGCTTATACTCGAGTATATACGGTAGTGGTTAAAAGCAGCTGGAGAATGATTATTTGTACTTCCAAAGAAATGTGAACCCTTATAGCAAATGAATGGCAAAATTGCTTGTCAGGGCACGTTGCTGGTATAAATAAAGGAACACTATACCCCTCAAACAATGTAGGTCTCTATAAAAAGATATTACATAAAGCAGCCCATATGTAAAACCTGCATCATGTAAATAAACCATTTTCATAATAATATACTTTTCCTGCAGTATGTGCCATTGGGTAACCATAAATAGAAAACTTCCATTTTAAAAAATAAGGACCGCCCCCAGGGATCGTAGGATTCACGGTGCACACAAACATAACAAACAAATCATACATGTTAGGTCACATGAGCCAATTAAAAGACACTTCTTCCTGTTACAGTTAGAGTTGTAGTATTTCTGTCAGGTGATCTCTGAGGCAGCACACAGACCATCACCAAATGCATACCTCCCAGCATTTTGTAAGTAAAAAGAGGGAGAATTTTTTATTCGCACGTAGCGCAGTGAAATTTTTTGACCACGCCGTTTCTGTGGTCACACCCCCTAATTAACATGTTCATTTTACAAAATTTGGCAGGTTATGAAAGTTTCAAAATATTTCTCCTTATCTAAACAGTTTTTTGTGTCTCAAAATTGTTACAACGTATCTTATTTGCACCTGTTAACTGTTCTGTGCTCTCTACTAAAAGCCAATTAAGTGAGAAACTTTGTTTCTTTTTCTGGCTGTTCAGTGCAGAGAAAATAGGGACTTTCCAGTACAAATGAGGGACTGCAGGTTGAGCTGTCAAAAGAGGGACTGTCCCTCCGAAAAAGGGACAGTTGGGAGGTATGCCAAATGGTGACTCAAGGAAAGGGATGTAAAAGGGCAATATTTACTTAAATATATATTCCAGTTTGATAAGATTCTTTAATATACCACTTAATTTGATATAAATTATCTGTTGCTCAAGTATTCATAGTTTTCCTTTACATGGAAACACCAGCGCCATCTGTTGGTCAGTTCTTCCGACCAGCCTGACAGTCAGGGAAAAATATCAGAAAAAGTGAAGAGGAAATTCTTCTGATGTTTCTCTGCTTAAGGCGTCACTGACCCCTTCTAAAAAGCAAACGCTCTGTAAGGCTATTATTATTATTATTAACATGTATTTATATAGCGCCAACATATTGAGTAGCACTGTGGCTACAAATGTATTGTTATTGCAAATTTGTATTACTCATCTTTCTATTGAGGCCTCTCCTATTCAAATCAGTGCATGTTTGGTTGGTTAACATGAGCTACTGTACCTAGGCCAGTCAAATCCTAGCTGGGTAGAAACCCTTCACCTAGCACTCTTATACACTCTTCTATTTAATCAGCCTTTGGGAAGATGTAAAGGCAAAAAAATAAAATCCCATTTTTACTTTCTTTAATGAAAAATAAATCTATCTCCAATATACTTTAATTAAAAAATGTCTGCCGTTTTTATAGGAAACCTGACTGTATGCAGTGAAATTCCCCCTTCGTTTTACTTGCTCTGACAACAGCAAATAGAAACTTCAGACATTCCCTAACTGCTCTGCAGGGAAACTATCCTATTTTCAAACGACAGGGGAGAGCCCCCCACCTTATTTCCCAGAACTCAAGCAATTTTGTTTGTTTCCCTGTAGAGCAGCCGTCGACTGTGCACAGATTCATATCCACAGACCCAGTGCAGTCTGCATATTCTGATTATTAATGAGTCTTGCTGTAGAGGATTCTATGGCAGAAATTATTTGACAACCTCCCAACTAAAGCCCAGACCACACTGAGCATGTGCACAGTCTTGGTCTTGCAGAGATATTTAACAAAGTTACAAGGTGACAGCCCCCTGCGGTCAACTTTGAAAGCATAAATCATTTGTTTAATTAGGCTTCTGGTGCAGTAAGTATACAAAAGTATACAAAATACAGCATTTCTAGCCTTATTCTATTTTAGACTTTAGTTTCCTTTTAAGTAAGGTCTGCTACAATTAAAATGTCCTTTTCTTCAGTTATCATTAGAATAGCAAACACTGTTTGTTGAATTCCGTGGTTCCAAGCAATACCCACCTGCTTAATTGAGTTTGTGCCAGTTATGGATAGGGATGTAGCGAACCGCCGCCGATGTGTTCGCGAACGCCGTTCGCGAACACCGGCAAAATTTGCGAACTGTTCGCGAACTGTTCGCGAACTTCGATCATCCGAAAATCGTTCGATTCGAACGATCGAAGGATTTTAATCGTTCGATCGAACGATTTTCGTTCGAATCGAACGAAAATCGTTCGATTTTAGCGATCGAATGGTCGAATGGGCGACCGATTTTGACGCGAACGCCTATTGGCGAACGTCGCGCGACGTTCGCGAACTTGCGGCGGACGCGAACAGTCGAAGTTCGCGCGAACTAGTTCGCCGGCGAACAGTTCGCTACATCCCTAGTTATGGAATGAGTGGAAAGCAGCAGACTTTGGGGAAGGGTGTTTTTTTAATACCTTTCTAATCTCTGAGAGGACATTATCTATCAAAAGGCCCTATGTGTGCCATTAGCCACCATCTCTCATTGTTCTTCTGCAGAGATTTCTAGTTGGAGGAGATATTATGGAAGCCACCTAATTTTTTCTGCTTAACATGGGATTTCTAAATACGGAGCGTGTTACAGAGAAACATCTTTATGCTCCATCAAACAGGAACCAACAAACTCAAACTTCTATTTCTAAGATGTAAACCTGATTATAGGTAAACTCCGTGTAATTAAACTGTATGTAGGCTAATGGTTTTTCCCCTCCTTTAAAGAAACAAAAAATAGCAGGTTTTCATCTTCAGCCATATATTGCCAAGCAGATAGCGTAGATGAGACACTATTCTTTGAGAAGAAAGTTAAAAAAGTCATCAAGGCTCCCTGATGATTTAACATAATTACACTTCTCTGCAATATCTGTATTGCTTACCCTTTTCAAAAATTAATTCAATTTTATAGATGGTTGCAGTTCACTTTTTTGTCTAAAAAATGGAACATTATGCTGATTTTTAGCATTTTTTATTGCTAAAGTATAAAAAAAAGTCATGCTGAGATCTCATGGAATATATGGTAGGTCTATCTGGATCCCTAAAATGCTGTTGATGGTATTACATTGCTTATTAAATAAAATGAAATGCACTGTGTCTTTTTATAAATTAAACTGAAATAAATGAGACTTTGCAGTTACCCATTGAAAAATAAACTTTCCTCAAATCGCATAGAGAATCATAAATTCATATGTCTTTTTACATTTTTATTGACATACTAAGAGTTCCATTGTGTACACAAGAATGTCTCCTGGCGGGACAATATCAGTTAAATCTCCAGTATGGTCAGGGTTAGTTTTGATTGTCTGTTTGTGCTCCAGTTAGTCACCTTTCCACATTTAAATGTGAATTTAATTCCACAAAAATTGTGAATTTGGACCTGGTGCAAATGTCAAAGCTGTCCCTCCATCACTGTCAGGGGCCTATCGGCTCCTAGAGAAGTCTGGACCAATGAGGAAGCTTAGGGTTTAATTCCATGCTCGCGGTATCCACGGGGTCAGGCGTAAGTCTAGTCAAGTTCTGGCAAGAGTTCAATAGGCAGGAAGCAAGGATCAGAGTCAGGGTCTTAGCAGAGGTTTAGGAATCCAGGGATCAGCAATGTAGGCACACCCAGGAACACAAGTTAGCAATTCCTATAATCGGGCATTGAACCCATGACCTCGGCGTCCTCTTATTTAAAATTTTTGCGTCAAAGCTCCAGCATTATCCCATGTGGGTTATGGGCGCCGCCATCTTGGATGTGACGCCGCTGGAGACAGGAGTGCCATCGGACGCTCCTAACAATCACGGTGTCAGCAAGATCTTATCTTGAGGAACCTGTGCAGGGGGAAGCGTTGGTGGAGGTCTCTGTAGGCTGAGGACAAAGAGAAGGCAAGAGAAGAACAGAAATTAGGAGTGACTGTGGGAATAGATGATAAAGATGGACAAAAAGTGAGAAGAAGATAGATGGAATTACAAGGTGGAGACCAGGAGAGAAGAATGAATATGGACAAAATATATTGTTGCAACCTTGTACCTCCCTAAAGCTGGCCATAGATGTGCAGACGAATGATCGGACGTCCCAACTTCAGACCTGCCACTAACCATTCAGATTAAATAAAGTAGTAAAAGAACAAATCAGACGATGTTCTGGCTGTGACTGCAATCATATAAAAGTAATGCCTGGCAAATAGTAGTGACAGTCACACATTGATATCATCAGATGGCAATACATGCAGAGAAATTATCATTAACCAACATAAATTTTCTAATCTTTCTAAGCGACTTAATGGCACGAAAAATGTCAGGACAATTCACACATGGTCCAAAAATCATTTGAAACTTTGATTTGTACGACTTTATCTTTGCGTCTATGACCAGTTAAGGTAGCAACTCATTGGTTGTGTGGGGCCCCATCAATTATGGAAGATCCAATCCCAACAACATTAGAAGAAACAGAGTGGAGCCTCTGAGCACCTTTCTATATTTTAAACAAGAATACTGACAATGAAAAACAAAGCAAGCCATTGGGCATTTACTGGTCACCTGCTTAAAAGCAAAATGTCTTATTTGTTGCCGTGAGTTAAACTTAGTGCCTTTTCTTGTACAAATTGCATTAACTGAATGCATGTACTGTATGGTGGGAGATGTAATACAGGGACACATATAGAGGACTATTTATGATTTCTCAAGCAAACTCGAAGTGCAACAGTTTAAAGAACAATTACACTGTGAAATGCAAATTGTTTTGCTCTTTGCGACTTTCCATTACATTCCATTTTTTTCATGTTTTTAATTGGTTGAGTCTTCGAGATGTAATAAATATGCGCACATTTGAGTTGTTTTTGAGGTTTTTTTAAATAAAAACACTAGGCAGATTCACAAATTTTAATTTTGATGGCAGATTTATATAGACATTTATATACCTTTCTAAAATTATTTTTCGAAGGCTTCAGCATGAGCTTATAAAGACAATCGTTTATGGTCAACGGATCATTGTTCTGTGTCCTGGATGTCACTCTGCTATTTCCTGGTATTTTATTTCTTAATACGGTATCTACTTTTATTGAGAACTAAATTACAATCTGGTTCTTTATCCTACATTCCTGGTTTAATTTCTGTTGTGTCTCCAGTGGTCTGGAATAGGTCAGGGATGTCGCTGAAAGGAGGTGCGATTTTGTTCCAATATGATTTCAAAAAAATAAAAAGCAGAACGTTGGCAAAGCATTTGATTATTAAAAATGGCTTTTCCGTTAATCTTGCCTGATGGAATAATTAATTACGGACTGATATGTCAACTGATATACGAGTTAGTACAGTTTCCAAGACATGCGTTTCCGGAAACCACTGTCAAAGGTAACATTTTCCATGGTAACTGGCCATTAAAGTTATTTGTCATAATCATATCATTAGCTGTAATTCAGATGATGAGCACAATGTCCTCTCGTAGGAATCTATTTAATAAAGCAATGATGATGGGTTTTATCAAAAAGGGCATCTGTAATCTTCTGGTCTGTCTGTGTATGGTCTCAGTTAATAGCTTCAGTGTTGGTTCATACTTTTATTTTAGTGTTAACTTTGTCTTCAAGCTAATATTTTAATAAAAAATTTCAAAATGCATCAGTTAATAGTGCTGCTCCAGCAGAATTTGGCACTGAAATCCATTTCTCAAAAGAGCAAACAGATTTTTTTATATTCAATTTTGAAATCTGACATGGGGCTAGACATATTGTCAATTTCCCAGCTGCCCCAAGTCATGTGACTTGTGCTCTGATAAACTTCAATCACTCTTTACTGCTGTACTCCAAGTTGAAGTGATATCACCCCCTCCCTTTCCCCCCCAGCAGCCAAACAAAAGAACAATGGGAATGTAACCAGATAGCAGCTCAAGATAACAGCTGCCTGGTAGATAGAAAAACAGCACTCAATAGTAAAAACCCATGTCCCACTGAGACGCATTCAGTTACATTGGGAAGGAAAAACAGCAGCCTGCCAGAAAGCATTTCTCTCCTAAAATGCAGGCACAAGTCACATGACTTGGGGCAGCTGGGAAATTGACAAAATGTCTAGCCTCATGTCAGATTTCAAAATTGAATATAAAAAAAATCTGTTTGCTCCTTTGAGAAATGGATTTCAGTGCAGAATTCTGCTGGAGTAGCACTATTAACTGATGCGTTTTGAAAAAAACATGTTTTCTGATGGCAGGATCCCTTAAAGGAGAAACTCTTTATTAAATGGCAAAGATAAATATAGTGTCCTTCCTGAATTGTGCTGAAGAACTAAAGCAATTGTAGTGCTCTTTACAATATACTACTAGAACAAAAACTAAAGATTTTTAATAGAAACAGCTATCAGTATACATTTCCAAGTTTATTGGGCTCATGTTAACACAGGTGGATATTATATAGTCAATAATGTAGCCCCTACTGCAATTTATAAATATATTATAAGTCACAGAGACGTTCCATGACCATATAAAGATGCAAGGCATAAAGTGACTTATAATGCTCTCATATTTTACATAGAGTATGTCTATACTAAGGGGGTGATTTATCAATGCTCAGATTGAAATATTTGCCGCAATTCAAAACTTTTGCAAATAAATGATCAAGTTTGAATTACGGTTTCTTGAATTATGGTTTCAAAAATTGTTTAATATTTATTAGAGGAGACATTTTGTGTAAAAAAAAAAAAAAAATGTACCAGTGTGTTATACTCATTTAGATATAGATAAATTGTGCAAAAAAGTAGTGTTTCAGGCTGGTTTATTGTAAATTTTTGCTAAAACCCTAATAATCCCTCCCTTCTCTTCCACTTCCTGCTCCCTGAATTCCCAGGCTGTGCAGGGGAGCCGGTGGCTCTCAGCTCACTGCACTGTAGGACAGGAACCAATCAGCAGCTAGCAGGACCTGATAGGGAACTGAAGCCTGTCTGTGCTTGTGTGACTGCAGGGCTGTGATTGGCTGTCCCCCTCCTACTTTGCTTCTGGCAGGGACCGTTAGGACGCGCCCACTCCTCATCTGAAACAGGGACCATTGAACATCTATGGGGAGCTCCGATAAAGGGGCTATTTTTAAAGATATTACTTTTTAGCACCATTTAAAAGCAACACCATATATTAATTATAATTGCCTACAAAATTAGGGTTTTCTCATTTATCTTATCTTATGTCTCCTTAGTCCAAAAGATTTAAAAAAAAACTTTGGCATTAAAAAGCTTGCAGGTTAATAAAAAACCTATGCAAAATGTAGTGATTTTTCAAAATTGACAATTTTTTTTAGAGAGCTTGTAGACCCATTAACATTGTAGAGTAGAATACAAATTCAATTCACCCAAGTGTTTTTATCATGGTTTCATTCAATCAAGTTTTTTACATTCTAATTTTTAAATAAATAAGCAAACATTCAAGTTTGAAAAAAATAAAAAGATTGTTTATTCGAATTAATAAAACCTCTAAAATGTACATATTTAAATAATGTTAGATAGGCTCTGAATACTACACCAGACAGAGGTGTTTAAACACCAGTCCTCCTCGTGCATTTGAGTATAGTTAATAGTTGCTAACAACTCTATTTTTCAACAAGGCACAATATGCAAACAGTCTAACACTTTTATAGACGCTAGGGAAGCCCTGTGACAGAATTATTATCATTATTATTCATTTCTCATTATCTCCTTTACACCGAAGCAAAACAAAAATCGAAAAAAGAGAAACATAGGACTTTGATGCAGTTTTGTAATCAAAATTCAAGTTTTTCATCTCCCTCAATTTCTTTGATGTGAAACTATAAAATATAATGATCTCCTGGGAATCTTATGAACTTGGATATTGTCCCACAGAGGTTTCCCCTCATCCCTCTGGGTCAGTATAAAGAAGTCATTGTGATGCTGAGAATGCCAGATATGAGTGTATGATATGAACCTATGATTAATGCCTCTTCTTTGGCACGAAATGCGTAAGGCTATTTTTGCTTGTTTTTCTACTAAAATAAATATACACTATTTTTACTGCATCACTTTGTCTTGATGGCCCAGTTTGTGTTTGAGTGTATGTTAGAAAATAATGACGACAAAATATAAATTTTAATCTATTGCATTTGTGGTGCTTCTAAAATAGAGGAGAGGTGACAGACAATGAAGGAATAGTTCATGTAAAACACGTTTCTTTTTTTTCTGCACCTAACTACAACAGGAACTTTCTACTATTTTGGAATTTTTTCTACAGGTATGGAATCCGTCATCCTGAAACCCGATAGCCAGAAAGCTCTGAGACGGAAAGGCTGCCTTCCATTTTAACCAAAAATTTGGTCCTTTTTCTCTGTAGTAATAAAACAGTACCTTGTACATTATCTAAACTAAGATAAAATTAATCCCTATTGGAAGCAGAACCCACCTATTGGGTTTATATAAGGTTTCTAGTAGGCTATGGTATGAAGATGAAAATTACTGAAAGATCCATTATCCGGAAAATACCAGATCCCGAGCATTCAGGATAACAGGTCCAATATATAATATTATAATCTGGTCCCCAATCATGTACAGGACAACACTTGTCTTGGCAATTTATAATGTACCTACAGAATGGCCAATTGTCAACTTTTTCATGGAAAATCGGCTACAAAAAAACACCTGTAAGAAAAAACGCCCATTGACTTTAATGCATTTAGAGAAAAAAGTCACCATAAGAAAAAAATCCCATTGACTTTAATGCATTTAGAGCGAAAAAAATGGTCACGGGTAAAAACGATCATTGACTTCAATGCATTTCATGAAATTTCGCAGATTTTTCAGCAAAGCGAAACGGAACAGATTTGCTCATCACTAAATCACACATTCAATGGATTACTAAGAGAAAGCAGCAGCCTGTCTTGCAGGAAACAGGCCCAGATTTGTGGAAAGGCCACCTAGGCCCGGGCCTAGGGCGGCAGGATTTTAGGGGGTCGGTATGCTGCCCAACCACACCCACATTGGTTCAAAAAAACTGGGGATACGCTGGAGATACAATTATTCTTTAAATTTCCATGCACCAATCCCCATTGCTCCGGTCCAGATGATGAAAATTTCCATGAATAAAGGGAAGGGGACAGGGGCGACGAACAGCGGTGGGCCTAGGGGTGCCCACTACTTAAATCCGGCCCTGGCAGGAAATATGTTTTGCACAGTCACCCCAAGCTGACGTCCCCTTCCTCGTTGCTGGTGGGGGTGGGCAAGCTCATGAGGTTTATAGAGGGCAGTCTAATTAAAAGCAAACTGCTGAATTCACAGGCCACTGTTAGGTGGATTTCTTCAGTTATTGGCTGTGAAACAGAAAAATAAATTGATTAATAAACATGCCAAGATGACATTAGAAAGTTATTGTAGAATGATAGTTTTCAGATGCAGCTGTGACCTTGCGTTCCTCTAAAATATTAAGCTGATAGGCTTTGTAATGTAATTATGCATCGTGCACACTTGTCAGGAATGGGAAACAGCTTTTGGATGCTTTTTTATTATATTTGAGGTCAAAGCAGAACATCGGTTCGATGTGTTTTTCTTGTCCCTTTTTTTTTAATAATGAATAATATTATGCTATTTCCAAGCAATGTTTAGCTTTTCATTTGCAGAGAACACTTATTGACTGCATAAGGCTATGAAAATGACGCTTTTAATACCTGAAACATCATCAATCGGAAAATGACTTTGAAAGTTGGAATCCTAATTTTATTTCATACGATGCTGCATAACATAAATACAAGGCTGCTACTGGAGTCCTCAAGTGATCTCTTTAATGAATTACCTCTAGAATGCCTTTAAACATGAATTGAATTATGTGGGTTGAGTGGTTTGGCCTACCCTATACTTTGCAACATGTTCCAGGACTTTCTTTTGAGAAGCAGTTCACATGCTAAGGTGCTCACAGCCAAATTTATTTTAGGCACTCAAGAGCCAATGCCTAGGGCAGCAGCTTTGTGTAGGGGGGCAGCCTCCCAGCCTGCAGTTGGATACTTGCAGTTAAATACAGTGACAGAGGGGGTATCATTATATTATTAGCACATGTACTGTTTGGTAGGGATGTAGCGAACCGCCGTTTTGGTGTTCGCGAACGCCGTTCGCGAACACCGGCAAAAAATGTGAACGGTTCGTGAACTGTTCGCGAGCTTCGAACACCCGCAAAATCGTTCGATTCGAACGTTCGAAGGATTTTTCGTTCGATTCGAACGTTTGAAGGATTTTCATCGTTCGATCGAAGGATTTTCATTCGAATCGAACGGTCGAGGGATTTTAATCGTTCGAACGAATGGAAATCGTTCGATTTTAGCGGTCGAATGGTCGCGAACTCAAATTGCGAACGTTCCCAAACGTTCGCGAACATTAGGCGGACGCGAACGGTCGAAGTTCGCGCGAACAAGTTCGCAGGCGAACTGTTCGCTACATCCCTACTGTTTGGCAAGTTGGGGCAGCTGTTGGTCTAGGATAGCACCAAACAAAATCAGAGCCATGTCAATGAGGAAGGGTCGCCCAAAGCCCACACAGCATCGTCCTCCCCTAATTAGCCAACTACTCCTGCTCTGCATCTCCATCTCTTCCCTCCATCCTCAGCACGATAACTATCAACTTTTCAACCTCCCTCTGCAACCTTCCCTAAGCCACCGTGATCCCCGCTCAGCAACTCAGGGCAGGGTTAGAGGCAACAAAGGTACATGCCTAGAGTCCTAGCTCCCCAACCAACACTTTTCCCTAGGCATATGTTTCTTCTGCCTACCCCTAGTTCTGCGCCCGCCCGAAAAACACTTCTGTCCAAGGTATTACTTGCCTCTTAGAGATACAGCAATGCCTTCTACTGATGATCGAGGTTCCTCTAGGATTCTTTGGAATAGATATACTTAGGGGGTTATTTACTAAACTCTGAATTCAAAAATCACGAAAAATGTGTGATTTTTATTTTATATAAAATCGGTCTTTTAAAAAATCACAAATTTTTCAGAGTTTATTAAACCCTGAGGATGGAAAAGTCAGAATCAGAAAATCCGGCATCTCAGACCTGTCGAGGTTGCATATAAGTCAATGGGAAAAGTCACAATTATTTTTTGCGCTGAGTTTCATGCAATACCCTGAAGTTTTCGGGTGAAAAATCCAAAAAAATCATGAAAATTGGATGAAAAATACGAAAAAATCGTGAAAGTCGTGAAAAGCTATTGTCACATATTTTCTCTACTGGTGTTAAATTGCTGGCAGAGAAGGTTCTAATTTCCCCCCCACTTATTTTATTATGTTTGTGTATTAGGGTTGCCACCTTTCCTGTTGATGCAGGGGGGAGGCGGGGCTGTGACATAGCAGGGGGTGGAGCCATGAAATAGGGTGGGGCCGTGACGTGGTGGGGGCGGGACTGTGACATTGGGAGCGTGGCTATGACATGGTCATCCGCAATTGGCCGATCACCGAGTCAATCTCAGGAAATCCTGCCCAGTTTTCCTAATTCAGAAAACCGGGCAGCCAGTTTTGTAGACTAATACAATAAAAAATGCCTTGATGATCCCAACGGTTGCACAAAAGGCATTTCAAACATAATGTAAATAAAGGCACCTTAAAACATAATTCTAGCCTCGAAAATAGATATTGTATATTCTGCTGCTGTTTGTTTGGGTTTCTGGGTGCTCCATTGTCCTTTTACAAACCCAAAAATCTACTGGTTGAGTAACTGGCTTGTTATTGACTTTGACCCTAGTGTTTATGTTATGGGAATGAGATAAGATATTAGTTTGTAGCTTCCACTAGAGAAGGAATTATGATAGTGAGTAAACATGTTCTGTTAAAGGGCATGTAAAGGCAAAAAAATAAAATCCCATTTTTACTTTCTGTAATGAAAAAGAAACCTATCTCTGATATACTTTAATTAAAAAATTTGTACCGTTCTTATAAGAAACCCGACTGTATGCAGTGAAATTCTCCCTTCATTTACTGCTGTGGATAGGAATTGTCAGACGGTCCCTAACTGCTGAGCAGGGAAACAATCATACTTATGAACAGCAGGGGGAGCCCCCACCTTACTTTCCAGCCATGCAGAACTCGAGCAGCTTTGTTTATGACGATCCCTAAGCAGCCCAGACCACACTGAGCATGTGCACAGTCTTAGTCTTGCAAAGATGTTTAACAAAGTTACAAGATGGTGACCCCCTGTAGCCAACTTTGAAAGCATAAATTATTTGTTTGATTAGGCTTGTGGTGCAGTAAGTTCATGTTTATGTTTAGTATACAAAATACAGCATTTCTAGCCTTATTCTATTTTAGAGTTTACATACTCTTTAAGCAGTGAGTAGAGTAATATGATATTGCTATTTGAAGACTAATGTACAGATTAAGGTAACTCCTTTTGTATAATATAAGGATAATGGAAGTCACCAAAAGATTCCTTGATGACATAAATCCATTGCAGATCTAGATCAACAAATACTGTAAGCTGTGTTTTCTTTTGTATGTCTTCAAATCAGAAATTATTTGTGCAAAGTGCTCAAAGAAATTAGCATAAAAATAATTACTAACAGGTATTAGGCTTAGGCACGGAGCCATCTGTTCTTGTGTGATGGTACTCTGGGTATTGGTGATGTCAGGAACAAAGGAACTCTAAACATTGGCACTGCCGGGAACAAAGGAACTCTGAGTATTGGCACTACTGGGGGCACAGGTGTTTTTTCTACATATCCAGTCTCCTTGATGCTTGAAGAAAGGCATTCTGGGTAACCATTATGTTGCTCTCTCTGAAACCTCCTTATTGTCATGTAGACAATTGTGTGATACATTAGTCCGTGAATTTGATGAAATGCCTCCATGAATTTGAACAATAATTGGTTTATTCACCTGCTGATACAGCATCAGTTGGATTATTTGAAACTCTGGTTGCATGTGATATTGGCACTAGCACTTTTCAATAGTAATTGGCAAGACTGTTATAGATCAATCTTTCTTATATACTGTTTAATAGAGAGTCTTTTTTTTATTTATTTTTTATCTTTGCAGAGGTCACGCATTTGTCTCTGTTTTTAGAAGTGGCATTCCCTGCAGGCTCTTTCTAGGCTGACCCCAAACCTCAGTTATTTTCTTGGTAATTCATCATGAAAGTCTCAAAGGTTGAACAGGTCATGTAACCCAAAGCAGCCAATCAGCTGGTCGCCTGCTTGAAAGCTGTAATTTTTATTGCTATGGGTCATTAAAACTGTAGATATTAAGGGGGTTATTTTTTTAAAGTCCGAATGCTAAAAATCTAAAAAATTTAGTTTTTTTACTATAAAGTACAGATTTTTTTGTGGGAAAAAAACAAAAAAATTTTGAGATTTATTATACCCCAAGGCTGCAAAATGTCAGAATCTGAAAATACTCCATCTTCAACCTGTCGAGGTCCTGTAGAAGTCAATGGCAGAGGTCCTATTTGCAATTTGAAGATATTGGGGCAGATTTACTAAAGACGAATCGCCAGCTTTACCACTTTCAGGTACTTTTCCGATTTACTAATGGGTGCAGGCGTAACTTCGCTAGTGAAAGAGACAGATGCTAGCGCTTATTCGCACTCTATCGGCAGATGAAATTTTCGCTCTGGCGAATGGACGTTAGTCCGCAAATTCAGTAAGATGCGGATTTTACTGAAAGTTACCTCTTTCGCCAGACTTGCCTTCGCCAGCTCAGACCAGGTTTAGTGGGAGAGGAAAAATAACAGTACTGAGAGTGGGCCTCTGGTCTAAAGTTCTTGGGTGGGCCCCTGGTGTCCCAGTCTGACACTGCATCATATTTTTATTGGAAAAAGTCCCAAAAAATGCTTTTTTTTGTCTTTTCCTTTTTTTCAGAGTGATAGCCTGCAAAAGTTATTAAAATTTTCTTGGGGTAACCGGGGTTCCCCCATACATTATAACATATGGAACATAAACTATACAGTGAGCTCATGTGTAAGGCAATATAACAACTCTATTGTCTTTATTCAGTTTCCCTGGACTTGTGTAATGTATTTGTGGCAACAAAAACGTCAATTCAACTTTATATTTTCCCATCGTATGCAAATTAGTCTGTACGAAGACCTCTAATGAAGTTGGGCTAGGCAGAATTGAACGCTCACTTTGATTGCCGAAGAAACGCTAGCGAAAATTCACCAGCGTTTGGCAACCTGGGCGCAACTTCGCATTTTAGTAAATTAGGGTTGTCTGAGCGAATTTTCGCCTGGCGAAGTGTAACAATGGGTGCGAAGCTGTCACTGGCGAATTTCCGCCGCTAAGTAAATTTACCCCATTGTCTGTGCTGGGTTTTGTATGATAATCCGAACATTTCAGGCTTTTCACGAAAAATTCAGACTTTTTGGATGCCAAATATGAAAATTTTAGATTTTTTTTCTTCGACAATCCGAAAAAGTTGCGTTTTTTGTTGAGGTTTTTTTATTGATGAATAATGGTAAATCGTGGATTCTAGTTCGGTCAGACTTTTTTTTATTTAAAAAATCTGAAAAAATCAGATTTTGATAAATAACCCCCTAGGCGTTTAGTCATTTAGCATTATTTACAAAGAAAAACATAGGGTTGACACATGGTTTTCAACCAGACTGCCTTAGACAAGCATGATACTTAAGATTGAGAGGAAAACATGATGGTCTACTTTGCCCCTCCCCTTAGGCTGGCATGATCACTTAACCCCACCCTCAAATAGTTCCATGTAGAATTTATGGATTTTGGAAGGTCCCTCTACTTTTCTACAGAACCTCTGCAGTCAAGGCATGTGAATGTTAAACCAGTTCCTGTCACATGACAGCCAATTTGTATAGCATGGCAGCTCCGCTATGGACTATCAGATCTTATAGGATGATGCTGCATAGGTTATTTGTCCTCCGCCTGACCATCCTGCTTGGAATTCTACAAAACAGGAGTGTGCTTAAATCTATCTGAAAAGCTCTAGTTTATGAGCGCTTTAAACAACTCATTCCTGACATGGCTGAGCTAATCACTACTAACCACCCATGGGTAATGAGAAAGGGGACTAGGTAATGCAATACTAAGAATGTCAGCTCTGTTGACATTTTACAGAACGTTTGTAGATTTTAAGACTGGTGAGGTACACTGTATATAGTACTCAGTATGTAGTATTTCTGTCACTATGCAACGGTGAAACGCGTCAGTTATAGTCCTTGGTTATAGTGGCAAATAGAAGGATATACAATCAATATATAACTATTTATTTCTGTTCTATTGTTTGTGTATAATATATGTATTATATGGACATTATTACTGCTAGCATTAAAAACACATTACTATTATGATTGTTTTATAAAAGTCCAGCTCAATTAGTTTAGGTTAAAAAGGGGGTTTATTTTCCCTTTAAGTGATCACACTTTATATACAGTATTGCTTTGCTTTCAGCCCCAGATGCCAGAGGCTCAATAGAATGACTCTGGGATTGAGGAACTTTTGCTCAGAAGAGAAAGGAGTTGCCCCGAGCCTCCAAGGAGTAGAAGCAAATGGACAAACACAACAAGCCCTTAATACATTAGCTTTGGAAACAGCTGCTCCTTCTAATTATAGGCAGTGACTAACGAACTCGGGGACATTTTATTAACAGCTTGCCTATTTTATGGTGGGCAATAAACAATAAAACTGCAGTCAGAGACAGAGATCTCATGTGTCAGTGTGCAATGGAACACTTATTATGTAAAGAGAAAATAATCATTGTCATTCTGTTGCTTTCTAAGAATGGTTTTATTTCTCTGGATGGTGCAAACAATTAATTACTGAGATTTTTTTTGTATTTATCAGAGGTTTGAGCTGCTGCAGGTATTCTTCTTCCCTTCTGGAAAAATGTACAAAACCGGAGTATGAAATACAATAGTGAGGAGTCATTTATAAACGCTGGGCAAATTTGCACCTGGATAGTTACCCATAGCAACCCAAAATTATTAGTCAACTGGCCTTTCAAAAAAGGGCCATATAAACGGGAATTTAGCCCCCAGCTCAAAAGGGCACATAAGTCAAATCCATAAAAATATATTCCAAAACATTCTCTCAAAGTTAAAAATTTTACTCTTTTTATTCAGCATAAATATTTAAAAAGTAGGCATACAGACCAATTGATGCTCCGCCTTACGCGTTTCGTGCCCACAGGCACTTATTCATAGGCATTACTGTTGTTCCATTTGGTCACAAAATTTATACCCCAGGAGATCCCTCCTCAAACATTAAAACCAATCACATGTTGCCACCCCACATCTACTTTTAAAGCAACATACACATTTTCCTCAATTTGGTCATATTAGCATTGTTTTTCTGCCTATACTCTATTACAACTCAACATTTTTACAGTAAATATATCAGGATACCCAATTCAGACAAATTTTACCTAGCAGTCACTACCATGTGGTCTACGTCAGGTTTTATTTCATAATACTATAATTTGTATATCTCACATTGTTTCAGTCTTACTTGCCCCGTATCACCCTGGTTCCACCTCATCGTAAGTATATCAGTTCACATTATAAATTAGGTAAAGCATGTTACATCAAATTCGTAGTTTAAACCAAGTGGCAACCGAGTGCGTAAATAAAAAATCCAAAATAGTTCTCTTTTTGCTAAAAAGCCCTACCAAATCACCTCCTCTACTCCCCAATCTTACTTTTTCTATTCCCTGTACAGAGAAATATGACAAATCAGTCCATTACATTGTGAAAAATGTCTTGTTATATTGCTTTTTTCAACTGCTTTTGGATTTTTTATTTGACTCAGGTGTTCACGTATTCGCTCTTTTAATGTTCTGCCTGTACAGCCCACATATTGACACTTTAAACATGTTATTAAATAAACCACTGTAGTTGTATTACAATTAATATAATCTCTTATTTTGAAGCTGGTATTGGTCACCGTAGACTTAAATTCTTTTGAGATTTTTAGTTGTTGGCAAGTTCTACATCTACGACTACCACACTTAAGGCTACTTTCTATTTTCAGAAAGCCCATATTTCCTGTTCTATCTCCCCTATTCATATCCCTGTACATACTTGGTGATAAATGGTCCCTCAGTGTGTGAGATCGCCTCGGTATGCTATTAACTCCTTTTTTCAATAGTTTGTGAAAGTCATCATCTGCATATAGGATAGGAATATATTTTTCAACTATATCCAATATTGTATAAAATTGCTTACTATATCTAGTTACAAATGGAACCTTTTCTGATATCCCCTGTTTTTTCTTTTTATCACCATGTGAATTCACATCTAGTAGATTCCTTCTTTCTGTTTTTTTCGCTCTCTGATAGGTCCTGTCTACAGTTTTATGTCCATAGCCTCGGTCCAAAAATCTCTCCTTCATATCCTCTGCTTACTCCTGGAATGCCATATCTGTGGAGCAGTTCCTCCGGAGCCTGAGGAACTGCCCCCCAGGTATCCCAGCCAACAGATTCTTTGGGTGGCAAGAGGAAGCATGCAGAAGTGTGTTACCACTGCAAGACTTCCTATAGATAGTTGTGTGTATTTCTTTATCTGCCACCATCAATTTCACCTCCAGAAATTCAATTATTTTTTACATAAATTCACTTGTAAATCTTAAGTTTAGTTTATTCTGATTTAACTCCTGCACAAAAGCTCACTTTGTCTCCCCTCCAAATACATAGTAGATCATCTATATAACGTGTGTATAGTTTTAGGGACTTCCTTATATCTGCAGAGATGAGGGTCTCCTCCCACCAGCCCATATACAGGTTGGCGTAGGAGGGGGCAAATTTTGCCCCCATCGCTGTCCCACATCTCTGCAGATAATATACTGAGTCAAATATAAAATAATTATGTTACCCATAGCAACCAATCATATGATTGCTTCCATTGTTCTCCTTGCAGCCGGCTGAAAAAAAAAATCTAATTACTGATTGGTTGCAGTGGGTTAATGCCTAAGTGCAAATTTGCCCAGTTTTTATAAATGAGCCCCCACCGTGACCAATGATATTTTTGCTTTAATATTTCTTACTGTAATTGACATATCGTAACCACTAATTGAATAGTATAGGTTAAAGCTCCAGGAAACCGTGACATTAGATTTGTGATTTCCTTCCTTTATCTCTTGTTTTTCCCAGATTTTCCAACTTTGTTAGTACAGGCATAGGATCTCTTATCCAGAAACCCGATATCCAGGAATGGCTCCCATAGACTCCGTTTTATCCAAGCAGTCCAAATTTTCGAAAATGATTTCCAGATCCGTTATCCAGAAAACCCCAAGTCCTGAGCATTCTGGATAACAGGTCTTATACCTGTACTAATAGTTAACCAGCTAACCCTTAATTAACATTAACTGGTTAACAGAGTTCATATGAATCAATTATATCTGCCTCAGATTCCTAATGAAATTAAAGGGGTGGTTCACCTCTAAGTTAACTTTTAGTATGTCATAGAATTATCCATTCTAAGCAACTTATCAATTGGTATTTGCAGAGCCGTGCCGCGCCGAACAGGCGCCCAAGGCAAGCCGGCGGACGCGGCGCCGGTTTAGCACAAGTGCGCATGCGCAAGGTGGCGATTGCATGCGCAAGAAGCGGTGGTTTTTCTTTTTTTGCTCTTCTGCGCATGCGCGAATTAGTACGAATGTGCGCATGTGGAGAGAAATGTAATCGTGCGCATGCGCAGGAGCGCAAGTATCCGTAAAAATCGCAAAGAGTCGGGCACTGGACTGGGGGTAGGCAACAGAGGAGGCGTGTGCCTGGCGCCCCCCCCAGCTTTGCGCCCTAGGCACGTGCCTACTCTGCCTACCCCTAGTTCCGGCCCTGGGTATTTGTTATTTATTTTTTATAGTTGTATTATTATTTGCTTTCTTTTCTGGTAATTTGGACCCCAGCAACAAGATTGCTACAAAACTACAAACTGGAGAACTACAGAATAAAAGGTACAGCTAAGTTAAAAAACACAAAAAATAAAAAAATAAGACCATTGTCTCCACATCATACTACATGCTAATATAAAAAAGAACAACCCCTTTAAGGAGCAACTATTACTGAAGAACTGATGTGAATATAGATTTATACCCCAAAAGTGTCACTACAACGGAGCAACTGCCATTCTTCAAGGAAGTCATATTATGATTTAGGCAGCTCTACTTACAGTTTGGGCAGCACAGAGCATGTGCAGTGAATCATCAGAAAAGGAGATGGGGAGCTACTGGGGCATCTTTCGAGACACAGATCTTTACTGCTAAAGGGCTATGGTTGCCATGCGCTGAGAACAGGGCTGGATTTACATAGCGGCACCCCTAGGCCTGCTGAAGTTACCCCATCCCCTCCATTTTATTTGTGCAAATTTTCATCATCGGGACTGGAGCAATGAGGATTGCCGCAAGGGAAATGTAAAAACGATTTTATCTCCTGCACATCCCCAGTGATTCTGAACCAATGTGGATGTGGTTGGGCAGCATGCCGCCCGCTAAAATCCTGCCACTCTAGGCCCGGGCCTTGGTGGCCTCTCCACAAAGGCTAAAAACTAAAGCTTAACTAAAGTAGCTAGAAATGTTGTACATTATGTTTTGTGCTTCTGTACAAGCCCAAGGCAACACAGCCCTTTAGCATTAAAGATCTGTGTCTCCAAAGATGCCCCAGTAGCTCCCCATCTTCTTTTCTGCTGATTCACTGCACATGCTCTGTGCTGCTGTCACTTACTGAGTTTAGGGACCGACTCACAAAATACAGAATATAAATGTCACAATATAAGGCTGAGGCTGATTAGCAAATAATTATTGGTAAATGGCAGCTCCTGAAACCAGCATAATTAACATTAGAATTTAATAATCAGCCCTGTAGCATCAGCTTATATTACAGACCAACCTCATTTTCTGCTGGATAATTAGTGACAACCCCTAAGTTTAGCTTCTCAACAGCTGCTCAGAGCCCACTGAGCATGTGAGTGTCACAGACACTGCTAACAGATTCTAAGATGGGAAGCTCCAGTGACAACGTGTAGTGACCACTCATTTAAATATGGCACTCTTTGTAGAATGAGGTTGTCCACCATTTTTATTGGCAAATGTTGACTCTTGTTCTGGTGCTTTCAGACTTTCAGTAATATATAATATTATGGTGTGTATTTCAGAGTTTGGCATTTGACTCTTCGAAGCCTAACACAGACATTAAGAGGACCCTATATTAAAGGTCAAATTTTAGTTGTTTTAGAGCTTTTTGAAACCACGATTAAACTCTATTTATTAAGCTCTGAGTTAATCTCAGTATTTCTAAGATAAAAATCAGAGAAACTCCAAATTCCTGAATGGACCTTATTTATCATTCAAAAAAAAAGGTTCGGGCAAACTTTGGACCTTTGCCCCAAAAGTCAGAAAACACAAATTTCTCTGAGTATTTGGACTTTTTGGGCCAAAATCCCTGAAATCATCGGATATCGTTACTGACAACAGCACAGACACTGGCACCTTCCCCATTGACTAATACAGGACCCCAAGAGCTTTGAGATGTCGGGTTTTTGGATTCTGAGTTTTCATACCATCGGACTTTTCTCGAGAAATTCAGATTTTTTTTTATGGTCTGAAAAATCAGAATTTTTCAAATTTTGTGTATTTAGTGCTTAATAAATAACCCCCCAAATGTCCTGAAAGTTATTAAAAGATCCGAATACAAAAAATCCAAAAGAAAAAATACGAAAATATTTTGTGAACGAACAAAAAATTTGTACAACTATGAAGCTTTTGAGATCTGAAAAGCTTTAAAACCACGAACGAAAGGTGGATCTTTGCAAGAAAAGAAAGGGACTGTCCATTGATTTCGACATGACCTTGTCAGGTTTTACTTGCCGTTATTTTGCATTCGTAGATTTTAGTGTTTCCACCTGTACGATAAATTCCGAAAAAATTGTGGATGAAGTAACTATATGAAAAATTTGTTTATGGCACTAAAAAGAATGATTTGTAGAATTGAACGTTCATAATGCAGCAAAGACTTTAACCATAAACCAGAACCTAAAATGCAGTTTGTTGAGTGTCGGTAAATTGCACCTTAAGTATGGAAACAACATCATTGTTTATCATTGGCGACTTCTAACAATTGGAACAAAACAAAGTGCAGCAATTCCGTCATCTCTAGAGGTTCAGTGAAAGTGAGGAGTAATGCAAGTTACTAATCAGTGATAGTAGGAGACACAATCGTTTCATTAGTGGGGATATAACAAAAGTGCATGGTCAAAGTCGTTACAACATGCGATCTATCAATGGTTAACATATTTTCTTGGGAAGCGGAGGGCATAAAATGTCTCACGGCCAACGAACTCCCTGCTCTCCCACCATACGCTAGTAATGTAGAACCGTAAAACACTGTTGATGCTCCTGGCTTCATGTACCAGTCATTAGAATTGCTGCTTTGAAATGATTAAACTGAAATGAAATATCATTTCTAGTTAAAGCCTTTTGGGTACCACCGGGCTGAGCACTTTTCCAGATGAATGGAGAAGTGTGTAGAGTTTGAGTGAAATTGGAAAGCAAAGGGCAGTAGGCAAGAGGGAGAGGTTGGGGGCGGTCAGGACTCAGGGAAGAACATATATAAAAAATTCAGCAGCTGCGAGAATAGAAATTGATTGTAGGTTATATGGGCACATGCTAAATGTGGGTCTGCAGGCTCACTTCCAAATTTCCAATTCAACGCAACAAACTCGGTGAGTGTTCAGCCCTTTGGCATCCGACACAAGTCTGATTTAGGATCAAGTAACGTTTTGGTATTAAATGCAGACATTGAGGCAGCTGGCTGTCAATGTCCAGTACTAAGATGACATGAAATAAAAGAAGTTAATGTAGGGCAGGTCTTAGGCAGCAAGTCCAGTTTTGTTCCTACTAGGAACAACACATAGGAAGACCTTTATCTTTATATGGACTGCTGGCTGGAGAAATACTTCAATTAACACACACAGGGATTTTTTTCAGCAAAGGAATAAGTCTAGGGCCAGACAATGCAGAGAATCTGCTCCCCTTGCCTTATGAACTGCAGGCGTGTTCCGATGTCCGTGTTCCACTGTCCCTGTGTCCAGACATGTTTCAAGACAAAACTAATGGTGATATAGGTTTCTTATTTTGGAAAATATCATATACAATGAAAATAGATTGTCAGTGGCAGATTTCTATTCTTCTCCCTCTCCCCTACCCCACCGACCCTGCTCGTACTTCACTGCCCACTCAGTGGAAAGATGGGAACAGCAATGGGGACCAGGTGGGAAGAAGATTTGACAGCTGTTTGAATAACCCACTTTGTTCCCAGTGCAACTCTCTGCTTTTACGTTTTAATAATCCGTGGCCTTTCCACAAATCCAGGCCTGCAGATTCCATTAAACTAATTGCATTGAAGCTCTCCAAAATGACTTGCTTTCACTATTGCTAAAAGTCTCATGTCCCATCCTTGATAAAAG
Organism: Xenopus laevis; assembly: GCF_017654675.1. Classification (NCBI taxonomy): domain Eukaryota; kingdom Metazoa; phylum Chordata; class Amphibia; order Anura; family Pipidae; genus Xenopus; species Xenopus laevis. The sequence goes on along the minus strand of NC_054374.1, from coordinate 149,078,301 downwards.
GGAAGAGAGAAGCTGAGGAGCAGGGGACATATTGAATATTAGTGAGTTACCCCTGTTTTCCAGTTTCTTAGTGGGGTCTGTCTTCCCAAACTGACGGCAGTTATGAATGATTCATGCTTCTGTGTGTCCCATATACTCCAAGTCCAACATGGCTGACAGTTGTGGCAAATGCCAGCGCACAGTGGTAGGTTATTATCCCTGAATAAAGTCCATTTATGTGCAAACTACTAAAAACACCTTAAATTGTCTTAAGTACTGGAATAATTGCTTATGGTACATTGAGAAAATGAACAGTGATTATAGGCCTGACTTGATTTGCATGCAAAAATGCCACTTAATCTAGCAGTAAATGAGGACGTTTTAGGCATGCAATTATTTCTCAGTGGAGCAATTCAGCCGCAGTTTTTACAATTGCATTCCGCCACTTATTTCTATTTTTAACAAGAACTATAATATTAAGTACTCTTCGGAGGTGCACCCTAAAGTAATTCAATTTTTTTCTACACGGTCATGTTCCTAAACATTAGTGTAATGTGCAATTAAGTCACATTACTGTTCCATAGTTTCACAGAGAAGCTTCATGCTCTTCCACCATTTATACTCTTTTTAGTCAGGCTCATCTACATTGATTACCAAAGCCATTTGCGCAGATTAAGAAATCCTGCGAGGATAGGGTTTATTTAGTGTGATTTAAAATCGCTTTTGTTGTTTATGTTTCATTTTTTTTGTACAACTAGAAAAGGTAGGAGAGAACATGGCCCAAAAAGAATAATTTTAATTCCCAAAATGTTTTTCTGTAGTTGGTAATTAAATAAATCCTGCACTATACTGATGGATACTGATATCTGATCAGCAACTACATTGCTTAATGGAATTTCGATCTATTTTTGTATACCTTGACTAGGGAATAGTCACCATCTAAAACCTGCCGAATTGCTGTTTTAGACTATGGGGGACCTCCTAGAACCTTCTTGTTTTTTTTTTTTTAAATACTTCAAATCTATTCGAACGATTTAAATACAGCCTATTCACGCGCAGCAAAAAACTTAAATTTTTTTTTTAAATAAATTTCAGTTGGTCTTTTTTTATTCGAATTTCAAAGTTATGGGAGTTCCAAAAAAACTCCCGTTACTTCAAAATTAGACCCTTGATAAATCTGCCCCAAGGGTATTCTTTGAAAAAAGAAACTGTTTTACCTTCCCAGAATTCCTTCTGCTCTGCATGCAAATGAGGACAGAATCTTCTTACCAGAAACAGTTTACTTGTAGAGAAAGACATCCAAAAACCAACATTTTCTTGAAAATTATGATATATAAATATCAAATAGAACTTAGTGGGTGTAAACTGCAGCCAATTTCACGTCCAGATCTGCCAATATCTAGTACATATACCAAGAATGGGCACTGATGGGCTGGATGATTTGTTTGGCCATCTAACTGCAAAAAAAATACATGCATTGATGGTGAAATAAAATGGCCAGATCAAACCACTGTAACGCCCACTTGGTTAACCCCCCTGGTACCAAGGTCGTACCTTCTTACCAACTCGAGTCCTGAGTGTCCTTTGCAAGATGAAAGGGTACTGGGAATGCTTCTCTGGCAGAGCCTCCACCTAATGGGATCCGGGAATACACCTGCGGTGGCCCCATTAGGACAACAAATCAATCACGCACTTTATTATATAACAAATATAACTTTTACGCAAATTTAAAGGGGAAGTAAAACTTTACATAGATATTAATACAAATGCCCACTACCCTAGGAACCTGTAGCAGTTCAGTCCTGGTAATTCCCTGCCAGGAAAAGTCCCGCACTACTCCATTTTGGCTGCCCAAGAGTCTCAATCCCTTGTCCCCAAAAGAGTACCAGTCCTAGGTAGCGCTACCTGCCCAAATACCTTTCCTGCTGGAAAGTACTTGCTCCCACATGGCAGGCACACTTACAGCCTGTTTCTCCAAACAGGAGATCACTGGATCATCATTCTTTCCTACCCCTTCCCTCAGGTAACACTCACCCCAAGGGAGTCACACAGACGGGTAGTCTCACACAGAGCTGACAGGCATCCACAGCGATGAAGATTCTTTATAGGCTCCAGACTCTCCCAGTCAAGCACATCACTTGCTTGATCCATTTGCTGAACTGTAGCTCCCAGTACTGTCTATAGCACAAGCCTTTAAAGTCCAGTGTCTGGCATCAATCTTCCGGAACATCAGGGTCCAGTTATCCCTGAGCCCACACAGGGCATATCAGCCATATGGTGTGTCTCCGTAGCCTGAGGTCTGCCACTGTAGCACCCCAGCCGACGATCACTCCATCCTGCATCCAAAACAAGATGGATGTGTGAGCACATGGCAATCTCCTTTTATATTGGTGCACAGCGACACCTGTTGGCTTCCTTTGGGATCAGCCATGCTGCACCAATCCAAGAGTTTTGCCCCTGGAAATTCTAGGAAACCCCACTCTCAGCTCTGGCCGAAGGGGAAATTAACCCTTCGGGTCCCTACACCACCCAACCATATTAGTGCATGTGTGGCCACCTTCAGATAGCACTGAATCGAAACGTCTTTGCATTGTCTAACAGGAACGCAACTAAACACATGCATTGTCAGGGATTGTAAAGAAGACCCGGGGGATTATCAATGATCCAAATATCACTGGAGGTAGATGGGATTATGCACACTCATTGTCAGTGATTTCTTGGGCTATAAGATTGTTTTGCCATGTTTTTGCAAAGTAACCTACCAATGGAATTTTCAAAACATAAGAACATAGAGTTGCCAGTCAGAACTTCAAAAAGTTAAAAAAGGTAACAAATCAAACAAAAACACAATGGGCCAGATTCAATTTAATAAGGAAAATGTATCTCATAAGTCTAATTGCCCAATGTGTGAACGCAACACAGTATTAACCCATTATTAAAGAACACAATCATGTAAATACTGGTTTGTTAAAATTTCTACACTCTTAACACTTTTTTCTACATTATTTTACACTGGAGTCAGTGTATAGTAGAGACACGCCGACTCTGCATTGGTCTAAGGATAGAGACACTGCACCTAAAGACTGCTAGAAGGCCAAGGAGCATAGATGCTCCATTAGTAGTCCTTACAGTTCTGTAATTTCAGTACGTTTGCAAAACAGACCATCCCGACAAGTTTTGTTGAACACTGGAACACGAGGAAACTTTTTCTAAGGGGTCTTCTGCTTATACTGATGTCTGCTGAGGAAGTGTAAAAGGCATGGGCTTATCTATGATTCACAACAAAATTAAAACTTGATTTGCTATGCCTGAAGGTGGTGTTAGATAGATAGTTCCTGGCTGCAACATTCATATAGATTGGAGTGGTGCTGGGGGAGCAGGCTAAGTAAAAGAAAAGAGAATAAATGGGAATATTGCTGCATTGTGAATGAGCTTTCTGAATTAATAAAAGCCAGCAGTGCTATAAGGTGGAGGCTCTAGGCTGTCCCGGAGAATAAGTGTTCATACGAAAGGCACAGGTGGCTGCTAAACGATGGATTATGAAATGTTTTGTCATGCATTGTTTCTATGTCTTACAGCAGATGGTCCGAGAACAATATACAAAAGCAACACAAGGAACAAACATCGAGAGGCCGGAGAAACAATATGTCTACAATATTGGCATTTACGGATGGAGAAAACGTTGCCTCTACCTATTCGTCCTCCTTCTCCTCATCATCTTAGTTGTGAACTTTGCTCTGACCATATGGATTCTCAAAGTAATGTGGTTCTCACCAGTAAGTGATTTTCCCCTTTACTCAATTACCATGTAATGAAAATGCCATGTGGCTTAAGAGTTTGTTTTAGTTCTGTATTAACCGTACTGGCTGATACATTAGATAGATATAAGAAGGGGTTGGATGGCTTTTTAGCAAGTGAGGGAATACAGGGTTATGGGAGATAGCTCATAGTACAAGTTGATCCAGGGACTGGTCCGACTACCATCTTGGAGTCAGGAAGGATTTTTTTCCCCCTCTGAGGCAAATAGGAGAGGCTCCAAATTGGGGGTTTTTTTTTACCTTCCTCTGGGTCAACTGGCAGTTGTGCAGGTTATATATAGACTTCATAGGTTGAACTTGATGGACATTGAACTTGATGGACGTGTGTCTTTTGTCAACCTAACATACTATGTATGTTACTATTTGTTTTATTTTCTGTAGGTCTGTAGTAACCGTACTGGCTGATACATTGGATAGATATAAGAAGGGGTTGGATGACTTTTTAGCAAGTGAGGGAATACAGGGTTATGGGAGATAGCTCATAGTACAAGTTGATCCAGGGACTGGTCCGACTACCATCTTGCAGTCAGGAAGGAATTTTTTCCCCCTCGGAGGCAAATAGGAGAGGTTTCAAATTGGGGTTTTTTTTTACCTTCCTCTGGATCAACTAGCAGTTGGGCAGGTTATATATAGACTTCATAGTTTGAACTTGATAGACATTGAACGTGATGGACGTGTGTCTTTTGTCAACCTAACTTACTATGTATGTTACTTGCACGTTATTATGTATATATTTTACCTTACCTTGGCTTGTTTACTTGAACTAGGCAAATTTGCCATAGAAACTAATCCGAGATCTGATTTGCTTTACCTTATCTGCAGTAGGCAGAATAGAGCTAATAGTTGGTAGTACTTAAGTGTAAATTGTGGCATACATATTATATAAGGTTGTTCTATAGGGAAATAAGTCTTACAACCGTTGTTAAAGTGGTTTTGTTCTTGGCACAGTGAAGCATAATGCATAATGAAGTGCCTATAATGTTTTAGGCATCATTCTAGTGTTGTAACTATAGACACTACAGCTAAGGAGGGCCAGTAACAATCTGCTCTCCACCTCACATACATCTTGCGACCTACTGTTCTCACCCCCAACATTTACATTACGGATGCATCAAATCCAGGATTCAGCTCAGGTTTCGGCTGCTGTATTTTCTAGCACTTTTTGCTGGATTCAGTTCCCTACGTGCTCAGGTTTGGCTGGGTAGTTTGACTACTTCAGCTAAACTTACTGGACATATGGGCATGTATTTGTTCTAGGAGGTTGGTTTCGGTATACCAATCTGCAATACTTTTCATTCACAGTACAGTTATTGGACCTATTATCCAGAATGCTCGGGACCTAGGGTTTTGCAGAAAACTAATCTTTCCATAATTTGGATCTTCATACCTTACGTCTACTAAAAAATCATGTAAACATGAAATAAACCCAATAGGCTGGTTTTGCTTCCAATAAGGATTAATTATATCTTAGTTGGGATCAAGTACAAGCTACTGTTTTATTATTACAGAGAAAAAGCGAATCTTTTTTAAAAACTTGTATTATTTGGATAAAATTTAGTTGATGTTAGACAACCTTTCGTAATCCGGAGCTTCCTGGATAACAGCTTTCCAGATATCGGATCCCAGATGGTTGGCCAGTGTATGTCCAATTTATAGGAGAGCTTTAGGAGGCCAGCTACTACATGCTTCTGTAAAAGTGGACAGGCTGGCTTCCAGTGCTTATTAGTGGCAAGGGCCTAGAGGTTTGGGCTGTTGTAGCTCTAAACAAAAAAGTGCCCTTTCCAGGACATTAGTAGTACTGTGTTTACTTTGAGTATTGTGTTGGTATCCATTCAAGGTACTTTAAAACGTGTAGTTTATATTGTTAGAGTAAGCGTAAGGTTTTAACACAAAATATTTTTCATGTATTATTCGCAATTTTTGGCTTTATGATCATTTAAGGCACTCTAAAACCGCAATAAAAAAGTAATTTGATGCCTCTATACACATTTAATTCAATTCCTCAATTGCTATAGGGCTGCTAAGTGCGAGTGTTAATTTCCCGTATTACTACTTCATTTACTTCTGTTTCGGAAATGAAATTTCTCGTATTTGCCGTGCAAGTTCCTTTATTGTTTTGTTAATCCTCTTTATTCTCCTACGGCTACGCAATTAATCACGTTGCGCGAGGTTCTTCTCTCTGTTTATGAAGGCCTTCTAGCAAGTTATACAGAAGAAATATTGTAATTAATCATTTTCCAATTGATGTTAATTATTTCAGATATCAGCCTGTAAATGTGCCGTGATGCCATTTACATTCATTGGAATTTCTGCTTGGGTGTGTCTTATAATTGTTAATTTTGTTTGTTTAATGGGCAAAGAACTTCTAAAAGACAGAAAATTTGTCAGTTAAGGAAAAAAGATACTTGGCTTTAAAAAAAAAAAGAAGAAGAACCTTCTGGTGTAGGATAGAAAGGACCAGTGTAGGACTGGGGTAACTGGGGCCCACCAAACATACCTGCCATTGTAACCACCTCCACTACGTATACAGAAAAGCATGGCTCCCTCAAGATTAGGTGAAGGTGAGATTTAAGGGCCCCAAAAATGCACTGAGTTTTCCCCATCCTTTTTAGGTCCTATGCCACATCCTTTAGCCATAATTAACCAGTAATTTACATACAAGATTACAGCAGAAAATGAACTATGAACACATTTATCCTAGAAATGCCAGTAAGATAATTGGAGAAATGGACAGCGAGCATATTAACCGCAGACATTCCAGTTATATTGCTGCAGATATTGATTATAAGCACATTATCCCCAGCCATGCCAATATGATCACTGCAACAATGAATTATGAGCACTTTAATTCTAGATATGCCAGTTAGAGGACTGCAGAAAATGGATAACTAACATATTAGCCCCACGCCATACCAGTTAGATTGCTGCAGAAATGGACAATGAATATTTAACGGTAGACATGTAAGAAATGGATCATAGGCTTATTATCCCCAAACATGTTTGTAAGAGCACTGCAGAAAAAGGCCAATAAACACATTAACCTCAAAGATGCAAGGATGATCTAGGGTCTAGCCTAAAAATTAAAGATGGCCGTGTTTTTCATAGCGCCATCCATATGAAAAACTTTTGATCCTGCTTTGCCATTGGGATATGGGCTCTGATCCTGGGAGTACTGTATGTCCCTTCCGTAAAGCAAGATAGGCTTCTGTTATCTGCCAGAAATGCAATGGAAATAGTCAGGTGAGTGGGAAGAAATAGAATCCCCCATCCAAAACAACTTTACTCAATATTTCTCTTTCTTTTAAAAGAGACATTTTGAGTAAAAAATAAGAATGTACCAGTGCATTATACTCATTTAGATATAAAAGAATTGTGATTTAAAAAGTAGTGTTTCAGGCTGGTTTATTGAATATTTCTGCAAAAACCCTAATAATCCCTCCCTTCCCTTCCACTTCCTGCTCCCTGAATTCCCAGGCTGTGCAGAGGAGCCACTGGCAGTGAGCCTCTCAGCTCACTGCTCTGTAGGACAGGAACCAATCAGCTGCAGTTCCCTATCAGGCCGGACCTGACAGGGAACTGAAGCCTGTCTGTGCTGGTGAAACTGCAGGGCTGTGATTGGCTGCCCCCCCCCCCCACTGTGCTTCTGGCAGGGACCGTTAGGACACGCCCACCCCTCATTTGAAACACAGACAGGGACCAGAGAACATCTATAGGGAGCGCCAATAAAGTGGCTATTTTTTAAGATAATGTTAATTTTTAGCACCATGTAAAAGCAACACCATATATTACTTGTAATTGCCTACAACATTAGGGTTTTTTTTCATTTATCCTATGTGCCTCCTTTAAAGTATAAGACAGAATCCCTTTAGCAGATTTGTTAGTGTTATTGGGCAGAATGCCTTTAGTGCCGTCGGACAGAAAGCCCGGATGGTGCCAAGACCCACCAGGCTGTTAGGGATTTTAGCTGACAGTCTGCGCACGTACAGAGCTTGAAATGGATGGTGAAATAACAGTATCGTTCCATCTAATTCATTACCAGCTTTGCTTCTGCTAATTGCTTATAAACAATCTTTGCTCAACCTCATTATCTCAGCACAACAATGTATGATTGTTTATTGTTTACTAGTAAATTAGTAATTACAAAGCCTGGCTGAATGCTCCGGTAAGTAAAGTCAGAATTAAGCGCTTTGTGTTCTTGGGGTTATTTTACCTTAATGATCCAGTGAGAAAAGTCCAATCACACTACGATGAAAAGCACGGAAGAGCCATCAGTTCTAAAATGATAACTTATTTACCTGTAAACATCATGTACTGTCTTGCTTAATGGCAAATTAATTATTGATAAACACTCCGGATCAGTGCAGCGTCAGACTAGCCCACCAGAGTGCCATGAGAAGTCTCAGTGGGCCCCGGCCCTAGTGGGGGTTAGTGGTGAGGGAAAGGGGTGATTAGTGGTGGTTGGACATTAGGCAGGAACACCCTCTAGTTGGCCCAAAGGTCTACAGTCTGACACTGGATAATTGTGTGTAAGCTAAAGGCTGTGAAGTTGAAATGGGTTAAAATGAATCCGGTGCCTAAATAATGCCATTCCAGGTTTGCAGGCTACACCATTCTTAGCATTGGTGCCTCACAGAGCTGGGGGTCTTGAGTTTGATTCCAACCTGTGCTCTCTCTGAATGGCATTTTTGCAGGTGCTGGTTTATCTCAGTACAAAAAAATATATTACAGGTATGTGACCTGTTATCCAGAATGCTCAGGACCTGGGGTTTTCTGGATAATGGAAGTTTATATATCCATACTGTAGGGACCCATAGGTTAATGTGCCCCTATGGCTTTAAATCCCTACACTTCCTGATCGCCCTAGTTGCTGTGCAGATGCCGATGTAGCTAGTTGTAATTTGTATATCCCAGTTATTGGCCAAGATGTTTTGGGACCACTTCCTGTCACACTCTGGTATAGTGAGTGAGAAGGGGTGGATCTTCCTCTTTGGCTTCTGGTTGCTGACCCAGCTGGATGTTTCCAGGGAGCCTGGGTACAACAAGGCCCAGTAAAGCCAGTTTGCCGTAGAGGGACCTGAACCTCTAGTGTGGAAGTAAGGGAACAGGGACCCCGTGAACAAGGCTAGTGAGTGGCAGGAATATAATTGTTATAGACTCTATAGAAGAGTAAGACAGAGAGTTAAGAGATAATGCTTCTCCTGCCCAGGCCCTATGCTGTGTCTCCAGTTGTTCAATGTTCAGCCATATTAACTCAATTGAAAGGATGTGCGTTGGCATCGTTAAGCAATACAGCCTTGCTATTAATGGAAAGAACAGAAAAGTTAGCCTCTGTAGACTCACCTTCCTTCTCCTCCATATAGCAAATGCCTCACACACCTCTGTGAACATCATATGGACTCTGTTGGGAAGTACTCAATCTTGGCCATGTAGTCTCTCCTTTCCATTCTGCAGAAACCCATGCCTTCTTGGGTGCACCTCTCATGACATTCCCTTCCTAATCAAAACGTAGATTAGAGAAACACTTCAAGATAAAAGAATTGTACTTATTTCTGCTATCAAGCTCAAAAGAGAGGGCCTAACTCATTTCAGGCACCATGTCCTTCATCATAGACTCCACCTATCATTAAGGGCACAGCAGCCAAAATCTTTAGGCATTGCTTGAACCAAATAAAGTACTGTTATTTTATCTTGAACTGCTGCTCTAATCTATGTTCTATAATCTATGTAATAATAGACAAAACTGGACTAAAACTAAAAGCCCATAGCTTGTACCATTGCATTCTCCAGTTATATGATCCATGTGCATAAGGTTAATACAAGGTTTGTAGGTTCTGCTGCTAGTAGAGTAGGGTGCTTGATTTAGCCAGTTCTAATAGAGGTTTTCAGAGCAAAGCAAACATTTGGGGGTCATAGTGAGGAGTTGAAAGGCCCAGGACATGGGGCGTAAGGTGGTTTCAAAGGCACTGTTTCGAAGTTTTACTAAAGAAGGAGAAAAAGATGTAGTTCACATGCAAGTGGAAAGGACATTGATGGATAGAGGGGTGTTTTTGTCCTCATTGCACCTTTCTGCTTCCAAATTGTGCCTTTCACTCATTGGCTCGACTCTAAGAATGAAGCACACAGATTGTCCCCGATCTATGTAGAGCAGGCAGTACCTGCAGGTCCTAGTGGTGCAGCATACAAGACTGTATATAGGTGAGGTGCTTAAAGGAGAACTAACCCCCCGTTAATCAAAAATCCCCATCCCCTTCAGTCCATTGGCCCCCCTCAATGCTTTCTCTCTCCTTAGTAACTCAGTGGAAAAAGTATCCCTGTCATGTACCTTGGCATAATTAAGACACTCTTCTTTTCCTTCTGCAATCTTCGGAGATCTCCACACATGCGCAGTAGGGTTGAATACCAGAATGGTCCCAACCGCGCATGCGTCAAAAAACTCTGGACGTGTGTCTTTTTTCAACCTAACTTACTATGTTACAAACTTTTAGTTAAGCCGTCGTTGGTATCCTGGGGTAGCTTTGCATCTAAGGGTACCAGAACCCCTGTTTTTTTTCTTTAGACAGATACAAATGAAATCTTCCCAGGCGCATTATTATAAGCAAATGACTTGTATTTCTTGAGTTCAGAAACAAACTGTCTAAAATGTTTAAATGCATAAAGAAAACTGCATCATGGAAGCCAAAAGTCTATATAATAACATTTATCCAACTGACAGTCTAATAAATAAAACGATTTGAGTACATTGCAGAAATTCAGAAAGCCATTAGTCTTGCTCAGCTCAGAGGCTGAGTCAATTGAATTGTCAGAATTTGCGCACAGTGCTTTAATATTTAGGTTTATACCTTAGAGAAGACAAAGCTCATAAATGAGCTCCATTCAGTTACCCTACAATCGTTCCAAGAGCAAAGCTGCTGCTATGAACTGGCGCGCCAGAGTTTCTCTGCTTCACTCAAATGTTGTTGTATATATGAAGCTGGTTACGTCTCACATAGTTCAATATCCTGATTTGCAGTGGGCACCAGCAATAAAAATGATGAAATATTTATAATGTATAACATGCTTTTTAAAATGGGTGAAAAAACGCAGCACAAAACAAACTGACCATTTTCCTTTCTTGTATCTTCTAAACAAAAAGCAGTGCCAGTAAAGAAACAAGATATAAATATAGAGGCCCTGTATAGATCTTTGAGAGTCTTAATTGTGATGTGAACAGAAATGTGCATTTTGTTTCAGTACCAACTCTCCGTTTGATCTCAATTGAAGCATTTGTATTGGCTGCCTTTTGGGTAAGGGTTCATAGGCTTTAGAGCGGAGGTTTGAGTGAATGGTTAATGTTGGGTTGTCACCTGTCTGGTTTTTACACAGGCCGCACGGTTCAACCTGCTGGGGTTTCAGAATAATTTATTTTATAATTTTTAATTTATTTTTTAGGTCTTCCTGTGGCACTTGCCATTTTGGCTAATCTTTGCTAGCTGTGTCATTGTCCTGCCTTTGATGTCATAATTCAGCTTTCAAAGGTCACCATTCCCACCCCAAACATCATCCTATGCCTCACCACCTGGATTTCATATGTCTGGACTTGCATGTGACAAAGGGTGGCAACCCTAGGTTACAGTTATACAGGGTTAATCTTATACACCAGCTCGATGGAAGAGCATACAGCATATGTACAGATGAAAGCCATCGGTATTTCACATTTTGTCGCACTGTGTTCAGACACCATTTTTTAGTGCTAAATTCTGCCTCTAGAGGATGCTAGAGTGCTATCTTTTCAGTACATTGCTTCTGATGGACTAAGGCCAATTGCACTGTAGTACCATCTAGAGGCAGGATTTAGCACTAAAAAAATGTGTGCAACAAAATGTAAAATCCTGATGGCTTCATCTGTACTTTTGGCATATTTGGGGTTGGCTGGAAACCCTCTGAAAGCTGACCTCAATACCTAGGACGCCAGCTGAATGCTTGGATCAGCCAGATTAAGTGATCAAGTGGTTGTTTCTGGGAATGTGTAATTATGATCATGAGTATTCATGATGACCCTAAAGAGCTTACAACTGAAAAAACCATAGGGGTTATAACATCCCAGAGGCAGTAATCATAGATCATTGAACTAGGCTCCAGCGCTAGGTGATCAGAGTGTATTACTCCAGGAATCTCCTGTTCTTAAACCTTTCCGTTTCAGTCCCTACACTTGACATCACAGATTTCTGGTAGAAAATCTTCTTGGTCTCCTCGTTGGAGCCCCTGCCTGCTCTACTAACTACCCCCTTCCCTCTCACTCCAACTGAAAAAACAATAGTGTTTATAATATCACAGAGGCAGTAATCATTGAACGAGTCTCCATCGCAAGGTGATCACAGTGTATTACTTCAGGAATCTCCTATTCTTAAACCTGGCCATTTCAGTCCCTACACTTGCGGGTGACATCACAGAGTTCTGGTAGAAACTCTTCTTGGTCTCCTCTTTGGAGCCCCTGGCTGCTCTACTAACCACACCTTCCCTCTCACTCCTTGAGCAAGCTATTACAACACTTTCCTAACATTACTACTCCTACTGAGCCCTACCTTCACCTCAAGCTCTTCAGCAAATGGAGACTAAAGAAAAAGAATATGTGGTGGCTTCCATTTTTATAGACTAAAGAACCCTGACATTCCTCCCAGCTGTAAATCAAAACCCTCCTAGGGGACTACATGAAATAATAGTTGGCAAAACCTTTACCCCCCCCCCTACACAAAATTGCTTATACCCACAAGTCTTATAATGAAATAATTGAATCATTCATGCCACTTACTCTATACCTATATACCAACCATGTATAAATAAAGCTTATTAATATAAATGTTTCCAAAATACATTCTAAGAGTCCTGAAGTCCTAAATCTTCACGGAAAAATCTTCCATTTGTATCAATACCACTGTATTGATCTGTAGGTAAAATCCCATTTCATTCCTACTTTAAGGTATTTAGTAAGACCCCCATAGAGAACAAAGTATCTCTAACTGTGAACGTAAAAGCAAAAGCCTTTAGAATTTCCGAGGAGTGGGCTGTCTGCACTGTCGGTTTCCTCCTCTTTGTCCACAATACCAGCAAGGGTAAAGTGGGAAATTACTGATTTAGAATGTATACCGTTGTGTCCTTTAAACGCTTGAAATTTTTTTTACTGGAGTAGCGTAATGACAATTAAAATTGTGATTTATTGTATTCTGCACTGTGTGATATAGGAAAGGGAGATTGGAGAAACGTCAGTGCAGAAATATGACCATCACATTTTCTGCATATTATTCTGAGCATAAAAATAAGTACATTGAACGGGAACCGGCACAAAGTCCTTCAAAAATACATCAAGATAAAAGTAATCCTTAGTTGAAAGGGACATGTCATTGACACTAACAAACTAAGCAGAAGTTATAAACATCAAGGTATTGCTGCAGAGATTGACCACCTTTTAAGCTTGCGGAACGAGAACTATTGATGGGCTGAAACAGAGGATCTTTTGATCCTTTCAGAAGTCCTTGGCTGGCCACAATTTGCTTATGGAACCTTAGATACAGGCATCTCCAAATAACAAAAAAGAGAAATCAAGGAATAAAAGTTTAGCAATGGTTTACCAAACTGAACAAAGCGGGCATCTCAGATTTGTAAGGAAGGAAACATTTATATATGTTACAGCACATTCTTTTGGGAATCAATGTTTTTGAAGGAGGATGTGTATTGTTTACCTGGCTATGCACATGAAAAGGCTTGATGTTTGGAAAATACGATTGTCATGGGATATATGAGCATTATTGATTCTCTTTCAACATGTGGTGAGCGATATGATACTATGAATTGTTTATACCTTTTTACTGCCATGGTGAAGACTTGGGTTCCAAAGAACAAGCTGTGAAAAATGTGCTTATCTTGAACAGCTCTTGACCCACTAAGAATACACTTTTTACTGAAGAATTAGATGCCATTTGCTAGCTAATGTTACCCTATAAGACAGTTGCAATCTGCCCCATTCATTAAAGATACAGGTATGACCTGGTATCTAGGACCTGGTGCTCTTCAGACAACAGATCTTTCCTTAAATTGGCTTTTTATACCTTAAGTCTACTAGAAAATCATGTAAATATGAAATAAACCCAATAGGTGGGTTCTGATTCTAATGATTCATTATATCTTAGTTTGGATCAAGTACAAGGTACTGTTTTATTATTCAGAGAAAAAATAAATAATTTTTAAAAAATTTGAATTATTTGGATAATTTGGAGTCTATGGGAGACAAACTTTCTGTAATTTGGAGCTTTCTGGATAACGGGTTTCTGGATAATGGACCCCATACCTGTACTTGTGTCTAAACCACTCCGTGCATTCCAGCGCCCCTGCTCCCCTAATGCTTCCTGTTCAAAATTGTATAGAAGTTTGTCTATTGGTGTAAATTTTGGGCAATTGAATAAGTCAAATGAACCATATCATGTTTTTTTTCAAAATGATTATTGTTGCTGAAATTACAACCCAATTTAAATTTTTCTTTGTGGCAGACTTGGGTAAAAAAACTGATTTAATGTGATAAAAAAATCATATTCTTTCTAGAGATGTGTAATGGGTCAGCAATCGACTTAATGTACAAGCAAAAATGAACTATAAGGGTTATGGCACATAGGATCTTAGTTGGCATAAAAATGCGGAAAACCACATTTGCCACATCCTGTTGTATATAATGGGAACAACTTGACAATGATAATATAGTCCGTTCTTGGCCTAAACAAATTATTTTCAAACGAAACACCTGTACTAATATCATATCATTTGGTTCCAATTGAAGTTCACTGCAGTTCAGTGGCAGTTTCAGGCACTACTTATTCTTCTGAGCTACACAAACTGAGAAACTGCCCCATGTGCCATAAACCTATCTTTCTGGAAACTCAAGTCAGTCTATTTTTCCCCTAAACTACTCTTTCTGGGCTTGATTTTATCAGTCTTTATTTCAGAGCTTTCAAACAACAAGATCCTACCCAAAAAATTCCTACCAAAAAAACATTGTTCACATTCACAACAAGACTATGAGCAAAAAAGTAAACGATTTATGCTGCAAAATCAAATAGAATTTTCCAGCTAAAAAGACACATTCACGTGACAAGCTTTCTTGGCTGAACCCTTGTGGGGATCATAGAGTAATTTGGAATGGGCTAATATATTGAAAAAGTGCTTTTTGATCACGTGATTTATTTGAGAACTGTTTATCCTTTGGAGCAGAATAATTTATGTGTTAATATGTCCACAGAGCGGAATGGGACACTTACGTGTTACGAGTGAAGGGCTGCGCCTTGAGGGGGAATCAGAGTTCCTTTACCCCTTGTATGCCAAAGAAATTCACTCCAGAGTGGTAAGTATTTGATATTTAATCCAACTCAGCATACAGCATGGTCTTTATATGTGCTTAGAAATGCATTATGTAGATTTGTATAGACCTATTTCAGTTCACTAGTAGAAAATATGTTTAACCATCTCACTATGGCAGTATGTTGTATGCTGGTGCCACAAATTGGGGCAGATTTACTAAAGGGTGACATGACTGTCACTAGCGAAAATTTGCCGAAATCCCATCCGCATGCCCCCTATCGCCAGACGAATTTTCGCTCAGGCCAACAATCATTACTACACAAATTCACTTGTGTGTGAGTTTTAGAGAATGTTACTTCTTTCGCTAGAGTTTCCTTCTCCACCTTAGACCTGGCTATCTGATAAGATGAAGCTACATCCTCCTCAATCTTACATCAGTCACATCATATCCTGTATGCCGAAAAGTCATAAAAATTATTAAAAAACGCTGGCGTTTTCATATTTTAAAGAGGGATTTCCTTCAAAAGTTCCAACTATTAAACATTTTTGTTTTAACATTTTTTTTTGACCAATTTGAAAGGCATGCAACATTTGTTTTAGGGTAGGCTCATGTCTAGGACATTAGAGGATCTCTTTCGTCTTTATTTTGCTTCCTTGGACATTTGTATGTATGTATGTATAAATTTATTTGTAAAGCGCTGTTAAAGAGCCACAGCGCTGTACAGTGCATAAAAGTACAACATATATATATATATATAAAAGTATACACAGGGAGGACAAATCACATAATAAATATATACAGAATCATATCAGGAGCTATGTGGTAAGAGACACAGTGGGAAGGAGGTTCCTGCCCCGTAGGGCTTACAGTCTAAGTAGATAGGAGGCTAACATACAGGTACAAATTGGAGATGAAAAAGTGAACAAGGTAAGGCATAGTTAGTAGGCACATGACTAGGCTAATGTTCTATGGGTCCACAAGGTAGACTCTTAGGGGCACATTTACTTAGCTCAAGTGAAGGAATAGAAAAAAAAATTCTAAATTTCGAAGTATTTTTTTGGCTACTTCGACCATCGAATTGGCTACTTCGACCTTCGACTTCGACTTCGAATCGAACTATTCAAACTAAAAATCGTTCGACTATTCGACCATTCGACCATTCAATATATCAAAGTACTGTCTCTTTAAAAAAAACTTCAGCCTCCTACTTCGCCACCTAAAACCTACCGAGCATCAATGTTAGCCTATGGGGAAGGTCCCCATAGGCTTTCTAGCCAATTTCTGATCGAAGGAAAATCGTTTGATCGATGGATTTGATCGAACGAATAGCGCTAAATCCTTCGACTTCGATATTCGAAGTCGAAGGACTTAACTTCGATAGTCGAATATCGAGGGTTAATTAACCCTCGATATTCGACCAATAGTAAATGTGCCCCTTAGTTTTTTCTTGAAGAGATTGAGAGAGGATTCCTTACAGAGGAATTCAGAGATGGAATTCCAGAGGTAAGGAGCAGCAAGATAGAAGGGTTTGAGACGAGAGGTGGCAGTGGATGTGGATGGTATGAAGAGAAGGTGACTCTGAGATGAGCAAAGAAGATGACAAGGAATGTACAATGAGACAAGAGAAGTAATGTAGTGAGGAGCAGACAGCGGCGTAACTAGTGGGGGCGGGCCCTGGTGCGGGACGTGCAGCCGGGCCCCGCCCCCCTCCGAACAGCCGGAAACGGCCGCAGAAACTGAGTGGTGCGCGAGCTGCCGGGGGGCCCTGAGGGGGTGCGGGCCCTGGCCTGCTCGCACCCCCTGCTCCCCCGGTAGTTCCGCCACTGGGAGCAGAGCAGTGAAGGGCTTTGAATGTTAGTAGAAGGGTTTTATATGCTATCCTTTGCTTAACAGGCAGCCATGCTAAGGATTTTAGTTGGGGTTGAGCAGGTTCCCTTTTAGGAGAGAGCAGAAGGATCCTGTAGCAGAGTTTAAAATTGATTGGAGGGGAGAGAGATGGTAGTCAGGGAGACCTGTTAGGAGGAGATTGCAATAGTCTAAATGGGATAAGATAAGGGCATGGATCAGTGGATTAGATTTGCAATAATAAATGGCCACTTCAAGCATTTGCACCAACATCTCTAATAAAGACATGTATATATATATGACCTATATGTACCTGCCCTATTCAAATTGACCTAATAGTCAATAGTACTAACGAAGTTTCGATAGGCAGAAATTAACGCTAGCCAAAGTTTGCTATGAAATTCTCACGCTGACGAATTAATGCTAGCGAAGCTTCGCCAGTGTTCGGCTGCTGAGACGCCACTTTGCATTTTAGGGAATTTGGCGAAGTAGCGTTAAGTGTGTTGAATCCTTCGCAGGCAAAAATTCGCACTTTGGTGAATTTGCCTCATTTACTTGAAAGGAAAACGGTCAACAGCATTTTTACCCCAAATATACTCACTAGAGCATTTGCAGACTAAAAAGCACATGTATCATATGATTCATATACACGGGCAACAGAGACAGTATGTGAAAGAAGAAGAGCACCCGTGATATGCGGATTCCTCGGGTCTTGCATGGAACATCCAGACCAATCTTTTACCTCCTATAGGAATTATCTATTCTGAACATGCTTTTAAAAGTTTGCCGGCTTCTGGTACTTGTTAGATAACAGTTTTATCTTCTCTAATTGGGGAATAAAAGGTTTCAAAGTCATTTCTGCGAATAGATTAAATGTCAGCATTAAAGACCTGCAGTTTTAATAGACCACTAGCTGCTAAGTAAATCCAATCTGATTTTTATTTTCTATACTTCTCTTTGACATTTAATCCATTGTAGCAAATAATGTACTGATATTCATTTTGGAAAGGGGAGCAAGAAGGTGTTGAGTGAACGCAGGTTGACTTGACAATGAGTATTTCTTCTTTATGTTTACAGACATCACACCAACAGCAAAAAAAAAAAAGGTTAGGATTAATATGAAGGGAAACAATTCTCACTAACGGAAGTTGAGCAAAGGG
Source organism: Xenopus laevis (assembly GCF_017654675.1). NCBI lineage: Eukaryota > Metazoa > Chordata > Amphibia > Anura > Pipidae > Xenopus > Xenopus laevis. The sequence continues at coordinate 149,060,176 of NC_054374.1, read as the reverse complement.
TTTGTAAACCCATCTGTTAAAAGACTGGTATGTGCAGGCATGCATAGTAAGAGGGGATAGTGTAGGTCCAATGCAAAGTCATACATAGTGAGAAATGATAGTGAATAGAATCTATGGTCAATTCAAACATATGCACAGGGGATTCTACAAAATCATGGGGTAATATAAATGTATATGCAGGTATCTGGAAACCCGTTATACAGAAAGCTCCAAATTACAGAAAGGTCATCTCCCATAGACTCCATTTTATCCAAATAATCCAAATTTTAAAAAATGATTTCCTTTTTATCTGTAATAAAAGAGTAGCTTGTACTTAATCCCAATTAAAATATAATTAATCCTTATTGGAAGCAAACCCAGCCTATTGGGTGTAACTATGGGTTTAAGGGTTATATTATCTTTTAATAGATCAATCCTACTATTGGGTTTAATTAATGTTTAAATAATTTTTTATAATATGGTATAAAAATACTCCATACTTATTAATAATGGAGACCCAAATGACAAAAAGACTTCATATTCAGAAAAGCCCAGGTCCTGAGCGTTCTGGATAAGAGATCCCATACCTATATAATAAGAGGAGATATGGGATTTCACAGAATCCTGGGTCGATATAAAGGTGTTTATAATGAGAGGGGATAGTGGATACTACAGAATGTAGGGGTAAATGTATTGAGAGGGGTAGGGGATTCTATGGAATCTATGGCCAATTTAAAGGTATACATAAAGAGAGAGGATAGAGGATTCTACCATATATAGGTCCAATATAAAGTCATATTGTACATAATGAGAGAGGAGAGGGGATTCTAAAAATCTATGTCCAATATATAGTATATAAAGTACCCCCTCTTGTAAATTATAAGGATATTATAAATTACAGAGGAGTTTCATGACCATATAAAAACACAAGGCCGAGCTCCGAGGTAACTTCTAATATCCTCATATTTTACAACTGGGGGTACTTTATTTATTATAATACACAAATTCCAGTGAGTCATGTGACAGAAATTATATCAGAACTCACCGTTTATAACTGATGACATCAGAACTCACTGTTTATCAGGATATAATTTACAAGATATTCATGGCTTTTGTGTATTATACAGGTGTATATATAATGGCATCTCAGACCAATGCAGATTTCTATTCATTATAAATCATTTGGGACTTTTGGTTTAATCTTAGTTTAATTTGACTAATCTTGTGGTTCATCTCATGAATATTCCATTGGTATTCAAGGGGTTGTTCACCTTTGAATTAACTTTTAGTATGATGAAGAGAGTGATATTCTGAGACAAAGAGCAATTGGTTTTCATTTTTTATTATTTGTGGATTTTGAGTTATTTAGCTCACCAGTTTGCAATTTCAGCAATCTGGTTGCTAGGGTCCAGATTACCCTAGCAATCATGCATTGATTTAAATAAGAGACTGGAATATGAATAGGGGGTGATCTAAATAAAAGAATGAGTAATAAAAGTACCAATAACAATACGTATGTAGTCTTACAGAGCAATTGTTTTTTAAAAAATTTAAAAAAAACTTGAAAGCCCCACTTGAAAGCTAAAAGAAAAAGGGAAATAATTCAAAAAGCTCTACAAAATAAAAAATGAAGGCCAATTGAAAAGTTGCCAAGAATTAGCCATTCAACATACTAAAAGTTAACCTAAAGGCGAACCACCCCTTTAATGGAGATGAACTATGAAATGTTCCTTTTTAGATCAAGAAGATCCAAACAACATAATTAAAGGGGTTGTTATCCTTTAAATTCACTTTTAGTATGATGTACAGAGTGATATTCTGAGACAATTTGCAATTGTTAGGGTCCCAATTCCCCTAGCAACCATGCACTGATTTGAATAAGAGACTGGAATAGGTGAGGTCTGAATAGAAAGTTGAGTAATAAAAAGTGTCAATAATAATAATAATAATACATTTGTAGCCTTACAGAGTATTTGTTTTTTCATAGGGTCAGTGACCCCCATTTCAATGCTGAAAAGAGCTTGAAGAAGATGTCAAATAATTCAAAAACAATGAAAAAGAAAACATGAGGCCATATGATAAATTGTTTAGGATTAGCCATAAGGGTTAGTTCACACGAGGAGATTCGGGGAGATTTTGTCTCCTGGCGACTAATCGCCTCGTCTTCCGAGCGACAATCTCCCCGAACTGCCTCAGGGTATTTTCCCGTAGGCTATAATAAAAAGTCGCCTGCGCTAAAGCAAACACGGCGATGCGTTTTCCTTAATCATCCAAAGTTGCCTAAGAAGACAAGGCGATTAGTCGCCAGTCGACAAAATCTCCCCGAATCTCCTTGTGTGAACTAACCCTAAAGGTGAACCACCCCTTGAAAATTCTGTTGACTACTTGTCAACATTTTATCTAATTTACAGTTTTTTTTTTATTGTGAGCTTCTAGGTCCTAACAAGTAACTGATTATGGGACTTGAAGTCCTTCTGCTTTCCAGAGAATCTGAGCACCTGCCACTATGCAAAGCAGAGACTTCAAATCCCAGAATCCATCACTTTACAATGGAACAAGATGAGGGGTCGGTTGCATTACACTGTGAGCCTAAGGGGGCGGGAATTGGCCTCAGGGAGTCCTGATTCAGGGGCTCATATATTTGTATATATTAAAGTTAAAAATATTTTGTAATTTACTAGTCTTTCTTGTTTGAACTTGCAACATGGTCAGTTTATGGCTAATTACAATCTGCTTGTTTGTAATGGTATAATAAATTCCTTGTAATAATGACTCTGCTTTCTTGTTCAGGACGATTCCCTGCTTTTACATTCATCCCAGAATATCACTGTAAATGCTCGCAACTCAGACGGTCATATAACGGGCAGGCTCACAGTGGGTAAGTCCCAACATTCCCCTTCTTTACTACTGATATACCAGTGTTTTCTCAATCAATAATACAGGTGTGGGACCTGTTATCCAGAATACTCGGGACCTGGGATAAGGGATCTTTCCATAATTTGGATCTCCATACTATAAGTCCATTAAAAAATAATTTAAATCTTAAACTCATAGTTACACCCAATAGGCTGGTTTTGCTTCCAATAAGGATTAATTATATCTTAGTTGGGATCAAGTACAATCTACTGTTTTATTATTGCAGAAAAAAAGGAAATCATTTTTAAAAATGTGGATTATTTGATTATAATGGAGTCTATGGGAGATGGCCTTTCTGTAATTCAGAGCTTTCTGTATAACGGGTTTCTGGATAACAGATCTATACCTGTACAACAACAAGGGTTGATCGATGCTTTTATGTGCCTCTACAAAATAGGTTTATCCAAGAGGGAGGGTATATACAAGAGTTACACGATTCTAAATCTACAAATGTAGAAAAGGCTTTGTTATATGGACATTTTTTTATTCTTTATTTTTTTTAAAAAAAAATTCTGAAGCAATGCAGTGACTAGCACTGAAGACGGATTAATTAAAAAGCAAGTCTGTCACCATCCTCATTAGCCAAAGCAATAATTCGACCCACCAAGGATTAAATCAAGTAAAAGTGAAAAACCTCCTAAAAGGGGGTGGTTCAGCTTTCAGGTAACTTTTAGTATGATGTAGAGAGTGGTATTTAGTGACAATTTGCAGTTGGTTTTCATTTTTTATTATTTAAGGTTTTTGAGTTATTTGGCTTTTTATTCAGCAGAGACTGGAATATGTATAGGAGAGGCTTGAATAGACTGACAGATGAGCAATAAAAAGTGGCAATAACAATTAGGGGCCGATTCACTAAAGGTCGAATATCGAGGGTTAATTAACCCTCTATATTCGACTAGGAATTAAAATCCTTTGACTTCGAATATCGAAGTCGAAGCATTTAGCGCAGATAGTTCGATCGAATGATCAAAGGATAATTCCTTCGATCGAACGATTAAATCCTTCGAATCGAACGATTCGAAGGATTTTAACCCAACGATCGAAGGAATATCCTTCGATCAAAAAAAGTTAGGCAAGCCTATGGGGACCTTCCCCATAGGCTAACATTGACTTCGGTAGCTTTTAGATGGCGAACTAGGGGGTCGAAGGTTTTTTTAAAGAGACAGTACTTCGACTATCGAATGGTCGAATAGTCGAACGATTTTTACTACGAATCCTTCGATTCGTAGTTGTAGTCGAAGGTCGAAGAAGCCCTTTCGATGGTCGAAGTAGCCCTTTCGATGGTCGAAGTAGCCCAAAAAAAACTTCGGAATTCGAAGTTTTTTACTTCGAATCCTTCACTCGAAGTTAGTGAATCAGCCCCTTAATGTGTAGTGATGAGCGAATTTATTCGGCAGGCGCAAATTCACAGCGAATTTGTGCATTTCGCAAATTTGCCGTGAAAATTCTCTGGCGATAATTTGGCGGTGTTGAAAGTTTTTTTGCCGCTGGCGCCAATTTTGCCGCTGTAATTGACTGTAATGGGTGCCGTCGAACTTTGATGCCGGTGCCCATTATGGCTCCGGTGTCAAAATCACATCACATTTTTCGCCAGTTTCACGAATTTCGCAGGAAATTCGCAAACTTCATGGCAAAGGGAGACGGCACAAATTCGCCCATCACTAGCCTTACAGAACATTTGTTTTTTAGAAGGGGGCACCCATTTGAGAGCTGCAAAGAGCTTGCCCAGGGGTCAGCAATACCCATTTGAAATCTTGCTTAGAATTGGCCATTCTATGACATACTAAAAGTAACCTTAAAGGTGAACCACCTCTTTAAATAAGTGTTAGCCTGGATCTGGTGATAATTCCAGGGTTTCCTTTAGTGGGTTTATGTCGATAGCCACAACTTACTGTGCATGTCACACTCACTAGATGAACAGACTTTTTCTTTGCATTACAATGAATGTTGTGCCAAGTTGTGTGTCATGACACGTAGGCTGAAATATAAAAATATCCTTTTCTAAACCGTAAAAAGGAACTTTCTATTCTTTAACTGGAAGCTACACTTTCCATTGCTGACTCTTCATCTCCTAATAAAGGAAGGAACCTGCCTTAAAGTAATTTTAATGAGTATTTGTAGAGAGTATTTGCAGCAGAGTTATTCCTGGATTTCTAGCATTTCCCTGTTAAATATCAAAAGCATTGAGGGGGGGAAGTGCATTCTTACTGACATCAAAGACTTTTTAAAGTAGTTTTTTTACCTTGTGTGACATTCCATTTGGACACCGTGTGTATAAAGGTAATATTTAGCATAAGTGCTCTAAGAAGGCATCATTTATTTGTGACATTCATAAAAATATACAAAGCATTTCTGCCCAAAATCATAAAAAGCGCTGGTCTGACTGGTCTACTGCTTCCCTTGCATTGAATCACTATTAGATAAATCATTTTTTTAACCCATTCATGGGGCTACCGCAGGAAAGGGCACTTATCATCAACAGGAATGTTTCCCCCACCGGAGGTGCAAGTTATTAGAGCTTTCTGCACCAGAGGAGAGCTCCCAATACATTCAGTCATGTAGCAAAGTGAACATGGCTGATCCCCTACTGGAGCAGATGACTTAACAATAGCAGGGGGCATTTTGTTTATTTAAACTATTGTTTCCCCCAACTGGAATGCAAGCTTTATTAGCCCCCACCTCCAGTGGGGGGAATTTCTTTTCGATGATGCTCTTTAAAGGAGAAGAGACTAGTTGTGCCTAAGCATTCCCTAGTGATTCTAGTAGCGTATCTCTTACATAGTTACGTTTCGTTGAAAAAAATACAAAAGTCCATCAAGTTCAACCCCTCCAAATGAAACCCAATGCACTTATAGACACAAACTTATACTAATCTATCTGTACACTCACATACTGTATATAAACTATATATACCAACATCTGTATTAATTGTGGATTTTAGTATCACAATAGCCTTTGATATTATGTCTGTCCAAGAAATCATCCAAGCCATTCTTATAGTCATTAACTGAATCAGCATCACAACATCACCCGGCAGTGCATTCCACAACCTCACTGTCCTGACTGTGAAGAACCCCCTACGTTGCTTCAAATGAAATTTCTGATCCACAATTGAGAAAGAGTGGCTTCTGGTACTAGCGCTCCTCTAATCCAGGGGTCCCCAGCACCGGGCTGCGGCCCAGAACCGGCCCACGGACAGCCCTGAACTGGGCCGCAGAGCCTAGCGATCAATTAACCCCCTCCCGACCCCTTTCCGACCAGCTCGGCTAGTGCATGAGAGCACTATAGCACTCATTACACTAGTGATGCACCCCCCCCTTTAACCCGCTCTGTCGCTAAAGTTTTAAATGGGCGGCATCTGGGCTGCTGCCAACTGAGGCTCCTCCACAACCTCTGCCGTGACAGTTTAACCCTCCTAATTTAAATCCTTTATCCCATTTACGAGTTTAGTTGCCCCCAGTTTAGGGGAAGCAAAACAATTTGGTGCCACACCCACCAGCAATTTTAGCTTTCCTTTCTGCTTTAAAGTTTTTTTTAGTTTTTTTTCCCTATGCAGAAGTCACTTTATTTGTGCCAAACATGCCCAGCAATGACTCCGCTTTGGACTTTGTATAAAAGATCTGTGTTTGTATAACTTATAAACATGATTTACATTCACACTACTATTGAGGGGGCACAGGCAGCAGCAGGACTTTACCCTCTACCACCAAGCCCCCCTCACCCCCAGACAGCAGCATAAGTATTGTGTTTGCACAGACCCCATATAAAACCTGCTCTTGTGTATATCATAATCATCTAATGGCAGAGATCCACCAGTCAGAGAGGAAGCAGCCAGTTTGATAGACCAGCTGTCTCACCTCCATCCTCACCTAGCAGATACAAGACCGGAGGGCCGGAGAAGCATAGGAAAACCTTCAAATTAAAGAAGGAAAATAAAGCCCTGAATCCGGCAAGGACCCGAGAGAGAGAGAGCAGGGGTGGGAGGGTTAAACACGGAGCAGCCCCTAATAAACAGAGACACAAGATGAGACAGCCCCCTAATGAACAGGACAAAACGCTGTAGAGAAAAGACTACGCCCACTAATCAGAGACTAGAGGATGATGCCCCCCCCCCTTGACACTAAAGGCATAGTTTAAATATTTCTTTTCTTCATCTATCACTGCCTTCCTACCCCTTAGATTAAAATAAACATTAAAATGAAGCCTGGCAGGAGTAGGGGAGGAAGAACAAGTAAGAGAAGTTAGTAAGCAAAGAGAGGCTCACTAGTCAGGGTGTGCAGGGGAGGCCACTAGCTTAGATGAGGAAGATGTTAACCTATAGTCAGGCCGAAGCCACACTGGAATTTGTTTTTCTTGTGGTTGAGGAAAGCTCCCGTGGCTAGAGGGAGTGGAGGAGGAGGCAACTTCTTTTCTAGAGTGGCTCCAACTATCCAGTTGCTATCTATGGAACCTTTAAACAGCAGGTTGACTTTGGGAAGGTCCAGCTTTAAAGTTTCGACCCAGCAGCCAAAAAAAAAACCCTCGCTCTGTGAGGCTACAAATCGGTTATTGTTACTTAATATTATTTCCTATGTCAGCTCTATACTTTTCGTTTTAAATTCAAACCACTGAATGGTTTCTAGGGTTGCTGAAATTCCAAACTGGAGAGCTGCTGAACCAAAAAGCTAAATCTTTCAAAAGCCACATACTAAGGGATAATTTAAAGGTGATCCAGGATTAATTATTGGAATGGACATATGAAAGCCTAACGAGACAAAGGAAATAGCAGTTTTAATATATCCAACTTTATGAAAATTGGATATATTGGCACCAGAAAAGTGCCCAGCACTAACTAGGGGGACATATCACAAGAAATGAAAGATGAAAGTATTCTTTAAACATATGCAGAGAATACAGGGAGCAGATCAGCAATGTGCAAGTATGGATATTTGCCTTTCACTAAACATATATTGTAAGTGTGTGTTTGTTCTTTATAACAGCAGAGCAATATATTAAGGGGCGTTAATGAAGCATAGAGCGAGTATTTTTAACACAATGCCCTTAAGTGAGGTTTGAAAAGTTGACTTAATGATGAACATCATAATCTCATTAGGTTTCTTCCCTTTATGAATCCCAAATGAACATCGTTTGGAATTCATCTTGAGAAGCAGCTCCTTTTTATTTATCGTGAGGGAACAAATGGCTTAGTTTGAGATCATCTACAAGACAGAATAAGGACTTCTGTGCTGTTTAATTAATACGTGGCTGGGCCATTAAGGTGGTGATTTAATAAAGGGGTGATTAGAAAAGATACATCACAAAGTTTATTGAATTATTAAAAAAAAAAAAGTTATTAAGAGCTTGAGTTATGAAAAGTTCCTAATGAGCATTTAATGAAAGTGAAAAGGATGCAGATTTCATGTAACCATTGGATGTGCCTGGAAATATTTTGCTTTTTAATGTCAGAAAGAAGATGCAGTACATGTTGCCTGATAAGATATGATGTGTGTCTGTGTATATGTCTTGTCATCTCCTCTGCAAACTGTATTACACTTCTTCCTCCCCAAAATTGTTCTGGGCTCTGGGTCTTTCTAAGGCAGAACTGCCCAGTAGGGTTGGAAGTGACCAAATGTGTATAGCGTGAGTTATTCATGCGGAGTGCCTGTGGAATAGCAGGAATATTATGGAGAAGGGATGGGTCATGTCACTGGCACGCCCAAGACAGAGCAATTTCATTAACCGCCTTTCCCTTGTGTATCCAAGTCAGTGCATGCTTCCTCTCACAATAACATGTGCCAGGAGAGGGGGCAGGAGTGTCGTACGGCTGTATTCAGGAACTAGGGGAAGACAGTGAGAAGAGGCACCGACACCCCTTTACCATTGTGCCTTAGACATGTGCCTCTTCTGCCTGCCCCTAGTTCTGGCCCTGGCAGGGTGAGATGGTGGCTGTGGGATAGCAGGTATAGTAGGGAGAGATGGTGCCTATAGTAACAGTGGGATAATAGTCTCTGGGAAGGGAGTGTGACTGTGGGATAGCAGGTATAGTAGGGAGAGATGGTGCCTATAGTAACAGTGGGATAATAGTCTCTGGGAAGGGAGTGTGACTGTGGGATAGCAGGTATAGTAGGGAGAGATGGTGCCTATAGTAACAGTGGATAATAGTCTCTGGGAAGGGAGTGTGACTGTGGGATAGCAGGTATAGTAGGGAGAGATGGTGCCTATAGTAACAGTGGCATAATAGTCTCTGGGAAGGGAGTGTGACTGTGGGATAGCAGGTATAGTAGGGAGAGATGGTGCCTATAGTAACAGTGGGATAATAGTCTCTGGGAAGGGAGTGTGACTGTAGGATAGCAGGTATAGTAGGGAGAGATGGTGCCTATAGTAACAGTGGGATAAAAGTCTCTGGGAAGGGAGTGTGACTGTGGATAGCAGTATAGTAGGGAGAGATGGTGCCTATAGTAACAGTGGGATAATAGTCTCTGGGAAGGGAGTGTGACTGTGGGATAGCAGGTATAGTAGGGAGAGATGGTGCCTATAGTAACAGTGGATAATAGTCTCTGGGAAGGGAGTGTGACTGTGGGATAGCAGGTATAGTAGGGAGAGATGGTGTCTATAGTAACAGTGGGATAATAGTCTCTGGGAAGGGACTGTGGCTGTGGGATAGCAGGTATAGTAGGGAGAGATGGCGCCTATAGTAACAGTGGATAATAGTCTCTGGGAAGGGAGTGTGACTGTGGGATAGCAGGTATAGTAGGGAGAGATTGTGTCTATAGTAACAGTGGATAATAGTCTCTGGGAAGGGAGTGTGACTGTGGGATAGCAGGTATAGTAGGGAGAGATGGTGCCTATAGTAACAGTGGGATAATAGTCTCTGGGAAGGGAGTGTGACTGTGGGATAGCAGGTATAGTAGGGAGAGATGGTGTCTATAGTAACAGTGGGATAAAAGTCTCTGGGAAGGGAGTGTGACTGTGGGATAGCAGGTATAGTAGGGAGAGATGGTGCCTATAGTAACAGTGGGATAAAAGTCTCTGGGAAAGGAGTGTGACTGTGGGATAGCAGGTATAGTAGGGAGAGATGGTGCCTATAGTAACAGTGGATAATAGTCTCTGGGAAGGGAGTGTGACTGTGGGATAGCAGGTATAGTAGGGAGAGATGGTGTCTATAGTAACAGTGGGATAATAGTCTCTGGGAAGGGAGTGTGACTGTGGATAGCAGGTTTAGTAGGGAGAGATGGTGCCTATAGTAACAGTGGGATAATAGTTTCTGGGAAGGGAGTGTGACTGTGGGATAGCAGGTATAGTAGGGAGAGATGGTGCCTATAGTAACAGTGGGATAATAGTCTCTGGGAAGGGAGTGTGACTGTGGGATAGCAGGTATAGTAGGGAGAGATGGTGTCTATAGTAACAGTGGGATAATAGTCTCTGGGAAGGGACTGTGGCTGTGGGATAGCAGGTATAGTAGGGAGAGATGGCGCCTATAGTAACAGTGGGATAATAGTCTCTGGGAAGGGAGTGTGACTGTGGGATAGCAGGTATAGTAGGGAGAGATTGTGTCTATAGTAACAGTGGATAATAGTCTCTGGGAAGGGAGTGTGACTGTGGGATAGCAGGTATAGTAGGGAGAGATGGTGCCTATAGTAACAGTGGGATAATAGTCTCTGGGAAGGGAGTGTGACTGTGGGATAGCAGGTATAATAGGGAGAGATGGTGTCTATAGTAACAGTGGGATAAAAGTCTCTGGGAAGGGAGTGTGACTGTGGGATAGCAGGTATAGTAGGGAGAGATGGTGCCTATAGTAACAGTGGGATAAAAGTCTCTGGGAAAGGAGTGTGACTGTGGGATAGCAGGTATAGTAGGGAGAGATGGTGCCTATAGTAACAGTGGATAATAGTCTCTGGGAAGGGAGTGTGACTGTGAGATAGCAGGTTTAGTAGGGAGAGATGGTGCCTATAGTAACAGTGGGATAATAGTTTCTGGGAAGGGAGTGTGACTGTGGGATAGCAGGTATAGTAGGGAGAGATGGTGCCTATAGTAACAGTGGGATAATAGTCTCTGGGAAGGGAGTGTGACTGTGGGATAGCAGGTATAGTAGGGAGAGATGGTGCCTATAGTAACAGTGGGATAAAAGTCTCTGGGAAGGGAGTGTGACTGTGGGATAGCAGGTAATGTAGGGAGAGATGGTGCCTATAGTAACAGTGGGATAAAAGTCTCTGGGAAAGGAGTGTGACTGTGGGATAGCAGGTATAGTAGGGAGAGATGGTGCCTATAGTAACAGTGGATAATAGTCTCTGGGAAGGGAGTGTGACTGTGGGATAGCAGGTATAGTAGGGAGAGATGGTGTCTATAGTAACAGTGGGATAATAGTCTCTGGGAAGGGAGTGTGACTGTGGGATAGCAGGTTTAGTAGGGAGAGATGGTGCCTATAGTAACAGTGGGATAATAGTTTCTGGGAAGGGAGTGTGACTGTGGGATAGCAGGTATAGTAGGGAGAGATGGTGCCTATAGTAACAGTGGGATAATAGTCTCTGGGAAGGGAGTGTGACTGTGGGATAGCAGGTATAGTAGGGAGAGATGGTGTCTATAGTAACAGTGGGATAATAGTCTCTGGGAAGGGACTGTGGCTGTGGGATAGCAGGTATAGTAGGGAGAGATGGCGCCTATAGTAACAGTGGGATAATAGTCTCTGGGAAGGGAGTGTGACTGTGGGATAGCAGGTATAGTAGGGAGAGATTGTGTCTATAGTAACAGTGGATAATAGTCTCTGGGAAGGGAGTGTGACTGTGGGATAGCAGGTATAGTAGGGAGAGATGGTGCCTATAGTAACAGTGGGATAATAGTCTCTGGGAAGGGAGTGTGACTGTGGGATAGCAGGTATAATAGGGAGAGATGGTGTCTATAGTAACAGTGGGATAAAAGTCTCTGGGAAGGGAGTGTGACTGTGGGATAGCAGGTATAGTAGGGAGAGATGGTGCCTATAGTAACAGTGGGATAAAAGTCTCTGGGAAAGGAGTGTGACTGTGGGATAGCAGGTATAGTAGGGAGAGATGGTGCCTATAGTAACAGTGGATAATAGTCTCTGGGAAGGGAGTGTGACTGTGAGATAGCAGGTTTAGTAGGGAGAGATGGTGCCTATAGTAACAGTGGGATAATAGTCTCTGGGAAGGGAGTGTGACTGTGGGATAGCAGGTATAGTAGGGAGAGATGGTGCCTATAGTAACAGTGGGATAATAGTCTCTGGGAAGGGAGTGTGACTGTGGGATAGCAGGTATAGTAGGGAGAGATGGTGCCTATAGTAACAGTGGGAATAGTCTCTGGGAAGGGAGTGTGGATTGGGGATATACTGTATGGGAGGAGCATATGTAAAAGAACAAGATGGTATAGCTGAACCTACAGCCATTTTAATATATTCTGAAACTGAAAGACATTTATATTATACACATACAATCGCACCCTGGTGGAAGAGTGAGCCGTATGTTTAAATGGAGACAAATCATACTGCACCATAAGGAATTTGGAGTGAATATTAATATCAAAGCAATACACAATACCTATGTGTATGAAATGTAAAATATTTTATTCCACTGCTTTAAAATGGATTTCTTAATGACATAGCCCTCAGGTAATATATCAGGTTATAACCTTATGATGGCAGCATTGCGGAGAAAGGGGGGATTCATATGGCAGAAATAGTATGAAGCAGAGAGTAGAAGCTGCACATGTGCTTCACTTTATTAAGACATTAATATTCATGTGGAGTTTTGGTGTTAATAGTTATTTCAATGTTTATGAGTATCCGACAGGGTTGTTATCTATTTTAAATTGATATTTAATACATTGGAACTGGGAATCTCTTATTATGAAATCCTTTACTTGTCCTCTCGGGGCTCATGCCTGAACCCAAATTAATATCCACTGTCTGTCGCTTCTCTTTCTAGGTCCTAACGCAATAGAGACCCATGGACAGCAGTTTCAGATCAACTCGGCCAACGGCAAGATGCTGTTTTCTGTTGATGAACATGAGGTGTTGGTGGGAACAGATAAACTAAGAGTGACAGGTTTGTTTCTTGCTTATAATAGATATTCTTCTATATACTTTACCTGATTTATGGACCCCTCAATGTTTGCACTTGCATCATAAAACCCTGCTCCTTCTGAACCAAACACACCCCCTTTCTCTGTTGTCCAACCCCTGGTCCTTCCTGGCCTCCCTTGATACTTCTCTTGCCTGGAACTCATTAGTTGACTTTTCATATCCTCATATTTAATGTAGGGTGTACATTTGTTCTAATACTAGCATTACAGTGAGTTGTGACACAAGTGACATCACTAAGCAGTGGATAAAACAGATGACATCACTAAACACCAAGTAGAAGTACATTTTATAATTTAATCATGTTTCTTGTGAATTATAAGGATCTATTTAATGGGTTATTCTGCCCTCCTCTTTGTAGAGGGAGTCCTGCCTTATTATCCTGAAAGATATTCATATCTTATAAATACAGGCTTATTTTAAATATTCTGTGATATGTTTGTAGGGGACTGATATATGCATCCTCCACTTATATTGCAATCCCCTAATATTGGTCACAAAGGGGACCCGTAGCCTATGGAAGGGAGTAATCCCCCTCTTCCTGGGTCACAGCATGACCCCCAGATATCCCTGATTTAGCCAATAGGCTTTAATATAAAAGGGGAAGTCATGCGGCTATAGGGACTTTTTGCCAGCAGCTCCCGAAGGGAAAAGAGGAAGGAGAGGAACCCCATGTGAGCATAGGAATAATTAAGGGTAGCTTGATCCTGTTATAGTCTCTCTGAGAGCGTCAGCTATATATAGGGCTACCTATATTGAGCAGCTCTGGGCTCCACTGAGTAGAATAGAAGGGATTAGGTTCCCAGGGGCATCTTGGCCTAGTCAGGGAACCAGAGACAGGTTATAGGGACTAGCTAGACTCCCATCTTGGGTCCACATAAGAATTGTCAACAAATCAAACTCTAGCCCTAGAGTATAGATTCCCAAACTTTGGCACTGGGTCAGAGTAGGGATTGGGGAGTCTCTAGGACAAGGCCGGTTGGCTACAGATTTGAAAGGCATTGATGCATAGGGTTTCTTAAAACATGAAACTTGAGGAACTCAAGAACATTTGTCAATTTTAAATGAGCCTCATATAACTCATCTTAACTTTTAGATTCACTAGTACGGAGTAACAAATCAGTCATATTTCTATTAAAAAAACAATCTATAGGTAATGGAAAATGGTGATAAATCATTTTCCAGGATTGAGGTTAGGCCGCTCTTATTTTATAATAAAAACATATACACAGCATATGAGAAAAGTGCAGGATTGTATCACTTGAGTGGACTGAAATCCATGGCTCAAAGGTGTTTGTGATATCAGAGGTCCTCTGAATGAGAACTGCTGAGACCTATTCACCTGTCTTTGCCCACAGCTGCTGCCTATTCAGATTTGAACTCTCTGCCTATAGTAGATACTATGTCACACTGGTACCATTTGAGTACAAGGAAGTCACCAGTAGCAAATGGCCAGATGTAAGGTTTCCAACTTGTTTAGAAGATCCTTCATGCCAATGTTATATGCAAAGAACGCAAATTAAGGAGATAGAAAAACCATTCATTTCTTTTTTTGCAGAAAACTTGGCTACCCTACCTACTTGGCAAATTTGTAGAGTGTGTCAGTATGATTCCAATTGCAGGTTGAGTTGCTGGTTTCAGCCAATATGTTGCTATGAGGATCAGTGATGTATTTAGGTCTGGTGCTCCTTAGGCTTCAGACCTAGCAGCACCTCCCCAGTGTTGGGCCACACATCACTCCTGGCATATGTCACATTCGGTGCACAGCAGTCCCTATGCCCCTCTGCTGCTGGATTTATGGGTAGTAATGGGCAAATCTGACCTGTTTCGCTTCGCCAAAATTTCTGCAAAAAATCACAAAAATGCATTGAAGTCTATGGGCATCGCACGATGTGGCAAACCAAATTTTTTTTATCGCACAACAATTTATTTCACCAATTGGAGTCTATGGCCGTCATTTTTGCGGTGAAACTCGTTGAAATATTTTGCTCATCACTATTTATGGGGAAAGTCTCCCGCGTCTGCCGCTCTAGGCACAGACCCTCGAGTGCCTGTCAATAAATACGGCCTTATGATGGTCACTAAGTCACTTTGACATCCCACTTGCCATGGGCAGCAAAAACAAAAATTCTGCCAGCACCTAGACAAAGGCTGCAAGTCTCTAAAATGTGCTAACACTTATATGAAGAGTTTTCCAATCAGTATGTCTCCATTCTATAGCTGCTGTTGCACAATGGCCTTGTCAATGGTCACCCAGAAAATCCCCAGCCTTACGTCACTGCCTTCAGGCCCCTTTTCCCTATTGCCAATTCTGCGTAAGTTCTCATTAATAGATGTATCTTTTATTAACCTTATTCCTCTTAGATCACATATGGTCTCTGCTTCTTTATTCTTTTGATAATTACATATCAATTCCAAATCAGTTGGATTTTCCACTGATGTAGAGCAGCTCAATGGGAGTGAAATGTAATTAGCCTCTAAGATTTCCTCCCTCTGCTGATCTGATCTGCATTTAAAATTTAATTATTGGGCTATTACCATAATAATCGTATATTTGCTTCACAAAGAGTATTTCCTGTGATTAAAGCCACCCCAGTGTAGTGTTATTGGTGGCCGAGCTAAATTTCCTGTAGTCGAACGCTCACCGTTTGTAAATGGCTTTTAATATTGACAGATTAAGCATTTTTAGGAACATTAAATATGCATTACAGTAAATGCCATGCAAATCAAGACATGAAAATAATGCCAAGCTTCTAGAGGAAAATATAGTTATAAAAACAGTCAAATGTAAACTATGATGGGCACAAAGCAACATTACCCATTTTTTATTTCATTTTCTATTTATTGTATAAAGAGTCTAAAGTAAGTGTTGTTATTCTTCAGAAGTTTATTATATACGTTTTATTTGTATGTGTTAACTAACACTTAGAAATTATTACAAGTATGGGATTCGTTATCCAGAAACATGATATCCAGAAGGCTCATCTCCCATAGTGTATCTACCCTATTTTAATCACATTTTTTAAAAATGATTTCTTTTTTCTTTTTTTAATAATAAAACAGAACCTTGTACTTGATCCCAGCTATTAATTGGAGGCATAACAAGCCTATTGGGTTTATTTAATGTTTAAATGATTAAATACACAGCCATGTAAAGTAAAGACTGGCACAAACTGGGCCTCAATCCAAAAAATGCTGCTTTGACACCCGAAAAGTCAGAATTTTCCCTGAAATAGGTAGAAAAGCCTGAAATGGTCGATTATCGTTCGAAACCCAGCGCAGTCAATAATATCTTCAAATTTCAAATAGGACCTCTGCCACGGAATTCTACAGGACCTCGACAGGTTGAAGATGGAGTTTTTTCAGATTCAGACTTTTTGTAGCCTCGGGGTATAATAAATCTCGAAAAATTCAAGCTTAGCTTTCTAGTTAAAAAAAACTAGAGTTTTTTAAATTCAGACTTTAATAAATAACCCCCTTAGTTTTGTGTAATGTGATTGGATGTTTTGTTAGACTCATTGTGATTGGCCATGTTTCCCTTAAATAGTGTGTGTTATGGACTTTTGTTTTTTTTAACCTATAATTAACCTATAATTAAGGAACCAGGAGGAGCACAAAACACGTTAAACTTTTTACACAAATAAGACGTAATACTTTGTATTGCAAACTGAGGTCTGGATTGTGCCAGCCTTTACTCTACATGGTGGTGTGATTACTCCTCTTAGCTGAAGGTCTGGGGCGTGTTCATCTGAACCCACTGTTACCCAAGGTGAGTGCATTTCTGCAGATGGGGGTCATTTGTTTTCTATTTTTAAATTTATTTTTTGTTGTCTCAAGGCAGAGAGATCCACAAAAAAAACCCAGGTCCTGTGCATTCTAGATAACCCCATACCTGTATATGTTTGTAGGGACAAAGAGGTTTATTAAGTCCCTATGGCTTTAAATCCCTACACTTCCTAATCTCCCTAGTTGCTGGGCAGATGCCCATGTAGCTAGTTACTTCATTTACATAGTTCTGTTATTGGGTTACTGGCCTATGGCCACTTTCTGCTACACTGTAACACAGTGTCTGGTTAGGGGCGGCTCTTTCTCTTTGGCTTCTGGTTGCTGATCCAACTGGATCCATTCCAGGCAGCCTGGGTTCAACAAGGCCCCGGTAAAGCTGTTCTGCCCTAGAGGGACCTGCACCTCTAGTGAAAGTTGGGGAGCAGGGACCCCATGAAGGAGGCTAAGCCAGGGACAAGTCAAAGCTTTAATAGCACTGTCTAGGACAGTAAAGTAGAGAAATTAATTAGCATGAGCAGCCTGTGCTCAAACCAGGATAGTAGTAGGGAGTAGCTCTCCCCTAGGCTCTGAGTTTGCCTAAAGTGAAGGGACTGCAGCTGGATATTGATTTAGGCTTAGATTTATTCTCCCTGATTATTCCACTGTATGGGATCCAGACCACGCCTGGGCATTCGATCCTACAGGTGCACCTTCAATTATCCAAACTGCTTCCACATGGTGCCACATTTTGCTCTCTCTTTCCTGGCATTTTAACACCTTGTCTGCCATTGCCTCTGTGGGTATAAATGCTGTGGGTCTATTTTCTTGGACAATAAAAGTTTTTTTGTTTGTTTTCTGAAAGAACGTTCTGGCGTCCTTTGTTTTTATTTTTTGCACAGTAGCCTATGTGAGTTGTAGTTCAATTACACCTTTCCTTCCTACCTTCCACATAGCAAAGGCCCTGCCTTGTGTGTTAAGAGTCAAGAGTAACCCTTCCTCTACCGATTAGCTGGTCATTAACCTTTGACTAAGGGTCCTTAGAGATTTGAAACGCGTAAGGCTGTGCCATAAGAACTGAATAAATCAAAAATATTTTTACTAGGTCTGTGTGGATGATTTGCACTTGAGTGCCTGCTCAATTTCGATATGGTCATTAACCTTTATTGGTCTAATATAGCCCAAAATCGTGTTACATGTTTATTTACAGTCTTCCAGGAAATATAATTCATTGTTTTCTTCTTCCTTTTTACAGGACCTCAAGGGGCTTTATTTGAACACTCAGTGGAAACACCGTTGGTCAGAGCTGATTCTTCTAAGCAACTGAGGTAATGACTAGAGACCTACTTACAGCATTGCCCTACCTTTTTCTTAATGCAGATGGAGCAAATGGGCCATTGTTAAAGCAAAACTATATCCTCAGAAAGAATATGTAACCAATAGATTTATAGTAGTGCTGCCCAACTGCAGCCTGTGTGCCGCATCAGGCCAGTGGCTTCCCTTGTGTGGCCCCCACATGAAAGTCTGTCTGCATTAAATATTTGTAAGTACTGAGATTACTCTGCCTGTGTTCCTGTCCTATGCAGCCTTTGTGTGCCATACTCTGCCTGCCCTATGCTCTCTGTGTGTGCCATACTCTGCCTGCCCTATGCTCCCTGTGTTTGCCATACTCTGCCTGCCCTATGCTCCCTGTGTGTGCCATACTCTGCCTGCCCTATGCTCCCTGTGTGTGCCATACTCTGCCTGCCCTATGCTCCCTGTGTGTGCCATACTCTGCCTGCCCTATGCTCTCTGTGTGTGCCATACTCTGCCTGCCCTATGCTCCCTGTGTGTGCCATACTCTGCCTGCCCTATGCTCCCTGTGTGTGCCATACTCTGCTTGCCCTATGCTCTCTGTGTGTGCCATACTCTGCCTGCCCTATGCTCCCTGTGTGTGCCATACTCTGCCTGCCCTATGCTCCCTGTGTGTGCCATACTCTGCCTGCCCCATGCTCTCTGTGTGTGCCATACTCTGCCTGCCCCATGCTCCCTGTGTGTGCCATACTCTGCCTGCCCTATGTTCTCTGTGTGTGCCATACTCTGCCTGCCCTATGTTCTCTGTGTGTGCCATACTCTGCCTGCCCTATGCTCCCTGTGTGTGCCATACTCTGCCTGTCCTACCCTGCCTGTGTAAAGGTCTACTGGTAGATCCTGATCTAACTTTTGGGCGCCTCTGCCTTAGATGTCCTGACTTTCCAAAAGTTTAACAAACAAGGCAGAATACATGCAGAGTATATTTGTCCATTTAATATACCTTCACCAGTGAAAGTTTACTTAAAGAAAAAACTATACCCCCCAAACAATGTTGGTCTCTATAAAAAGATGTTGCATAAAACAGCTCATATGTAAAATCCTGCTTCATGTAAATAAACCATTTTCATAATAATATACTTTTCTAGTAGTATGTGCCATTGGGTAATCATAAATAGAAAATTGCCATTTTAAAAAATAAGGACCGCCCCCTGGGATCATACGATTCCCTGTACTCACAAACATACCAACAAATCATACATGTTAGGTCACATGAGCCAATTAACAGACAGAGTTCTGTCTTTTGCTTCCACACTTCTTCCTGTTACAGTTAGAGTTGAAGTATTTCTGGTCAGGTGATCTCTGAGGCAACACACAGACCATCACGAAATGGTGGTTCAAGGCAAGAGATGTAAAAGGGCAATATTTACTTAAATATATATTCCAGTTTGGTAAGATTCTTTAATATGCCACTTAATATGATATGAACTATCTGTTGCGTAAGTGTTCATTTTGGGGGTGTAGTTTTCCTTTAAGTATGGCACAAATGGCATTATCATATGATGGTGGTATATGGAATAAAACAAAGTGTGCCTTTAACTTGTTTAAAGAAACTATTTCCAAAAATGAAAAAAAGGTCCCTGTCTTGTGTTACACAAACATAAGATTGATGCCATCATGGTTTATAATAACAGCATCTGTGACCTGACAAATTCAATTACTCTCAGTAGAACCTTTATCATTTGTTTAATTACCCAAAGAGTCAGCACATCACAAAATTGAGGTCAATGTGCTCTCTCTGCTTTCAAAACGGCTTATCATTCTCTCTCCAAGCTGCCCATCATGTACTGTATAAATGGAGCTTCTATTTTACTCACGTCTGCCTTCTGTCTGTACTTGCTGTTCTATGCTAATGCATTCTGTATGGTTTTTATAAGGTCTTAATAACTGTTACAGGTTGTTATTGTGCTGGTAGTGCTGGCGGCTATTGTTATGCACATAATTCATACTTAGTCCAAACTTAGACGTAGGAGGAGGAGAACTGGTAGGAGAAAGTATTCCTAATATTACCTGGATGGGCCTTAAGTAATGCAGAACGCTCTCATATTCTCTATTAAATGAATAGAGAAGGTTTTTGGCTTGGCTTTGATCTGGACTCCTAGCCTTCTAGGGAACTGCTCGGCCAGGAGAAATATTTGCTAAAAATAAATTACATGCAAATTATTATTGTTTTATAACTAATATTATTAGGTACAGGGAGTCCTGGAGTTACATACACCCATACTTAATACTCACACTTACATACAGAGGCAATAACAGTAACAAATATGGTTTGCTTGACTTTTATTAGCATTTAGCTTTAAAGGGGACCTGTCACCCAAAAAAAATATTCAAAATCCTATTTTATCACATTAGTCAAGCAAAATGAACTTTAATTATACTATAAAAATTATTTGAATCTTGTTTCCTTCAGTCTGGGAATTCATAATTATAGCAAGCAGGCAGGAGCCATTTTGTGGACACTGTTATTAAAAAAAAGCCTTGTATCATCTCAGAATCTTGTTTGTGCACCAGAATGGGGGACCCGATGTCCATCCCCATGTCCTGGCTACACAATTAAATGGTGAAGAGAACAAGGGAATATGTGGAGAGCAGTGACATCTAGGAAGTGCTGAATGGAAAGTGAAAGTAATTGTCTGCCCCGCCTCTATGCCCAGGGCATAGAGGAGGGGCAGACAATATTTGATTGACAGCTGAGATATTTAAATGTGCTTACAACAGCTATGAATGCTTTAATAAAAAATAGAAATTGGATTTCATGTTTAATTTGAAAAGGACTTTTACTATACAGATTTTTGTGTCTGGGTGACAGGTCCACTTTAATAAACCACCTGCCCCTATCCCCTCTGGTGTGTGTTGTCTACTGCGGAGCACAGAAGGGTAAAAATAAATACTATGTTAAAGGGGTGGTTCACCTTTAAGTTAACTTTTAGTATGTTGTAGAATGACTATTTCAAAGCAACTTTTTAATTGGTATTCATTATTTATTTACTACAGTTTTTTTTTACTATAAGTTATTTGCCTTCTTCTTCTGGCTGTTTCCAGCTTTCTAATAGGGGGTCACTGACCCCATCTAAAAACAAATGCTCTAGAAGGGTTTACATTTTTTGTTGGTAGTGGTGTCAGGCTCCATTTCTATGCGGAATCTGTGCCATGGTTATGGTCTTAGCTTCCTGAATATAATATATACATTATACATACATACATTATATATTACCTACATATAGGTATCCCCTAAAACTGCCGCCCCAGGCACAGGCCCACAGGTTATTTTATGGTAGATACGACCATGCTTGTATCATCAGCCTATAATGACCTTGGATACGTTCCATTATACCCCTTGTTCCAGACCCCAGAGATTAAATATGTTTTTTTTGGGGGGGGGGGAGAGCTCAGTGGCATGTATGTAATCATGGTTATAGCACTTGCCAGCTGCAGTTTAACTATAAATTCATAAAGAAAACGTACACAGCAAAGAAATATATGTTCCTGCTGATTCCATAAGTGCAGAGTAAGAATATCAATGAAAACAACCCATGTCACTTGCTCTCTTTACTTAACACGGCATTGTTGTATCCTTACGTAGATCCTTCCCATCTTCATTCTGTTTCATTTACAGCTCGCTGCGTGTCCAACAGCATTTCCCCAATTCTCTCAGACTGACCTTGTTGCCTCGCTAAAGATCATCCTGACTATTATCTAAAGGAAAATAATAATAATAAAGGTTATATTCACTCTCTTCTGTGGCGCTGCCAGCTTGTACAGTCTGTCTAAATGGATATTTAATAGGGATGCACCAAATCCAGGATTCGGTTCGGGATTCAGCCAAGTTTCGGCCTTTTTCAGCAGGATTTAGATTCGGTCAAATCCTTGTGCCTGGCTGAACCGAATCCTAATTTGCATATGCAAATTGTGGGGAGGGCAGGATTTCACGTGACTTTTTGTTTCAAAACAAGGAAGCAAAATAAATTTTTTCGACTTATTCCCTTACCACCCCTAATTTGCATATGCAAATTAGGATTCAGATTTGGTTCGATATTCGGCCGAATCTTCCAAGATGGATTCAGGGATTCAGCCGAATCCAAAATAGTGGATTCGGTGCATCCCTAATA
Source organism: Xenopus laevis (assembly GCF_017654675.1). Classification (NCBI taxonomy): domain Eukaryota; kingdom Metazoa; phylum Chordata; class Amphibia; order Anura; family Pipidae; genus Xenopus; species Xenopus laevis. Next base: position 149,037,988 of record NC_054374.1, on the reverse strand, counting down.
TTTATTAGTGACTTCAGGCATCATTGCCGTTTATCTTATTCTATTTTGTTTTTTTTCCCTTGGTTTCCTCTTTATAGGTTTAATGAGAAAATATAGTAGGGACACTTTTATGGGGTATCTAATCTGTTAAATGGAAAGCTTTATTGGCCCATGAGTGCTCCGATCAGTCACGTATATCAAAGTGTCACAATTTATCCAGTCGACTCCATGTGAATCTTTCTCCTCATTTTACATTTGGCAGGTTATAAAAGTTTGAACACATTTTTGGGCGTTTTAGGGCCATGTTTTATGTGTTAACAGTTTTGTTAATGAAGCTGAAATTGCCCTTTTAAGCTGTGAGATGCAGTTTCCCCAAGAGACCTGCTTATCTTAAATTGTTACAATTGTTTCTTGGCTTATTTTAAGGGGCAATTTTTTTTCGGTGTCAAAATTCACACATTCAAATGTTAATCCCCCATATTTACTTGTAAATTTGAATGCGAGACCATGGAAAAAGTCCTAATTCGAATATTCTACACCTAAAACCTGCTGGGTTCACGTAGAAGTCAATGACAGAGGTCCGTTGAGCCCTTTTGAGATGTTAATAGCCTTCCTGACATTCAAGGTTTTTTTTGGGAGAAAAACTCGATTCATTTTGAGATGTTAATAGCCTTCCTGACATTCAAGGCTTTTTTTGGGAGAAAAACTCGATTCATATGAATTGAATACGATTAGAATTTTCGGGTCAGAACCATTCGCTTGAAAATTAGCCATTCAAAAATTTTTTCTTAACCTCCCAGTCGAAATTGTGAGTATGTTCGAATTAAAAACAATTCACATGAACTTGAAACTTCACCTTAAACGGGCCTCGAAATTGTTACAAATGTATCGAAGTGCGGCTGCTCAAATAGCCTCTTATTTTAATTACATTTCAGAAACTTTGTATCTTTTCTGGCATCAGTGCAGCAGATCAAAGAGAAACTCGGGATATTTCAGTAACAAACCCGAGACTGAGGACTGAGCTGTCAAAATCGGGATTGTCCACAGAAAACGGGAAATTGGGAGGTATGCAGTGGGTCAGGTGTGGGTTGGCTTTACACAAGCCACACATCAATACTGAATTGGCTCTGCAATAGGTGGCTATATAAGACAAAGATTGCCCCTTGTTTGGTGGATCTTCGGGTGTATGGCCAGCTTTGGTAAAAGCCCTTTAAACAAACAAACTCTTCTGAGCACTTTTGCAATTTACAATAATTTAAGATAATTGAAACTAGCTATTCTGTAATGTTCAGCCTATCAGGAGGGAAGGAAGTGTCACAATGGGGCCCTTCCGTGTGGAAAGTAGTGATGTGCAAATCTGGCCCGAATTTTTGCCTGAAAAATTAGTGAAACGGCAAAAAAATTCCCGTCAATGGACGTCAAAATTACTTGATGCGAGTGGCAATTTTTATATGCGCAACTATTTTGTCCAAATGCATTAAAGTCAAAGGGCATCCGAATAATTTTGACGTCCGTCAATTGGTATGCGCAACAATTTTTTTTTGACAAGGCATATTTTTCGCAAATCTATGCCTGGCACATTTTATTCGCCCATCACTAGTGGCAAGCAGTGAGCCAGTGGGTCTACAAACAGCTCACTATCCTCTCCATCTCAAGCTCCTGCAAGATATCGATAACAGCACAGGCCTTATTCAATTACTTGGTTACAATACTCCTGAGTGAGTCACATGCTACAGCCTGTGGGGTCCCTAAAACTATTTTAGAATTAAATATATTATTTTACATTATTTTAGAATTTATCCTACTACACTTACCTGAGACAGGAGGCAATGCTAACTTTTAAAAGAAGCAAACAGACTGTTTACCTATTCTGCAGCAACACCATGATATATAGATAGATGATAGATAGATAGATGATAGATAGATAGATGATTGATAGATAGATAATAGATAGATAGATAGATAGATAGATAGATAGATAGATAGATAGATAGATAGATAGATAGATAGATATTAGATAGATAGATATTAGATAGATAGATATTAGATAGATAGATATTACATAGATATTACATAGATATTAGATAGATATTAGATAGAAAGATAGATAGATAGATAGATAGATAGATAGACATTAGGATAGATAGATATTAGATAGATATTAGATAGATATTAGATAGATAGATAGATAGATATTAGATAGATAGATATTACATAGATAGATATAAGATAGATAGATATTAGATAGATAGATAGATAGATAGATAGATAGATAGATAGATAGATAGATAGATAGATATTAGGATAGATAGATATTAGATAGATAGATATTAGGATCGATAAATATTAGATAGATAGATAGATAGATATTAGGATCGATAGATATTAGATAGATAGATAGATAGATAGATAGTAGGCTCGATAGATATTAGATAGATAGATAGATATTAAGATAGATATTAAGATAGATATTAAGATAGATAGATATTAAGATAGATAAATATTAAGATAGATATTAAGATAGATAGATAGATAGATAGATATTAGATAGATCTTCTATTATATATAGTTATAGTTTATAGGCAGGATACCATGTTATTTGAAGCAGCAGCGCAGCATAAATGAAATATAAAGTAAGTACATCAAGAGGTTCTTTCGGTGATGTACATTACGGATCAATCTTTTGTTTCCATTATGCCTTGCTGCTTTTTATAGAGCAATGAAATATCCAGCCTTTTAACTTTAAAGGGTCAGGAGCAGAGTGCTCAAATGTGGAACCTAAGAGCATTGATTGTTGATATCTCTACATGAATTTGCACCAGCTTTAAACCTAAAGAACACACTGAAGTTCAGCAAATGGACAGGTTCACTTTTTCTCGTGTACCGAGGTCCCCGCAGGGTTCTAATTCACTGTAACAAACAAAATTGCTATATGATTCAGTCTTGTGGATACAAGGCATGGAGCCACTTTATGTTAAATGGGTTGTTCACCTTTCAATGAACTATTAGTATGATGCAGAGAGGGATATTCTGATACAATTTGCTCTTTTCATTTTTTATTATTTGTGATTTTAAGTTATTTAGCTTTTCATTCAGCCATCTTGTTGCTAGGGTCCAAAGTACCCTAGCAACCATGCATTGATTTGAATAAGAGACTGGAATATGAATAGGAGAGGCCTGAATAGAAAGAAGAGTAATAAAAGGTAGCATTCTTGGCTATTCTTTAACATACTAAAATGTAACTTAAAGGTGGACCACCCCTTTAAAGGGATACTGTCATGGGAAAACATGTTTTTTTTCAAAACGCATCAGTTAATAGTGCTGCTTTAGCAGAATTCTGAACTGAAATCCATTTTTCAAAAGAGCAAACAGATTTTTTTATATTCAATTTTGAAATCTGACATGGGGCTAGACATATTGTCAGTTTAGTAGGAGTGGAAAGGGAAATCACGTGACTTTTCGTCACAAAACAAGGAAGTAAAAAAAATTCCACTTGTTCCTTTCCCGTCCCTAATTTGAATATGCAAATTAGGATTCTACATCTATATTATGAAAGATTATGATCACCCTATATAGAAGAATTATATTTATACTTTCCTCCATTCACTAACTTAGGGCAGTTGTTTTCCTTTGCATTCATCTCCCTGGGTTTCTGTAGGAATAGCATTAATGTGAACAAACTAACAATGTTTGCTTATGCCAATATTCTGTATTTATTTTCCTGAACTAAACATCTGCAGCAGGGGCAGGTAAGAGTATAGTATCTAATCCAGTTCCTTAATTAGGCAACCCTTAATACCCTATCCCCTAGAAAATGCGTCCCCTTGACCCTTGAATAATATGCAAATGTAAAGAGTGTTGAAGATCCACACAACCATGCAAATTGCCAAATAAAGACTATGGTTGCTGATATGGTAGCTCCATGGAAAATAAAACCCTACCGGGGTCACTTCTTCAAAAATATACAATGTATATACTGCTTGTGAAACCTCCAAAACCCTTGTGTCTTTATGTCTACACGTAAAAACGAGCTTTGCGCAACATCAAAGAGGGTTGTTGCTTGTGAGTCACTGGTTGTAGTTTAGAGGGATCTTGTTATGTGGGGATAGAGGTTTCACGCACATTCATTTTATGCCCCTCTAGGACAGTATTTAGCTCTCTTACTGGGCTACTAAATACCCCACTCAATGTGATTGTATAGACCAGTGGCTCGTGAGTAACATGTTGCTCTCCAACCCCTTGGATGTTGCTCCCAGTGGTCTCAAAGCAGGTCCTTATGTTTGAATTCCAGGCTTGGAGGCAAGTTTTGGTTGTATAAAAACCAGGTGTACTGCCAAACAGACCCTCCGGTAGGCTGCCAGTCCAAACAGCCCTATTTGGTACCACCCTGGAATGTTTTTCATGCTTGTGTTGCTCCACAACTCTGTTTAATTATGAATGTGGCTGTTGGGTAAAAAAAGGTTGGGGACCCCTGGTATAGAGGACTTATAATAGGGACTGAATTAGTTTGTAGCATCAGACTCAAAGATATTCTCACTTTTAAATGTAGGCAGGGCATACTATCCCCTACATTCGGCCTAGTGCTTTTATATGGTCATGGGACTCCTCTGTGCCTGATAATATCATTATAATTTAAAATGGTGGGTACTCTACTATATAAATGGTTCTTATTGATGTGATCTGTGATAAACAGAGCTTAGTGATGTCATTTTTGTCACATGACTCACTAAAACTTCTAAAACTTGTGTATTATACTAAATAAAGTACCCCTTTGGCCACGTACTTTTATTTGGTCATGGAACTCCTCGGTGTCTTATAATATCCTTATATTTTACTATAGGGGGTTTATTCACTATATATATGTATATATGTAGGAAGCTCTTTTCCACCCTCCACTCTGTTCCCCACAGTCTCCTTTCCTCTTTTCCACTACTATCTCCTTGCATTATGTTCTGCTTTGATATTTCCCTGGTGTCCATTCACCTCTGCTCTATGCCTCTTTTTTTTCATTTGGTGTCTCTCCATTTGCCCTTCCCCATTTCTGCCGAGTACCTTCAGTTCATGTTTATTTGTTTTGCTCTCATTCCCTCCCTGCGATCCTGCCTACCATCAGTAGTGCCATCGTATTTGGTGCAGTGGAAGGTGAGAGAGCGCAGAGGAGTAGGGAATATAGAGAGGGAAAGGGGCAACAGGGTGGGAGTGAGTGAGCAAGTAAGTGACATGCAGAAAATGTAACAGTGACTGTAACACTGTGACCTTGAAAATGTGAGCAGCCCTGATCACTGTGTCTGTGTCTTTAAGTTATAAAAGACACGTTCTGACATCAGAATCCACCATTTACTGTATATAGTGAATAATCTATCGTCTATTGTAAAATATAAGGACAATAGTAGCCACCGAGACATTCCATGGTATTTATACAAATCGTGGAACTTTAAGATGACTTCTAATATCCTCAAATTTTACAGTAGTGGGGTACACTATTATTTTACACACGTTTCAGTGAATCATGTAACACTGTTTATAAGGAGATCATTTACAGTTTGGCCATTAAAAAAGGACCTTCATGTGAGACATGAATGACATCACTGAATGACATCACTGTATACGGAGTATAACCAATAGCATGACTTTTGGGTATTATGATGCTGAACGGAGCTGGTGATTTTTATGTTTAATAATAATTTTGTGGTGAGAGAAATGCTGTTAACTATCGGCAAGAAAGGGGTTTATAGAGCAGTAAACTGATGGGAGTCTCTGCCAGAGAACACTGTATTGGCAGCTTGCTTTAACTCCTCTGGAGAAGAATTGGGTAACCTCTTTTGGATAAGATGGATATTTAGGGCTACGATAATTCATTGAAATGTTGTTTTATTTCCAAGCAGAAATACATGAGAGAGATATTGATGCCAGGTCCATATTTTAGTGGTTTGGGATTTAGCCTTGACTTGAAGAAGGCCTCCTATTCTTTCATATAAATCTTTGGTCAGGCATCCTATTCATTATGCAGAGCTGTCTTTGGGCAACATTTCAAAAAAATTTATTTATTTATATATTGAAGGGAAAAAGTGTTGGACAGGCAACTGAACCTCTTTTTTTTTTTTTTAAAAAAAAAAAAATTGAGTCAAAATGTAATTTGTTCTGATGGGAAAAGGAATGTTTTAAATGCATGGGAGACCTGTGAGTAAATATCTTAAGGTCAGTACAAAAGAAATTCTTTTCAACTAAACCAAAGTTAAAAACAAAATAGCCAAATTTGCAGAAGGGTAAATATACAGGTATGGGACCTGTTATCCAGAATGCTCAGGACCTGGGGCTTTCTGGATAACAGATCTTTCCTTAATTTGGATCTTCATACCTTAAAATATCATGCAAACATTAAATAAACTCAATAGGCTGGTTTTGCTTCCAATATGGATTAATTTATATCTTAGTTGGGATCAAGTACAAGGTACTGTTTTATTATTACAGAGAAAAAGGAAATATTTTTTAAACATTTGGATAAAATGGAGCCTATGGGAGACAGTTGTTCTGTAATTCAAAACTTTCTGGATAACGGGTTTTCCAGATAACTGCATAATCCGTGATATGGATCTTCATACCTTAAGTCTACTAAAAAAACGTGTTAACATTAAATAAACCCAGTAGGCTGGTTTTGCTTCCAATAAGGATTAATTATATCTTAGTTGAGATCAAGTACAAGGTCCTGTTTTATTATTACAAAGAAAAAAGAAATCATTTGTTAAAAATTTGGATTATTTGTAATAAAAATGTAGCCTATGGGAACTCTGAACTTTCCTATACCTGTATTGACATTTAAAGGGGTGGTTCAGCTTTGAGTTAACCTTTATTTTAGTATGTTATAGAATGACCAATTCTAAGCAACTTTTTGATTGGCCTCCATTGCTTCTTCTTTATAGTTTTTGAATTATTTGTCTGCTGACTCTCTCCAGCTTTGAAATGGGGGTCACTGACCCCTTCTAAAAAAACAAATGCTTCGTAAGACTAAACATTTATTGTTATTACTACTTTTTATTACTCGTCTTTTTATTAAGGCCTTCTCATGGAGGTGAGAGCTCCAGGCACCCACAGCATCAATAGGTTCCCTTGATTCACCAGCAGTGCTGAGCTCAACTATACAGAAGTGCGAGGAGCATGTACTTTTAATTAATCACAGCAATACGCTATGTGCTTCCCTTTTGTGCATATACAGCTCCGCTAGAGTTTCTCAATGCATCAGAGTGCCTATTTATGGCTCTTTTGGTGCCCTCACAAGTCTATTTATGTTTTACAGCAGGTGTTCAATGAAGGTCTTAAATGTGAATTTTAATATTAACATGTTTTCTATTCCGTCCAGACTAGAATCACCTACTCGCTCTCTGAGCATCGATGCACCAAAAGGAGTTCACATAAAGGCTCAAGCCGGAAACATTGAGGTTCTTTCTCAACAGGACATCAAGTTACAAAGCAGCGATGGAATGGTTTGTACTTTTTGAAAACCTTTTTTTGTTTTACAAAATGTTATGCCAGCAGAATGAAATGTATCCATTCTATGCACTTTCTATTTTGTATAATGGGGCTTGGTCTATTAGGGAATATGATGAAAGTAGCATTAAAGGGGAACTATCGCAGAAATGAAAATTAAAATGTAAGCTTCACCATACTGAGATAAGAGTTTTCTAAATACAATCAATTAGAAATTCTGTACCGTTTCTGAAATAATCAAGTTTATCTTCTATTCCCTCTCTCAGCATCTGTTTCTCTTCATTCTGTCTTCAGGCAAGAATTGGGTGTCAGATATTCATTGACAGTTAGATCCAATATATCTTATAGGGGGGCTCCTTTTGCCTAGAAGATGTATTAGAGCTCACTCTATTAAAATCACCAGACATCATGGGGCAGATGTATCAAGGGTCGAATTTCGAGGGGTTAAATCCCTCGAAATCCGACTGTGGAATAGAATCGAATAGGCAATTCGGGCGGATTTACGTGCTGGTGAATAGTCGAATGGGCGAATATTCGCCCGGCGAATAGGCGCATGATCGAATATTCGATCGAAGGATTTTCATTCGCTTGAATGCCTTTTTATTCGATCAAAAACTTAGAAAACAAGCCTATGGGTGGCGAAGGAGGCAGTCGAAGTATTTTTAAAAGAGACAGTACTTCGACTATCGAATGGGCGAATAGTCACATCGTTTTTGCGCTCAATCTATTCGAATCATTCTACTCAGGCGAATTTACGCCAATTCGATAGTCGAGGAGCACAAAAAACTACTCGAAATTCGAGCTTTTTTCCCTCTATTCATTCACCCAAGCTTGGTGAATGTGCCCCCATGTCTCTCTACATGTAGGATTTGTGCCAAAGGCAGTTATTTTGTTAGATTTTGTTTTTACTGGAATCAGTTATATGAGTGATCTCTAATACATACTCTAATACTGCTAGGAAAAGTGCCCCTCTATAAGTTCTATTGGATCTCAACAGATGCTGAGAGAGGATTAGTGAAGATAAACTTGATTATTTCAGAAACTATGGAGAATATTTAATTGATTGTATTCTTATTTCCGTATGCTGAAGCTTATATTAAATTTTCATTTTCGCCCAGGATATATTTTATTGGTGACTTTTTTACTACATATAACTGTTCTCCTTCGTTTCTGTCGTTGTTGTGTTCCAGCTGGTACTTGATGCCGAAACGGTGCGACTGCCCAAGCTAAGCCTGCCGACTCCTCCTTCTGACTCGCGTCGTAATTCCGGCAGCTCTCAGGAACTTTATGAGATTTGCGTTTGCCCGGACGGGAAACTCTACTTGTCAGTAGCCGGTTATGGATCGACATGCCAAGAGTACAGTCGCCACTGCCAATAAGAACTGACCCTGCCAGGATGCCGACCCCGCTATACATTTTATAGAGTCTGAAGAAGTCCCGCCACCAGCTGAGGATTTTCAGACGCAAGAGGCAACACATGGGTTGTATATTTGTATTTTTAAAACCGCTGACTTTTCAAGAGAAACAGCAATCTTAATATTTTTGTAGCCTATGTAATATAGCACAAGCTAATCCTGACTTGAAAATGTGTTACCACTGATATTGTCTCTGCTGAAGCAAATGGAAAGAACTTTAGCCTGAAGTCCAGCAGTAAATATAAAAATAAATAAATAAAAAATAAAGCCAACGAATCAGGTTGAGTGTAGAATATTTATCTTATAGAAGTGCATTTCATACGAAGGCTGCTTAATTATAGTCACCATGTGCCCATAGGAAAGCACTCCACTATCTTGTGTATATGTAAAAAGCCCACTGTGCCTGATTAATAGCAATAGGTATTGGTAACCAACAATCTGGGTTTGAAATTCCAGGCACCTTTGCAGAATGTGTGCCGAAATGAATAGGGTGCAGACAAGCAACATAATTGATATGGTGACCACCACCAGCTGTTATTTCCATGACTTCATTCAAGAATAGTAACAATGAAAAATAATGTAGGTCAAATGATTTGATAATTAGTTCAGAATTCAGGTCAGTTTCTCTGATTGAAGACTCAGCTCCAAAAGAAGATAGAAGCCAGTTGGCTCAACGCTATTGATAACCCTACACAGTGGAAACAACAGTCTTAAAGAACCAGTAACACCAAATGAAACTTATTCGTTGGACAAGTCATACCAGTTATTTCATTTGTGAGCATGTTCAAATATTTTGTTTGAAGTGGAAGTCATGTATATTATTGCCTAGTGTTTGCTCTGCTGTGTTCATCCAGATTTTATTCCAAGTTCCACCAGTTCACTGTGTCCAACAAGACCTTAAATCATACATAGCACTGGCCTCCCGTAAGCTCTAACTCAATATTACTTTGAATATTTATGGATTTTAAGATATGGATTTATCAATCCAAAAAAAATCTTGAAGAAAAAACTGTCAGTGGGAGGTACAGTATATTTTCAACATTTAAGCTATTTTATTTTCCCAGACTCATTGGGGCAAGTTCACTAAAGGGTGAATTTTTGCACACACACTTCTCGTCAACTTCTCTAGGTGCAAATTCGCTACCACTAAGCTAATTCACTAAAATGTGAAGTTGCATCTTGGCAGCCAAACACTGGTGACGTTTCGCTAGCGTTAGTTCATCTGTGCGAGAATTTCATAGCAAACTTTCGTATTCGTTTCTGGCTAGAGAAACTTCATTAGTACATTGAATAGGGCGGGTACGTAAAGGTCATATATATGTCTTTATTAGAGATGTTGGTGCAAATGCTTGAAGTGGCCACTTATTATTACACATGTCCAAGGAAGCAAAATAAAGACAAAAGAGATCCTCTGATGCTCTAGACATGAGCCCATCCTAAAACATGTTTGCCTGGTCTAAGCTGGAGAAGGAAACACTGGTCGAAAGAGGTAACGTTCTGTAAAAGTCACACTTTAGTGAATTTGCGGAGTAACGATTGTTCGCCTGAGCGAAAATTCGCCAGCGATAGCCTTTTTCACTAGCGAATTGTCCTCTACGTCTGTTAGGAAATTGGCCATCTCCCTGCGGATGGGATTTCTGGCGAATTTTCGTTAGCGATGGCCACTTCTCTCTTTAGTAAATCTGCGATTGCGCTACGTTCCACTGATTTACTCCAAGTTTTTTCCAATCTGAGGTTTTTTTCCCCCTGAAATATGCTAGGGATGTAAAAAAAAAATTAAAAAAAACGTGAACAAAAAATTCATGCTTAATTGTGTGGGGTTTTTTCTATAATCAGTTTTGGAAAATAAAATGTACTTGAAAACTGATCAGTCGGCTTCTCCATGAACATTATGGGGCTATCCTTTTGCTATTGGCAAACTGATCAGAATTAACTCGTATGAATGCATTTAAAACATTTAGCTGTCCTGGTGTTACTGAGCCTTTAACATGGTTTCCTAATTTTGATTCTACAATTCTTGTAATTTCATCCAATGGTCCCATTATTCTAATGCAGGCGTCCCCAACCTTTTATACTTGTGAGCCCCATTCAAATGTAAAAAGAGTTGGGGAGCAACACAAGCATGACATTGGGGGTGCCAAATATGGGCTGTGATTGGCTTATTGGTTGTCCTTATGTGCACAGGCAGCCTACAGGAGGCTCAGTTTGGCAGTATTGTTTTAATGCAACTAAAACTTGCATCCAAGTCAGAAATTCAAAAATAATCACCTGCTTTATTTCTACTGGGAGCAACATCCAAGGGGTTGGTGAGTAACATGTTGCTCACGAGCCACTGGTTGGGGACCAGCCTGCTTGGTTTTTACCGACCCTACTCTATGCAACTCCCCAGGCTATACCCTGTCGTGTGTTGGGTGTCTGTTCCTCAGTGTATAACAGTTTAAAGCATATAGGCCTGCAGGGTATACAGTGTATAGACTGATCATTTCACAGGAGGGAAGAATGTATGACACAGATGGAGAATACAGGACAGAGGGAAAGTGCACTAGGACAGTCATGTATACAAGTTGTGTTTATAGATTCTTCCCACCATATGAATCCTGTTTCACAATTACAATGTATTTTTAAAATGTGCTTTTTGTGCAATAATAAAATATTATCCACAACTTCTCTCTCTCTTTTACTTTGTATTTACCACATCCAATCTCCTCACTCTAGACCAGAGGTTGCCAATGGGGATTGGCACACAAGAAAAGTATAAAACAATTTCCTGCGCATTCCCAGTGTTTCTGAATCAATGAGGGTGTGGTTGAGTAGCATGCCTCCCCCTTAAAATCCTGCCGCCCTAGGCCCAAGCCTTGGTGGCCTTTCCAGAAATCCGGGCCTGGAGTTTGCAGATGTATTGGGTTCAAGCCTGTGTCTTATCTCATGACTAACATATCCTCAGGCTGAATTCACTCCGAATATCGTACTAACATATCCTCAGGCTGAATTCACCCTGAATAATGTACTAACATATCCTCAGGCTGAATTCACCCTAAATATCGTACTCGCATAGTCTCAGGCTTTTTTCCCTCCGAATATCGTACTAACATACCCTCAGGCTGAAGTCACCCCAAATATCATACGAACATATCATCAGGCTGAATTCACCCCCAATTTAGTACTAACAAATCCTCAGGCTGAATTCCCCCCCAAATATCATACTAACATATCCGCAGGCTATATTCACCCCCAATTTAGTACTAACATATCCGCAGGGTGATTTCACCCAGAATGTCGTACTAAAGTATCCTCAGGCTGAACCCTATATTTTTTCCTTTACTTTCAGTTATAGGACAGAGTCATATTAGTTTTGTTTATTGATTTATAGCGATGAACGAATTTTTTTGCAAAGTTTTGCCGCAAAAATGACTTCAATGGGTGAAAAAAAAATCAAAAAAAACTTTGTCGCCTATAGACTTTAATGCTTTTTGGCAAATTTTCGGCAATGAGAAACAGGTCAGATTTGCTCATTACTGTTGATTTATTATATGATTTTGAAAATGCTTTTAGACCAGGCTGAACAAAAGCAGATTTCACCTTAACTACTAGTGTTAGGTTTCTTGCTAATCTTAACATGGATCTAGGACTTACTCTTATGTAATAAAAGGCAATACGTTTGACTAGGTGCAGTAACCCATAGCAACCAATTAGAGTTGACCAGTGAATGCTACCAGGCAATTGGTTTTTCTGGGTTACAGCACCTGGGAAAATTTAGAGGGGGTCAATCAATACTGCAAGTGCTTACCTTGCCCATAGTCAACTGCACAAAAATTCCCATTTGCTCGTTAGGTAATGTTATTGTTAATAAACGCTCCTTCCACTTCCATAATGTTACATTCTTGTCGTTGCCTTCTTTCTGTCCTGAATTTAGCACTATTACAAAAAGTGATGAGACAGAGCCCTGGGGCTACTGCAACCTCTGAACCAAGTAATAGCCCAAGGCACCTCCCCTTTAGACTGCAGTTCTATCTGGAATTGCACTTTGCCGTAAGTATATGACCCCTTGGGGGTTATGTAATAAAAGGCACAAAGTGTGCTCAGGAGCAGTAACCCATAGCCAACCAATAAGCAAAAAGCATTTCCTGGTCTTCCTGTTTAAAAGCAATCATCTTATTGGTTGCTATGGGTTACTGCTCCTGGGCAAACTTAGTCTGGGTCATTTATCAACACTGGAAAAATTTGCCCATGGGCAGTAACCCATGGCAACCAACCAGATTGTTGCATACATTGTTCTTCTTGCAGTTGGCTTTAAAAAGCTAATCACTGATTGGTTGCTATAGGTAACTGCCCATGGGCAAATTTGCCTAGTGTTGATAAATAAGCCTCAGTGACTTTTATTACATATGGGGGTTATTAAGTGTCATATTACAAAATCCAATAAGACAACAGATACCAGCTATGATATGAATCAAGTAGGCAGCAGATCCTTGAATTGCATTATTCCTAAAGGAAGTCTGATCTTTTGCCACCAGTAGCATTGACACCGAACAATCATTCCATAGATGAATCAGGTTATTATTTCATAAAATGGAAAACAAGACCAATCAGTGTAGCAAGCTGGGCAAACAAGGTTTTGAGCTGTATTAAAAGGGGCATAGATTATCTGGTTGGAGAGGACATTCTTCCATTTTACAGAAAGCTGAAAATTTCTCATCTAGAATATGCCATACAGTTTTGGTCTCCAGTGCTCAAATGGGACATTATTGTATTAGAGAGGGTCCAGAGAAGGGCAACTAAGCTGGTAAAAGGTATGGAAAATCTTAGCTATGAGGAAAGACTCTATCAAAATATAACTCACTCCCCTGGGAACCTGTGGCAGCCCATTTCCTGACCCTCCATGCCAGGCAAAGTCCCGCAACTCCTTTGGCAGACAAATAGTCTCAGTCCCTTTTCCCCAAAGAGCACATTTGTCCCCAGTTAGCGCTACCTGCCCCAAATACCTTTCCCACTGGACAAGATATTGGCTCCCACGTGGCAGGCACACAAACAGCCTGTTTCACAAACAGAAGATATGCTGGATCCTTATTCTCTTCTACCCTCCCTAAGGCACAACTCACACACAGAGCTGGCAGGGTCACCTAGAGCTGGAACAGGCATCCACAGTGATAAATCCTTTTATCCAAGGACAGCAGCTTGCTTTATCTTCAGGGTTTAGCTCCTAGCACTGTCTATAGCGCGAGCACGATAACCCTCTTTATTTCTCGTAACACAGCTCTCAGTACTGTCTATAGCGCGAGCCCTCAAATATCTTTCTCTGCAGAACTACAGCTCCCAGCACTATCCATAGCGCGAGCACAAAAGATGTCCAGCAAACACCAAACCGGCATAGTTGAGCTTTCCAGGCTTTTTGAATACTCTGCATCAGGGCTATCGAACTCCCTTTTAGCCCCTTACATCTTTTCATGAGTTCTGTTCACCTTCCTACATGAAAGTGAAAGTAGGAATCCTCCAGCAGTAATGGCTGCAAGCACATGGCAATCTCCTTTTATATAGCACAGCAGTGACACCTTGTGGCTGCTTTTGGGATCAGCCATGCTGCACCAATCAGGAAACTGTATACACCACGAGGCTCCAAATGAAAAGGGGAACTTATGCCTCAGGGTCCCTACATAAGCTTATGGTGGAAATGAGAAAGGGCCCACTGGGGCATGGGACCAATATAACCTCTAAGGTGTGCTCTCATGCACACGCACACAAATTTTGAGGTCAGTACACACAACAAATTGTGGTGCAAACAAAGAATTTTGTGTGAAAACATAACATTTTTTATACATTTTGACCTGAGCACGCATAAGTTTAAAATGTGCGCTTAATAGAATTTATTCACACACATAGCTGAAAAGGAATTAGAGGGAACATGTAAGGAGCAAGCTAAACAGGCAGCAGAGCTCCTATCAGGATCCACATCAGAACCCAGCATTATAGGCCCACCAGTAGATCTATAGATAAAGTTCAGCAGCAACCCCCAGCATCCTCTGAATGCTAGAAAGGTTGAATAGGCAGAGGGAGCAGAATAGGAAAGAATTATCAGCTTCATACAGGCTCCTCACTTAAATTGGGGCTTTTCCCCAGCGTTGCATGAAGGTAGATTTGAGAATCCAGGTAGAGAAGGAGGATTCGCCCTGTTGCACAACTGCACCTCTATATGCAGGAGTCCTTTTGTTGCTCCTTATCTGACATACATCAGATATAATGCTGAGCCTTCTCCTCCCAAGGCCACCATAAGCCATCTCCACTGCCTTTCACTCCAATGCTCTCAGTCTGGGGGTGCACCTGAAGCAGTTTATTAGGGGCTTTTGGTAGCATATTTCCATGTTTTGTGTTTTTTTATGTAGGTTTAAAAAACTTTCACTCATTACAGAATTCATCTACTATTGTAGGTTCTAATAGACCATCTTAACCAGAAGGTTGTCCTTGCTCTACTCCATGATGTCGGGTGGACAGACAATCCCAGGGTCCACAGGATTTTCCCTTGTACCCCAGTTTTTCTGTTCTACTCTGTCCATGGTTTCTCATTTATGAATGGCACAAAGGGTGATTTTAAGCAACACATGCCTGTCACTGGACTGCACTAGGTGCTACAATTAGTGACTGATCCTGAAGTGCAAGCACCTAAAACCTGAGTGTGGCAGTATCAGCCCACAATTCTGTTCTGGGTAGCTTGATAGGATTCTTTTTAAAGAAAATGGACTTCAAAAAGCATACATTATAGAAAATAAAAGATCATAGAGATGCCTTCCCCACCTCTAATCTTGGTACCCACTCAGTAGTGTTACAATACTTTGTATCAAATACTGGCCACAACTGTATATTGAGGGGGTTATTTATAAAAATCCAAATTTTTCTGATTATTTAATTTAAAAAAGTCCATCCACGATTTGACCTTATTTATTATTAAAAAACACGATTTAATCCCATCGGGGAAAAACTAGATAAAATCGTTCGAAAACCGGAATCGCACGATTTTTCCAGATAGCTTTTTTCCAAATAGCTTGATTTTTTTATGGGTTTTTTTTCCGAAAAGCACAAATTTTTGCCCAAAAAAGTCAAATTTTCAGGCTAATTCCTGCGCAGACCACAGAAAATTACAAATAGGATAGGGACCTCTCCCATTTACTTATGTACAACTTCCGCAGGTCTGAGTTGGAGGGATTTTTTTTGGATTCTGACTTTTTGCAGCCCCAGGGTATAATAAATCATAAAAAAATTGCGTTTTTTATCAAATTAATTTTTCATAGTAAAAAAACTTGAGTTTTAGCATTCGGACTTTATTAAACAAAATGGCTGAACTGAGAGATCAGATCTCACTAGAAAAACCTCATATAGACAGATAAATAGACACCATTCTTAAATGAGTTATCTTATAGGTTTAATATACTGTGCAGTGGTAATTATAACTCTACACAAATATCTTAATATTCTGTAGCCTTTCACAAGGTGCAGTCTGAGGATTGCTATGCGTTTGCTGCCACCTACAGATCATTCAATCAAATGTCAGTTAACGGCATCTTCATTTCAGTTGTGAAACCAGTTTGTTTCTTTGGTAAACATTTCAAGACCATGTGTGCAGTAGTAGATGTTTTATGAAGGTCTGGGCAAAACAATTGTAATAAATCTAAATAAAGATGAAATGACGTGCCTTTCCCCTCTCTCTTTCCCTGTGCCCACTGCAGGTGCTTCTGTAAACCAACCCAGCTCTGCTCATTACAATATAAACACAACTTAATATTTCCAAAATACTGCAGGTCTGTATTGGAGTCACAGTGGAGGTTCCAGTTTATCAAGAACTAAAAATATGTGGTTTTTTTCAGTAGGTTTCGGTAACATTCACTGGTTACAGAATTCATTCATTATATAACTTACAGTAAATAAATGGCATACCCAATATAGCTAGTACTTACAACACCTGAGATTCAAGTTGTAAACCCCTGCATTGTTCACACCTCAGCCCCAGACTGTAAACCTCTGCACTGTTCATGTCTCAGACAGACTGTAAGAGCCGTGCTTGCATTTAGTCACTGTACTTAGGGCAATGGCACACCAAGAGATTAATCGCCAGTGATAAATCTCTGTTTCTGCAGGTGACTAATGTCCTGTAAAGGATTTCCCACAGGAAAGAATGTGTGTGCCATACTCTGCCTGCCCTATGCTCCCTGTGTGTGCCATACTCTGCCTGCCCTATGCTCCCTGTGTGTGCCATACTCTGCCTGTCCTATGCTCCCTGTGTGTGCCTACTCTGCCTGTCCTATGCTCTCTGTGTGTGCCATACTCTGCCTGCCCTATGCTCCCTGTGTGTGCCATACTCTGCCTGCCCTATGCTCCCTGTGTGTGCCATATTCTGCCTGTCTTATGCTCCCTGTGTGTGTGCCATACTCTGCCTGTCCTATGCTCCCTGTGTGTGCCATACTCTGCCTGCCCTATGCTCCCTGTGTGTGCCATACGCTGCCTGTGCTATGCTCTCCGTGTGTGCCATACTCTGCCATCCCTATGCTCTGTGTGTGCCATACTCTGCCTGCCCTATGCTCCCTGTGTGCCATACTCTGCCTGTGATATGCTCCCTGTGTGTGCCATGCTCTGCCTTTCCTATGCTCCCTGTGTGTGCCATACTCTGCCTGCCCTATGCTCCCTGTGTGCCATACTCTGCCTGTGATATGCTCCCTGTGTGTGCCATACTCTGCCTTTCCTATGCTCCCTGTGTGTGCCATACTCTGCCTTTCCTATGCTCCCTGTGTGTGCCATACTCTGCCTGCCATACTCTGTACCCTGCGGGACGTGAGCCTGACAGGGTTTGTTCTGGGGTTTGTCAGCTTTTGGAAATAGTTGTTAGGGGGGCCCTAAGGTGCTTAATTATGTGCTGGGGGTGTGTAGTGTTAGCCTCAGGAGAGGAGGTGGCAAATGATTTAAAGGGTATGTTTATGGTATATTTAAGGGTATGACTTACATTTTTCACATATGCGTGATGAGTAATATCCCTGCAGTGAGCACAAAACATTTAGTGGTTTTTTTTGGTGTATTACCACCATTAATCTGGACATGGTCTTAAAAGTTCTTGAGATAACATGGGTGTGGTTTAAATGGGTGTAGTTTAAAAGGGGGAGTGGTCAACTCTGGATTCCATTATTGGCCCTCCACCATGTAGGCCAGAACAACTCTGGCTCTCTGTACCACAGAAGTTAGATAGCAGATGGCAAAAATACTATCAGAATTAACTGTGGTTTCTCCATATCTTATGCCTCTGTACTTGCTACAGTTATTTCATGTATTAGTCATTAAGAAACCTAAAGAGAACAAAGCAATCTGCAGTCTGGCAAGACTCAGCTTGTGGACTGCTGCTAATGACTACACGGCCTACAGTATGTTTTACAGAAATATCCCTGATTATTTTCCTTCAGGACCTCATAAGCTGTACCACAGCCAGGTCACACATTCGTTCCACTCCAGAAAAACATAAACACCCAATTGACAGCTTCACTACCATTCAACTAAACCTCACTTACTATAAAGGAAATGCAAACACAGGGCACTTATTATGGTGGGAAGCCTGTGTCTCATCCGTCGGCATCACCATATCTAGTCCATGTCGATGTCGTAACTAAGGTAATGGGAGCTGCACTTTACACAAACATTGTCTTGTTGAGATGTTCCCAGTACAGGGGACACCTGGTGAAAGAAGAATTTACTCCACCAGTTAGGTGTATTGTCAATACCAATAGTGACGTTTTGGAGATTACTTATTAAAGTCGGAATGCCCAGATTTTTCCAGATAACAGATTTTTCCAGATAACAGATTTTTCTGTAATTTGGATCTTCATACCTGGAGTCTACTAGAAAATCATGTAAACATTAAATAAACCTAATAGGCTAATTTTGCTTCCAATAAGGATTAATTATATCTTAGTTGGGATTAAGTACAAGCTACTGTTTTATTATTACAGAGAAAAAGGAAATCATTTTTTAAAAATTGGATTATTTGATTATAATGGAGCTACTGGGAGTCTCCCATAGCACAAAGCTGCAATTATTAGCACCACCTCATTTGTGGGGTCTCTTATCGCCCACTTTATTATAAGTTACCTTAGGGCATAATCATCTTACTGAGGTCTCAGTCTTTTCAGCAGCATCCATTCCTAACACAAGGTGGAGTCCAAAGAGACACAACCATTTGCTTCCTCCCCTTTTATAGATTCAGGCTTACACTTCCTTACAGTTGGGATAGTTACACTCCTTTCATCCCATACACAAATATACTATAACTTAAAGGAGAACTAACGCTTAACTAAAGAAGTAGGTTAGAAATGTATTTTTGTGCCTCTGTACCAGCCCAAGGCAACCACAACCCTTCAGCAGTAAAGATCTGTGTCTCCAAAGATGCCCCAGTAGCTCCCCATCTTCTTTTCTGCTGATTCACTGCACATGCTCTGTGCTGCTGTCACTTACTGAGCTTAGGGACCCACTCACAATATACAGTACACATAGAATAGAAATGTCACAATTTAACGCTGATATTACAAGTAAGTAATACAGATAATTACTACATGAAACCAGTGCAATTAGCATCAGCATTTAATAATCAGCTTTGTAGCATTAGTTTATATCACAGACCAAACTAATTTTCTGCTTGATAATTTGCAACGACCCCTAAGCTAACCCCTCGGTGCAGATTCAGGGCATCGGAGTACTTGATGGCAGCTAGGCTGGAAAAACAATCCCAATGGGTTAAAGGGGTTGTTCACCAAGTTAACTTTTAGTATAACATAGAGAGTGATATTCTGAGATAATTTGCAATTGGTTTTCATTTTTTATTCTTTGTGGTTTTTGAGTTATTTAGCTTTTTTTCTGCAATTTTCATTTCATTTTAATTATTCAGCGCTTTTCATTTCTTTCGTGTTGGCTAGTGATGGACAAATAAATTTGGCAGGCGCGAATTCACGACGGATATCTCCATTTCACCACCAGCGAATAAATTTGCAAAACTGTAGAAAACATTTGTGCGTGCTTCAGAATAGTCGGGCATCAAAATTATTCGGATGCCCATTGACTTTAAAGCATTTGGACAAAATAGGCGCGCGTATAAAAATTGTCGCGGGCGTCTAAATTGACGCACGTCAAAATTCTTTTGACACCCATTGACTTCAATGCGTTTTGCAAATCTTTCACCGTCAAATTCACAAATTTTTCGGCGAAATGGGACAAATTCGCCCATCACTAGTGTTGGCTCCTGGTTAGAGAAGTTCTTTGATTGTACCAAAGAGGAAAGAATTTACCAACACACTGATATCAGCAGTGACATAAGTTGCAGAAAATATTAGAATCTACAAACCCAATGGGCAATGATGCCTCGGTGAAATGTATCACTGTATTTAAGATGTATACGATTATATCATTTATTTTTTTTTACATTTACCCTGACTAGGTTAGGGGGCCCTCTAGTATTGAATCACATACAATAAGGATTAATTATATCTTAGTCTGGATCAAGTACAAGTTACTGTTTTATTATTACAGAGAAAAAGGAAATCACTTTTAAAAATTTGGATTTTTTTGGATAAAATGGAGTCTATGGGAAATGGCCTTCATGTAATTTGGAGCTTTCTGGATAATGGGTTTTCTGATAATGCATCCCATGTCTGTTTGATTTGTTGGTAGCTTTCCTACTCCTAATATTCATGTTTTTATGGTGTTAGAGTATATCACACTTTTATGCAGTGAGTGTATCTAATGCATGGGCACTGCTATCTGTATTTTATGTATCTGTACCCCTTGCACCATCACCATATATTCATGGGAATACATTTCTCATTTCATGGGAAGTGATGGGCGAATTTATTCGCCAGGCGCAAATTTGCGGCGAATATGCCGCAGGCTAATAAATTTGCGAAACCGCAGTAAAAATTCACAGACTTAAAAAAAATGGACGCTGGTGTCAAAAACTAGACGCCGGCGGCGTTTCGCGAAATTCCCGAAGTGCGCCAAATTCGCCTATCACTATTCATGGGAATTTAAAAATTGTGCCTTAAAAACTCACAGTCATTTTGGCTAACACATTCTGTAATATTTTATTGCTTTTATTAAAAAAAGCAATTCATTAGCAGATATCATCTTTTTTAAAAATAACAATTCATTGAAATCACACTAAGTCATAAAAATACTACAAATTATGCCTTAAAAATACTCCACTTACATCCACAATAATATAAACAAAAAAACTCTGCTGGAAAGACATTTTAGCTCAGCTGAATTCATTTTTCTTGGCCTTATTGCACTGGCCAAAATAATGGGTAATAATTTGTTCCAATATTCAATGAGTACATGCACCACTAAGTACATTTCTACTACTAATTTCACTTAATTGATGAGCTTAGACTTTGCTATAGGTCAGAAATATTGTTGGGAGAAAGTTAGAATGTTAGTGATGCATATTATTCTGCCACTAGGCGGCACTACAGTTCCATATATTCTTAACGGGGTGGTTCGCCTTCCAGTTAACATTTAGGAGCAGATTTACCAATGGTCGAAGTGAATTCGAGGGAATTTTCGAAGTAAAAATTTACTTCGACTTCGATTCGAAGTAAAAATCGTTCGAATGTTCGACCATTCGATAATCGAAGTACTGTCTCTTTAAAAAAACTTTGCCTTCAATACTTCGCCAAATTAAACCTGCCGAAGTGCTATGTTAACCTATGGGGACCTTCTACAACCATTTTCTAAGTCTTTAGAGGTCGACAGAAAATCCTTAGATCAATCGCTAAAATCGTTCGAATTGCTCGATTCGAACGATTTAATCGTTCAATCGAATGATTTTTATTCGTCCGCAGGATTGCAAAATTTGTTGAAAAAACTTTGAATTCGATATTCGAATTCAACCCTTGTAAATCTGCCCCTTAGTATGTTATTGAATGGCCCATTCTAAGCAACTTTTCAATTGGTCGTCATTTATTTTTAATTATTCTTTTCTTCCCCATAGGCTAAAATTGAGTTCGGTAGCTTTTAGATGGTGAACTAGGGGGTCGAAGTTTTTTCTCAAAGAGACAGTACTTCGAATGGTCGAATAGTCGAACGATTTTAAGTTCGAATCCTTTGATTCGAAGTCGTAGTCGAAGGTCGTAGTAGCCCATTCGATGGTCGAAGTAGCCCAAAAAATACTTTGAAATTCAAAGTTTTTTTACTTCAAATCCTACACTCGAAGTTAGTGAATCGGCCCCGATATATTGCCCTGAGTCGTAAAATGGAATAAAGAAGTTATTTCTCATAATATATAGAAATATAACCAGAATATATTCTTTAATACATAAAAAAAGGTATGGTTGTGCTCGCTTTTAAGTTTTAAACCAAAATTTTAAATTTCAGGTGTGGCGCAATGAGGCGGTGACCACAAAATTCATACAGACAAAGGGTCCTCTGCACTCACCCATTATTAATATATATTGGACATAAAGGGGATTATTTATCAAAATTTAAAATAATTTTCGGTTAAATAGTCTGAACAAATCCGCACCGATTTTTTACCCCTAATTTATCAATACATTTTTCTTGTGCGCAAAAAAAAAATTCCTGTGCGAGAAAAAAAATCAATAAAATTGTAAAAAATTCGAATCATACAATTTTTTCAGATTTTTGCCTGAAAACCATAAAATCTTCGGATTATTGCATGAAACCCAGTGCAGATCAGAATATCTTTGGGACTTTTCCTATTGACTTCTGCATGAACATTGCAGGTCTGAGTTGGAGGACTTTTTTATTCTGATTTTTAACAACCTTGGGTTTAATACATTTTCAAAAATTCTAGTTTTTTTTTTCCCACTAAAAATTCGGGATTCATAGTAAGAAAAAACTTGAATTTTTGGTATTTTTGGCAATAACCCCTAAGCATAAAAGCCTTTAAATTAGGGGGCACATTTACAAAGCTCGAGTGAAGGATTTGAATTAAAAAAACTTTGAATTTCGAAGTGTTTTTTTGGCTACTTCGACCATCGAATGGGCTACTTCGACCGTCGGCTACTACTTCGACTTCGAATCGAACGTTTCGAACTAAAAATCGTTCGACTATTCGACCATTCGATAATCGAAGTACTGTCTCTTTAAGAAAAACTTCGACCCCCTACTTCGGCAGCTAAAAGCTACCGAAGTCAGTTTTTAGCCTATGGGGAAGGTCCCCATAGGCTTGCCTGCGTTTTTTTGATCGAAGGATATTCCTTCGATCATTGTATTAAAATCCTTCGAATCGTTCG
Organism: Xenopus laevis; assembly: GCF_017654675.1. Lineage (NCBI taxonomy): Eukaryota > Metazoa > Chordata > Amphibia > Anura > Pipidae > Xenopus > Xenopus laevis. The sequence goes on along the minus strand of NC_054374.1, from coordinate 149,014,839 downwards.
ATTCGAAGAATTTAATCGTTCGATCGAACGAATAATCCTTCGATCGTACGATCGTAGGATTAGCGCTAAATCGTTCGACTTCGATATTCGAAGTCGAACGATTTTAGTTCCTAGTCGAATATCGAGGGTTAATTAACCCTCGATATTTGACCCTTAGTAAATCTGCCCCTTAATGTTGGTATGTTATTGAATGGCTAGTTCTAAGCAACTTTTCAGTAGGTCTTCATTATTTATTTTTTACAGTTTTTGAATTATTTGCTTTTTTATTCAGACTCTTATTCTACAACTTTTGAATGGGGGTCACTGACCTCATCTAAAAACCAGATGCTCTGAAATGCTACAAATTATTATTTTTTGTTGTTATTGCTACTTGTTATTACTTGACTTTCTATTAAGCCTCTTTCATATTCATATTGCAGTTTCTTATTCAAATCCATGCATGGTTGTTTGGGTAATTTGGACCCTAGAAACCAGATTGCAGAAATGGCAAACCGGAGAGCTGCTGAATAAAAAGCTAAATAACTTAAAATGCACGATTTATAAAAAATGAAAAGTAATTGCAAATTGTTTCAGAATATCACCCTCTACATCATACTAAAAGTTAATCTATAGGTGAACAACCCCTTTAAGCTACTAAAAATTCTCTCCCATTTAAATCCCCTGAGTTAGAGTCCTGCAGCGGGTCAGGTACTCATGGGTTACCCGCAAAAACCTGCGGTACCCTGCGGGTTGCAGGATGACGTTTCGGGAGTGGGTATAGACGTGGGTCGGCGGTTCTCCTGGTTTGCAGGTCTTGGGTCGGGTCGCGGTCTTCTCAATAGCGAGTTTTACTGCCTTTTTTCTGATCACGCCTACTTCTAATGATGTCACTTCTGGTTACAATGACAGCACTTCCTGTTTCTTGATGGTCAGCGGGTCGCAGATCAGGTTGCAAATAAAGTACTTGCGGGTCGGGTAGCGGGTCCAATCGTATAAGTATGCAGGTTGCGGGTCCAGGTTGCAGGTCGGGTTTGGGTTTAACAAACTGGTTCCACGCAGGACTCTACCATGAGGAACTCTTGTCTTTGTTCTTTAATATGTATATATTTGTATAATCATATCAGAGCTGTCAACTCTCCCAAGTTACCCAATTTTACCAACTGTTCCCCTGGATTCTGGGGTTAAAGATGATTCCCTGTTCTCCCGTTGAATGGTGACGGCGCAGGTGCAGATCTATAACTGCGAAAGGGGCACAGGTTGATTGCATATGCAAATTAGGGGCGGGGAGGTAAATCGTGTGACTTTTTGTCACAAAACAAAGAAGTAAAACATTTTTTTCCTTCCCACCACTAATTTGTATATGTAAATTAGGCTTCGGTTCGGTATTCGGCCGAATCTTTCGCGAATTATTCTGGGGTTTGGCCAAATCCAAATTTGGTGCATCCCTAGAACACACTGAGCAGATCTGCTTCTCTCAGTCTGCAAAAATACTCAGGCTGACAAAAACCCGAGCCTTCAGCCTGTGTGCCCATAGCCTAACATGTTTTGTTGACTTCTTAGAGATAAATTCAGATATGAAAGGTGGGGCAGAGTTGGGCAGTCCTTTGAATGTCAGGGTTATACATTTGAACTTTTCCTGAAGAGTAGAAGAAGTCAGCGAGGAACTGGCAAAGTGGCAATGCCAATGTAGGGACAGCTGCTAAGAGTGTGCCACAATAAGGCTGGCAGCATTTATTGTGGGCTCAAAGGGGTATTTCACCTTTACATTAACTTTTAGTATGTTTTAGAATTAAGCAACTTTTCAATTGGCCTATATTTTTTATTTTTACAGTTTTTGAATAATTTGCCTTCTTCTTCTGACTCTTTCCAGCTTTCAAATGAGGGTCACTGACCCCATCTAAAAAACAAATTTTCTGTAAGGCTACACATCTAGAGGCACATTTGTCAAATGTCGAATTTCAAAATTCATGTGAGTTTTTAAAAACTCCCCTAAACTCCCATAAATTCGAAATTCGACCAATCGAAATGTATTTAAAAATGAAATTTTTTAAACTCGGATGAATAGAATTGACCCGAAAATTTAAATCGAATCTATTTGAATCTTAAAAACTCGTTAGGAAGGCTGCGTCTCCCATTGACTTAAACAGCAATTCGGCAGGTTTTAGGTGGCGAACAGTCGAATTTGAGTTCTTAAAGAGTATAATAAATCTCAAAAATCTAATTCAAATTTTTTAAAAAAAACTCGAATCTAATTTGAAAAACTCCCTAGTCGAATTTGACAGTTTTGACCGTAAAAAAACTTCAAATTTCAAATTCAAATTTTCAATTTGACCCTTGATAAATTTGCCCCTTATTGTTATTGCTACTTTTTATTACTCCTCTTTCTATTCAGGCCCTCTCCTGCTCATACTCCAGTCTTCTTTTCAAATTAATGCATGGTTGCTAGGTTAATTCGGACCCTAGCGACCAGATTGCTGAAATTTCAAACTGGAGAGCTGTTGAATAAAAAGCTAAACACGTCAAAAACCACAAATATAAAAAAAATAAATAAAACCAATTGCAAATGGTCTCAGAATATCCCTCTCTGCATTATATCAAACGTTAAGTCAAAGGTTACAGTAACGCACCCGGGCCCTGGTGCGGGAAGTGCAGCCGGGGCCCCCACCCCCTCCGTACGTGAGTTTCCGCCCGGAAATGCGGCAGTGCACACCCGGATCGGCGGTGCGCACCCGGAAATCGTTGGCGCGCGAGCTGCCGGGGGGGGGCCCTGAGGGGGTGCGGGCCCTGACCCAATCGCACCCCCTGCTCCCCCGGTAGTTCCGGCACTGAAAGGTTAACAACCCCTTTAAGAGAGGTCACAGTCTCTGAAGGGGAAGGCCAATGAATAGAGAGTTCAATAAGTGTAATGATAAGAGACCACATAAGGATATAGGTGAAAGTGACATAATTTATTTATTGGTTGGATATGAGGAGTGAAGGACAGGGCAGAATGAAGGATAAGCAAGGTCGGACTGGTGCCTTCAGGGCCCACCGGGGCTGCACAGCTAAGGGTCTTTGTGGAAATTCCTGGGGGTCCCCTCTGAACGCTAAATTACCGGCATGTGCAAATAAACACGCCAATACACAAACACGAAAACCGCATGCACAGAAAATGCCAAAAGATGCCCATGCACATAAAAGCGCAAAAGCAGGCCAGCAACAGGGGGCCAGGTCCAGGCAGATGAGGGCCATAAGGGCCAGGGCCCACCGGGTTTTTTTCCAGTGTCCCGTCGGCCCAGTTCGACCCTGAGGATAAGTCCAAAGCACTCGGCATAGGGGGAGACACAGTGATATTGGAGTTGTTAAAATAGACACTTTTGGGATCTTATGGGTGTTGGATGGTGGGGTAAAAACAACAAAAGCTGCCCCTCTGCAAACTCTTTGTCAGATTTGTACAGCTAACCCGTAAGAATGAAAGAGTTATTTCTGTCTCACTGCCTGATAAACCTAAGCTGTGAAGTATAAAGAGGAATGAACAATGTGAACCCAACCAGGATCAGTGGAATCATTCATGCCTTGAAACTTCCTTTTAGATAGAAAGAGAGATTATCACCTCATCTCACGCTCTACTAGTATGTTTACTCAGCCAAGGCCAACTGGTGTTTATTCTCACCGGAATAATAGGTCACCCAGACCATGTGACCAAGAAATGGAACCCGTCCCGAAATATCTGATTGTTTCCCTGCAGAAAGCAGAAAAAGATCTGTTCTGATTAGATACACATATACCAACCCATCCCAACTAATAAACATTATTTTGATGCTCTGGGAGTAAAGGAATATAAGAGCATTAAGCAAAGTAAGTCTGAGCTTGGCATCACTGCAGTAAGATCTGATTGGAACTCGCACAGATTTTCTAAAGCCGCACAGAATGTGTAAACTGTGCTTTTGGTTGCTAGGGTCCAAATTACCCTAGCAACCATGCATTGATTTGAATAAGTGACTGGAATATGAATAGAAAGATGAATAATAGAAAGTAGCAATACCGTTACATTTGTAACTTTACAGAGCATTTGTTTTTTTGCTAGGAACAGTCAGAGGAAGGCATATAAATAAACAATAATGAAGACCAATTAAAAAGTTGCTTAGACCACCAATTTAAAGGATTGTTCACCTTTAAGTTAAATTTTAGTATGTTATAGAATGACAAATTCTAAGCAACTTTTTGATTGGCCTTAATTTTTTCTTTTAATTATTTTTCTTCTTCTTCAGACTCTTTCCAGCTTTCCAATGGGGGCACTGAGCCCCATCTAAGAAACAAATGCTCTGTAAGGCTACAAATGTAAGGCGTGATCCTTCCATAGGCTGATTACGAACGAAAACAGAACTTCTATGGAAGGATCACTCCGCCCCCAGCGTCACTGAAGCAATAAAGAAGATCCGTTAATACTGTCAGCAGGTCGGCTGCACATAGGTCCGCGGTAGTGATGTGCGGGTCAGGTTTTTACCGAACCGCACTCTCCTGAAGCCACCCTCCCTTTACCCGCCTACCGGCTTCCTTTTATAGACCCATGTCGACCCACCCTGCCGATGACATCACAAAAGGGGCGGGGCAAGCAGGCACAGCATCTATAAAAGAAGAACCCAGAAGTAGGAAGCCAGTACTGCAACGTGGCAAAGTGAAGTAAGAGGTCGGCCTGAACCCGCCCGACCCGCGGATGTCGGGACGGCCTGCACATCACTAGTTCGCAGAGATGGGGGCGGCTATGAGGGGAACTATTCAAGGTGCAGCAACTACTTGATACTGACAAGTTCCTATGATTTTTATAGGAACATGTATTTTTTTAATAGTCATCTTTCTATTGCTATGGTAATTCGGACCCTAGCAACCAGATTACAGAAATTGCAAACTGGAGAGCTGCTGAATAAAAGCTAAATAACTCAAAACCATATATAATAAATAATGAAAACTAATTGCAAATTGTCTCAGGATATCACTCTCTACATCATACTAAGGGGTAAATTTACTAAGCGGCGAAAATTTGCCAGTGATGGCTTCGCACCCATCGCAACACTTCGCCAGGTGAAAATTCGATCAGATAACGTTAATTTACTAGGCGCCGAACACTGGCAAATTTTAGCTAGCGTTACATCGGCAATGCGAGCAAATCAAAGTGAAGATGCGCTACCGTTCAATTCTGCCTAGCGCAACTTCGTTAGAGGTCTTCGCTCAGGCTAATTTGCATACGGCAGCAAATACATTACATTACACAAGTCCAGGGAACCTTAGTAAAGAAAATAGAGTTGTTATAATGCCCTACACATGAGCCCAGTGTATAGTTTATGTTCCATATGTTAGGAAATGTATGGGGGAACCCGGTTACCCAAAAAAAAATTTAAGGACTTTTGCAGCCTATCACTCTGAAAAAAGGACATTTTTTCCACTAAAAAATATGATGTAAGTAACAGAAGATTGAGGAAGATCAATGCACTTCGCCTGGTCTGAGGTGGCAAAGGCAAGTCTGGCAAAAGAGGTTACGTTCAGTAAAATCCGCATCCTAGTGAATTTGCGGAGTAACGTCCATTCGAAAGAGTGAAAATTCACCTGACATTAGAGTGCGAATCACCGCTAGCGTCAATCTTTTTCGTTAGTGAATTGATGCCTGCACCCGTTAGTAAATCAGGGAAGCCCCTGAAAACGGTAACACTGGCGAATCTTAGCCAGCGTTAGTCACTTCGCCCTTACGTAAATCTGCCCCTAAAAGTTAATTTAAAGGTAAACAAACCCTTTAAGTATCTGAAGGATGCCATGGAATAGGCTTGCAGTGTTATATTAATAATTATCAAATCCTTCGAGGCCTTAATGGAGACTACAGCAGTTACATTCTTAAAATAGCTATATTGTCTTAAATTTGGAATCTCTGAGAACTGGCATTTACGTGGCCAAGTAATCTTGGATTTAATTTCCTGAATATCATGTTGCCCTGTGGCTTGTGGTGACATTGCTCTGTGTGGCCTGGCAATTGTGCAAAATTCTCTCCTCACATTTAAGTTGCATTGAAGCGTGAGTGTCCTTTAATGTGGAAAACCACACAAATAACATAAATCTCTTATGTGTTAAATGGAATATTTTCAGGAACGTGGGATTATTAATGATTGTCTGAAAACCCCTCACATATAAAAATATTGCAAAAACTGTTGTGGGCCCTTGATGTGCTTTCAGTTAATCCTTCACATAAAAGAAGTTTTGCTTTTTCTATGTTGTACACATAGGGGGTTATTTATTAAAGTCCAGTTTTTTCTGGTTGGAGTTTTAAAGGGGAAAACACCATTTTTTAAGAAAAAAAATCTCAAATTTTTCAAGATTTATTAAACCCTGAGGCTGCTAAAAGTCTGAATAAAAAAGAACTCCATCTCAAACCTGCCGAGGTCATGAAGAAGTCGATGGCAGATGTCCTGTTTACAATTGGAAGATATCATGATCTGCTCTGGGTTTCGTGTAATAATCCGAAGAATTAGTGGTTTACAGACCAAAATCCCGAACCGAATCCTGGATTCGGTGCATCCCTAGTTTTCTCCAGACATTACATAACATATGGAACATTAATTTTACAGTGGGCTCATGTGTAGGGCATTATATTAACTCTCTTGTCTTTATTAAGGTTCTCTGGACATGTATAAGAAAAAGTGGTAACTTCAAGCATTTACACCAACATTTATAATAAAGACCTTCATACAACTTTAAATGACTCGCCATATGCAAATTTACCTAAGCATGAAATGCTCACACAGCTGAACTAACGCTAGAAGAAAGTCACCAGCGTGCAACGCCCGGGACGAAACTTTGCATTTTAGTGAATTAGCGTATTCTAATGCAAAGTGGTGCGACGGGTGTGAAGCTGACGCTGGTGCAAATTTACCCGTTAGTGAATCTGCCCCATACAATTTAAAGGCACAACAGGTTTTTTTTGTGCATAATACCTTTATTCTTGCCTATTCATTAACAATGATAACAGTACGAGTACGGGGCTGTTTCCCAACCTATGAGTAATAATTATATCTCAGGTGGGATCAAGTACAAAGTACTGTTTTGTTATTACAGAGAAAAGGAAGTAGTATCATTGTGTTCTTGTTATGGAACTTCCCCTTTTTTTACTAATTGTAATTCTAACTTGAGATTTCTCCTTGCCTTCAACATGGAGTGTCTCTCACTTAGTTCCTTTCTTCTTCTGACTCTTTGTAGCTTTCAATTGGGGGTCACTGACCCCACCTAAAAATAAAGATTCTGTAAGGCTACATATTTATTGCTATTGCCACATTTTTTTACTGTTCTTTCTATTCAGGCCTCTCCTATTCATTTTACAGTCTCTTATTCAAATCAGTGCAGGGTAACTGGGGTAATTTGGACCCTAGCAACCAGATGGCTGAAATTGCAAACTGGAGAGCTGCTGAATAAAAAGCTAAATAACTCAAAAACCACAAATAATAAAAAATAAAACCAATTGCAAATTGTCTCAGAATATCACTCTCTACATCATACTAAAATGCTTTCAGCTAAAAGAATGTTGTGTGTGGAACAGAGCATTGTCTGCACTCCTGTGAATAAATATGTGTATTTACATTTACACGTCGTTCAGACTTTATATGTACGAGAATTGTTTGAAGAGCCAACTCACAATGATGTATGTGTGTACAGCTTAAGCAGCTTTAGGAACAGCACTTCACCTGTGAGCGTAATAACATCTTAGGTTTTTGTTTAAGATTATCTTTGGCATTGAGGTTGCTTGAATTAATAACTAGCAGGCAACCAGTACATATTAAGTTTACCAAAAAAATTTGCCAGGTGAATATATTTTCTATTTATATGTACCTATTTATTAAATGACAAAAAGGGGTCTCCACACCATGGAGTCATAATTGCAAGCAATATCAGTGTATACGTTGCTGTAGCTGTAATACTGGATTTGTTGTGTTCTACTAACTCTTTGACATATCCTTTCCCAGAGCACTGGTATCAGTGGTGCATTCTGCATTGGAATGGTGAAGAGCAAAGTGCTCCTGGTTGCTAGAGGGACAGGCAGTAGGTACAGAGCTACTTAGCACCTTGTACACACTGATGCTCCAAACTTGGGTTTCCTGGATAACAGATCTTCATACCGAAAGTCTACTAGAAAATCATGTAAACATTAAATAAACCCAATAGGTTGGTTCTGCTTCCAATAAGGATTGATTATATGTTAGTTTTGATCAAGTACAAGCTACTGTTTTTATTATTACAGAGAAAAAGTAAATTATTTTTTAAAATTTGGATTATTTAATTATAATGGAGTCTATGGGAGACAACCTTTCTGGATCAAAAATCCCATACCTGTATGTGTATATATATATATATATATATATATATATTTTTTTTTTTTTTTTTTTTTTTTTTTCTACGAGACTGGAGCACTCATGTATTCAAAGAGCAGCTGCCTGGGTGCAGTATTCCAAACTTAAGTAAACCAAATACTGTACAAAAACCGCACTCACAGGGCTTCTTAAAGGTGCAAAAAAGAATTCTGTTTATTTCGACGTTTCGGCTTCTGTACTGGAGCCTCAGTACAGAAGCCGAAACGTCGAAATAAACAGAATTCTTTTTTGCACCTTTAAGAAGCCCTGTGAGTGCGGTTTTTGTACAGTATTTGATATATATATATATATATATATATATATATATATATATATATTTACATAGATGGATAAGCACAGGAGTCTGTTTTACTTTGAGATACAATATTTACTAACAAGGGTTAAACATTGCAGTGTTAATGTTACACTATGGGGGGGTATGTGCAAGTCTCTCTGTCAGTCACATACACAACCTAAAGCAATAAGTGATTGGTGCAGGACTGTATAAGGGGCAGACTCATTGGAATTGATCATTTACAGGCAGAACCATGGCAAAATATACATCTGGTTAGTATTTGAAACCTCTTTATTTCACAAATAATAACATTGATAGAGGGAAAAAAGCTGTTTTTAGGAACATCGGGATAAATTTTTGATGTAAAATCAAGGAAAATGCACCCATTCAAATACATTATAAATTGGTGGGACCACAAATAAAAAATGTAAAATGCGGGAAAACTTAAAATCAGGGTACTTAAAATCGAGGTTTCACTAGCTTGGGTCATCAAGCCCACCAATATCTGATGTCGAACATTTTATGGTTTTTACAGATGATATAAATATACTATAAGATGCAGATTTCTGTTCCTCCTTCACCATCACTATTATGTAGAAGTATTATGGTATGAAACCAGTCCTGAGTTCTACACAATTGGTATCAGAAATGAAAGGTGAGAGTTGGCTAATCAGTCAAACTGTCTGTTCCACAATAAGCTTCCTTCAATTAAAGCTGAGTCAGTGCTAAAAATAGCTTAAAGGGATACTGTCATGGGAAAAAAAATTTTTTTCAAAATGAATCAGTTAATAGTGCTGCTCCAGCAGAATTCTGCACTGAAATCCATTTCTCAAAAGAGCAAACAGATTTTTTTATATTCAATTTTGAAATCTGACATGGGGCTAGACATTTTGTCAATTTCCCAGCTGCCCCATGTCATGTGACTTGTGCTCTGATAAACTTCAATCACTCTTTACTGCTGTACTGCAAGTTGGAGTGATATCATCCCCTCCCTTTTCCCCCCCAGCAGCTTAATAACAGAACAATGGGAAGGTAACCAGATAACAGCTCTCTAACACAAGATAACAGCTCCCTGGTAGATCTAAGAACAACATTCAATAGTAAAAACCCATGTCCCACTGGGACACATTCAGTTACATTGAGAAGGAAAAACAGCAGCCTGCCAAAAACCATTTCTCTCCTGAAGTGCAGGCACAAGTCACATGACATGGGGCAGCTGGGAAATTGACAAAATGTCTAGCCCCATGTCAGATTTCAAAATTGAATATAAAAAAATCTGTTTGCTCTTTTGAGAAATGGATTTCAATGCAGAATTCTGCTGGAGCAGAACTATTAACTGATTCATTTTGAAAAAATGTTTTTTTCCCATGACAGTATCCCTTTAAGGAGAATAAGCAGTACAGCAAATAGTAGTATATAGTGTAGTATATTTGTATTTCTTTTTTGGTCTTATTCAGCCCGCTTTCCAAACTCTCAGTTACACAGAGTTCACATACACAGCACGTTCATGTGGCTCGCATATGTGGTAGTATTAAATCACCAACTATGGTTTTGGTGGGTACTCACAAGCGTTTATTAATAATCTGTGCCCATCAAATTAGGTCCAATATCCACCTGCAATTGCAGTGCCCCAACCAGCGTGCCGCGTGTTTCTCTTCCAGGTGCCTGGTAATGACGTTGGATGCTCACTCCTCGTTCTGCCTGGCGCGTTTTGTCGGAGACCCGACTTCCTCGGAGGCCTTTGGGTAAATTGTTTGACTTTTGAATTGTTCCAGAATAAGGCCACGTATGGCCTGCTTAAAAAAAGATACTGAAGGAGAATAAAGCCTGTTATACTGTGGACCTGTCCAAAGGACTCCCCCCCAAACTAAACTGCCCCCCTTAAACTGCCTTATTTGATGTGCATGGCAGATTAGACTTGGTGGGCTCCATCTAAGGGCTATTCCACACGGGGAGATAGCGATGCGTTTGCGGTCACGGCGACAAAGCGCCGCGACCGGCGCAGGCGACAGTTTTGTATGGGCGCCTATGTAAAAACGCCTGTGCTAACCACACGAGGCGATGCGCTTTTCAACAGTCGCCTGAAAATGCCTCGCCAGGCTTTTTCAGGCGACTGTTGAAAAGCGCATCGCCTCGTGTGGTTAGCACAGGCGTTTTTACATAGGCGCCCATACAAAACTGTCGCCTGCGCCGGTCGCGGCGACTGTCGCGGCGCTTTGTCGCCGCGACCGCAAACGCGTCGCTATCTCCCCGTGTGGACTAGCCCTAAAGGGCCAGTTTAGAGGGTCCTGAATTGGGACACCTTTAAAGTGGGGCAAGGTATTATAACAGGCTTTTGGTTGCCTTTAAATCATGTTACCGGTAAATCATTCCTGGATATTGCCATGCACAATGACAAAAGAAACACGCATTAGCTGAGTTAAATCAATCAGGGAACATTCATAGTTTATTCCAAATAATAAAGATGTATAATCGCTGCAATAACACAACCCTTCCACCACAGTCAGAGATTTCTTCTGTGCAACACATTTATCAGTGGCTGAAATCAAAAACAAGACGTTTGCGGAATGGCGGAATGGTGCACAGATGGGATCTGAATGTCTCAAACTGGGTACAGAGCTAAAAGTATGCATTTTTTAGATAACGTTATTATAGGCATGTAAAGCTCTCTCTGTAGCTAGCTAACATAAGTGCCCTACCAGTGAAGGTGGGTGAGAGCTCAACACGCATGTCCTTCATAATGGAAAATTCATTTTTTGCATGCCCACTGTAGCATAGCCTGTGAAGTGCAATGTTCCAGAGAAAGGGCTGCGATAGATGGATAGACACAAGTGATGGAGCGTTAAGGGGCCTCTTCAAGCACTATTCACATATCACTTACACCTACTGTATCTGATGGTCAGTGCAAGGTGTGCTCTGCTAAAAAGTACTTATCTCCATGGTCTGCAGATAGTAACAACATTCAACAGGGTTACCCTTTTACAAATAGGGGAAACTTCAGAGTATAGAGTTTGTGAGGTTGGGACTTTCATAGACTTCTGGCCCCACGGGAGGTATTTTAGATTTATTTTTAGATTTATAGTTTGAATACACACATTCCAAATGGTCCAATAGTGATTAGGAAGCCTCTTGTTTCTTTTGAGTGATGTTATGTTGAAAACATATGCTGTGCACCCCCTCAGGGCCACCTGGCAGCCCATGCGCCACTAAAATGTGGGCAGTACGGAGGGGGGCGGGGGCCCGGCTGTGCGTCATGCACCAGGGCCCGCCCCCCTCTAGTTACGGTACTGGACACCACCTCTGATGAAGTGTCAAAGAGAGGCATGAAATGCATCAGGTGATGCACATCAGAAGTTTTTGCCATTTTATGGTATCTAATCCTTTTTTTTAAATTCTGTATTCATAAAAGTTGAGAAATGGGAGTGGAGGGTCCTTTGGATTGTGTGCCAGAGGGGTTATGTGATACAGCTAAGCAGTAAGGAGAGCATCGCTTGTTTTCATGCTGCTTATCCATACAGGCCATATACCACCCAGATGCACACATTTCTTAGGGTCAGGCCACACAGGGCGTTTTGGGGAGATTTGGTCGCCTGGCGACTAATCGGCACGTTTTTGCTGCGACCAATCTCCCCAAATGCCTTCCCTGACTCTGCGTAAAAAAACGCCGGCGCTAATCACATGCGGCGGTTCGTTTTCTGAAATCGCCTGAAGTTGCCTCACAAGGAAACTTCGGGCGATTTCGAAAAACGAATCGCTGCGTGTCATTTTTTCATCTTAGCTGCCGCAGATTCAGGGAAGGCGTCCTGTGACACCCTATGTGGACTTACCCTTAATGAAAGTTTAATTTCAGAAAATGCTTGGGTGCAGAAAATCCCTGTGTACAACTCCCTATTTGACCTAGTGTTAATACAGGGCTCCCTTAGACAGGAAAGGCCGGAAAAACAGTATACCATATTATTTCAAACTGATACTGTGTTTTTCAAACTAAAAAGTGCTTCAAAACAATGTGCAATATGTATATAGGCTTACCTTCTTGGGAAAATGTGGGAAAATAATTTCCCTTTTTTCTGTTTACTTGGGAGAGTCCATTTCCTGGTATGTGACAATTTCTATTTCCTTCCTGGCAAAAAGCAGCCTCCCTGTCTTGCTTTATGGCAACGATTCTGGTTGGAGATAAAAAAGGCTTATCCTAGGCAGAGTAAATAGAAATATAAAGATATCATATTTGTACCTATAATCGCATCTAATGTGACAGAAAATAGCACCGTGCTATTAAAGCTTGTTTATAAAATAAAATAGGATTATAAGTAAAGGGTTGATTATGTTTTGACAGTATCCCTTTAAGCAGTAATTCTAGTTCTGTCGTGCACTGAGGTGACTGGCAGATAAAATAACCATTCCTACTGTGCAGACATTCTCTGATTAGGTAAAGGGCTAAATTACAGAGGCAAACTGTGAGCATACTTAGTTTTATTCAGGGAAACAGAATACTGAATATTTTTTTCTGGGTGCAGCTAAGTTTCCATGCGACTGTGGAGAATGCGAGCTAAGTTCCACGAAACGAGTTTTCTTAGAACAAATTGAAATTCTTTTTTTTTTTTTCTTGTTCGCCCTTTTACATTCCTCAGAGATTACCAAAGCATTGCAGGAGGATCCCGCATCCCGAGGGGTTCATTTGTCAGGGGCCTGCAGGTTGCACAGAGACAGAATGAGCTATGGGAAATGGGCCCACAAGCTGCAGGAATATCTCTCACCAGTCCTGTAGCATTAAATGATGTCATGGGATCTGTCTCTCCATGAGATGAAAAGGATTAAGAGGAACCCGCTGGCATTAGGCAGGTTTCCAGAACATAATCCCCAGTGCGGCTTAAGGACCTCAGATACCACTGGTTGGGAAAGGGCACTTTTGTCATTTGAAATATTTTCTCATTAAAAAAAAGGGAGATGGAAATTGTTTAGTACATAGGATCCGTGCATAAATAAATAGCCGCAAGCAACCTGAAATGCTACTGTAGTAGTTAGAAGAAACATCATTTTGTGCTCAGATTACATTGTTTGATGTTGAGCAAGTGATCATTACTCAGATTACAGGCAGTTGGTGTTGCTCCGTGCATATACTTTGATGTGTTATTTTCTGAATTTAAAAATTGTCTGGGCTTGAGCTTTAACCCCTTGGGTTTCTACTGGTTTCTATAATGTTAAGATTTCAGTTTTCTTCCAAGAAGACAGTAAAGTACTTGTGGTCGTAGAATTAAAAATTAGAATGTTATTTTCAGCTTGCTGATCACTTTCTGGTAATTGTGTATATTGCAGCTACTGACCATTGTTCCATGATAAAAAGTAGAAGACAAAAGACCTCCCTCCATGAGAAAGTCCCTAAAAGTTTTGGGAAGGGCCCCTGTACCTGCTGCCAACCACAACCACATTGGTTCAAAAACACTGGGGATGCGCAGAAGATACAATAATTTTGTAAATTTCCTGTGCCCAATCCACATTGCTCCAGTCCCGATTATGAAAATTTGAATGAATGAAGGGGGGACACAGGCGATGAACGGCAGAGGGCCTAGGGGCACCTGCTATGTAGCTAATAAAGGACTACCGGCTGTAATAATTAAGGAATCTATAAGCAACGAGGTAGCACTTCCCAACTGGACAAAACCATCAATTATTTAAATATTACAAAGCGTACAAGTGAAGATCACTTAAAAGTTATCAACATTTAAACTTTGTAATAGAATGTTCCCAATATCCAGTATTTATGAGTAGGGATGTCGCGGACTGTTCGACGGCGAACTTGTTCGCGCGAACATCGGCTGTTCGCGTCCGCCGCAAGTTCGCGAACGTAGCGCGACGTTCGCCGATAGGCGTTCGCGTCAAAATCGTTCGACCATTCGACCATTCGATCGCTAAAATCGAAGGATTTTCGTTCGAATCGAACGATCGAAGCCATTGGATTGAATGAAATCATTCGATCGAATGGCTTCAATCATTCGATTCGAACGAAAATCGTTCGATCGAACGATTAAAATCCTTCGATCGTTCGAATCGAAAGATTTTCGGATGTTCGAAGTTCGCGAACTGTTCGCGAACTGTTCGCATTTTTTGCCGGTGTTCACGAACGGCGTTCGCGAACACATTATCGGCGGTTCGCTACATCCCTATTTATGAGAAGCTTACTGTCACCCTGCCTATCACTGACAGCACCTTTAACCTCCTAATCCGAGAGCAAGGGGATCTACAAACAATTGATATTTAATGCCTCGTTGGTGGAAGTATTTGTGTGCAAGCATTCAATGACCTTATTATTTGCACAGATATGTTACAAACATTGTCAGCCTCGGGTTAGGTGTGAGGCTGCAACAGGATACCCTCAAATAACTACAAGGATGTCATTCTTTCTGCACATTGCAGTAATTCCCCATTTGCCCTTTATATACCTCTGTGGTTTGTTTGATAGAATTTAAACTCTGATATCTTCTAGAATATGCCGTACAGTTTTGGACTCCAGCGCTCAAACAGTAAAAAGCTATGGAAAATCTTAGCTATGAAGAAAGACTGGCCAAATTGGGGATGTTCACGCTGGAGAAGAGGCGCTTAAGGGGTGATATGATAACTATGTATAAATATATAAGGGGATCATATAATAATCTCTCTAATGCTTTATTTACCAGTAGGTCTTTCCAGCTGACACGAGGTCACCCATTGCGATTAGAAGAAAAGAGGTTCTGTCAAAATATTCAGAAGGGGTTTGTTACAGTGAGATCTGTGAAGATGTGGAATTCTCTCCCTGAATCAGTGGTACAGGCTGTTACATTAGATAGCTTTAAGAAGAGGTTGGATTTAAGAAGGGGTTGGATGTTGTTTAGCAAGTGAGGGAATACAGGGTTATGGGAGATAGCTCATAGTACAAGTTGATCCAGGGACTAGTCCAATTGCCATTTTGGAGTCAGGAAGGAATTTTTTCCCCTGAGGCAAATTGGAGAGGCTTAAAATGTTTGTTTTTTTTGGATCAACTGGCAGTTAGGCAGGTTAAAATAGAGTTAAAAGGTTGAACTTAATGGACATGGGTCTCTTTTCAACCTGACTTACTATGTTACTATGTTCCATATGGATACCTAGAACACCCCTTGAGTGATCTGATAAAGAGGGTCTTAAATATAGAATATTTTGATTTAAAAATACATTTTTTCCTTACAGGGCTTTTTATTTATTATGTTCCATTGAGCACAATAGACCCATAGGTAATTTGACCACACAGAAGGATTGATAATAAATGTATTGAAATCCTTAAGAGCGGAATTGTAATTTTTTTATAAATGGAAATTCAAATTGATCCATGATGCAGGCATGCAAGGAAGTGGCTGAGAAGGAACAGCATTGGGTTTTCCATGTCAGACAGCACAGGGAAGAGATGTGCCGATGTGTACTTCTTCCCAGAGATAGTTGCTTTATGATATGCAACTCACACTTGCAGTTCCATCTTTTCAGCATTCCTCCCTCTCTACCACCAGTAGTGGCTGAAGCACATTTGCATCAAGTAACCTGATACTTAAGGTAGCCCAGTGATCTCTCAGTAGGTGAGTTTACTTTGGTGGAACGAAGAAGATAATTC
Source organism: Xenopus laevis (assembly GCF_017654675.1). NCBI lineage: Eukaryota > Metazoa > Chordata > Amphibia > Anura > Pipidae > Xenopus > Xenopus laevis. The sequence goes on along the minus strand of NC_054374.1, from coordinate 148,998,587 downwards.
AAGGCTTATGGGGGAATTTTGTAGGTTGTCTTCCTTTCCATGGGGCAGATTTACTAAAGGGCGAAGTGGCTGTCGCTAGCAAAAATTCGCCAGAAATCAGATCTGCAGGGACATTGCCAGTTTACTAACAAGTATAGAGGACAATTCCCTAGCGAAAGAAACCATCGCCAGTGCAGTTTCGTACCCTATCGCCAGACGAATTTTTGCTCAGGTGAACAATCGTTACTCTGCAAATTCACTAATGTGCAAATTTTACAGAACGTTAACTCTTTTGCCAGAGTTTTCTTTGCCAGCTTAGACCGAGCAAACTGATAAGATGAAGATTCATCCTCCTCAATCTTACGTCAGTGATCTCATATCCTGTATGCCGGAAAGTTATTAAAATGATAAAAAAAACTTTGGAGTTTTTTTCATATTTTAAAGAGGGATTGTCTTTAAAAGTTGTAACTTTTACAAATTTTTGTTTTAACCTTTTTTTTACCATTTGAGGGGCATGTCTAGGGCATTAGACGATCTCTTTTGTCCTTATTTTGATTCCTTGGACATGTGCAATAATAAGTGACCACAAGCATTTGCACCAACATCTCTAATAAAGTCATATATATGACCTATATGTACCTGCCCTATTCAAATTGACCTGAGCATCAGAGAACTAACAAAGTTTCGCTAGGCAGAAACGGACATAAGCAAAAGTTTGCTATGAAATGCTCTCGCTTACGAATTAACACTAGCGTGCGTTTGGCTGCTGAGATGCAACGTCGCATTTAAGTGAATTAGCACAGTGGTAGTGAATTTGCACCTGGCAAAGCGGCGAAAAGTGTGGCAAAGCCTTCGCAGGCGAAAATTCGCCCTTTAGTGAATTTGCCCCCATGTTTGTGGAAGGTTATGTGTCCGCATGAATTTCACCAAAGTGAAACTATTCCATTAGCACATTCAAGGGTGCTTCGCTAATGAGGCAAGTTGAGGCTGTCGCCTCAGGTGGCAGCGCCCCACTAGGTACCAGGGGCAGCAAAAATGCTGCTCCTGGTACTTTAAGAGCGAATTTCCAGGGGGAGGGGGGGCAGCAGTAACTGCTGCTGCCTCAGGCGGCGGAGGGGCCAGGATCGCCCCTGAACACATTTCAGCTAGGGCCAGACAGGTTGAAAATCGGCCTGCTGAAATCCACAGGCCAATTTCAGCCCCTCACCGCGAGCAAGATCCTCTTCTTCTTTTATGTCTGGAACCCTTGGGTGGGCTCCAGATTGAACACACCCAATGTCAGGGCAAAATGCTAATTCTCATGTTTCTTCACTGAAATCCGACTCGAAAGAAGATTCCTGTTTGCAGTGAGGGACTAAAATCTGCCTGTATCCCTAAGTAAAATAAACTGTATGCGTGCCAAAAAAGAAAACAATACCCTACAGCAGAAGAACACAGTGTTATGTTTTATAAAGCAAATCAAGCTCAGAAAGAGGCAATCTTGCACGTCTAGATCCTGATGCTTTTCACTGAATTTACTGTACCTATTCCTGAAGCTCCTGCGGTGGACCATATACTGACTGCTTGTCTGTTTTCTAAATGTTTCAGAAAGAGAAGCATTTGGCGAAAAAAAGAACTGAGAGAGAGAGATTAAAAGGGTGCAGAGACAAAGTGGTACATTTACTAAATGGCAAATTTGTAAGGGGAGTTAAGGGTTAACACCGAATAATGCAAGGGTAGGAAGGGGTTAACACTGTCATCTTGTGGTGCATTTTACACATTACAGTCTTCCAACACATTTAACACTTTCAATCACTTAAACATTGCTTTAACATTTTTACAGCACTCACATTCACTTTAAACATACAATACACATTTTCATGCACACAAACCAATCACCTTCTTACACTCGACACTTTTTAAATCAAGCACGTCCTCGTGCACACAACCAATCACACATGAAAATGAAAACAGACACAAAAGTTTGCATTTGCTTAAATAACTTGATTTTTTTAGTAACAAAACCTTATTACCTTCATAAGGTTAGTAAAATTTTCAATATAAAACTGTAAAACAAGGCACACATGTTAAACTGAAACAATAAGTCCACGGTTAACCCCGACTGGGTAACCATCTTCAACCTAAGGGTATGATGCATCCTCCAACTGGATGCGAAACAAGTTTCAAACATAAAGTCTGAATGAATTACCCCGACTGGGTAATCCTTGGAAATGTTCAAAACCAAATAACAGTCTCTGTAAACTTTGCACTCACCAACAGTTCTGTGCATTCAAATAACAGTCTCTGTTCTCAAATCATCCGAGTGAACCAATTCTTGGTATTGACAAACGATATGTAGTACCTTGGGTGAGGTTTTTCAACAGTACCTCCACCCTCCAAGGGTACATCGACACTGAGGTGCCGCTCTGGAGTGTGCTTGGTCACACTTCGTACATAGTGCCGCATCACGGTGCGCCCTTGCCACCACATGGGAACGGTCTCCTCCAAGAGATCTTTCGCTCTCTTCCGAGTATCGCTGTCGGGGTGCACCAAACTGTATTCATCCAGTTTCAAAAAGGAGAGGATATCCTGCCGCACCCATTGCTCTAAGTTCTTTTCAACTTCGTCAAAAACATACTCCGGGGCATACGGCATGTAGTAGCCCCATTTCTTGCTAATCTCCAGGTTAATCTTCTTTTGGACCCGGGACACGGCCCTAAACTCTTTTTCCTGAGCTTTCCCCGGTAACACCCAGAATGTGCTTTCATCGTTCACCATTTGGGTATGTGGTGACCGATACACGCTGCTTCGGGATCCAACACCCAACGACAATACACTCACCGGGGTTGATACCCTCTGCTTAACCTCGGGAACCACCGCCCTAACCGACTCAGTTACCGCGGGTACCGCCGTCACAGATACGGCGACTTCTGGGCTTCCCGTATGGGGTCCTGCCTCCCAATCCTCTTCCCATGGGGCCCCTTCTGATGTCCCGGCACTGTGCAGGTCTAGCCAAGAATCCACCCGAGCGATGGAGTCCTGCACCACTGGGGGTATGGGAACACTGGGCAGTGTACTGCTACTGCCCGTACGCCACGGCTTGTCGTTGGTGCGCAACGCCTTATGCATCATACCTGCTGCCGAGGTTGGTCGTGGGTCAGGCACTTCCACACCGCCATCCTTCACAGTATAGGGCGGCGGAGCCTCGTGGCTTGAATCGGAGCTCGGCGGTCTGGTTACCGCCACCTTGCCTGCTATCTGCGCAGCTTCTCCCTCCGGTACAGTAAGACGCCAGGCCTCCCATGCAGTCAGGCGCCGGTCGATGTCCTTCATCGATGCAGATAGCTGGGTCTTTAGGTAGACCGGGCCAGTGAAGTAATCCCGGATGCAAACCGGGCAATGTCCAGCCGCCCGCACCTCCGACCACTGGGCCTCGTCGCCACAGTTCCCGCACATGGGAACCATCACGGTGGATCCATTCCGGCCGACTTTCTGGGCAAAGATACCAGTCCACATGAACCGGCGGCCGGTATCGGCCAGCTGCTTGTCGGACATCTCAGCTGCGGAGGTACTCTGCATGGTTACAACACTCCGTGCCTTTGCTTCTTCCACTCGTGTCACCACACTACTGCGCCACACCTCACAGTCTTTAGTCTTTTAAGATGGCCACACTCCTGTTTCCTGTTCCTGTGGCGCGAAGATGGGTCTCAAGTTGCTTGCCCTCTTCCTGCCTGGCACCAGACGTTGCCTCACATACGTCTTTCCTGTCACAGCAATTACAGGCAGCCAAACCAGGAAACAGCGCAATACACAGTCTCAAAACATACATCCAGGTCTTCACAGGGGTTTCCCAAAGCACATACTCTTCCTTACCCTGCTCGCAGCGCCAAATTATGTAAGGGGAGTTAAGGGTTAACACCGAATAATGCAAGGGTAGGAAGGGGTTAACACTGTCATCTTGTGGTGCATTTTACACATTACAGTCTTCCAACACATTTAACACTTTCAATCACTTAAACATTGCTTTAACATTTTTACAGCACTCACATTCACTTTAAACATACAATACACATTTTCATGCACACAAACCAATCACCTTCTTACAAATTGTGTTTTTTTGGCAAAAAAAAAAATCATCAAAATGACAATTCGCAACTACATCGCCTTTTTACTAAAAGGCGAAGAAGACAATTTGCTAGCGAAAACCCTCAGTGCTACAGAACTATGGCACCACTTTGCTAGCTGAATTTTCGCTCGGGCAAGCAAACGTTAAAGGGATACTGTCATGGGGAATACATTTTTTTCCAAAATGAATCAGTTAATAGTGCTGCTCCAGCAGAATTCTGCACTGAAATCCATTTCTCAAAAGAGCAAACAGATTTTTTTATATTCAATTTTGAAATCTGACATGGGGCTAGACATTTTGTCAATTTCCCAGCTGCCCCTGGTCATGTGACTTGTGCCTGCACTTCAGGAGAGAAATGCTTTCTGGCAGGCTCCTGTTTTTCCTTCTCAATGTAACTGAATGTGTCTCAGTGGGACATGGGTTTTTACTATTGAGTGCTGTTCTTAGATCTACCAGGCAGTTGTTATCTTGTGTTAGGGAGCTGCTATCTGGTTACCTTCCCATTGTTCTTTTGTTAGACTGCTGGGGGGAAAAGGGGGGGGGGGAAAGGGAGGGGGACGATATCGCTCCAACTTGCATTACAGCAGTAAAGAGTGATTGAAGTTTATCAGAGCACAAGTCACATGACTTGGGGCAGCTGGGAAATTGACAAAATGTCTAGTCCCATGTCGGATTTCAAAATTGAATATAAAAAAATCTGTTTGCTCTTTTGAGAAATGGATTTCAGTGCAGAATTCTGCTGGAACAGCACTATTAACTGATTCATTTTGAAAAAAATATTTTTTCCCATGACAAGCACTGCGTATCTTGACAGCGCTATATAAATAAATGATGATAATGATGATGATGACAGTATCCCTTTAATATACAGATTTATCAAAGTGCACTTTGTCTGGTTGGCTACAACCTCAACATTATTATATCAGTGACAATAATATCCTGCATTCAAAAAAAAATAAAAAAGCTGCCATTTTAATGTGGGACGGTTAAATACATATTATTTACACTTTTTTAACTATTTGAAGCTCATGCCACATTTGTTTTAGGGTGGGCACATGTCTAGAACAATAGAGGATCTATTTTGTCTTTATTTTGCTTCCTTGGACATTTTTAAGAAGTGGCCACTTCCAGCAATTTCACCATCACTAAAAAAGTGACCTGTATGTAATGAAGTAACACTAGAAAAAAAAATTTGCTAAGAAACTTTTGTGCTGAACAATTTTCACTAGCAAATATATTCCCGCATTCATTTGCCAAGCTGAATTTTAACATTTTGATGAATATGCGTAGGCATTGCGAATTAAGGTGGCCATACACTATAAGATCCGCTCATTTTGAGACATCGCCAAACGAGCAGATCTTTTCCCCGATATGCCACTAACGGCAGGGCTATATCGGGGGTAATCTGAACGTTCGGCCCTATGGCCGAAAGATCGGATTATGACGAGCGCAATGTCCAGATATTGAACGGAGAGACCCATCGGAAGCCTCCATACACGGGCAGGTTAGCTCTCAAATTGGTCTAAACGACCGATATCGGCAGCATTATCTGCCCGCGTATGGCCACCTTTAATGTCCAATGTAGTTGTTCGAAGTATGGCGAAGCTTTCCAAAGCGAAAATTTGGACCTAAGCCAATGTGCCCCATGGAAAAAATGGTTTGAATGGTAAATTTGAATTTTTAATTATTTTTTTTGTCAAAACTCACAAATTAGAATTTAAAACCACCAACTCGAATTTGAATGTGAGATTTATCACACCTCGACCCTGGAATCAGTTTAAATTTGACTATTCGCAACCTAGAACCTGTCAAGTTCATGAAGAAGTCAATGGCAGAGTTCCGCTGAACTATTTGAAGATGTTAATAGCCTTCCTGACATTTTTTTCAGGGTAAAACCTTATTCGAATTGTGCTCGTATTTGATTAGAATACGAAACAAATTTTTGGGGTCGTTCCCATTCCAACGAATTTTAGACATTCAAGTTTTTCCATAAATAACCTCCCACGTGAGTTGTAAGTACATCTATTAGAGTTGAAAAAAAACCACATCACTTCGAAATTCGACCTTTGATAAATTACCCCCCAAATGTAGATCTTGAGATCACTATATATAATATATAAAATATGCATTGATGGTAGATAGTCTCCTCCTCTAAACTCATGGGGGCAAATTCACTAAGATTCGTAGTTGCGCCAGGCGTAACTTCGCCGCACTTCGCCACACTTCGCCAGGCGTAGTTTCGCCAGCGCTCCGCAAATTCACTAAAATCCGAAGTTGCGCTCAGGGGTAGCGTAAGGTTGCGAAGTTGCGCTAGCGTTGATTCGCTAAGCGAAGTTACGCTAGCAATGGTTAATTTGCATACGGCGCCAAATTGGGCGTCACATTTTTGTGCCCTACACATGTGCCCACTGTATAGTTAAGTTGCCATGAGTTAGGAAATGTAGGGGGGAAGGAGGGGAGCCCCAAAAAAAATTTCGATCTTTTTCAGCCTATCACCCATAATATAGAAAAAACGCCAGCGTTTTTTGGGACTTAGAAAAATTTTTAACTTTTTTTGAAGCAATCCCTATCTACTCTATTGCGCTTCGCCTGGTCTGAGGTGGCGAAGGAAGTCTAGTGTAAAAGGTAGCGTTCAGTACAATGCGCGCGTTAGTGAATTTGCGTAGTTACGTCTGTTGCGAAAATTCGCCAGGTGTAAGGGTGCGAAGTAACACTAGCAAATTTACGCCAGCGTTCGTTAGTGAATTTGCGAAGTAACGAAAATGACCAATGCTAGCGAATTGATGCTAGCGTTAGGCGCTTCGGCGCTTAGTGAATTTGTCCCATGGCTTCTCAGTGACATCTGTAAGAAGCTCCAGAAGTTACCCAGCTCTGGTTGGTATGGCTCAAAAACAAGCACTGCCCTTTAACCTCTGTGTCTTTTATATATATAGTTCAATGAGGTTATGGCATTCCATATCAACTGAGAAAGGGTTCACACGAAACAAACAAAACTGCAAACATTTTGGGTGAGTTGTGAATTCAGTTTTTGTCATGTGAGAGGTTCTGTAGAGGCACAGTGCCGTGTATATATTAGTACTAAGTCAGCTTCTACTAAACAGTACTTTGTAGATCGCTTTAAAAAAAAGTTATCTATGGAGCAATTTGAACTGTTGCTACGCAATGCCCAGGGCATTTAGATGTGTTTCAGAGCAATACATTGCAGGAACAAAAACATGTAGAGCTAACAAGCTTTTAGCTAAATGCTTGTTTAAACACGCAATGAAGATATGTCTCAGCGAGGTCAACCCATTGCTCAGTAATAAAGAATAAAGCTAATAAACTCATTTGTTTAACGTATTCTTTTAAAAAGAAGTGTGTGCAGAGGTGAACAAAACTGAGTTTTCTAATTACAGTTATTTCCTCGGGTTTCCAATTACTTATTTCTTCTTATATTTCCCTTTCAGTTCAACAATCAGACATGGGAATGAGTAGAACGAGTAAAAGCTAAAAGGAAATCTTGCACCTATACCTGTTTCCATTTAAGGCAGAGGTTTCCAAACTGTGGGACTGGTCCCTATGGTGGGGCTGAGTCTGAAGGGCAGTTAGGGTGAGCCTTGGCGATAATACCTATTTTTTCTCCTGGATACACATGAAAACCTAGCTAAAAGGTCAAGTAGAGTGACATTTCAGGTGAACACTTATATGCTGTCCAAGATATTCTTAGGATTATGGTTGAACAGCTGCTCCAGCAGTGATTTCCTGTAACTGTAACCTTTTAATGAGCTAAGGCGACCTGAGTAAAGATTGATCCTCCAACAGAGGCTTAAATGAAAAAGTTTGACAACCACAAATTTAAAGGAATTTAAGAGTATTTTATATAGCGTATGGTGAGTAACACCTCTGGAGGTAAAGACGAGATGTTCAGAAATGCAACTGCCTACAAGTGTGGGTACTGTTTTGTTGCTTGCAAATGAAACAGTCCCAATGGATAATTGCCTGGCATGAATTTGCTATACAGGTATGGGATCTGTTATCCATAAACCCTTTATCCAGAAAGCGCCAGATGCCATTTTATACAAATAATCCAGATTTGTTTTTTTAAAAAAAAAATTATGTTTCTCTTTTTTCTCTATTTTTAAAAATGTCTTTTTTCTCTGTGATAATAAAACAGTACATTGTATTTGATCCAAACTAAGATGTAATCAATCCTTATTGGAAGCAGAACCAGCTTATTGGGTTTATTTAATATTTACATAATTTTCTAGTAGACTTAAGGGGGTTGTTCACCTTAAAACACTTTTTCAGTTCAGTTGGTTTCCGATTGTTCACCAAAAACTAAAGACTTTTTCCAATCACTTTCTATTTGTGACCGTTTTTCTAATATTGAAGTGTAAAGTAGAGTCCTGCGCGGGTCCATTATTTGGAACCCGTACCTGACCCATACCTGCAATCCACAACCTGCATTCTTATCCGATTAGACCCGCTACCAGACCTGCAAGTACCTTATCCACAACCCGGACCCGCTGACCATCAAGAATCAGGAAGTGCTGTCATTGTAAACCCGAAGTGACATCATCATAAGTAAGCGTGATCAGAAAAAAAATGAGTAAAATAGGAAGTGCTATTGTAAACCGGAAGTGGCGTCATCGGAAGTAGGCTTGATCAGGAAAAAGGAGTAAAAATCTTTATTGAGAAGAACCGTGGCCCTACCAGCAATCCGCAAACCCGCAGAAGACCCGAGTCTTTACCCGCACCTGGAACTTATACCCGCAACCCGCAGGGTACCGGAGGTTTTTGCGGGCAACCCGCAGGTACCTGACCTGCTGCAGGACTTTAGTGTAAAGTTTAATTTTTAACCTTCTAAAAGCAGCTCAGGGGGGGGTTGCCAATACTTTAATTGTTCTAAATTGATACATTTAGTTAATACATTTGGTTTTTTTTAGCCCTGCTGAGCAGAATGCCCGAGTTTTATTAAAGGCAGCTGTTAGAATTGATACAATAGTTGCTGCTGAGAAATGTATCAACTAATTGTATCAATTAAATATAACAGATTTTAACCGTTCAGAATCTGCTCCCGGATCACTGAGCTGCCAGACTTTAGAGACACGAACATTAAACTTTACACTTACATTTTGGGAAAACAGAAAAAAATAAAAGATGGAAAGTAATTGAAAAAAGTATTTGTTTATGGTGAAAACAAAGCTGAAAAAAGTATTTGGAAGGTGAACCACCCCTTTAAGGTATAAAGATCCAAATTACGGAAAGATCTATTATCTGGCAAACTCCAGGTTCCCAGCATTCTGGATAACAGGTCCCATACCTGTACTAGATTTAGGATAATGAAACAACAGGCATTTTCCCTGATAGCATATTTATGCCAGAACAAAAACCCCAACCCCATCTCTGTCACCTGTCATTGAGCATTCTGTATAAGTTATGTACCATCAACACAGGTCACCCCAAAACACAACCACACCATAGGCTAAACTGTAAAAAGAAAATCATATTTATATATTAATCCATATTACATGAAAATGCTGCAGTTAAAAAAAATATCATAGACACAATGGGGCAAATTTACTAACCTCCGAAAAATCGCCAGCGCCGGCTTTGCTCACATCGCAACACTTCGCCAGGCGTAGATTCGCCTAGACAACACTAATTCACTAATATCTGAAGTTGCGTCCAGGGCGCTGAGCTCTGGCGAAGTTGTGCTAGTGTTACTGCGCGAAGCGAAGTTGCGCTAGCATTGGCTAATTTGCATTCGGCGGGTAGTGAAAGTTGAATGGACGACACAAGCCCAGGGAACGTTAATAAAATAAAGTTGTTATATTGCCCTACACATGAGCCCAGTGTATAGTTTATGTGCCATATGTTAGGAAATGTATGGGGGGGCCCGGGTACCCAAAATAAATTTTACAGAGTTTTGCAGCCTATCATCCTGAAAAAGTAATTTGACTTTGACGCCAGCTAAACCTGCCGAATTGCTGTTTTAGCCTATGGGGGACCTCCTAGAACGTCTTTGGAGTCAACTAGTGGACTTTAAAAAAATATTTTTTTTTAAAAAAATACTTCAAATCGAATTTGATTGAATTCAAACTTACTTTGATTAGAACAATTGTATACAGCCTATTCTCCAGCAAAAAAAAAACTTTGATTTTGAAGTTCTAAGAATTCAAAAAAACTCCCATTACTTTGAAATTCGACCCTTGATAAAGTGCATCCATTGCCCCTAAGGGGGTTATTTATTAAAGCCTGAATTCCAAAAACGTGAAAAATTCGAGTTTTTTTAAATCTAAAATCTGAATTTTTAGCGGAAAAAAAACTTGAATTTTTTGAGATTTATTATACCCCAAGGATGGAAAAAGTCTGAATCCGGCATCTCAGACCTACTGAGGTTGTATATAAATCAATGGGAGAGGTCCCTATCCTATTTGGAATTTTCTGTGGTCTGCGCTGGTATTAGCCTGAACAAAAATAGTGAAAAATCAAGCAATTTGGAAAAAAACTCATCATACCATTCAGAGTTTCACTCGACTTTATCGAGTTTGTCTATGATTCGATTAAATTGTGGATTTTTATAATAAATAAGCTCCAATCGTGGATTCTAGTTTGGGCAGACTTTTTAAATTAAATTACATCATAAATTAAATCAGAAAAATTCAGATTTTGATAAATAAGGTCCCCAATAATTAGCTTTTAGGCATAGCTGCCACCTGCAATTGCTCCATGTCCCTCCCACACCCCCAACAGAGGGGTGTGCCCATAGTTTGGGAACTTATGGGGTAGAATATAGACCTTATTACTATTAAGTAACACACTAACCTACAACTGTTTTGAATGTTTGAGTTTTTTTAGTGGAATTCAACTAGGGAATAGGTAAAATTAGATTTGAGTTTTTAAAAAATTCTAATTAGATTTTCGAAATTTATCATGTACTGGCCCTTTAAGAATTCTAATTCAACTATTCAACATCTTAAACCTGCGGAATTGCTGTTTTAATCTCTGGGGCACATGCTCGGATCAATTTGCAGTCTTCCTGAAAATCAAGTTTTTTTTGGTGTAAAAACTCGAATTAAATTTGATTCGAGTTTGGGGGTCGATTCTATTCACCCGAATTTGAAAAATTAGATCTTTAAAAAAAATGTAAAAAAATTTGATAGGTCCTTTTTTTTGAATTTCGAGTTCATGGGATTTTCTGAGAGTTTTTACAAACGCCCATGAACTCTAAGGGACACATTTATAGAGGATCGAATTGGATTTTCGAATTTCGGGTTTATTTTAGTATAATTGAACTAGGGAATAGTCCAAATTTGTTTTTAGAAACTCCCATAAACTAGAAATTCAACGATTGATAAATCTGCCCCTAAATTCGACCCTTGATAAATCTGCCCCTTAAAGTTTGCAAGTTCAGGTTCCTACACAATAATTTTCTCTATGTGCTGCCTGTCTTTGGGGTATGCAACCTTTAGTCCCATTCATGGATCCTGGTTATTAGTTCAATGCCCGCCAATATTAGTTTAACACCTGTTGGGTTTCAGAAGTAAGGTTACAGCTTTTGGATAAGGTTGTATAAAGGCAAGGCAGTATAATACCATATTACTCTTTTAACAGGAATTTTACTGGATCCATATAAAACATAGAGAGACCTGGTCTAATTGTGTGGACCCACATCCAACACACCAACCCTCAACCTGATTGTGGACCCACATTTTTACCCATTAGGACCAGCTACATGATCTGACACACAACAGATTTAACCACAACCTAACCTGCTGTGCTGTGACCAACATAAAAAAACACAAGTGACATACACTTTTTTTAATTGTTACTTTTAATTTAGTACAGGTTTTGGATCTGTTATCTAAAAACCTGTTATCCAGAAAGCTCTGAATTATGGGAAGGCCATCTCCCATAGACTCTATTTTAATCAAATAATTAACATTTTTAAAGGGATTCTGTCATGATTTTATGGTAGTTTTTATTTCTAAATTATAATGTTTACGCTACAAATAATTCACTCTACCATGTAAAATTTAATTCCAAACACAACAAGTGTATTTTTTTAGTTCTAATATTGGTGTGTGTCACGGTCGGCACCCAACACCAGAACAAACACCGGGCACCCTGGTCTCGGCTCGTGCTTCACCAGTAGTGTGACCGCCTTTGGGTCTCGGGAGGAGCCCTCGGCTTACTTGGATGCCACCTGGACTTAAACGAGAGGTGCAAGATGAGAGTTCTGGATAGGCAGAGGAGCAAGACTGTAGAGCAAAGTCTTTGGACAGAAGGTCGTAGTACAATGCGTTAGGCAATAGAGTAGTCAGATCAGGCCGGGTCGAGGCAGGCAGAGAAAAACTTAGTCAGGCAGGCAAGGGTCAAACCAGGAAGTCAATCAGAGGGTTAAGCAGAAGAGGTAGTCGGTATTCAGGCAAGAGTCAGGATCCAGAAGTCAGAATAGTCAAAAGCAAGGCAGGGGTCATAACAGGAATCAAATACAGGTTCAGACAGATATAGCTTAAAGCTCAGAAGCACCAGGAACAAATCCTATCACGGGCAATGAGAAATAGTAAAATTGCCCCTTTATACCTTTAAATTTCACACCATTGCGCGCTGATGTCATTACGCCAGCGTGCATGCGCATACAAAACCCGGAAATGCGCGCGCGGCGCGCACTAGCAGGGAGCTGGCACCAGGGAAGAGGAGTGTTGCGGCGGGCGTCCCCGCCGCACCACTAGACCACCAGGGTGAGTCTCCGTTACCGTGTGTAGATGCATCTCAGGTCATTTTGCCTGGTCATGTGCTTTCAGAAAGAGCCAGTGCTGCAATATGGAACTGCTTTCTGACGGGCTGTTGTTTCTCCTACTTAAGGTAACTGGATGTGTCGCAGTGGGACATGGATTTTTACCATTGCGTGTTGTTCTTAAATCTACCAGGAAGCTTTTATCTTGTGTTAGGGAGCTGTTATCTGGCTACCTTCCCATTGTTCTGCTGATGGACTGCTGGGGGGGTTGATATCACTCTAACTTGCAGTACAGCAGTAAAGAGTGACTGAAGTTAATCAGAGAACAACTCACATGATTGGGGGCACCTGGGATACTAACAATATGTCTAGACCCATGTCAGATTTTAAAATTAAATATAAAAAAATCAGTTTGCTCTTTTGAAAGACGTATTTCAGTGCAGAAGTCTGCTGGAGCAGCACTATTAACTGATGCATTCTGAAAAAAACATGTTTTCCCACAACAACATTCCCACAATTATTTAAAAATAATTTCCTTTTTCTCTGTAACAGAAACTTGATTCCAAATAAGATGTAATAAATCCT